>NC_134420.1:9692822-10892822 GCF_030867145.1 Opisthocomus hoazin
TTAAACTTATACAGGCTGAAAAATATTGTACACAGTTAATGTTTGATATTGTCTTAAATAATTGTTCAATTTAGGGATTTATAGAAAAGTAAGTTATTTTTCATTTTCAGTAGAAGGTTATACTACTTCTCCTCCATCCCACATATTCCAGCAAGAATATATACTGCTCTTTTATGAAAAACAGCTACCTTTCCGTACACCAGACCTCACCCACATCCAACCAACACACTGGATTTGCCCACCCACAATTCACCTGTACAGGTCCAGAAGGCGCAACTCATTTGAGCTTTGAAAGAGCTGTGCTGGCAGCTTAGTGCCGCGCTGGGACCTCCTGTCAGGTTCCAGAGTGCTGACAGTGGTGCAATGAGGAACACACAGGGGATTACAAGATACAACACACTCTCTTGAATAAGCCGTGTTCATTTAATTCTCTGTTTTGTTTCCTTTCAGGTTGTGGCTGCTGGGAATTGTTTCAGTTTTTAGCTGAGAATGGCTCCATTCACACATATTAAATTATTATAATTTAATTAAATTAATTATTAAAATTAAATAAAGCAAATAACCTAACCACCACAAAAATGCAGGTTCTTGGAAAGGCGATTATGGAAATTATATCTACACAACAGGGTGCTTTTTCACAAAAATATTTCCCTCCTAGAAGAGAATCCACCATGCAACTTGTATATTAAAGATGCTCCTCTACAGTTCAAAATATTAACTGCATCTACCCACTGCCATCTGTTATCATCATGGTCCAAAAACCATTACAGCATCACAGGTAAAAAAAGAAAGTATTTCCTTCAGAGTCCTCTAAAACTTTGGAAGATACTAAATTTTAAAAAAATCCCAAACTTTTCAGTTTTCAAAAGTGTATTGACAATCTTATAAGAAAATTGGTTTCTGAAACCTCAATATATATTTATATATATTTTGGTTTTCATTTACAAAGAATTCTGTTGTTCTTGAAAAGATAATATCAAAACCTGGACTCTTTAAAAAGGCTCAAAATCAGAAGACAGTAACAACCTAATGTTTGCATTTTTGTAGTCATATCAGCTTAAATCAAAAAACTGTTTAGACAAAGGATGGGGCAGACCTGAGGTTTCTGAATGCAGAAGATTGTATGATTTATTGAAATTTTACATTAAATCAGGTAGTATTGTAAATGCAAAGTACTTGTATTAAAGGACCACTTTATACTAGTTTTAATTCTAAATAAATATTGATTTATTCTAAAGATAATCTACTTTTATTCATATATTACATAAGTGTAAGTTTGGTGAGCATACACTTGATGCAAGAAGAGCTGCCCTAAGTCAGGCAAAGGATCCTTCTACCTCTGTATTTCATCCATAATACACAAAAGTCCAGTTGTAACTCTCTTCTACTAAATGGAGGGAAACAGTAATTCTTCTCCTTGACCTTGCAACTGCAGGATTTTTAAATTAACCCAGAGCACTAACTTGGATCATGTGTTGCTTTTTATAGTGTAGGAGTCAAGTACAACTTTACCATCAGCATGAAATTTATGTTTTGACAATACACCTTTGAAGACTGGTGGAACCAGACTGCTTCTTCAAGACTTTTCTGGAGGACATTCTCTATCCCTTTACTAATGGATTAATAATACTTTGCTGTATATACTCTATCTACCCTTTTTCATGATCTTTCCTAAAATTAGAGGTTACACTTGTACTAGTTTACCTTAACAAAACCAGACAGAGTTGTCTGGAGGGCTCATGAGAGAAATTCTGAAACAGATAGTGAATATAATATAAAGCCTGTTACTGAAGAGCAGAGATGTTGTTCTTTGCTGCTCTGACAGCTGAAGACTTAAAATAACAGATTTATTCCATACAGCAGATATCCTACAATTCAGGGTATGTTATCCAAGGAACAGATTTGTGAATCTGCTATTATTTCTTATTTTCCAAAGAAAAAAATAGTCCTAGTCACATCAAGTTGTCCTTCTATCTAAGTTATTAGAAGCTTCCGGCATTTGTTTAAACACAAGAGACGTGTAAAGAGTTTCATTCTAAAGCTGCCTTTGTCAAAACCCAGGAAAGTATTGTCTTCTTTGCGGGAGGGAAGGCCAGCATTTCCTCCCTAACAGAGCACAAAAATTGTCCTTAAAAATATGCCTTAGTCCTGACAAAACCATCATTAACTACTAGTCACCTGTGACAATCTGGTTGGTGACACGTTTCTTTTCAAAGTTTCAGGTTTTAATGAAATTGTGGGAAAAGTAATGGACAAAGAACTCTCAGCTGTTAGAATCCTCAGGTTTTCTTGGTCAAGAAACAATGAGTCCAAGTTGTTTGTTTTATTTTCTCGTTTGCCTAAAAGTTTTGGGTTTTTTTCCCCCCACATTTCCAACTCTGTTTTAACATGTTAATGAAGCTACTATTAGGGACTATAGATAAATTAATTTTTATAAAGTATGGGGATTAGGTTAACACCTTTATCTGTGCTTCAAACCCATCCAAATATAATGGCTAAGCACGCTATATGCATACTCATCGTATGACAACAAAAAAATGAAGGAAAGCTGAACAACACATTCCTGAGAAGACCAAACTGCTGACCCAGAAAGCATATGGGAAAGTCCCTCTGAGAGTCTTTTTTACTCTATCTGCAATACTTGACTTTGATGGGATAAAAGCTGTTTCAAGCAATTGTCACACTGTTCCAATTCAGGATTCATGATTTTTAGATCATAATCCAGTAAAGGTTACTCCCATCAAATACAGAGCTGTGGGAAATGTAACTTGAAGAGTGAAGTTTTTAAGCATGTTTTGCCAGTTACTCCAAAGACTGTATTAGCTACTTGTTGAATTCTGGGAGAAATTTAAGAGATTGGAACTGCTTGTCCAAATACTACATTGCTTGGGATCTGCCTTTTTGCCCCATTAAAAGAGAATCCCTTCAGTAATTTGAATTCTTTTGATGAAAATATACAATTTTTTCACAAGCTAGCCAGCCCAGGCATTTTCAAACACTAGGTGATTTAAATTTCCATATCATGTAAGTTGGTTAGTAGGTCTAACATACAGAAATAAATTTCCAGGATCCTTGTCTTCTGTAATCAAAAACAATTACATAGTATATTGTATCTGTCTTTTATATGACAATACTATGGTAAGAATATGGATAATAACAGAAATTTTTTTTTCAACCACAAGTAAAAAACATTATTAAGAAATTAGCTGAAACAAAAATCTTAACTCATATCAGTTCAAATTAAGAAAAGAAGGAAACTTAAGACAGTTGCACTCTAATTAAGACTGTAAAAACATTATCTATCTACAACATGTTTCTCTGTGGGATTAAATTCTCCTTCTCGCTAACCTTTCAATCCTACAATTTTTCAGCATCTAGTCAACGTCCTTTTACCTATTACTGAGACATAAACTGTTCAAGTGATCAACAGAACCCACGTTTACCCAAGTTCTACAGACACACAATAATGTAGAGGTCTTTCAGTGAGCCTAAAAGCAGTTTACCTCGGTTTTTAAACACCACACTGCCACCTACTTGACAACCTAACGAACTATGCCGTCCACGTACTCGATGGACCGTAACTACAGCTAAAGCCATGGAATAAAAATCAAACCTTTTCCTAAAAACATACTTGTTCAAGGACTAAGGTTTCAGAAACAACGAGAGCTCCAGCTAACTTCCTCGTTCAGTAGCAGTGCTCTGGCAGCACAAAACAAGCAGCAACCGCTGTTTTCAGAACTCTTTTGCAACACGTCACTCTTTGCAAAAAGAGCAGAGGTGTTCAGGTAGCATTCCGATGTGGTAGTCACTACTTGTTTGTAGTTAGAGTTGTGAAATAACTATACCAAGTGTAAAAACAGGAAATAATTAGACTCAGTACCATCAAGTAAGGGATCAGTCCAAAATAATATAACATTGAACAGATTTACACTGAGGAATGTATTGAAGAAAACCATACCCATATGTGAGAAATCCAAAGATCTGTGAAATTTAGTTTTATCAGTTAAAGAAGGCTTCTGCTATGGAAGCATCATTCAGAACCTTGTTGAGCTGTGGAGTGTTTCTTACACGACAGTCTCATTAAGGGGAATAAATTGCTCTCTCTCTCTCAAAATCTAATCCAAAAGATTAGGGACATGACAGCAGGAGGAGCAAATGCAATCTCTTGTGTCACGAAGTTCAGTTACTGATGATATTTAACATCTTTCCAACTTTTTGGAAATATCTATTTTATATTCAGAAAGAACTGATTTGCCAGAAGGATTGTTTGGGGTTCTTTTTTCCCCGTCTCTCTTGCAAATGCATCTGACAAGAAGTACTACTTTTTCCTCTACAAACCATTCCTCAACACAACTTACACTAACATTACTATTAAATATTTTGGGATTCCTATGGTGAAGCTTCAAAAGGAAAGAAATTATTATCTCAATGGGGCGTAATATGATAAGAAAACTGTTCCTTTTCTGCCTGAGCATCACAGATAATGTCGATATCAGTGAAAAAAAAAAAAAATCTGTCTCATCAATGGAACAGTCTCCTAATCCTATAAACGTGCATCCTGCTACAGGTCAGCGTAAGGACGTCCCTGCAGCACCAGGTTTGGAACAGCTCCCACAGGAACCGCAGGAGAAGGCGGGGAGCAGCCTTGTACCACGGCACAGGGTTTTATGCCTCCTCCCCATGCCACAGCATCTCCAAAACTCCAGAGCAGCAGAGACCAGGCGGAGGTTCTTCCCCCTCTTTGGGAACCCAGTCTAATACACGATCAACAGGTGCAGGATTTTTGCAGGATGGAAGACAGAATGCATGATGCTTCTCTAAAGATGCATTAGAAGACCATAATTACATGGCATAATTATAAAAACTTGAATACAAAAGACATAACAGACCAAATAGTAACACTTTTAAGATGGCACACAAATATACTGAAGACAGTAATTTTAGAATTTTTTTTGTGTTAGCCTTTATCACAAACACAAGAGACAATGCGACTGAGATCTTACTAGAAATACTCAGTGAACATGGATGTTTTACATATTTCTTTTACTTCCTAAGTGAATGACAAGAATTGAACTTTCCTACTGATGCTAAATTTTGCAACCTGATGCACTGTACCATTGGCTACTTGTTTAGCTATTTTTTCAGCTAAACAGTATCACCATAGCTATAGCAATGTGCAGCTGGTGCTCTGGTGTCAGAGGAAAGGAAATCACAGAAGACACTTGGGTTTCAACCCAGGAACCTTTCTCTGGAGTCACCTGCAGGCTGAAATGCACGGGAAGTCAGAGACAAGCAATGCAAGAAGCATCAAATCACTTATTGAGTGGGGGTTGGACTAGATGACCCACAGAGGTTCCCTCCAATGCCTACAGTTCTGCAGTTCTGTGATTCTGTGAAGCGAGGGCACACGTGCAAGTGCAAGGAGAGACACACAGGAAAACAAGGAGAAACTCTCCCGTACTTTTTTGTCCATTTGCGCTCCGGACAGACTTGGAAAAGGCAGTACTGACAGAAAAGATGCACCAGGTATTAATGTATTTTCCTCACAGACCTGCAGCATAAGAACAATTTCCCCGTGCTGAGAGGCAAGCAGCCTGACTAGAAGTTTATAGAAGTATTTCCAGACTTTGGATGGGGCACTGCATAAACAAATCCATATGCAAAGCAAGAGACTAAGCCCTACACAACAAAACGAGGAAAGACACCGTTCTCTCGAGGACAGGCCCAAGATTATTAACAGCACTGTGGCCTCCCAGGCCCTGCTGGAAAACTGCTTTTTTAAAAAAAAAAAAAAAAAAAAGAAAAAACCAAACTCATTTTCCCCACACTACCAGAGAGGAGCAGGTAATTGTCCAGCAGGAGCAGCCTCCGACACCCACGGCAGCTCCAGGGAGCAGGCAGCACCGCCGCCCCTCACCTCACCCCGTTCTCCGGGCCCCACGGCGCCCCGGCCCTTCCCTCCCGCCTTCCCGCCAATGGCCGCCCTCGCGCCGGAGCCCGCGGCTCTCCTCAGCGGGGCCTGGGCCACCCCCGCTGCGGACGGGGCTCGGGCGGAGACAGCACGCATTCGTCACAAGGTTAATTTTACTTTGTTAGCGATACAGAAGAGTAGGACGCTTAACCCTTCCCAGCCGGCAGCGCGGGCCTCCCTGCATCGAGCTACCGCGTCCCAGAGGCGAGCGCCGCCGCCCCGCTCCCCGCGAAGCGAAGCGGACGGGCAGCGGCGGGCTGCGGGGCAGCAGGGCTCTGTGGCGAGCACCCTCCCGACAGAGGTGGCGCGCTCACCTCTGCCCTCTGGTGACACCGCGCCCGAACTCACCTGTAAAGTGAACAAGAATCCGTTTTTCAAAGGCGTATCTGGCACTTTTTCCCCTCAGCTCATACATTCCCCTACATAGCTGTGAAGTGGATGAGTATTTTGCCTCAAGTTTGTACTTCTTTTCTCCAGAGTATTTTTTTGCACAAAAAATCAGATTTGTCTTTTTGACTTTGTTTAGACCGTAACAGTATTATTTGACTTAACTGCTAGTTAAAGCACACACAACACCAAGAAGAAGGTGGTTTGACTTTGAGGAGTTATACAGCCCCGCTTTGTTAGAGCACGTGTGAAGAAGGAAATACTTCATATCAAAATCAACACCTCCAAATTACTCAACCTATTTTTTTTTTTAATGGGATACCTGAAATAACACGATTGGTATATTTAAAAACAAGAGATAAGCAGAATCATGATGGTCAGAACTATACTTTTGCTAGTCCAAATAATCTCTCATAATGCCCCCCCCCCCCTTTGTTTTCTTGGCTAGGCGGCTTCATTGGCACAGGCTCCCCAGGGAATGCCTTCGGCAGGGCCGATTCCAGCAACACTGGAAGGCCACAGCGACACCGACCTCCTCACTGCCTCCTGTGCCTATGTAATGGCAAATCTCATTTCTAACGCATGATCAAGTTAGTCCTCATTAACCTTAACAGGTACCACCGTGGTCACGCCCTCGAGTTGGAGTGCTGGGGTTTCTATGAAGCACAAATGGATCTTTACAGAAGTATTGCAACAAAACCCCTCAGTTAACACACATAAGGCTCAAGCTAGTGGAACAGCTGAGCAGTAGGTTGGTTGAGAATGTATTTTCCCAACAGGTCTCCATGGCTGTTTTGAGAGTTACTAGAGGACTAGTGGAAATATACATCTGGAATATATTATCTGCTCAGGAAGATATGCCAGTGAATTTTCACTTTTCAACAAAATTGACCTTTTATTTACACAAATACTTAGTTCAACCTTAAACTGCAAAATCTCATGTATTCAGAACTCAATCCTACTCTCACTCCACTAACTTTAAGATAAAAAGAGTCAGATGTTAACAGCATGTTAAGTACAATTGGATTATTAAAGATCAGATAATACAAAACTGTTTGTCCAATTCTGCTTTGCATTTTTCATAGAAAATGGTAATAGAATTAAAACTGAAAATACTATATTCAGCAATTTTTTTATACATAAAGAACAACAACATTTTAAACAGCTTCATGAAGAACGGCTTCAAAGTTGTATGGTGTTATTTGTTACTTTTGTAGTAACCATAGTGTCAGTTTATGACTTTACCAATCAAGTAGTTCTCTGTAAAACTTAACATTCATTTTTATAATTATCTTGATATCATTAATAAATCAATGCTGAACTGCTGCATGGAGGAAGACCTAGATATAGGAGGAAGAAAGGGGACACAAAGTCATACAACTCAGGAAAAGCATAAGAGGAGTATAACGTGAAAATGAGAACTATAATGAAAAGTTCTGCAGGAAATTAATGCATAAAGGATTTATATTCAACATGGAATGTGAGCTGAAGCCATCTAACAACTATTAGGGTCCGTTACTTTTGCCTAATCAAACTTGAAAGAGGCAAAAAGAAATGAGATAGTGAACATCAGAAATAAATAGGTTTCCAGTAGCTATTTCATTTCTTGGAAAGGGGAATAGAATGATCTAAGTGACATTCAGAAATAGATGTCCTATCTTAAAAGAAAACAAAACACAAATTCGAAGGTAACATAGGGACCTTTTTCACTTATTTTCCTCTCTATGCTAAAATTCAAATATAAATGCACAAAAAAATTCTTTGCTTTTGACTCAAGATTGTTTGCATTTCAGCTGGATTACTGTCTTCAACAACAGCATGAACTTCCATCAAGCATTTGGTAAATTGTATAGTGCAAGTGTTTTTCAATAAAGTTCATAGCAAAGTTACGTATATTTAACATTATACATAAGTCACATTTTATGGAAACATAACATAGTCACTGTGGAATGAGTTGCCTTTTTTTTCCCTGAAATCCTATGATTTACTTGGCAAAAATGAAAATATTTATTTGAAACAATAATACCTGGAAATGTAATATTTTCCAAAGTACAATTCAGAAAACATTCTTTTGCAGAAGTTTTGAAATATGTAATCTAGGTTTATTAGATGGGGACATAATCTGGACTGTCACCAGTAATGTGAGATTTATTTCTGTCAAGGCCACAGTTGGAAGCTAACAAGCGAATAGAGCTCAGCACCAGCGCCCCACTTCTCTTCCTCCCACATTAAATGGGTCTGTTGGTCTTCCTATGCTACTTTTGTTACTTTTGCCCAAACGAGGGGGTGGGAAGAGGGACACGAAGGAGGGAAATTGATTTCTTTCCATTATCCCTGCATACCAAAAAAATGCCTTTGTCCTCCTATCTCTGATTTTTAAATCCTTTCAGATTCTATGGTCTCCAGGCTTTAAAAAAAGCTTTATGTGTTAAATCCTTTGTCCTTAGACCAGCTGTATTTTCATTGCTTCTTGCTCTGGGTATCTCTCCATTTTCTAAATTACGCCACATTCACACAAACCAACCAACAAATTGGTGATGGCTAACAAAGCTCAGTTGCTCCTTCTGTTGCACAAGCAGTCCTGACCAAGAAATCAATTAAATGTCAACTTACCTTTCAGCTTTTCGCTATCAATGATGCTATCCACAAGTTAGCTATGTACACAACCAACTGCTCTGCTGAACACTCACCATCAAAAAGGATTAAACCCCCAAAATGTCTGCTACAAGTAACAAGTGTCTGAAACTTAATGTGAGATTCCCCTTTCTATCTCCCCCCCCCCTTTTTTTTTTTAAATCTGAACTGCCTCCTTAAAGGAACATTAACACAAACTCATAGTTTTTTTCCTTACATAAGGACACAAACTGCACTCACACTGAGTGTACTGTCAGCTAGTGCCTCACTCAAGCAGGGAGTGCTGTTTAAAAAAAAATTAAGAAAAAAAAAAATCAAGCTGCTTATATATGTAAAATAAAGTCTGTTTTAAGACAAGAAAATAATTTCCAGTACTGTAATTCGGAGCATCTCTCAAATACCCATTTCCAATATCTTAAAATAACCTGTTGACCAGGTTTTTCAATTATAAAATCTCTGCTCAAATATATTCCTAGCATTCATAACAATGGTATTGCATTCAAAATAATTTTTTAATAAAAGTAAGAAAATAACCTTCTTCTGTATTTATCTCAAATAAAAAGGATGACCTTTTGCCCACATAAAAAACCACAAGTGCTACAAAGGTACACAAAGTCAGTCATAATTCTTCCTCAACATTTTTTGTGGCATTTTTAAAATGTTGTGGGGTGTTTAGGTTGGCTTTTTTTATTTAACAAACAATTTTTGTTATTGTTGTTAATGGAAAACCAAAACTAGCAAGTACTATCAAATTCAACGGATGATTTTATTGGGAACAGCAACAGACCTAGAACTAGCACATACTGACATCTGAAAGACATAAAAAGACTTAAGTATTTTTCAATTTTATATAACACAATTATGAAAAACAAAATAAACTGGTGTAAGAGATTGGGGGGAGGGGAAGAATCAGAGACTCTTTGGCTGACTGGATGTGTTACATTAATTTCTTAATATGTGAAGGAGTGGATTACCCCTCTAACAGCAATGGGAAATTAGTTTCTTTATTTCTTCATTAAGACTGTGGGAGGGAAATTAATTTTCTACTCTGGATTTCAAAATTAATTGAATATATCTTTATTAAAGTGATAAATATATACACATACTCTTTGGTTGAAAGAATTCTCTAAATTAATCCTAAACAGACATTTTCAAAGCAGTTTGGTAGCACATGTTTTTTTGTTTGCTTGTTTCATTTACTGACATTACAAAAACACTGAAAAAATTGATCATATAAACCCAGTATAATAAAGCTGTCTATAGAATAAAGTATCTGCAAACAGTTTTTTCTGGAGTAATTTTTGTAGCCTTAGTTAAGCAGCATCTTGTTTAGTCTTCATTTCTTCCTACTTCCAACTGTATTATTTTCGTACCTATGTTCTTGCAGCTTGTAACACGTCCCTGAGTGTCTATATATATATACCCATGTGTATGAAAGCATCAAAAAATTTTTTTATTGCTCTAACAAGAAACTGTAGTTTTTAAAAGCATCATCCACTTAGTTTGAAGAATGAGGCAAAGTAGCTTGAGGTGTCTACACATCTTCATGCGTGTATGAGTACTTAGAGGAATTTACAAAGCATCTCAAAGTTACTCGCTTTACTTCCTACGCACTCCATGTTTTTTATATCTGTTTGTATTGTAAATGTATTTCATGGGGTGTACCTTCCACCACTGCATCATTCTATTCTTTTATTCACATTGTTTAGTACTCTTTTATGCAGTCAACCATCTCCATGTGAGCTCATGCCAACAGTATTTTTATTTAGCCGTCTGTTGCATAAACATTGTAATCGTTTTATCTAACATCTTTCTTATTCAAAACATAAGTCATAAGCCTTTTTCTAGAGAACCCGGTCATTTAAACAGCGAAAAAACCCTACCAATGGCAACAGTGACTTCTTCATCCCCTGGTATCTTCAGGTGAAGGCTAGATGCCTTAGCAAACAGCACAGTTTGGCCAAACGTAAGCTCTGGACTGAATACAAGAATACCACTGTGGAATCCAAGAGCTTATAAAATATGGAAAGTTAGATTTGTCTGCCCTTTAGAACCATCAAGTCCTTCATGCACTTTTGGCCTAAAGGCTCAAAAGAGTAAGAAAATTCATGACAGAGCCTCCTACAACTTAATACTCCTCAAGTACCTCAAATGCATTAAACAGAGAATATAATTTCTTATCCCTCGTTCAATGACAATTAAAAGTCCATGCTGGTGTAGGGGGTCTCTGTCTCCCTGCACATATAAGTAATGATGTCCAAAATTACATGAATATAAACACAGCTATTTGAATTTCATCTTTTTTAATTTTTAAACTTAAATAGCCAACTATGCAACTTCTACCATCTATGACATGGAGTTACAGTATTATTTTCTTAAAGAAAAACACAAGAAAGAAATCAGAAGTCAATTATTTCTAAAATGGCACTACAGTGACTATAAACTCAAACTCTAACCTTTACCACTAATTCCCAAGTGAAAGCCATCAATTTCTTAGTAAGGTCTATAACTGTTTTGACAGTCTTGATTACCAAAAAAATGCTTCTTTGTATAAAATTAAAAAAAAAAATTAAATCTATGAATGCAGAAAGCCAAACTACCTTTGCAAATCTTGAAAAACAATTACCTATAAGGGGATTTTCCCAAATATTCACTTAGAACTTACAAATTATTTTCAATATGAAAATATTTATTTAAAAGCTTGGAATATTTTTGCATTCATCTTCTGGATTAAAAAATCCAAACAAAAAATTATTCCCCAGGTTACACACCAAAGACAGAAAAAGCCCTACATGGTCAATGGTGATTCATCTTTGCAGAAGTTCCTCAAGTCACCTCCTTTTTATAGACTCCACCTTAATTTATGTTAATAGAATTCTGGTGAATTCTTATAATGAGATTATTCTCGTTGTGAGAGAAGAAGAAAAAGTGGACTACAATTAAGTAATTAAACAATGGGGAGAAAGTACAGCTGATCTCCTTACTAGGAAGTTCTTGTCTGGTTGGTCAAACAAATAACATCTTAATTATAGATACAAAGAGTATAGGAATTAAATATACAAAGTTTACATTGAACAAAAGCAAGACTGTCTCAAAAGCATTCACACACCATGATTCAACCTACGTGTTTAATCCATTCCGCTGCAATATTCTTCTCTCAAAACTGCTGACATCAAAGTTGCAAAATGCAACTGAGAGGAAGAAGCAGAACAAGTTCTTCACTTGCTTAGATAATTTATTTCTCGATTAGCAGCTTGTTAAAAAATCTGAGTGAGTCCACACACCATCTTCATTAGCATGTTAACCTTGATTTGCAAAGAAGATTTTTCATAGCCAACCATACAACCTCCAGGGAAAAAAAAAAAAAAAGAAAAAAAAAAGAATTTTATAGAAAGCATCCTCAAACTCTTGTTCCTGAGCCAAGACTTTGTGTCCTTTTCCAATATACAACAAAAACCTTGCATGAGTGGGGCAACATAAAACTATGTTTACCATCCTCACCACTGTACACACTGCTAGCCTGCACACCCACAAGTCAAGTGAGAATGGCATCATAAGAATGCTGTGAATATTCAGAATGAAACACCAATGCCCAGACATCTGATCCAAGCTCATCTATTACCTTCTACAGTTACACTGCCACAACGGCCATGCAGCATCCTACGTGGTCTTCGTAAGCTACTTCAGTGATTTAAGGGACCTATGATACCAGGTATCCAACAGATTCTCCATAGCCAAATTGTTCATCCAGGTTCTTTTTCCTAAGCTAAAGCAGAAGTCAAGTAATTTCTTGCTTACCTGCCTAGGATAATCTAGATTATGTCCCTGAGAAGGAACGCTTGTCAAGCATCACAGAGTTTGGCATTCATTGCAAAATATTTGGCCTCTGTTGTATGTCAAGGATTATATGCACACCAGAGATGCAGTCCCTAAAACTGCCCTGTTGGAAAAAAAGAGTGGTGTTTTGGGGTCCACAAAGCAAAAACAGCCAAAAGAATCTGTACCGGTACTCCTCAATGGACCTCTTTGTAGAGACAACTTACCTAAATTTTCTGCATATTTTCTTTGGCAGAGAGACTGTTTAGGCAGCTTGTCATCACTGGTCTTAATAACATATTCAGAAAACTCTTTTGCTTCTGTCTAGTCTACAAATATTTTTAGAATCAGGTTTTAAACCATAGCAAAGAATAACTGCATCATCAACAGACCTGCACTGCCTTTACCTCACACACCTGGCATTCTCTCACTTGGACTAAAAAAATGGAAAGCTCTCACTGACTGCTTCCTCAAATTCCATAAAATTCACTTTGCTCTTTATCTGGCTCTAGTGTGCTAGACCATTTTCTAGAAACTGTAATCAACATCAAAAGAAAGGCAAATTACAATATGCAGGGAAAAAAATACAGGTTAACACCACAGTCTATAAAATTGGTAATCATGAAAAACAGTAAAAATTTGATGTATTATCAACCCTAAAAACAATTGCATCTGCTTGGATAAAGTCACCTAAAAGAAGCACCTGACCCAATTAAAGTTGGCTTCTACTCACCAGTTGAAATAAATCGAATTTTTAAGATCATATGTCTAAAGAAAGCTTCTTAAAAATCCCTTTCTCTTCAAGCAGCCCTTCTACAATCACAAATTCCTTGTGGATCAATCAAATACATACCAAAGAAAAACTGACTGTATCACAGCAACAAATACAAAGTTTACAAATGTATCTCCACAGCTACTAAAATAAATGCCAAGCATAACAGAAACATCAACATCTATTGCATTTATGCACATCAGAAGCCTGCATTGCTGCAGCAGCTGAGCAAAATTAAAACACAGCCAAAGCTGTCAATCTGGTACTACATTACTTCACCAACAAATAAACTGAAAGCTCAATTTTGTTAGAAAATTAAACCTTTTCAAGACACATTTTATAAGCTTTGTCTTGTACACTTTGATAACAGATTCTTCACCAGGAACGTCCAGAATTATAAATGAAATTAGAGCCGTAAACTGAAAAGCCACCAGAGAGCTCCCTCTAGCGTGAACAAGAAAAGGAAATAATTTAAGCTCAAAATATCAACCGTACAGAGATATGTGTTACTGAGATGAAAAAGAAAATGCAACAGAAACAGTTAAGGAGCTAAATATTAACCCCAGATCTTAGAAAGCTGAGATGAGCTTGAAACATCAGGGCTTTTGATTCACTAGAAGCAGACAGTATCGCAGAATGATTGAGGGTGGAAGGGACCTCTGGGTATTGGTCATCTGGCCCACCCACCCCCTAAGCAGGGCCAGTTGCCCAGGACTGTGTCCAGATGGTTTCTGGATACCTCCAAGGATGGTATCCAAAACCTCTCTGGGCAACCTGTGCCAGTGCTCGGTCACCCCCACAGTAAGAAAGTGTTTCCTTACATAGAATGAATCATAGAATGCTTTGGGTTGGAAGGGACCTTTAGAGGTCATCTAGCCCAACACACCTGCAGGGACATCTTCAAGTGGACTAGGTTACATTCAGGAGGAACCTCCCATGTTTCACTTTGTGCCCATTGCCTCTTGTCCTGTCACTGGGCACCACTGAAGAAAGCCTGGCTCTATCTCCTTTACATCCTCCCTTCAAACATTTGTACACATCAATGAGATTTCCCCCCTCCTTCCCTGCTGAAGCCAACAACTGTTGTTCCTGCCTCGGGACCTTAAGTATCAAAACTACACAGGATGATTTTGGTAGTCAGAGTATCTCACCAAAACAAGACAAAATTGTATCACGAAAAGCCAAGCCAAGCCAAGATGAACTAGATTTTTACCACACTGCTAGAAGGTTTTGACATTATTTTTTTAAACTTGCGTATACTTGGGAGAGTATTGTTTTCAATAAGCCAATTTATGCTGACAGTTTTCCATGGACCATTTCCTACAATTCTCACATCAGGACATGTACATACAAGTCTCACAACATACTAGTCTTTCCAATGGCAAAAAAGTTCCGCCTTATTAAAACTTGCTGCATATAAAAATATTTTGAGCAACTGACACCACAGTATTTTAATCCCGTTAGATGAGCAGCACTCTCGGTGCCTTCAGTGGGAGCTGACAGCGCTCACCAGCTGGCACCACCAGGCCCATCACTGAAATCAGAGTGGGTGTTTGCTTCCCCATCAGCATTGGTAACATTTCCACTCCCTTTCAAATACTGAATACAGAGGCAGGTATATGTGAAATTCAGCCCTGCAAGGCTTTTACTGACTCTCTGTGAGCACTTTTAGTTAAATAACTTTCCCATAAAGATTTGTATGCTGACAATAACAAACCTGGTTAGTTGGATGTATAGTTACTTTTGTTGTTTATGTGCTATTACTAGTGGAGACCATTATTTCTGAGCATTAAAAAGAAGTATCTCAACAGTTCATTGGTTAATAACTAAATATTCAAATAAGGTGCAGGCTTTTCTTTTTTTTTTTAAAATCTTTAGGAAAAATTCTGCCTCATTCTGAAACTTAACAACTGACATTGATCTATGAACCTGTCCTTAAAATTCTAGTTATTTTGCTATTAAAAAACATAATTTTTCTCACGTGTTTTGATTTGCCTTTCCCCCTATGCTGCCACAGGACATTTGTGCCAGCAGCTTTTTTAATCAGAAAAGTCACTAACATTCCTCTGAAAGACAGACAATAACCTCAGCAGAAGTTAATCAGCTAAATTCAACCTCTCAAATCCAAAGATTCTCATGACCAACACTTAAAAGACCTCATCGTGTCTTCTGGGGATGAAGTGACAGCCTTAACTAAAAACACAAGGTGATGTGTATATCAGAAATTTAAGCACATTTAAAATACACTTAAAATGCTATTACAGCATCATTACAATAGTAATCTTCATTCCAAATAAAGATCTGACTGACAACAGTTTGCCAAACAACATGGTATCATTTGTCATGTCTTTATTAGACCAACCAATATAGCTGGAAAACCAGGCATTTATTTCTACAGGAAGGCATAAGGGACACCAAGGGGCACCCAAGAAAGTAATTGTCTTTTCCAAATATGACCTGGTCTGAAATAACCCTTCTGTACAGTATACACTATGTGGAAAAGGATAACAGTGTTATCTAAGCTTCTGATACGATTCACTCATTTCATTGAAATGCTTACTGCTGAATGTAACAGACAAAGCCCTTTGATGTTACCTGTACAAAAACAACAATTGAAATCTAAGTTATGACAGATCACCTTTAGTAAAAAAGCAGCTTATTTCTTAATACAAGTTACCTCGACAGAAAACAAACATGAGAACTTCTAGGGACAAATTTATAACATATGATTCAGCACCCCAAATAAACCACTATAAAGAACAAATCAGATGCACACACTTCCAAAGTCCATGAGAGGGGTCATTCTCAATTGCACATTTGTGTTATTTTCGTTATTCAAATGCTTAAAAGTTCTATACACAATTTTGCATACCAACTGATAAATAATACATGAGAAACTGAACAATAACTACAAGAAACTTACCACTCAAATTATGGTAGACTATATTTGCATACTGGGGTAAGATAAAGGGTAGTACTTTTCATGATCCCGTACCGAGCAACCAAAAGGAAATCCTTGCTAGCACAATCTGAATGGGACACTGCTAACAAGGCATTAGATGCATTCCTGACCCAAAGTACTCCAAATCGGACATCAGTTAAACATATTATCCTTTACTATACCAAAGTGAATACTCTGCTATTGATTTGCAGTGAAGTAATCAATACATGCAGAAACAAATGATGGCTGCATAAACATCTTAGACTGGTATCACCCTCCCCTGTAGTTCTGGTTCAATTCAACGTCATCATATTTAATTTCTCTAACAATATTTTACTAAACACCACTGTAGTGAGTGAAGTTTTAAAAATACAGGCAAATAAGCATACTAGCTAGTATATCAAATAAACTATAGATATTTTTAGAAATGTGAATTTATATTCACCCAATGTTAAAAGCAAGTGATTTAAATTAATGTCCTATTTTTCATCTCTTAGAATATCTCTAATTACATATCTACTACATCGTTTACAAGTATTTATCTGAAAAGGTTGAGGAAAATAACATCTTTACTGATGGTTCCATCTTCCTGAGCTTCTTCATCACACAGCTTGTGAATCAAGACTATTTTACCTGAAAAATTACTTCATGAGTAGGAAAGTAACATGCAAAAGCTTTCATGGTTCTGCCATGCTGAACACCGCATATACACAGGAGATACTCTACTTACTCTAAGCACCTGCCACACCTTTTTCTTATATTTATCATTCCCATGTTCTGTGTAACAAACCAGAATTTAAGCGCACTTTTAATCTTTACCTACAGCATAACTTTAAAATTTTAATATTTCCTTATTTAATAACTAGCTTAAGCTGTGTAGACTGTTGTCTTCTTCATACCTGCTGCTGTAATGCTGCTTTGAACAGCAAACTTGAGTCTTAGGGTTGGGACACTACATATAAACATGTTACAGAGTATTCACACATCTCCAGACCTGTATAGCAGCCCTCAGTGACGATTTCACAGCTAACCCTCAAGACCACAGCGACAGGCACATGGGAATGCAGGCTGAGCTCAGAGAGCAGCGCATTGGAGAAAGGGCCTTTTCCAAAGCAAAGACTGCCCTTTCCTGTTTTCCAGTGTGTAACAACATGATCTTTTCTTGTTACACCTCAATGATAAATAACCTATACTGTTTATATTTTGTATGGTATGGTTTTTGAAAAATCCCCACCACACATATGCAAGCATCCATGCACACACAGCCACTTGAAAATTTTCTGCCAAGATCCACGCAGACAAAAACATTTGAGTAACCATTGCCGAGCGTTAAGGATCTGAGGGCCTTTCCTGCCGGAGTTCTACTGTATTGCTCTTGCACCTTCAGAGCAGGGCTGTGGTCCAGCGGAGAGTCTGGATGGGGCTGATGTGTTTCGCAGTACACACCTGGAGCCTTCTCCTCCAATGCAGCCAGGGCTGGGCCCAGGGGTCACTCTGGCCCTGACGACAGCAGGATCCACCTCCACTCCCCAGATGTCATACATAAGCAATTCTAAAATCTTTTTCCTCCTCTCTTATTAATGATATGCAATGGTGGAGTAACCCAACGGAGATTTACCTGTTGCTTATACAACAGAGGTTCCTCATACAAAGTTGTTATGACACATAAAAAGCTTCCATACATGCATGCAGGTACTTCACTTACACTTAAATGCACAACAGAGTTCTTGTGCATCCACGCCCTTGCACTGTAGCTCTCAGCAGGGATTTCACTGGTTGATGCCATCCTCAGAGACAGTCATGTACGAACGCAGGGTGAGGTCTGGGTAGAGGCGCACAGGAGGAAGCTGTAAAGTCCTTTACAAAGTAATGGCAGTTTCTCCTGTTTTCCAACATGCGGCAACTAAATATTCTTGTTCCCTTAGTATTATCTGGATAACAAACAATCTATACTGTCCTTTTCTTATAAAATATTGTTATCTTAGTCCTCCATGGTGTTAAAGCATATACACAATCACACTACCAAATTTTCTGTTGAGATCTCCACCAGCTAAAAAGCATTAGAGCCACCCCAGCTTGTAAATTACACATTCGTCAAGTGCCTCTTAACTGCAGTGTGTTGATGTCATGAGGTAAATATTTAACTACTGTCATCATTCCTCTAAACAGTTCTCCTTATTGCACACATCAGAAGTTTCTGTTTTTCTCCAGGGAGTATCTGTTAACTTCCACCAGTGTTATCCAATACCCTTATTCGACTCTTCCCTGCTTCTGTACATACAAGTCACTCCACCACTTCTTTCAGTAACACAACCCAAAGTCAGTACAACAGGAGTTATGCTAGCACAGACACAAGTCAGCCTCAGTGCCTGGATTTCCTAGTAGCAAAATCATTCCACCCGCTTGTCCCAGTGGTTTCTGTGGTGCACAATTTTTAACCCAACCCATCCCAAAATTCTTCACATATTTAACATTACCATACATTCACAACCTTACCTTTTAAAAGGCTTTCCAAGCACCATTTCTTGTTCTTGCCAAACACCACACTTGGTATAGGAAAATGCTCTTCAAGCAAATGTTAAGTACCCAACTGCTTCTCTCCCACCCTTCGGGGAAGCCAAAGCAGCCACAGATGGATGAGCTTGAACCTGGCCTCCACGCCAGGCTGCTCCTCCGCTCGGGGACGGGGCGAAGGGGGGCCCCCACAGCAGGCATGTGCTCGTGGAGAGCAACCTCTCCCACCTCGGGGAACCACGCCTGCTGCGCTCTGGCCCTTCAGGAATGCGTTAAGGTTTGCTTTGCTGATTAAAAAAACAAACAAACCACACCAAAGTTATTTTCACACGTGCAAAAACTGACGCCGGTCCGTTCCCCCCTGCGGTTAGCTGCCTGGATAGAAAACCCGGTGGAGACAAAACCCCGCAGCCTGCCGCTAGCTCAGTGAGCACCGGTGGGTGAGCGGCTGTGCGGTGCGAGGTGCGCTGCCACCAGCGAGGCCCCCCCTCTGCACAGCTCCTCCTCGGCAGGCGCCCGGCCGTCAGACCAAGGGCTTTGCTTCTGGGGAGTAACGAGCCAGCCGGGTTTCCAGCACCGTGATCTACCCGGGGGGGGAAGTCAGGTTTAAGAGTAAAAGGCGCTTACAGACGACGAAGGGACTGCTACCTGGTTCTCAGGGGGTGGCGATCCCGCGGGTGAGCTGAGGAGACGGCCAGGTTTCTGTGAACGAAGCCCAGACCGGGGGCGACCCCGGCACAGCCACCGCCTCGCTGCCCCTCGGGCCCGAGGGGCGTTTCCGCGCCCCGCCGCGGCCTGGGACGGCCCAGGCACAGCCCTGTGACTCCGCCGCGCCCCTTCCAGGAAGCGCCGCCGCCGCCGCAGCCCCGAGAGACGCTGCCCCGAGAGACGCTGCCCCGGGCCGCCACCGGAGCAGGTAGGGCCGCGCGGCGGGAAGCGGGACGCGGCGCCCCCGCTCCCCGCCGCGCCGGGCGGGACGGGGGACGCCTCCCGGCCGACGGCTGCCGCTCCTCCGGAGCCCGCCCGGCTCCGACGGCGGGGGCCGGTCCCGGGGCGGCAGAGCGGTCTGATCCCCGCGACTCGGCGCGCTGGGGGCAGCCGGCGGGGGAGGCTCCGCGGGGCGGCCTTTCCCTCGGTGCCGCAGGTGCCCTCGGGCGGCGGTCGCGTTGGTCTCCGTGCCGGGCCGCTGTTGGGAGAGCTCAGGTCTTGTTCATTCTTGTTTTCGATAGTCATCCCGGGCGGGAGGGTGCCGGCTGGCCTCGGGAGCGTCGGGCGGGAGGCTGGCGGCGGCTGTCTCCCGGCAGGATGGTTTCTGTACGCCTGCCCACGTCGGGTAGCTTTTGTCGCCCGCCGTGGCTGCCCTGGCAGCCAAACCGTGGTTGCCCGAAGTTCGGGAGCGTCCCCGCAGCACCTCCCGCGCGCTCTCCGCCCGTTAACTCGCCGCGAACCGGGCTCCTCGCAGCCGCTTGCCCGGGCGGCCTGGCCGTGCCGAGAGCGGCGCGGTGACATGTGCGGGCGTTGCGCAATGAACGCTTGACGACGAGACACGCAGGACCAGTTCGGATCCATTAGCTGCAGCGGCATGTCCGTGCTCGCGCTGGGTGAGCTCATTCGCAGGATTCACTCAGGGTTCATCACTGACACTTCAGAAGATTGCGCTGTCTTTCCCTTTTTGTTAACTCACGTTAGTTTCTGTCTGACAGATCCCGCCATCGCCATGTTTGCCGTTTTGGTACTGCTGTGTCAGCTGCCCGTGATGGTGTCGGCATTTCCTCACTGCGCCGGGAGGTTAGGGGACTTGAAGCAACCCGCATGGGAAGATGGTAACTTACTTTTAACGTGATTTTATGCTTTCCAAAAGCAAACTGTATCTAACTTTGCTTCCACTGAGAAATCTTTTTATGTATGTAAATAGTTTGGGGTTTGGTGGTTTTTTTTGCTTCATTTAAAAAATTAAGCCGTTTTATGCCTAATTTTAGAATATTTGAGTATCTTTCGCTGAAATGAATGCTAACTGACTTGGATGTTGATAGTATTTAGGAGATCCAGTAGTAAGCACAGATTGGGACAACTGAGCTTTCTCTAGGTCTGTAGGATTATTCTCACTGATACAACCAGAACCCTCTAAGTAACATCAAAGTTCTAGAAGCTTGGTATTTGTATTAAGACAGTACTGCTTTGGTATTGTTTGAGCACATCACAGTTTTACTTGTATATCTAAAATTGCTTTCTATTTGAAAGAGTTTATTTGCTTGTTTTATGAGATTGATATTTTTTCTCAAATCCAGATCCCCTTACAGCACCCTGAAAGATAAATATAGTGCTGCTATTTCAGTTCTTCATTTGGGGGGAGTGAAGTGGAGAGGAACTGAGGTAGAAACAAATGAAGTTCCCCAAAAGGACTCTAGCAGTACGATACTAAGCCGTGTGATGCTTACAATTTAAGCATCAGGCTTTCAAAAAGGAATTTGTGACCTAGCTGTCCAGTCTCCTCAGTGGGTAAGGAGTGCTGAAACCTTAAGACAGACTGTAAAAACTCATCACATTGAGCAGGAGGCTCCTTCAGGGCAGTATGTCGAGCAGAAAACATGGCTAGCAGAAAAATGCTTGAGACAGGTTATTCATTAAAATCCATATTGCTCTGGGGCATAAAACGCCCAGCTGCCAGGCTGCCTCTCCCCTGTGAGTTCACGGCATAGAACCCTCTCCTGACAATAGGCCCAGATCACTCATTCAAAGAGTTGGAAAGAGAGCGGCCCAACTCTTTATCCAATGATTTAGCAAGTAGAACAGTTGCTGAGAGTATGGGGCACCTCCGTGGGGAGGCTACCCCTTCAGCATTCTCTGAACATCTTTTACCAGGAGAGTTACTTTATTCAGCACATTGTGTGGATGCATTTTTAATTAAATGCTAGGTATCCTAAAACTGGATTTACTGTTTTGTTGAACCATGGCCTAAGGACTGCAGGACTGCATTCAGTTCCCTTGTGTATAGGAGAGCATTCAAATCCATCTGCTTCATTCTCCAAATACTATGTATCTCTTAATCACCAGGTTGTAGGTAATTCTGAGCTGGAGTTAGGTGCACTTTGACTATGTCCTACAAAAAAAAAAAAGTGCGGATAAATGGATTAAGACTCTTTGAAAGAAAAAAGAAGCATGTATCACTGGGAATTAGAGGTCCTAGGCTCCAGGCAGCTTGCCTATGCATTCCACATTAATTAAAATGCATCAATTATCTAAGTTAATTGAGACGTATAGCTATTACTACTTGCATGGTAAGGAAGGAAACACTGCCGAGCAAAACTGAAGATCTGTTTCACAAGACTGAAGCTATTCTCGCGATTTGCACTCAACCAAGATATTGATAATATTTTTTCCATGTAACTCTCTTCCCTTTCCACTTGTGAGCTTGGGTTTTTTTTCTGGATGGAGTCCTTCCCTCTGGTTACTTTTAGATATGGCATAAATGTTTTAAGCTTAAATTTTCTTGCAATTACTTTAGAATAACAGATTTCCCTTCCTACACAAATGTGCGCGCACATGTGTGGCTCCTTCAATATATACTATAATATTATATAAATCATTTAAATATATACTGTATTATTCCTTCAATATACTATAATATTAAAGACATAAACAACCAATGCAAGTTACACTGCAGTTTTCTTAGTTTTCAGAGAGCAACCCATTTTGAGATACCATTGCAAGATCTAACAGTAACTATTAGGATAAAAATTCCTGAATGATGTGATCATCTTGCCAAACAAGCTAACAAGAACATAGAGCTAATTTGTAGCTGAATAATGTTGTTCTGAGTCTCATCTCCTTTTTTAGCTGTCTGGCTTGGTATTAAACAAAGCTGTTTCTGCATTATGCTTGCAAAAATAATCCTCTAGTCATTTTGCTTAACCAAATAGTCTGAATTTCTTGGAGAACAGATTAGGCTTTCACTAAAAAACAAGCCAGAAAACTAATTCTGTCTTATGAAGGTTTTTTGTTTTTTTTTTTTTTTTTAAAGAAGCTGTAGCAAGAGCAGGCTAAAACTTGACTATGGAAAGTGCCTGGTGAGAAGATGCATTCCTGTATTCCAAAGCCTTCTATAATTTCATTAACTCTTCCAGAATCTCACCTCACAACTTCCTCCATGAGGCCTCACAGAGCCTGTAATCGGCACAAAAGAAAAGAATTAAAAGTGCCTGTTGTCAGTAAAACTCCTGTCATGGACTTATTTAAAACAAAGAAATTTGGCAATGTGCCAGCTTGCTGCTACAATTATGAAAAAAGAACAAATGTAGAATGACTAGACTCTGCTGCCATGATTTAAAATCCAAATCCCTTAAACAAAATTTGGAACTCACAGATACCAGAATATTGATAAATGTATATTGAGGATTCTTTAGAAGACAGAGATTTTTTTTCTTCTTTTCTCCTCTCACACCCTTCCTCCAGTAGGTCAGTGTCTTGCTGGGTTTGGATCTGCCTGAATTTCTGCTTATGTAACTATTACTTTGTTCTTAAGAGCTCCAGTAAAAAACTGATGCCTGCATCCCAGAAGGGATAACACCAAAACTTGAACAACAGCTGCCATGAGAATCAGATTATCTTGGTCAGTGTAAGGAATAGCTGAAATGCTTTATGAGAAAGGAAAATGTGTTTATTTTATATTGCATAGTTAGAAAAGTTAGCAGCAAAGACAAAATTTTCAGAGTAGACCTTGATGTGTCTTTCTCCTGTGTGCAGCTGGGAGATGCTAGGGTAAGAAGGGGTCTCAATGTGCTCCTTTAAGCTATTAACCATTCTTTAAAAATACCAATGTAGCTTTCCTAACTTGCTTTAAATCAACTTGATTTTTTTTTATTAGTATTCACCTCAGAAAAGGAGGCCAATTTATTTATTGGACGACATCTTCTGAATAACAGATTTGATTTTGAAGCATTCACAGCGGATAACCTTGAAAGAGAATGCCTTGAAGAGCTGTGCACCTATGAAGAAGCAAGAGAAGTATTTGAAGACCCTGATAAAACGGTAGCTGCTCAAACTGAATTTAATATACTGAAGGAGGTTATTGACTAAATCTAAATACTGTAGCCCTTCTGAAAACAGCACTTAAGTTGATTGCTTACTGTAAAAGTAGAGGCCCCAATGAGATGGGGTTATTGCTCTAGATACAGAGGGAATACACAATAGTACATTTAAGACAATGTACTATTGTCTTAAAGACTTTAGATAAGGGCTCCAATTCCACAAACAAATATAAATGAAACTTCAGAAGTACTGCTTGTGGATATACCTATATGTGTTTTCAGAATCTCATTTTTATTTTTTAGTAACTTCTCAGCATTCAGTTTGAACGTGTTCCACATGCTTTATATATTAATTGGCTTATTGTGTCCTTGTGTCTTGCCAAAGCATTTTAGAAGAGACGAATACAGAGCAAATCTGCAGTTCAGCTATTGCTGTGTACTCCTATAGCATTATGTTCTAAATTACTACCTATGTACAGCTTGGAAGAAACCTGGCATAAAAAAAGAGAAAAATACGCAAGAAACCTTTCAGCCCAATAGTGATGATTGTCTGCAGACTGACTCTCGGTGCATGCAGCAAGAATCTCTTCATGATTCTAGGTGTGCTCTGCACTAACCTGCAGAAAGAGCAAGGAATACACTTCTGTTCTGAAGGCGGAAATGTTAGTTTGCCATTACTAGCATTTTCCTAAGAAAAAGGTGAAAGCGTTAAATTGGAATCTTAATGGAGTCTTTTGCTGGGTAGCAAAAGTGGAAATTATAGCTGAACACATGTAATGCACGACAGTCATGCAACATAAAGGTTTTTCTATTAAATGAATCCCATTATTTTTCCTAGCTGATACAAATTCACATACTCTTCATGCAAATGTCTGATTCTTAAGAACTTGACTTTGCCTCATTAATACTCTTTTGTAGGTATTTACAAAGATTAATTGTAAGCATTTTTTATGTTTAAAAAAATATAGAAGATATACTGACTTCTGCTGTAATCAGGCAGAAATATGAGGTAACACTGGACAGTTAAATGCACTTTTTCACCAGCTGGCATTTTCGTCTTTATGAAATTGTATTTTTTATGCAAACTTGAATGTATGAGAAAAATACGGTGGGATAAGCAAGTACAAATCCTTCAGCGGGAGTTGCTTCTGTACCATATTAAAAAAAATTGTCAATAGGCCTGCCAATTATGTAGCTCATATAAATCTGATCCTTTGTTTTTATAGATGGATTTTTGGAAAGACTATTCAATTAAAGGCCCTAAAATAAAAATAGGTAAGTTATCTTTATATTCTTTCATTATATTGCAATATTTTGTTTGTTATAATAGTACATTCTTAAAAATACACCATGCATTCAGTTTGCAAAATCAGAGTTGATCTTTTTACTGAAATTCACTGTGATCTGTGTGAGTATATTGCATTATCTGATAGAATAAAACATACTCAGTGATGCTTCTTACAGTGGGATCCATTATAAGTCTGTAGGTATAAACAGTATTAATTTTGTTGTCCATTTCTTTATTACACAACCAGTAAACTTTTCCGTGTTGTGTCGTGTGTGTGTCCCGTCCTGTCCTGTCCCCCCCCCATTAACAACAGTCTGATTCAGGTTCAGAGTAGTCTTATGCCAGACATTTCATCAAATAATGGTCAGTATGACTTGAGGAAAGATCTACAGCCTGATCCAAGGTCACAAGTACATGAAGTAATATTTAGAAGGCATTACAAGACAGACATCTCAATAGTTTTATGTACAGAAAAGGGAGTATCTACTCACTTTTGCTTTACACTGAATGTGAATGATACTCTTGGGTTGTGTTGCACAGGTATGGCTTCTCACCCCAAGCTAGCCTTTTGTGGAAAGGAACAGCCTTACAGCACAGCAAAATTAGTATTTCATAGTGGATATTGTATACTATGTAGATGGAAGGAACACATAATGAAAATAACCAATGTTTTATCTTCAGGTGATGAGACACTACAAAAGGTTAACGTTACAGGACTTCTCATCAGTCTAGTTGCTGCTGGAGTACTGTTAGTTATAATTGCACTGCTTATCTTCTACTGCTGCAAAAGTAGATGCAAATCAAGGCAACCACAAAGGTAAGGACTTTGCTTAAAAAAAACAAAACACCAAAACAAACTCTTGCTTAAGAGTGGAATTTAAAAATCACTCCAGGTTGGTCTAACTGTATTCTCAGAGAATGCAATGGGAGTTCCGTTTCCTGGAAGCAAAGTTAGGTGAGCACTAGCAGTAGTTATGCTGAAGTTAATTAGTAACACAAAAACATAAAATAACACTTGCATGGCTGACGTACCTTTGGGGTTTTTTTACGTGTGTTCTTGGCTCCAAAATATTCTTACTAAAAAGATGGAATCATTTTAATAGGCCGGGGCCTGCAATGGAAAGCCTAATGTGTTCTGTTCACTCTTTAGGGTGTATTGCTCTTCATGGCATGTAGTCTACCTCAGATGTGAAATGGAGGAGGTTGAAGGAAATGCTTCTCTGCCCATTCTCTAGCCCTGCTCGTTCCTTTTTCCTAAACTTGAAAGGCATACAAGGGGATTCTGTGCTTCCTCTTCCCTGCAAATTTTACATTACTGAGCTATTCTTACTCTGTGTTTTGGAGAGAATATTTGGCTTCCAGTCTTTATGATCACTGAAGGCAAGTGGTTTTTGGTGGTGTTTTTTTTGTGGTGTTTGGTTTTTTGCTGGTTTTCTTGTTTTGTTTTTGGTGGGGTTTTTTTGTTTGTTTGTTTATTTTTAACAACTAAGACTTCATATTCTTTCTTCCCTGCCACTTACAATGCTGTTAACTTTGTTTAGGTACTTGAATTATGTAAGAAGACATAGTTCATCAAGCATCTTCAGAAGGCATGAAGAATTTTCTTTAACTCCACTTCCTCCCAGAACTGAGGACTCAGGACTACCAACTTACGACCAAGCAGTTACTTCACACGGACAACATGATGTGCCACCGCCCCCTTATCCAGGGCCCCCAAAAAGGGCACGGGTGTTAAAAAAGTCTATGTCACTTCCTGCCCCATAGTCACAAACCCCCTGGAGTGAGGGAGGATTACTGAAACATAACATACTTTTTTAAAAAGTGTGTGCTACCTTGCATATTGCAAGACAGTTTCCAAAAATGTGAAAGATCTTTAGCACAACTAGGAACAAGTGAAAATCCCATTTGGGAAAAGAGGTGAACTGCTGCAAAGGCTGCAGGACTATTCTTCGCACAAGGTTATAATGCTAAGAAGAGGGAATGCATAAAGAGTACATCTTGTAGTGCCACCCCCTGCCATATGCACTTTGAGCCATCCCATCAGACTATTGATGTTTCATTAATAGTTTCATCTATTTTTTCTTTAGAAGGAACAGTGTTTTAATTGATTTTATTGACACTAACCTTTTCTTGTGGGTATTGATACTTTAAACCACCATAAGAAGTCTACTTTGTTATTTGAGAAAGTCACTTCATTGCTGTGTGAATTTTCTATTCATTCTAGTAATAGATTTGAGTATGAAAATTGTTTCCTGATTTGATCTTTCAAATGTGTATCTAGTACTGCTTCTGGATTACACTGGCTTGTTTTAGACATTGCTGGTTAACACACTACGCAATTTGTTGTATTTCTGTGATTATAACTTTGGATGAAAAGGAACCATTCGTTAATTGCATGGCACATTACCCATTCAGACAAAGTGTGCTTTGATCAAACGGTTTTGATACTCGCTTTGACCTGGTATTTAGTGCTGAACAAGTAGAGTACTGTGGGTCAGGGAATGTTAAGCAAATAGCTATCTATTTGTCCCTTGTTAAAAAAGTACCCAGTTTCCACAGATAATGTTTCTCTTGCAGTTTAAAGATTTAAATGTTGAAAAAGACATTTAGCTCCTGGAATCAAAAGGCCGAACTACCCCACAGAAGGACTTTGCATAAGTATGTACTGCCCTACTGGGATGATAAAAATGATACCTTTAAGGAAAATGAAACATCATATTAGATAAATAACCGGTATGCACAGAGCAGTAGTCAAGAATTTCAGGGAGTCACTCGACAACTGTATCAACACAGTTTCTGTATCTCCAGTTGTATCCACCCTTAATTTTACATCTTATTAAAATATCAACCCCCAGCATTATATGGCCTACAGATCTTGCTGACCAAGTCACAAATCAACATTGCTGTCCCTTTATCTCCTAGTCAAATGGCACTGGAGTGGGAAACACTTCCCACAGCAAGCCATATTAGAGGGCCTCCCAGGCAACATGTTGGGCTGGTGTTTTCTTGCATACAGTAACTATATAGCTGGACACATGCAATGAAGTTTTTTAAGGATTCCCTCCCCCCCCAGTTTGACCAATGGTGACAGCAGCAAATGGTATTTTAATTTGGTGCCTAAAATGCACTTTATATTATAAAGGTTGAATATATTTAACATTTCACTGATTTTATGGTTTTTAACATGCCAGAATTTACAGTGCTATTGAGTGAGATGCAGAGGATTGTTATGAGATTTTTAATCTGTAAATGCTTTTATAAAGAAGAAAATGCTCCAAATCTTGAAATGCAAAGAAGGTGTATTGAAAATGCTACAAGAAGGAGGTTCTGCCCTTTGAAAAATACATACAACCCAGCTGATATCAGGGGACATCGGACTGTGTTCTTACTCCTAAAGCTTCAGCATCAGATTTGGCTTTCAACAAGTCACAAATCTCTTTCTTTGCAGCATCTTTCTTGGTGAGAGATGGGGGAATCCGCTTGTTGAGATAGCTTCAATTCACTTTTGCCCTACTTGTAAAAGCATTTTGAAGTTCTTGGAGGTTACTGTTCTGTAAGGCTGAAATAAGTGAATTGTGCGAGATCACTGTTGATAACCAAAATGCAGAGTTACGATGAAGCTATGGAATTAGAAGCTTGCAAAAACATTTCTCTCATATTTCCTTTTTATTTAGCTAACAATTTTAAAATTTGTTCATGAGCTTCAAAGCACACTTTTCTCTAGATTTTCCTTGGGATTTAAAAATTAACAGGACCGACACGAGCACTTTCAAGGAGAGGGATTTCATAGGCCTTGTAAGAGTTCAGAGGTTCTTTAATGTTACTACAGTGATGTATGCGTCTGGCAAAGTCATGTTTTAATAAACTACAGAAATTGTACAGAAACCTATTTAATCACTTGAAATTTGATTCTTATACTATTCCTACAAATAATTTGCAAATGATTCCATGAAATGCAAGCAAAAATCTTGATCTTTGTATTAATAAAAAAAACTTAAGATGGTGTAACTGTTAAACAGCAATGCTGTAGCTCTTTGGGCAGCAGACTCCACCTTCCCCAGGGTGTAACAGTTCAAATTTACTCAAAGAATCTGCACTTTAGACCCTGAAGATACTCAAAATATGCAGTAACTGATATTCAAATACTGGTTGCATGTAACATGGCAATGTGCAACACACATTCTGATCATTATAAATAAGAAGCAAAGTTTAAAATTTAGTTGAACATAACATCAACTTCCCTCTCCTTGTAAAGGGAGAAAATTCCTTTTAATGGCAGTTGTTCGGGTTGAGCTTGGTTTTTTTCTTTCATACATTGACTCCTGGCCCAAAACACTCTTACCTTGTGTCTTGCCTCCTTTTAGAACTTCTGATTCATCAGGGTTTGCAGAAGGAAAAAATCAAGGAGGAGTCAACTGTGGTGACTTGTGAATTCAGAAGTGTTGCCAGATTTCCAAATTTTACATGCAGTTTCCTTTGAAAATGCAGTTGCTATTAGAAAATAGAAAACAGCAAATACAAGTGTCCTTAGGTGGGAGGAGAAGGAAGAGGTAGTTTGGAGGAGCAAAGCAGCAGCATGTGTACAGATGTAAATCATCAGTGTTTCTGACTTCCGGACTTTCTTTCAAGGGCAGTGGATTTTAAGTGAATTAACAGAGATCTACTATGACAGTTGAAAACAGAAGTGTCTAAACAAAACACTGGGAAAAATTACGTAGTACTTAAATTCTGTTTCTCTCAGAACAGGTTTAAACATGTCACGCTAAATGCTGCTAGCTACCGCCTTGAAAATTTTCCAAAAAACTTCTGTGTTGCGCTTTCAGCATCGTACAAGCTTACAGCGTACTACTTTTTAGAAATCGGGACAGTTTATTAGTTAGAGCAAATAACTAAGGGTCAGAAAAGAGGTCTCTGGCTCTGTTAACTGAAAAATAAATCACTTAACCGGTCTTTTGCTTCAGTGAAATAAGAAAGCCTGCTACTTGATTTATCAAATCCTCTGATGAATACTATTATAAGCATTATGTATGTCTAATTTTTTGAGTTTTTTTGTTGGGGTTTTTGTGAATTCATTAGAAGAGAAAAACGAAAGTGTCACATGGATGTGCACTTCCTCACCACAGTTCGTGAAAATGTGAGTCATGAAGCATTCGATTCTGGTCCTATCAGTGTCCATGGCAAGCTTTTTATTGGCTTCAGCTGAACTGGGATTGGCACCAAAAATAAAGTAACTGATCACTTCAGGTAATAAAAAGTATAATGCTCTGCCAGATTATTTACCACAATGCTGTTGCCAAACCCGATTTAGAGTATTCTATTGTTGTAATGATGCCTACTTACATAAACTAGAATGTTTGAGGCTGATCTGCCCTTAAAAAACGTATTTGAAATTTAGAAAGCATAGTGAAATGCCCTGTCTTTCCTCAGATTACCAGCTGTGAATAAGCTGCATTATTACCTGTAGGTTATTAGCAACACTGGTTTATTACTTTGATCAACAGTACAGGTTCATTTAAAGCTTTTTAAAAAAAAACAAAAAACAAACCAACAAACTTTTCTATCCACAGTCTCACCTGCCACCAGTATTATTGCTGCTGTCCTCACCTGTTGCAGGTGGTGTAGAGAAAAAGAAGGAAACCCCAGGCTTAAAAGCCATCTTTCAAGCACTGCAAGCTTGCTCTTTCGATACTGTAAATGTCTTTCAATTAATTTCTAGCATATGCAAATTGATCATTTACCATTTCCACAATAAAGAACTTGCATGCATTTTCCTCTCAAAAATTTTAAGCACATACCCTGCTCTTTATTCAGGTGGTAACTTTTGACTGTTTTCAGTCATTTCCGAACTGTGCAAACAGTTCTTGTTACTTAATCTTATGAATGTATTTCCTTCTAGTCTTCTGACAGAACCTTTTGAATGCACTTTGTCAGGGGTTATATTTTAATTCTAACTTTAATGTTAAGTGCTGTCATTTTGTTGGGGGAGGGGTAGCAATATTTTAAACTCTGCTAGTCTCTATATTATTTTGTAAAACAATTTCCAAATTAATATTTATGCAGGAAGATCATAGCAAGAGGAAATGCTAATGCAGCCTATGATAAGAAGTTAGAAAACCTCTGATAAACGCTGCCTTTTTTTTTTTTTAAATGAAATTAGTAACAGCATGCACTCTTCTTCATGCCTTATAGCACCTATCGACAGGGAAAAAGGGTCATGGTTTGTTTTAACACTGGCAATTTCTGCTCTGGACAGAAGCTTCCTACTTCACTGCTCTAGTTCACTTAAGCATCTGAGGTTCTGAACTGTGAACTGCAGTCACTGAAGTCTTCAAGACAAACAAGCCAACTGAACCACATGTTGTACCCTTCCATCTTCCTTGGCTGTCACCAGACTTTTGGTGAGATTTAACACAATAACGTAGCCAAAAAATACTCACTTTCTTAGGGTTAGTGAAGTGAGCAAGGTCACTCCAGTGAGGACCAGAACAGGCATGCAAAAGCAATGTGGGAAGCAGGACTTCCTCATTTGGTAATGGCAATTTCAATCTGAAGTGAAGGTACACATTGTGCAATGCGAAAGCTCATTAAAACTTCTAATTTAAACTTCTGCAGAGAGGCAGGAGGGACAGACGAGAGCAGCTAGATAAAGCTAATATGGTAGCACAGCAAATTACACTAAATTAAGTCACTCTTGTTTTGCTCACTGGAAGACACATCAGATCTATGTTTTTTCTCCCAACCACACGAGTTGAGAAGGCTGGTTAAAACTCCCCAAAGAATACCAGAATCTCCTCCTATATTTGAACATTCAGTGAAGCTTTTTAATCAGTCAACTGAACTGAGACTTGGAATACAGCTGCTGCAGTATAGATGCTTCATTCTCATTAGAAGTCTTGGGAAAAGAAGATCTCAGTTCTCTGGAAAATGTATTTTATGTCATCTGTTTACTATACTATGACATTAGCTATACAGTTCCCAGCTACAAAAAAGTACCTACTGGATTTCATAACTTCTGAAAATTATGTGAAAGTTGAACAAATTTACAGCATTCTGACACTTTTTAAAAAAAGCTAGCCAAAACTCAGATTAATAAAATTTCCCATCTAACTTTTAATCTCTGTGTCTGTTTAATAGAAAGCCAGCCCCATTCACTTTGAAATGTCAGAAAGAAGTACTGCAAAACTGCCCTGCCCAATTTGGCAAAATACTGAAATGTCAGCAAAAGACTAGCTCCAGCTGGGAACAGCGGGTCCTTTGATGTACCAACAAGGGAAGCAATAGCACTTCCATTACTGTTTAAACTACAATTTAGTTTGCTGTTGAACCCTGTGGGAGCAACCTCCCCAAGTTTTCAGCAGGTGGACACCATTCCTCTATTTTACCATACAATGTTATCTTTTACATAACTCTACAATGGCAACTACACTCATTGCTTATATGGAAAATAACAGAACATTATCAAGTTTATTTTGGCTGTTTCTGATGCAGTAGCTTTTGTCCATGTTGAAAATACACATAACTACATTAACTGCTTTTGCTTTACATTTACATTTCCGTATCCTTCTGTTCTTTTTCCTTTTCTTATTGTTCTACCTATGATTTGCTATTGACCTTTTTTGCTTCTCTAATTCCTGCTTCTGTGTCTATTCATAACCTGCTATTGCATGCACTCCCCTGTTTGCCGCTTAGTTTTTTTTTTTTCTTTCCCGGACATGGTTCCCAAGTACTTGGTCCCTTCCCACTCTCTGAAAACCACTCTTCTTGCGCAGCTCCCCTAATCTCTTCATAGTGATACAAGGCCTTTAGCTCCTCCTTTCCCTCCTGCTTTCAGAGCCCTCGGGGCCCTTTGCACAGCACCTAGACTACAGAAACACCGAAACCAAAGGGGCCACCAGACGCATGCACCTCGTTGCCTGCATTCTGGGAGCCTCTAGAAGCTTTAAAGGCAGCAGCTAGACTTCAAAGGATCAGGAAAAATATTTCAGTTTAGAAGTTGGTACACTTTAACACAAGTTTTGAAAAGGCCTTATAACAGGTTTTAAATTTCTGATGCAGTGCCTATGTCATTTAGGAAACAGGAAACACCTGTGATCGCTCAAGTTGTTCAAGCAGCTTCAGTTTTTCTCTAAAGATCAGCAACTCCTAAGTGCTGAATACTTGACCATCCAGTACGTAATGTTAAATACCCAGCATAGATAAGATACAAAGGAAAATACCTAGCAAGAGTAAAAATAAAATTCCCTGTTAAAACTATGAATTTGTTGAAAAGCAAAAGTTTTATTTTAGTTTTCTTTTTCCTATGTGTCATTGCACATTTCTTCCACTTACTTTATACCAGTTCTAGTGCTTAGTAGATCCCTTCGTAAATCAACCAGCAAAAACACAGACAGCTTTCTCATGAGTGGGTGAGTTGAATCCACACAAGTGCTGGTGGGGTGCCTTAGAAGGTGTGGGACCACATGACCAGGAGCAGGACTTGGAAAACGAAGGCAATAAGGACATCCCTCTCATTGGTGCAGTGAGTCTTCTACCACCTCAGTCATCTCGTCATGTCAGCAGAAGTACCATGGTTTGGTAGATCAACTTTGGTTCCATAGAATGAACTCTTGAAGATTTTGCTTCATTTGTTTGTATGTATACTTAAGCTTTTTATCAAACAAATGCACAGGCTAGTATATGTAAGGAAATGCCAAGAAAGAGTATTTGCTGAGGCTCCGCAATCAAACATGTTCTTTGAAATGCAGCACTTTCTTCCATATTTACACATTTCTTAACAAATACCTTTATGTTTAAAGAGGCCATGTACCAAATTAAATGCAAAATCTCATCTGTTAAGCAATCGCAATTTTCTGCTTTGCTCAGAATCACATTTACAACACAAAAAACCAATCAGTGATTAATAATAGGCCTAACCAAGACTCATGTTATTAGTGCATAATATCTGATCCACTTACCCACTGCTGCTCATGGAAGACACCACAGCCTGGCAGCAACGTACAGAGCCTGCGAAGGTGCTGCATCCACAATCTGCAAGTGGATGCCTACCACCAGGCTTCAACAGAGAAAGACGCTGCAGAAATTCTGCTTTGCGCTCTTTTTGGAATTTGTTAGTAAATCAGACCCAGCTCAGCTTTGGCCTGAACTTCTTCAAACTTCATCTGCTCAGACATATTCAGATTATTTGAATGCTTTATCTTTGAAACGTTAGTTTTCAAAAAAGAATGTCCTCAAGTCTCCGAACATTTGTGAGTATTCATTCTCTCAGCACAAGGCTAGCTGTTAAGCATTTCTAGAGCTTTTGTTGACAAATGGTTAGCCACTGAAAGCTAACCACTAAGATGTTTGTGTACGTTAGCGAACTATTTATGATACTATGGTAGTTCCAAAATAAAGTACTATTAGGAACCGAAATACAATCCTTTTTGTCCACTTTCAACAGCCAAGCTGTAACTTCAGACTTGCGGCATTAACCGCATGCCGTGCCTTTAACTACTTTCTTCAATTAACAGCTGAAGTTGCTGATCCAGCATGTGTATCTTACTATTCTTCCATGATTCTTTTCAGCCCATCAAAAATTGCCCTGAAGCATACCAAGAATTTTGCTGCAAAACCAACAATTTACAGATATAGCTGAAAGCCTCTTCATGCAGGAAAGAAAAAATATTTGGGCACTTAATCACGAAGAAAGAGCCAGAACAAGACCAAAACCAGGCATCATCTGTTACCAAAGAACAGCCTGAAAAGGCTGAAAGCCAAAGGACAGGAGCAATGCCCTCTGTGGAAGAAGAGGGCATATGAGGAAGGGACATTGGAAAAGCCTTGGAGAGCCAGGTTCACTGTACCTGTAGCGAATACAATGCCAAAAGCACAGGCAGCAACTGCTAGCCCCAGGAAGAATCACCCCATTCAGAAACACCTGCTGCCACACACACAGGGACCCTTAGTGGTGCTACCCTTTAACACCTGTGGTACTGCAAAAGCTCTAACTTTCCAGGTAGCCTTCTGCCTGGCCAGTCTTGGACATATACAACATACAAAATACTCAGTCAGACTCAAGTCAAACACTGGCTGTCACTTTTCTGTTAACATGGGTAATACACTAAGCAACAAAGAAATTCGTAAATAAATAAATTGGTTACAAATAAATAAATCAATTTCAAGCATGAATTGGAGCATTATTGTGGCCCTGGATTTATATCTTGGTTTTAATCACAATCAAATCGCAGAAAACTACCAACCATCCATTCATTAGCTTGATGCTGCATTTCATTTGGTGTATGGTCACTTTAAAAATAGAACCAGACCTCAAAAAGCAATACTGCCATTCAGCATTGTGTAACGTTAAATTATTTAAACAGAAGGAGGAAAACAGGAAAGTTTCCCTAAGGGGCAGTGTATATTAGCTAACAGTTCTGCAACAGAGCTGGCGTGATTTCAGCTGAACTGGCATGTGGGCAGTGAAACCGGCTACTGTCCAGAGGTACATCCTGAAGCACTCCTAGACTCTAGAGATTTCTATACTGCATACACCACGAGCCAAGTCAATATCTCACTCTCGAAAGTAGAAGTTCCCTGCTCCTTCCTGTCATCTCCTTCCCTTCCCAGCTGCTAATGGCTGCACACTACCACTGCTTGCCCTGAGCCAGCACTCATTTGATGCAAAGCAAGCTGACTCAGCTCAGCGAAATTACAGAAAAATTACCTCTGGCAGAAAAGTCAGCGTTCTTTTGCCAGTGGAGTGAATTTACTGCTCACCTTGCAGCCGGAGCTCCTAGCTAGGAGCGGGAGGGTGGATCAGGGAAGGCGGGAGGGAGAGCAAGACCTTCTCCCTTGGGTGTCGGCAAGTGGTGGAGGCAGCCCTGCCTGCTTCCACATCGCACCTAGAGACAGCGACACATGCTGCAGCTTTGAAAATCACTCCTCAGACCTCAGGCAGACGATTCCCACTAAAGCATTACCTTAAGTACTTATATCCGTCTCCTAACCATCACATGACATTGTTAACTCTGTAAAGGATTTATGTTATTTTTCCAAGTGGAGACCGTTCATTTAGGGAAAGAAATGAGCAACAGAAATTCAGTACTGCCGCAGGTTGGTATGCTGCACAGAGTGCGTTACCGTGCTGTAATTTAAGATTTTGCTCTCAAATAGAGTAAGAAAATTGTATCAGCTTGTGTTTCAGCAAAATATATTATTACATTAAATTGACTTAAGGGAAAGCTCATAGGCACTCAGTTATGAACTACAGTTCGGAAGGTGTTAAAGCCCACGAAAGCTCAGTTCCTAAACGTCAAGCAATTGCTGCATTTGAAATGAAAACATTCCTTACTAACACAAGAATCAAAGTATTTTCAATATTCAGAACCATGAAAACGTTTAATATGACTTCTAATGCACATCTTAATATGTACACTTTAATCTCCACATTGAAATAACACGTAATTAAGAGTATCTATCAAAGGATTTTCTTTTCACTGACCTCTTTCAGAAAAGCTGTTTATCAGTATCATGGATACCAGGATACTGTAAAAGCACTCAAGCTAAACAGACTCTTCTGTTGTCTTAAGAGAATAGTGTTACACAATATCTTTTGGTTACAAAAAGACAGAACGCACAAACTTCAAGGTAGCTTTCCTAGACAGAGGATGGCAACAAGCAGCAGGGATCAGTTTTAATGAGAAAACTAGGAAAGTCTCACCAGCTGGTCTCAGCACAAGTAGATTTATCTCACACATAGAAAAAGCAAACTACTGGATAAACTGACTTTATCTGGTAGTTATGGTCATTAGCAACAAAGTGTTTAGTCTGCTCCACCTCTATTAAAACCATATAAAAGAAATTAAACTAAACAACAGTTGTCACAACTTGTTTTTCACTCAACTTTGCTACTTGATTACAAAAAAAGAGGACCTATTCCAGCAATGTTCAGAGAAACACTGAGTCTATGGTATATTGACAATTAGTTCATTTAGTGGCCTAAACTAATTGTGTATGTTTCCCTGCCTGTAAGTCTGGACTGGTGCTTGTTATTTGTGATTTCTCATGTAACCTGATTTTACGGCCATGTATCCAACAGTATTAACATCCCCCCCTCTTCTATTTCAAGCAATATCCTGTAATGAAAATACACAATATCATGGTACTCTTTAAAGTTCATGTTGCTATTATTTGAGAAAAATCAAACAAAACACTAGCAGTTTTACAGTTTATTAATAACGTTGTTCCAAATTTGTGGCAAGAAACTTTTAAGGTAGCTCCATACCAACACGCTCAGATAACCAAACACTACAGCGAGGTGAAAAAAGCATTTCGTACCAATTAGGTCCATGTATCGCCCTTCCCTCAGGCCCACTTAAGGGAAACAATGCACTCCAAGAGTAATATTATAACGGAGATTAGCGGAGATCCTGCAGGGAAATCGAAAACTGTAGGTCCTTCCCCACTGGAAATGCTACTTTCAGTAGTATCAGCAGTGCTTCATCATTAGCATAAAACTGGAGACATTTTCTGTCATCAGGCCTCGTTCATATGTAAAAAAGCAACCCTCCTGTTTCCCAGGGAAAGAAGATCCCCCACTCCCCACACACTCTCCTCCAGCTGCAAGCAATACAGGTGCTAACTTATGCAAACACAAGGAAAACTCACTCTGCTGGTTTCTGGCTTTGGTACACTTCTTTTCTTCTTCTCCCTCCTCCCTCTGCCCTGGCCTCTGGGTGACTTCGCTCAGTCTCGTCGGTGCTGATGACTTTCACGCTTACCTTTCCCTCTTGGTCCCAGGCTGTATTTCTTCCTATAGCTGACATCACTGCTTCTTGAAACTAGGCACGAGAAAAGCAAAACCTCAGCTTTTCCTCTTAAAGTCTCTTATCTTCCTGCTTTCGCATTTAATACTGACCACTCCACTTTTTCTTTTCTTTTTTTTTTTTTTTTAGCATCTCATCTGACTGGCTGTAGTCAAGTTCCTAAACTGCATTTCACTACAAAATTCATTTCACTCTGTGGTTTGATATTGCCCGCAGTACTACAAACTGAATCTTCAAAAGACCGACTTACTTATTAACATGCACTTTCCTCTTCTGAGCAATGCCTTCGGGTGCAGTCGCTGCTCTCTTTCAAGTGCGTATTCCTCATCTTTACCTCTGAGGCACATTCCTCCTCATCTCGGTCTGCGTACCTTCAACCTGCAGCAAAAGCAAGACACCATAGTTCATCCCCCTGACCCACACAGATGTCCCCTGTGCTCCTACCCCATCCTGCCCGTTTCTCTTGTACTTTAATAACCACGTAGCCAAAGATATAGGAATTTACTGTCTGTGCACCAGGTGGCTTAGACTGGTCCAAATACTTCAATATTCTGTCTCTTCCTCTTGCTGTTTGACTTATGGCTTATTGGAACTAGATGATCTTTAAGGTCCCTTCCAACTCAAACCATTCTATTCGGACGCCAGGCCTGCAATGCCTTATTGATGGGGAATACCCAAGTCTTTCAGAAACCTCTGACAGATAGATGTATTAGAGGCTTTTATCTTGTAAAAAGAGAAAAAAAAATGGCTACAGGGCTGTGCTTTTGTATTATTTAACGTCTGTAAGGCACCCTCAGAACGACGACCAACCTAAACCACCGAGCACCGGCACACGCGGGACCTTGAAGCGGCAAAGCAAAGGCTCCGGGCTGCCCTGAGGGGAAACACGGCCATGAGCTTCTCCCGGTGATCCCACCACCACGTCTCACCGAATTCTCGCTCCCGCGCCCGTCACCGGGGGCTTTTGTTTTATATCCCCCCTCAGTTTGTTTTTTCTCTGAGGAGGGCGGTGGGTCGGCGCGGAGGGAGGCGGCCGAGCGGGCGGGAGCGGCGTCACCCGCCGCTCCCGCCCGCCCGGCCGCCTCCCTCCGCGGCGGGGCAGGGCGGGAGAGCCGCCCTACAAATTGCTTTACAACGCGCTCCCCGTGAGGCAACCCGCTGCCTCAGGGCGGCTGTCGGGCCTCCATCTTGTCGGCGGCGACCGTCCCGGAGGCCGCGGCCCGCGGCGCTGCCCGCCGCTGACGCCGCTTCCCCTCAGCGGGAACAAGATGGCCCCGCCCCGGCCCCTCCAACAAAGCGCCAGCGCTTCGCTTGACGCGGACCCGCCGAAAAACCGGCCTCTTCACCACCCCGCCTCGCCGCCCGGCCCGGCCGTCCCCGCCTTCAGCCCCCCCACCCCGCCCCGGTGGCGGCTACCGCCCCCCGCCACGCTCCCCTCCAGCCGCCGCGCTTCCCTTGCAGGCCGCGGCCGCCCGTTCCTCAGTCACAGACCGACCTTCCTCCTCCTCCTCCTCCTCCCGCCAGCGCTGCTGGCAGCGGCCCCCTCCGCCGCGGCCTCCCCTGCCCTCCGGCCACGGAGCCGGAGCCCCGTGAGCCCCAGTGCGTGCTGGCGGGGGAAGTGCATCCTGGGAAAGAGCAGCCCGATATGGGTCTCCGCCTGGCCGCCGCGCAGCCCCCGCCGCCGTGCGCAGCTCCCCCCCGCCGCCCGCCCGCCGCCCGCCGCTGAGCGGGAGGGGAGGGGAGCGGAGGCAGGGCAGGGCAGCGGGGCCGGGACGCGGCGGCGGGGAGGGGGCCGCGGCGCTGCCCGCCCCGCATGAGGCAGGGGGGGGCCGCTCCCACCCGCCCCGCTCGGTCCCCGCCGCCGCCGCCGCCCTGCGCGCAGGGCCCCAGCGGAGCCCCCGCCGCCCCGGCCCCGCGCCCTGCCCCGATGATGGACAGGAACTACCCGACGACCCCCAGCTTCGCCGACCCCCTGGCCCCGGCCGCCGCGCAGCCCGCCGCCTCCTGGGCCTACGAGCGGGGCGCCGGCAGCCTCAAGCCTAGGTGAGGAGGGTCCGCCGGGGGGGCTGCGGCAGGAAAGGCCGGGGTCTGGGCCGGGGCCTGGCCCGCGGGCGGCTGAGGGCGCCCCCGGCCAAGGGGCCCCCCCTCCGGCTGGGCAAGGCCGGGCGGCGGGGGACGTCCCCGCGGCTCGGCCGGGGGCGAGCGGAGCCCGGCGGCGCGGAGCGGCGGGGGAGGCCGGGCGGGCCCCGGGGCGGGCCGCGTCCCGCCGGGCCTCCGCGTCTGGGGGCACGGCCGCCGAGCCGGGCGGGGGAGGGGGGGCGGCGGCGGGAGCAGGCTTGCCGGCGGCGGCCCTCGGTGGCGGCGGGGCGGGCGGTCTCCCCGAGCCGGGCGCGCCGCCGCCGCTCTCCGCCCCGGAGGCTCGCGTTGGGCTGCGGCGCGGGTTCAAGAGTTCACGCGTCCCAGCCGGGCTACGGGAGGGAAGCGGGGCTCGGGGCAGCGGGCACCGCCGAACAATGCTGCGGCCGGGCCGGGCCGGGCCGTGCCACGCTGGGGCAAGCGGCCGCTTCCCCCCGGGCCGGCGGGTACGGGCAGCCCCGCGCTCGCATCCCCCTTCGCGCCGCGTTTCTCCGCCGCTCGTCGCCGCGCCGAGGCGGGTTGACCCTCTGCCGCCGAACCGCTGCTCTCGGCGTGCGGAGCCGCCCCTCGGCTGAGACTCGCTCGGAGCGGTTCAGTCCCACGGAGAGTTCTGCGAAGTTCCGGGAAGAGCGGAAAAAATCCGGGATATCTGACTGGCTTCGGGCTGCTGCTTGGTTGTATAACTGCCAACTAACCCGAGGATTTCCTAGGCGATGGGATTTTTGTTATCGCCTGCCTTTTATGTCTCTAGCTTGATAGAACTGCAGGTAGAAGATAGCATCAGGCTAAAAATCCACCGTCACAGTAGGTGCGCCTGTAGATGACCCTGCGTTCGGTCCTGGAGGTGGTGAGGCGTGTATTTTGATCTGTCTGACAAGATTAATAGATCGTCAAGTCAGGAGGACTGTTGCAGTGACGAGTCTGACCTCTTCATAATGCAGGCCATAGGACTTCTTTTTTTTCCTTTTTTATCCATTCTGTGTTTGAAACTAGAGCTTATGTTTTAAAAGACGCAGTTAAAACTTTCCAGTGAGGCAAAATTTAGCACAGTTCTTGGTAAAGTATAAAATTGGCTGATTTGTATTTTATTTCTTATTTCTGATCTGAAGAGGGCTACTGAATCTTGCTGTAGCCTCATTGACACTGGAAATCCCATTGCGAGTCATGTTTTACCAAATATGAATTCGTATGAATTTTGATTAATTTCTTGCTTGAAGTTCTTTTTATTAAGAAAAATAAGTAATCTTCTGAAGTTAGTTTGCAGGCATTCCATTCTTTTCTCTCTTTTTTTTTTTAATGTTGTCAGTTATTCTCTCAGTTTTGTCCTGAATCCCCTCCAGTTTATTGTTGCTCTTCGTGAATTGTGGACATTGCATTTTAGCAGCTATTAAGTGTTAAGTAAGAAGATACTAGGACCTCCCTGGGGTGTGAGGCTCTAGATTCCTTGTTTCACAGAGAATTGCAAGGATGGTTGGTTTTTTTGGCCAAAACATTGCCCCATGAAGTTACACTTAGCCAGATTCTCTGCAGAGTTGCCTACATGGCAAAGTAAGATCTACCATTCTTTCTAATGTTTCTTCCTAATCTTTGAGCTACTTTTGGTCAGGTTGCTATGTTGGTTTCAGCGGAAGCCAGTGACATGTCCTTTCTATATTGCTTTCGCCAATTCTCATCATCTGTTGGTGATCATGCCATTTATTCCATGAGGAAGGTTTGGATTTTCCAGGTCATTTAAGAATATGTAGTGCAGTAGCAAGAGTGGATCCCTCTGGGATCTTAGAAGAAACACAACTGCCAGATGATTATTTTTTATATATAAAAAAAATCCCCTGGTTTCAAAACATAACTTTAATATTTTTAATGGCTGCTATATTAATGCAATAATTGAAATGGCATGGGAACAGTCCCAAGACAAGTACCATGCAGACACTTGTTGGATCAATGCCTGCTACTTTGACCAATCAAATTGTTAATGAAAAAAATCAGATTAGTATTACTGAATCCATTCTTTATATGACAATATTTATGCTATACTTTAGGAAGCAATGTCAATAAGACCTTGCTTTCAGTTTTTAAAAAATTCATCTAGAGGCCGTGTAGGTGGTGATGAATTATATGTTTTAAGTGTGTTGACTGAAACATTTTAACTTTTTTTTTTTAAAAAAAACATAGCAAGGGCAGAGAAAATGCTATGAATTGTATTTTGTGCTTGAAGTTCTCCTATAGTGGCTTCTTAGAGTTCACATCATTTTAGCGAGAATTAAAATACCCTGTCTTCAGCAAAATTTAAAGACTTGAACCAATTTGGACACAAGGTTAAATGCAGTCTGGGCTTGCATAGGTGTTTCTGGTTCCTCTGTTACTGAAAAAGTTTGTCTTTGTGTGGATGGAGCCGGTTGCTGGGGACTTGGGACGTAAGAGTCATGCCTAGCACTGCCAAGGCTTATACCAGGCTGGAAGCAAATCGTGAAGGTATAGATGTACTGCAGTGGGATATGCTGTCAATGTTCTCGCCTTGTATTGCAGATCACATTTTTCAAAATGGTGTTTTTGATTGTGGTTGACAGGTAGTCATCTAAACAGCTGGAGCTGCATTAGCCTGATGTTAAATTAAAAAAATGTGTGTCGTGTTCATCGGGTACTTGCTTGAAAAGAATTCAGCCTTTAGGTGATACAGGTAACAATATTCCATTCGACTTTCATTTCATGTTTATGCTGTTGCAGGCTGTGTCGTGGCAGGCTATGTTCCCTCTGTGCAGAGAGCCATGTTCACAGTCTCAGCTCATCAAAATGATTTCTCCTCCCTACAAGCGTTGCTCCTGTCTTCCTTCGCTTAACTTCAGCCATCTGGTTTTTATCCTGCTCCTTATTTCTTGCAGGCACTGTTTTGTCTGTGCAATGGCACTATTCTATCAACTGAAAGGAAATCTGTGGTGAAGTATTATAAGGACATTGCTACCAGGCCTGCTGTGACATAACTTTTCCCATGGAATAGGAGAAGATGGTGAAACAGGGGCTGATGGAAATCACTTGAATCAGTACATTAACTGAACACAGATCGCTCCCACTGAAGAGTGGACTTGGACGGTGCAGCCACGGCAGCCCTGTAGCAGAGGGCTGAAAGGGGTGCTCCTGTACTCCGCGTTCCCCTGCCCCCCAACACCTCTTACATAGGCTGTCAGTGTCTTGAGGGAATTTCTGATGGTTGTTTGGGAATACTGCCACTTTTGACCTTTTTCTGTAGCTGTTAGAAACCCTTACTTCTGTGCTGAAACTCTTTTTGTAGCACAGTCTAAAGCTAGTTCTGTATTGAATAGCAAATACGTATATCATGCTTACTTGTTACTTGCTGGAGAAAAATATGGTCTTCAGAAAACAGATGAGTGTCTAACAGTTTGAGAGACTGTTGTAATTGCTTGGAAATAGAAGTGGAGATAGATGATAACAGATGAGGTTTCTGGTTGAATATATGTCTGACTTGGGAGTACTTCTGGGTTTCATTCAGAGGAGGATTTTTACTGGTGGAGAGATCTCACTGTTCGTGTTTGGTTTTTACCACAGCTCTAAGGCTCAAAGCTTCTGCTGTAAGTGATTGAATGTCAGTCACAATTATTTTGTTGTTGTTTTAAATTTTATGGTGTCTTCTGTGGTCTCTGATGTTTCTTCATGCCTGGTAGTCTTTGTCCATCTCTGCCCTACCCAAACATACAGGGTTTTATATCTTTTAATTCAAGGTAATTTTTTACAATAGGCAACACTGATGTTTGGTTAGGGCAGCCTAGATTTATAGCAGCTAATCTAAGATAATGAGTTGGTTACAGTGTTAGTTCATATGCAAAGTTGCATAATTGGGACACTTAAACTTTTACGATGAATGGTTATGATGATTTTTTTAACTTGTATTTTTGCATAGCAGTCAAACTAATGCTTATTGTAACAACTGTATGATAATTGTGATTTAGTTAAGGCTCAATTTTAAGTTCTAATGGATTTTTGCATAGCTATAGAAACTCAAAAAGTGCAGATAGTGTGTTTTAGAAAAGCATAGAACATTTTCTTTCATCAACTGAAATTGTTCTGAGGGGTAAAAACAATACTTGTTGTTAAACACATTTCCTACAAAAAGTTCCCTATGGTGTAGTATTTCGAATGCTGAGAGGTGACGCTCGTAAACTGTGAACATATTTAGAACATTTGCTATTAAAAGAAAAGGCACAGAAGGATTAAATAAACTTTATAAACATATGAAAAGGTAGGTCGTTACAAACTATGACAGAAAGTTTGTGAAGAATTTAAATCTAAACCATTCATACACACAAAGCCACACACAGGTACTCTACATTGTAGCACAGATACACTACGGGGACTTGCTAGCTTTTTTGTTGGTCTTATTTTCCTTTTTTTTTTTTTTAAAACTTGTTTTAACCTGCATTCAGTATACAGTGAAATAACAGCTGTGACGAGGTCAAAGATTGACTGAACAGAGAGGCTGAACACATTCTTGCTGTATGCCCCTCAGCTTTCCACAGATGTAGATGTATGGTCATCTTGTAAACTCTTTGCTAAAGTTTCAAAATGAGCCAAACTGGCATGTTTGGAATTACATGCCGCTTACCTGTTGAAGATTGAAAGACAACTTTGCATGAAGCACTTTAAGCATCTTTTTTATGTCACTGATGCAGCGAGAAATGGTGGCATAGGGTAGTGTGCAGGAGTGAGTTGAAACTTGGTCTGAGGGTGCAGTTACATGAGATGGCTGAACTCCCGGCTCGGGCTCACTGCTGCTGGAAGGGGCTCCCTGCCTCCTCGCTTGCGGTGCCTCTGGTGCTTGTGCAGCTGCACAGGGAGCGGATCTCGTTTGTTCATCTGTGAGAAAACTGACTTGACTGAGAAGGTGACTAGATTTCTCTCGCGTTGGAGAGCTGCGCTGGTGCACCCATACTGTCAGAGAGGAATCCAGTGGTGGCACTGGGGGACGGGCAGGGAGCAGAGCTGTAAGGAGGGAGCTGCGGGGACTCAACCCTGCGGTCCCGGGCAGCTGTTAGATGGGCTCAGCCTTGCAATGTCACTGGCTTTGATGAGCGTCCCACTCAAATTGTACTGCCTGGTTCCCTACCAGCAGCACTTAGTAAGTGTCTGTGTGAGCTGAGCGCTTGACCTCTCTTAAGATCACCTGGAATGATATTTCAGATGTGAGCTCTTTCCCATGGAGCCAACAACTTCAACATGGGTTACTGAATCTGTTGTTCTGAAAGAAAAGGGTTTTGTATTCTTCCACCAGTGCAAAAAGTCTTTGTCCCATATGTGTATTTTACCTTTCGTCCTGTTAATTTTAATTATAGGCATTTACTTTATACCGCCAGAGAATGACCCTTTCCCTTTGTTTCTTCTTTACTTTTGCCCACCTTTCATTTTTTCTTGGAGATGCTGTCATAGGAAGGAGGTTGTTTTTAGAAAAATCTTTGTTCCTGTCAGGAAAAAAGCACCTGTGACTGGATTATAGTAATTCTAAACAATACTTGAGCTCCTGAAAGAGTGGATGTATTTACCCTGTTTTTTTGATTTCTTGTATTTTGTCAAAGCATTCACAACTTAGCATGCCAAAAAGTTATTTTGTACAATGAGTGTCTATTCTGTACATTAAAAAAAAAAACCATGCAAAACAAAAACCAGTTAAAAGGCAGCACATTAATAGTCTCACTTCAAACCTTCCTTAGCAGCCTTAAGCGTGACAAAAATAACTTGGAGCAGCATGCAGAGTTCAGCCCTTCCAGCACGGCATTTCTTGCTGTACCATGCAAGTGACAGAGAAAGGAAAATTCTGAGAATTTTTATGCAAAGAGAAATCATGTGCTCAGAGAGGACGGAGCTCTTAGTTATTAAATACTAGATTTACTTCTCTCACTGGGCAGACTTCGTAGTTTTTGGTTTTACTTCTGCTGTTCTCTGTCACCTCTTCTTATGTTACTTCCTTGTTTTATTACTCTGAACGGACTGCTGGGGGTGAATGGACACTTAGAGTTCCAGCATCCTCAGAACCTCACTGACCGTGGTTTACAATAAATTGGGGCAAGCAGCTTTTATTCCTGAATCCCTGCATACTTGAAGTTACTGATTCCGAAACAATTCAGCAAGAACCTACATATGTTCAGACAAGCTTTTATTTGCTCGTATTGCTTTTCTTGTTTTTCATCTTCCTTCTACATGCCTACGTCTTGCTTAGGACTCGTGTAAGTGTAACCAATTACACTCAGCAGGAAGAAGGCACCCTTAGGCATCCTTATCTTAGAGTAATAGTATTTACATAGGAGGATACTAAGGAACATTTATTCCTTAATAACCATATATGAATTATACTTGGGGATGCCATGCATCTAGATTTCACTAAAGGTAGTCCTCTTTTTTACCTGGCAGTGTTGTGCGAGAAGAGTTTGAGGGCTCTGGCCCTTTGTCTAGCGTTTCCAGGTGTCTGGCAACTTGTTCTGAAAGCTTTTGGACATCCCGAACATGCCAGACAAATGGCCACTGCGCCTGCGTGGTGCGGGTGCAGTCGTGCTGGTGCTTCGTGGCGATGCTGAGTGTACCAATGTGTGCTGCACGTTACGTGTTGCGCTTTGCTCTGACCAGGAAATCCCTTTCAGAAATACGGCAACATCGTGTTTCACACCACATCCTGTTTACTCTCTCTCTTCTTCGTGTCAAAAATTCCAGTGCTAGGCAGTGAATAATCCTGCGATTCCTATGTTCCTCCCATGTCATTATTCTCTACCAAGTCTGCCAAGAATAGGATTTCTAATAGGTTTTTCTTGACTGTGAACATTTGCTATATAAAGAGGGATCCTGGAAAACTAACACCTTAGGACTCTGAACAGCAACCATTTGTTAACTACCTTCAGTTGTTGCTGGAACTGGTGACCTGGAGGTTAGTGATGCTCAGTGCCACTGAAGAGCTGCGATTTTCTTCTTTTACCCTCCAAAAAACTTGCTTTTCTTAATTGTCTTTAAAGGAGAATACAGGTTTTTCACCAGTTAAGGATTATTTTTTTTTAGTTTGTGTATGTGTGTACCATTTTGATCTCTTTTAATACTTGTTTTTGTTTAGATGTCTGCCTGTACATCAGGAAATCTTAAATAAATACCTGGGGCATATTTAAGGAATTTGTTTTGTATACCGAAGTTTTTCCCATCTCAAAATAAATGCCATGTAGCTGTAACTATTTTTCAACAGTTTTGATCAGTGCACATTTTCTACTTGAAGCGTTCACAAGCAACTGAGTTCATATGGCATTTTCCGGTAAATAGTAACTGGTGACAACGTAGTAGCCAGGGTTCTCTTCGCGAGGTTAGCAGAGTAAATTTAAATCTGTTTTAGGATGAAGAGAGCACTGATGAAAAGGTGTAAGGCTTTATTCAAGGACTGTGCTAATTTTACTTACAAAATAAGGTAGTAACGCCCTGTGATGTTTCTTTTAATGTGAAGGACTCTTGCTGCTGCGTTTTACGATGACCTGTGTGTTGTTAATATGTTAGATCTTTGCTGGGCACGCCTCCTATATTGGGATAGAAGTGGTGTTAGTCATAGGGATGCCTCTTTATTGAATCTAAAGGAGCTCATATTGGCTGCTTGGCCCTTGTAGTGTGTTGTGGGATGGGCAAAACACTGTGCCGGACATGTAGGTGTGCCGGAAGGCTTAGGGCCTGTTTAATGGCCTCGAACTGTAGGCTGTACGGATGACCAAGGATAGTAAGGTTTGTGGTGTCAGATGTAGGCAGTGAGCAGATGCGTCCATTCTGTGCAAGTGCTGTGGCTGCGAGCTGTGAAGCCACTGATCTTCACCGTGGTTCAGTGTCTTGCGTACTGAGCTCCTGGAAATTTTGACTTCATGGCACTTTGAGAAACTGACTCTTATTTCAGTACGGAGTGAGCGTTTGAAACTTGGTTGCGAGGGCTGTAAATCTCATTGGGTTAGTGTTTGTGCCGTAGTTTCCCTAGATCAAAGGAGAAGATGTTTCATGGGTTATGGAACTGTGAAGTGCTTGGAGATTTGGTAATGAAAAGAGGTGTTGTCTAAGATGGCTCTGTCAGTCGGTAGGGCATCTGTGTTTGCACATCTTACCTCTTTTGTGCTGCATATCTCAACTTCAGCATTGTCTTTTCCATATGATAGGAAAATAAAGGGCTTATTAAGAAATGGGGTATCAAGCATTCCTATAGTACCCCAAAGGTAGTACTCAAGCTTGCCACAAAATATGACACTGTAATAACTGTGGGAGGAGAAGCGTTTCAATAGCTGAAATGGATTTTATTTTTAGTAAGGCACTGATGTGGCTAAGACACATCTTGAAATAATGCTCTGATGATTTTTATATTTTGAAATAAAATTTTTATTATTAAAAGTAATGATATCTGTTTGTGTGTATCTCAACCAACTGTAATAGAGAATTATGCTATCTGCTCAACCATTAATACTGTGATGGTCTTGAGAAGAGTCTCAAATATCTCTAGGTATGCTTTTGACAACAGAATAGTATCACATAATGGAGAAAAAGTGCTAGATTTCCATTACTGTCTGTTAGAAAAATCTTTTGTAATTGTGAGTAAAGCTCTGTAGGAGAGAAGTATTCCTAATTAAAAAAAATCACAGCTATTATCTCCATGTTGGGTGAAGAGAAAGTTCTTTCATAGAGAAAAGGTAAGAGAAGAGGATAAATAAATGGAGTGACAAAATAATCCAGTGCCTCAAAAGGCGAGAAAAGAAGATAGCAATTCTTTCCATGGTGTAAGCTGCACAGACTGTAATGGGTACGAATTTTTCTGCAGGGAGCAGTAGAGTAGAAGCTGTTGGGGAAGATCTGTGAACCCAAAACACTGCTTGGCAAGCAAAAGGCTTAAAATTATTTCTGGCACTGTATTATAATATAAATTGGGTGGTGAATGTGGGATATCAGTGTCTGTTTAGATATGGGGAGTGGTGATACTGAGTTAATGAGGACATCAAAGTTAGGCTTCAATATTCGGAGCAGGAACACTGAAAGCTCATCTCCACACCTTGGAATCTGAAAAAGTGCATCAGGAGCTCCAAACTGGCATTATTAATAGAATAGTTTAGGCAGGCCCTAGCCCTGTTATGGTAGAAAAGGGCAGGGGGGAAGTGGGTAAGCTGTAAAACTTCTTAAAACTGACCATAGAGCGATGTACTGGTTATTTGCAATGTTCAGATCTAAACACGGTTGGCATTTTTTCCTGTGGGATTTTTTTTGTGTAATTGATTTTAAAGAATTCCTCAAAAATTCCTGATAGGACAAAGAGGGGTTTCCAGCAGAGCCCTGCCTTGGTGCTGCCAGCCCTGCTTGCCCAAGGGGGTGACAGCCAGAGGGGCTGCAGTGGTGTGGGGCTGCTGCGGGTGGGCAGTCACCCTCAGCCCTGCTGCCCTGCTCCCTGGCATGCGATAGGGAGCCCGAAAGCACCGGGTGCTCCCCCGGCTCCTGGGTTCCTGCTTACCGGCTGGGAGCTTTGAAGTTTCTCATTAAAAGATTTAGAAGTAGTTTCTATTTAGAATTTTAATTCTGAATTTCAAATACTTTCACCCTTTTTACCTTTCATAACACATCTGATTTTTGTAAGCTGTAGAATTTCTTTTAGAAAGTTGCTGTGGCTAGGTTACTCAGAATTTTTGTTGAAGCCAAGAGAAGCAGTAGCAATATTTGACAGTTCTGATTTTTATTGTTTTAAAAAGGTGACTGTTAGATGTACTGCATTTCAACCGTACATAACATTGTAAAAAAGATAATTTAGATTATGTTCTTATTTTTTAAGGTACACTAAGTAGTTTGTCCTTAGTAACTGAAGTTAAAGTTTATAAATAGCTCTAATTTCTGACTGGATATTCATTTTCACATGCGTAGTTTCAAGACATAGTTTAACTGATTTTATGGAAGTGGAATTATGATTGTGTTTGTTATTAAGAATGCCACAGGTTACTTAGACAAGCCAGCACTTGCACTCAGGTATTGAAGTATTGCTAAGACTGTGGCTTTCCTGAAGCGGTTTTGGGTTTTTATTTGTGAAAAGATCAAGCATAAAGGGTTCAGACAAGTGAACATGGGAATAAAAGGGAGATGGACCTTTTTGGCCATAAAATCTTGTTCTTCTCTTAAGATATGACATGTATTCAGGTAAAGAATCACAGGAACAGCATGAACTTCTGCTCCTTCAGGCAGTTCCCTGCATGTAGTTTTCTACCTCAGAATCTCTTTCTTAGAAGCTCCTTATCTCAGCTCCTAGAAAGCAAGGAAGTAATGGGTGTTTCCTCGTGCAAGCACCTCGAGGCAGTCTTCGGTCTGTGGTCTCAGCCGTACTCTTGGTGGCTCTACATATGAATTGAAGTGGGAAAATAACATGATAACTTCATCTTTAATGAAAGAATGAAGAGTGGTTGCCTTTGGTATGTTGTGACTTGATATATTCTACATCGAATACGTAGTCTCTTGAAAGGAAAGAATTAAAAAGGAGGATGTGAAATAACATTAAATAATGTTTAATAACATCGACAGGGAAGAATGTGACATGACCAACAGACTGTTGAGATTGTTGATATAATACTACTACTCTTCTGTGTTTTACTGAAATACCATAGTGCTGGAGTCTGATTCTGTATTTACCATCTTTCTAGAAGTCATCTTCTGTCTTGAAGAATAATATTATTAGATAGTTAATAATACTTTAAAATATTGACATCTATTTATTTCTTGTGTGGCAATTTAGAAACAGGCCAGGCAAATGCTGAAGGTGTGTGCCATTCCTAAAGGAACGCTCTGCGTACCTTATGAGATGTATTAATTTTGGAGTTGCTTTGCTTCTGATTTTTCAGTGGTGGACTTTATTTTTCAGGTAACAGATTATTTTCTCTTTAGTCTTGTGGATACCGTCACTGTTATAAACTGTTAAATAGTCTTTCTTTGTGCAAATGTTGGTTGAATCTTCAAATGTTGAAGATTGTCTTGTCTTATATCATCTAATGAGAGGGTCAGGGGAATCAGATGCAGGCTGGTTTCCTGTTTTTCCTGAAGCTGCCAACATTTGCAAGCTTTGAACCAACTTTGTTCTTGCAGTGTCATCTTTTTTTTTTTTTTGTTTTCAGTATGTCTGTGGCTGGGAAATAGAGGTGAAAAATCACATATGATGTACATTTCTAAAAATCACATTGCCACTCAGTCTCCAGGCTGAGCAGGGGTTTGTTTTCCTTTGGAATTAATTTCTGAAACATTTCATGTTGTCTTTACAGGCTTGCTTTTAAACTTCCAGAAGTGCATTGGCCTGTTCGTTGGACAGGAGTGATTTGGTGTTATTAACAGTGTTAAAGTCATTTAAGTAGCAGCTTGCTTTCTAGGCAACTCCATGTTTTCTGATTCAGGTTTCTCAGAGTCATTGCTTTTTCAAAATACAAGATCAAACCCATTTTTGGATTAAATATACCTACCTATAACATTGCTTTTAAACTTTAATTTTATTCTGAGCTTCAGATAAACCCTAGATGCTGGATTGCATTTTAGTTAGACTGTAGCACATGGCGGTGAACTCCGTTGCTGTTAGAGTGGGCAGCTAAAGCACATGCTGGCTAAAAGGCTGTTTACCCTTCATTTCATCTGTATTAAATTCAAGTAGCATTATCAAGTAATACTCTTCCATTCTGTTTCCATGGGATGCTGTGAATAAAGACAAATTAACAAAGATCAATATCTAAGCAAAATACTAAATATTGTATCTAATATGAAAAGAATTCTAAATATGAACCTGCCAGCATGTAATGCAAGCTGGAACTGCATTTCATGTGTTTGAAATGAAATATAGTGGACAAAAAGAGATGTAAGCAGCATATCAGTTTCTGTATCTTATATTTAGAATGGTATTTTTAATATTTAGAAATGCATTTGTCATTTTTGTGGTGTTTGGATCTTAAACAGCTTTGCTTTCAGCATCTGACTGGAACTCGCTATTGCATAGCTAAGGAGCTGGCTGAAGAGAGACTCCTTTGCCGAGTGTCTGAGCTTTGGGGTAGAGAGGGAAATTTGGGTAATATTTCCCCTATTTCGCGTATATCTCAAGTCAGATAAAAGGCAAAGTGTGGGTGTGAAGGTGCTTCGTTGTCAGCATGAGGCTATCCCTGTTTTTTCAATCTCTGTTTTGGTGATTTCATTAGAAGTGGACCATATGCCTCGTCCCGTTCGCACAGGAGTCGGGAAGCACCTCTTCTCTTCAGTGAGGCAGAGCAGGCAGCCCAAAAATGCCTCCCATCTGATCGCCTGTGTGGTGCTGCTGGCTTGTTGCCGTTTGTTCTGTGGGGTTGAGTTGTTCGGGTCTCAGACTTGTTCGCCTATGAGGAGCCCGAGCTCAGGGCGCCGGCAGCACCGGGCCTTCTCGGTTCTCCTGCAGTCAGGAGTCTCCTGCCCAGATGCTTGTCTGGTAGGGGTCCAGCTTCGCTCTGAGCGCAGCCTACACCGTTTGAATGCTTTGAAAACGCTCTGTGATTTAGTGTGGATTTTTAGCAATTTTTCCTTTATATCAGAGGCAGAAGTGCCTAAGAACAAAAGAACAAGGTATTGCACCCAGAAGTATCCTTTGCTGATGAACAGTCCTGCTCTGGTTTTTCACTAAGCATTATAAGTTTCCCTAGAGCTTCAATAACTGCTGTTACTGAATGTTTTTTGTTGTTTGTTTTTTTTTTTATCTTAAAAATTGCTGAGCTCTAATCAAAATTGATGTAGAAAATAAAGTAGAAAGATGAAAATGTTCTCCTTCCATGTAATGATACTTTTTGTTTCATGTATTAAGTAAAATGAGATACTTGTTTAAAGTGTTTTAATTTCTGTTTCATTCTGTGTGGATGCCTAGGAGAGCAGGGTTATTTGAAGAAAATGAGAGAATTAAAAATAAAGACTTACTTGTATGTCCAGTGCTTATTGCCGTTAGATTTTGTTTCCTTGTAAAAGCGATCCCTCTATTTGAGTTTGAGGTTAGGAAATGCAGCTATCAGTTGTGTGAAGCGCAAACCAGATAATTAGGGCGGCAAGTGCAATGTAACCCAACAGCCTTTTGCAGTTGGAGACCTAAATTCATATGAAACTGTTAGATTGAAGAATACTGTGAAAATAAATTATCATAAGAATAGCAGTGTAAACAGATACGTGAAGAGTTGATTCAGGAAAGTCTTAATCTGGGCTAACAAAAAGGAATTACAAATCAAGACTGAGGTATTTTAGTAACAAGTAAGTGCAATGACTATACATTTTCTTCCAGAAATTTTGTTGGAGAAGTAATAATCTGCTGTTAGCCCAATTGATGTATCGGGAAAAAAAACAGATTAATATTTGAGTCTTTTCACTTTCATTGTCATAAGGATTTCTTGACTGCATCATTACAGCAATGACTAATAATGATGGCTCTTTGTAAGACATCTCTAAAGGACACTTAAATATTGTATTAAAATTTAATGGACCTTTTCAATGAAAAATATTTCAGGGGGTCCTATTTTCCAAATTTATATGTAAAATTTATGTTACTTTCTAAGAGTAATCACTCCATTGTGCAGTTAACTATGCCCATAGAAGTGAGAAATCTCTGTGATATATCAGTGATAAGGAGGAAGGGTTTTTGGAACACTGTATAGCAACCAACAAAAATAAATAACAAAGTACCAAGTAATGTGAATGTGTCTGTTCAGTAACTAATCTGATATAGAATCATAGAATGAATCATAGAATGCTTTAGGTTGGAAGGGACCTTTAAAGGTCATCTTGTCCAACCCCCCTGCAGTGAGCAGGGACACCTTCAGCTGAAGCAGGTTACTCAGAGCCCCATCCAACCTGACCTTGAATGTTTCCAGGGATGGGGCATTGACCACCTCTCTGGGCAACCTGTGCCAGTGTTTCACCATCCTCATAGTAAAAAATGTCATTATATCTAGTCTAAATCTACTCTTCCTTAGTTCAGAGCCATTAGTCCTTGTCCTATTGCAACAAGCCTTGCTGAAAATGTTTTCCCCATCTTTCCTATAGGCCCCTTCAGGTACTGGAAGGCTGCTGTAAGGTCTCCCCGGAGCCTTCTCTTCTCCATTTTAATTTCAGCACAAGTAAGAACTCGTGGAATTTTAAAAAACTTTGAAACCAGAGTTCAGAATGCTAGATACCATAATGTTATTTACCATGCTTAATGTATTTTTGATATGCGAATTACATGCTGTATAAGTTCATCTGCTTAAAAGCTAAATTTTATAAAAAGAAACCCTAAGGCAGTAATCTTTCACATTGCTGTGCTTATGTTTAGGATAAGCTTATGTAAACTGAAGGTATATATGCAGGGTTTTTTTGAGATAAGAATCTACATTCCAGCAACTAGTAATTATACAATAAACAATTAACTGTTCTAATAAATACAAGGTTTTTATTGAAAGACAGATTCATTTTTGAGGTTGCGGTTGCATTAACTATGACTTGGGAGTTTGTATTTAAAAGAAAAAGCATCATCATAGAATCACAGAATAGTAGGGGTTGGAAGGGACCTCTGTGGGTCATCTAGTCCAACCCCCCTGCCAAAGCAGGGTCACCTACAGCAGGCTGCACAGGACCTTGTCCAGGCGGGTCTTGAATATCTCCAGAGAAGGAGACTCCACAGCCTCCCTGGGCAGCCTGTTCCAGTGCTCCGTCACCCTCAGAGGGAAGAAGTTCTTCCTCATGTTCAGACAGAACTTCCTGTGCTTCAGTTTGTGCTCGTTGCCCCTTGTCCTGTCACTGGGCACTACTGAAAAGAGCTTGGCCCCATCCTCCTGACGCCCACCCTTCAGATATTTATAAGCATACATTAGGTCCCCTCTCAGCCTTCTCTTCTTCAGGCTGAACAAGCGCAGCTCCCTCAGCCTCTCCTCGTAGGAGAGATGCTCCAGTCCCCTCACCATCCTTGTAGCCCTCCGCTGGACTCTCTCCAGTAGCTCTAAACTAAATACTTTGAGTGTTCTGATGGTGCTCGGATGCTTGTAATTACTAGAATTTTGAGATTCTGGTAATTATCATGGTTTTTGAGATACTATGTGTGGAGGTGATTATTTTGTATCCTGGTGTTAATTCCAGCCTCCTCCGTGTTACAAAGTCTTCCTCTAAGTTTTTACAAGTTGCTTTTATCATTCAGAGTGTTCTGGCTCCTGTCTACAAGCTTGTGTGTTGGGCTGTTTTGTAGGTTTTTGTATTCTGTGTTTCCTTTACAAAAAAGGTGCTTATTGCAGGGGAGTGAAGAGGGGGAAATGAATCGCAGTCTTTACCAAACAACCAGAATAAGTAGTTATTTTAAATAATAAAAAAAGCCCAGCAAACAAATTTTTCAATTTCCCAAATTTTCTGGTGGCTAATGTAAAGTTCATCCGCTTTTTGCTCGTGACCTTCTACTGTGACGGTGTAAGAGGAGGAATGATGCAATATTTCTTGATGTAATCTGTCCCGGTCTGTGTGGGTCTCACCTCATCTGGAAGGAGATTTGCTGCAAAGTGTAGGCCTGCTGGCCTAGAACACCACTGCAACATCAAACATGCCTCTTGGTCTAAAAATACCGACAGGGGAGAAGCAAGGTGCTCTGCTGTATGAGCGACACATGTGGTATGACTTCATAGTTGGCCTTTTAAACATGTATGAAAGAAAAGTCAGCATCGCATACTTTTATGTAGGTAAATGCTTTAAGAAAATTTGAGAATAAAACTACGTAAACCCTACCTATTACACATAGAAAGTTTTCACAGTATCAGCATTTGTGTCAGTGAATATAATTCTTGCTAACAATGCATATGCTATCATGATTCATTTAGAAACATATTTTTTCATGCAGCACATTTTTATTTTTAAAAAACATGAAGAAAACATTGTGTGTTCTAGGTTTTAAGGGTTTTTAGCTATGCAAGTTTGTTCAAAAAAACCAAACCACCTTAACTTTAAAACCGGTCTTGTAAAAAACAATTGCATTTAAATTGGCTTTATTACATGCGTAAAGTTTTATGTGCAGAACATTGTTGTAATTTTTTGGGTCTGGAAATACTAAAATTTTAGTACTGTAAGTCAAAACATAACCTACAATGTCACGCAATCGTGCCTGCCAGTTGTCTGTAGTAATAATGCAAATCATGAGATTTCAGTCAGTGTGTAATAGAAATCAGTTGCTGATCCATAGCGTTGAACTGCGCAAAAGATCTATCCTCTACAACGTAAGCACGTCGATGTGCTGACTCTGAGCTGAGGCTAGGTGATTCTCTAAAAGGTAATTATTGCTGTGAAAGGCATTAAAGTGCCAGGCAGAGTGCAACTGAGAAAAGCAGTAGCTGAGATTCTTTGTTTTCTCAAAGAATTTTAGTTCATTCTTTAGGCTTGTGCCTTAGTCTGGCGCACTGCCTGCAGGAGCGCTGCTATGCTATAAGCAGCTGAAACAGAAAAGATATCCCTTGCTGATTTGTCTCAGGCAGGGAAATTCTACATCTAGAAATATGAAATGTGGTGTCCCTTACAGACGGACTTTTGCCAGTCTGTGGTGTGTGGAGGTCACAGTGCTCTTAGAGGCTCACCAGATCTCCACTCCGCCTCTCATCATCTTAACGAAAACGAAGCAAATCCAGTGGTGTTGCCAATTTTTATGTTATTTGGTGACTTCTACAGAAGTTTCCCATGATGTCATGATTCCTGGCATCAAGTGTTCAGTTTTTCCCTCTGCAGAGTGACTGGCCCCTCATCCCAGGGGATGAAAGAGGGTAAGGGAAGGCTCCCTTGCAGCAGTCAGCCCAGAGGGCTGTGGGTTTCACCATTGGGGGGGGTTTTGGCATCTGTTTACGATTGAATTTTGAACTTAAAGCAATCTCACATGTGCACTGGAGTAAGTAGCAGCTACCTATAAGCTTAATGTCCAAAAGGCAAAACGAGAAGAAGATAAATGGTTACTCGGTCATGCTGGCTCTCATTTTTTGCATTTGGCAGGTGCTGTAGAGAGCGGAATCTGTGGAAGGTTGAAAGCTTTGGGATTTTGTTTTGCTTCCCCCTCTTTTTTTTCTGCCTTTTAAGTTGGAAATCATTAGCATTTTGGGCAGGTTCCTAATGTTGTTTGATGTTTAGATTGCATTCCTTTTTCTGCATTATTGATTCTGCATGGGCCCAGACACTGTATATTTTTGGTTAACTTCCATTCAGCCCGATTAAAACATCATGTTAATTTAGATGACTCATTTCAATATGTTAAACAAAAACTGTGGATCATTTACTTATATTTACTGCTAGGAGTTCTGAAGACTGAGATTTGTCACTTGCTAGTGCTCTTACTGTCAATTTTGTAAGAATCTTACCAATATTAACAAAATCTTTAAAAACTGTTGCTCACGCAGCTTTCCTAGTCATTCCAGCCTTTGTATTAAATGTGGTCCTGTAAGTTTGAACGGAATCAGAAATTGAAATGTTAAAGTGGGCATGTATTTGTAGTCATCTGCTTTGCAGATTTTACATCAGTAAATCATTACAAAAGGTGTTCACCCAGTGTTTCTTACCATTGAACTAGAAAGACCTCTGTCTTTCTCACCTAGTCCTTTGTAGACTTTTCTGTGACGAACTTTGATTTTTGTAAGGGGTGGGGGTTTTTCCCCTTTGGCTCGTTAGGTTTTATAGTACTTGTTTTAACTGTTTAACAGTTTTAGTGTACTCCTAGCACAACCACATCTGTCAGACCTTGGGCTTGTGTTTTCTTTTATTTCCGCAACTTTTTGGCTTGTGGTTGGAATTTCATAATTATGTTTTGTTTCTATAGCTGTATATTTTTCTTAATAATGTTTAATTTCATCCTTAGCTTAAGCTATGGAGGAGGACATTCATCACATTCAGAAACAGATCTTCTGCACAGACAGACATACACAGCTTCTCATCAGCTTTCTGGATACTCAGCTACACACCATCCTACTGGTAACTGTCTATATTATGAGGTTACAGCTTAAATAGCTAAGGAAAAAAACAACCTGTTAAGTAATTTAGTTTCAAGCTGATGTATTTTATAACCAGAGGGAATTTGTCATTCAGGTGGTAGCAAGTGGTGTGAGAAAAGCTGAGTTTGTAGAAGGAAGTTAACAATCAGTTGTTAGCTTTTATCAAAATGTAAGTAAAAGGAAGATATAAGAGGGGGTGTATGCTCAATAACTTATTGTTAGTTCTTAGAGAAACTACATTTATTCTTTAAAATACAACTTCTGAAGATTTAGCCTATGCATGACGGCCAAACGTTAAGGATGCCTCAAAGCCAGCTGCATGGCATGATGCCAGTTCTTTTAGACTGAAACAAATAGCAAAACTAATGCAAGCTGGAACACACAGTTGCTGTTACTTACATGTGCAAGCTCCTGTCTCCATGTCAAGAGAAGACAAGGCACGACCTCTTCATGCTCAGTTTGTCACCCAGTTTCTATGGAAAGATATTTGAGCTCATGTGCTGGCTGGGATCTGCAGTCTCTTGGCCAGGCCATCCATTAGGACGATGGAGGGTCAGAACTGCAGAGAACATTTCAGGATGCAGACCCTGCAGTCTTGACAATCTCAGTTACTCAAAACTCTGGATCTCTCCAGCGCTTGCCATCGAGCCCCCTGCCATTGAAAGGTGTGAGCAACAGAGAACACGGATGCGTGTGTTGAAAAAGGGCATGCAACCAAAATCCCTTTTCTTATGCCAGTCCTACAGAGAAGTCCAAACTGCTACGAGCTGCCCAAAGAGGGAAAAGGTTGATACAGAGAAATTGAACCCATTTCAGAAGGAATTCTGACTGTTTAAACAGTTCATGTAAAAAGTGGAACAGTGAATCTTCAGATAAAGGGAGAATTTTACTGGTTCCCCTAGCTATTGTTTTTAAGCATCATATTTGACATACATATAATAGTAGATTTTAAAAGGTATACTCAAGTTCCATTTTACAGTTGCAACACTGTAAAACAGTTAAACACTGAAAAATCGATGTATTTTAATAATAGTGCTAATGTTTCATAGGTTATTTTTAGTGAATTATGGATGTATATACTTGTTATTTGACTGAGCTGCTTATAAGTTCATCTGAATTGTCTGTTTGTTTTGTTTCATTTCCCTCCACCATCATCTAGGTCTTTCAGGAATATTTGATACCAGTATGCACAGTGCTGGAGGTAACACTAAGGAAACTTCTTCAGTTATGAATTTTCTCTCTGCTATCGAGTCTCGTACCGCTCAGGCAGTCTCTTCAGGATCTACCTTTTTGCCACAATTCAGGACTCCTTCCTGGCAGACAGGTGAAAAATTTCTCTTGAAATAAAATTTTGTCATGATTAAATTGAATATTTGGGAGAATTTGAAACAACAGTATTCTGACTAGCTGAAAAGGCTGCATGTCTTCTACCTCTTTTTCATCTTGGTATTTAAAAAACTCAAAATCAATGAAATTATATTAGCAAAAGAATTAATAATAGAAGAAGAATTACATGAGCAGAAGTTCTAAGTGTTCAGAAGGAGTTTAGATTTACAGGATATTATTCTGTCTGATTATTCTCCACTTAGTTTGGAATTAGTCTCACTAATACCATAAGCATATTCAGGTAGACTACCTGTATCTGTGCACCATAGCAGATTTTTCATTCTCGAACTCTGTTTTCTGTCATAGTTCTTCTGTCACACTACTGCTAACAGTCTGTGGATAACTTCAGCCCCTTTGTACACAGAAGTAATGAGCAAAGTGTTCTTGAAAAGAGGGTCTGAGGTGCATGTCGCATAGAAATAAGTGATCTAATTTACAAATAAACAAACATGCTGCCTTTCTTGGCAGATTGACTGCCTCCTGTAAACCTCTCCCATCTGTCAAGCCTTCTGTGCAGAGCGGGAAACTGCATATTTTAAGCTTGCTATAGACAGCCACACGAAGAGAAGTGTTGCTACTGCATCTGTGGGTAGCTTCAAGTTATACTTAATCTTCTGTAGTGATTATGCAGCTGTGCAGTGAATCAGATCTATTCACTGATCTGACAGAAAATGTTTGGATGGTTTTTCTCCTTTGGTGGGGTGGTTTTCCACCGTATCAGCAGGCTGATCTGTTGTGTCTTAGTGCAGCTGTAAGGTCTCTGGTTCTGATTTAAGGGAGGAGGCATAAGGTAGGAAGAGGGAAGAGCTGAACAGTCCTTTCATTGACGGTTTGCACTTGGTGTATTAAATGTAATGTGCAGCTGCATTCTGTGAAGAGCTACTCAAAAAGCTGAGAAGAGAGAATGTGACTTTTTATTCACCATGGACAAAAGCTGATATGTGGGAAGACGCAGTCTGTTAGTCTGTCAAAAACCTTAGTGTAAGTCAGTGGTGTTTAGAGTTGTGGTGACCTATCCTCAAGTCAGATTATCAGCTGGGAAGAAAGCTCTTTTCTCTTTGTCCTAGCATTTTCTCCATTGCAGCCCACGTAACAGTGAATTGTGAAGAATGGGGAGACATGTGGTGGGTCGGGTTTGATGTTGAAACCGGTGGTTGAGAGGCTTCTCAGTACTCATTACTAAGAACTCATCAGTAAGCCCATCTACAGTATTACCAGTTCTCCGAGCTTTCTGTTGTCCTTTAATACTTTTGCTACTTTTCTGTATCTCTCAATCCTCCCAAGTGTCTTTTGAGAGCTTTGTCTTCTGCAAACGGTTTTTGATGAGGGAAGACAAGTGCTTTTTGCTCTTCAAGGCGCCTTTCTTTAGAAGGGCGTTTTACTTTGGATTTTCCTCCAAACCCTGCAGCTGCTGATTTTGAGGGGAAAATAGGAAGAGTGTGTTTGTTATATTGTCCTACCAGGTCTTCCTTTGGTATATGGGATGCGTTATCAGTGTTCTGATTTCATAGGGTGGGGAGAGTGTCTGTGCACACCACTTACTGCCTTTGCCATACCTTTTGTCTGCTCCTCTACAAAAGTAAAATACAAAACCCAGCAGTTCTGCCATAATAGTGCTTCTGTGACTGGCTCTTGCCTGGTTTAAGAAATTACCTGTGTAGTAGGAAGGCCTGTAATTTATGGAAGAGAAGGGAAAAATACAGGGTAGATGAGAAATGAACATCTGCAGTTAAAATAGGTATAAATTCTTCACCTTCTTTGATGCTTCCAGATGCCCCTACCTTTGTGTTAGTGGTAGGGGCAGTAAAAGAGAACAGTTGTACACGATGTTGCAGTTTTTTAGAGTAGGGGAAAAAAAACAACCATTAAAACACTGCTTGTGCTTCCTTACTCAGAAAGACCGTATTGTTGACTAATGCAAAATACCTTGGAATTCCTTCAGTATCACATGTCTTCGTATCAGTTTGTCTTGAACTGAAAGGAAGAAGCAAAGACTTTCTTTCGCATCTTCCTCTGAAACTTCCAAAGCAATTGCATGATGAAGTTGCAATCGGTTTAAGAGGACTTAATATATTTTAAAATTAAAATTGATTTTTTTTTCTTACTGAAGTATTTGTCTTGAAGCAAGCATTATTTACTGAGAGGATTTTATTTGTTCTTAAGTGATCTGAAGCTTAAAGCTGTGTTAAGTATCCAAGAACAATTGAAAAAGGTTGAATTATACCAGTGATTTTAATTTTTTCTGATTTGCATGCTGGTGTATTTTCCCAGTGGAAGTTGGTTCTTGTAACAGAACCTGTTACAAGAAGTTGAAGTCTCTCTGAAAATAAACTTGCCTTCTTCACTTTCATTCTTTGTTCATAGACTTTGGAAATAGTACACAAAATTTACCAGTACCTACAAGTTACAGGGTGAAAAGCACAGAACGATACGGATCACTGCTATAAGCCCCAAAGCTTGCAAGGGAATTTCACACTTGTATTTCAGTTGGAGTAGTATGTTCTGTTGAGAAATCTTGTTTAAGCCAGGACGTCATACCAGTGTCTGGATGCAAATAAGTAATGTTATACCTTTCAGTTGGGTCGTTGCTATTGCACTGTGCAGATAATTGCTGTCTGTGGATATTTTGGACTCTCACTTTAGAAGGCATACAGATCATATTTATTCTTTGTATTGAACGTCAAAGCCCTCCTTTAAGAAACTCATATTGCAAAGTGTATAGGCCATGAGCTGTTTTACTGCACGGTCTGAAATGTTTCACGTGAAGTGAGTTATTAAAGTATTGATGAGGGTAAATTCAGAAGGTGGAATTGCTCCTGTAACTGTGTATTTATTACAATTGGTAAGATGTAATTTTGCCTTTTTACCATATAGTAAAGGTGTCCAGGGCTTTTGATCAATTGTCCTCTACTATTAACTTCTTTTTAAACTGAAATAAAAACTAAGAAAGACTCTTCAGTTTCAAAACAGAATTAATCTTGTACAATTTTTTTTATCCACAGTTTGCATCTTAAGGATATGAGTTTTTTACCTTACAATTCACTGTAGGTATAGAATTTGGAATTCTTAAAAAAACCTGCCCTTCCAGTTTGAACATTACCCACGATAAGTGTCTCCCTTTTTATGTTTTTGTTGAAAAGGGTGGTGATTCTAAAGGAGGTTATATTCGTAAATGCTGTAAGATCTTACAATTGAGTTATAGAAATGCAGAATGTTGTGACTTGTAAAGCTCACTATGCGCTTTTACCCTTCTTGTTTTGTTTTTGTTTTTTTCCAGGTATGCATTCCTCAACAGCCACAGAACTATTTGTTACTGGAGCTTTGCCAACCTCTGGAACATTTCCACCATCAGCATATCAGCATCCCAACACTTTCAGCAGTAGAAACTTTGCTACTACCCCTTCTCTTGCTCTTCAAGATACTACTTTCAGTGCTACATCAAATGGTCTCTTAACTACCCATGATCCTTTATTACAGATTAAAACATCACAAGGCACTGTTCCAACTGCTTTGACATTTGAGCGCCTAGGCAGCTCTGTTCTAAGTACCAGTATACCACCTCAGTCATCAACATATCGTTCTGCTCAAGAATCTGCACCCCATCTTTTGCAACCTCAATTTAGTTTGTTGCCTTCAACCCTTGGAGGAGCTCAGCAGGTTTCTCAGGCGTATAGCACATCTGTCTTTACTGGTTCCACTGCTTCTATTGATAGAGCACTTCAGCGAGAATGTAGTGTTATTAAACACCATCAGCGGCCTTCAAGTACTCAGTCTGTTCAGGCTCAACTGACTGTTTCGCAGCATTCCTTACACAGCTATTTAACGAGTACAAGCGGAGTTAATTTTCAGGATACATCTAGGCACTCAGCATTGTCCTGCAGTCCAGTTGGAGATGTTACTCAGGTGAGCAATGGAGGACCACAACAGAAGACTTCTCAAGTCACAGTGGAACTTGCTCAGTCATACACATCTGCTATTCCATCACCTGGTTTTCCATCTACTTCCACAGCAAAAGTGAAAAACTGTTCCACAAAGCAGCCTCCAAGGTCAATGAAGACCCCCAAACCTCAAAGTGTAGCTCCCACTGTGCAGACACAAAGCTATGCCAAAACTGCACAAAACCAGAGCTCTGTCATTACAGGCCAAGCACAGATCTATTCTACAGCACAACTCCCAAGCCTCTTGTCGGTCAGCCAGTCCCAAAACTATGTTTCATCCCAGGCTCAGAATGTGCCACCTGTCAGTCACTCACAGGATTTCTCATCTAGCAAGGCTGAGAAGCTGCCCTCACTGTATAAAACATTGACTTTTTCTGGGCAATCGCAAAGTGTTACTTCTGACAGTCAAACTCTAAGTTATTCCTCAGAGGAACAGGCATTGACTTCAGTTCCAAATGAGAACTACTCTGGGCAAACGAGGGAACTTTCTTCAGTCAGCCAATCTCAGAGCTACTCTTCTGGCCACTCTCAGGGTTTATCTCCAGTTAGTCAATCCCAAGTTAGTTTTTCATCTCAATCACAAGTTTTATCAGCTGTTAGTCCTTCAGAAAGCTATTCTTCAGGACAGTCTTTAACATTAACATCACCTTCTCTTTCCTTTAATGCCTCTCCTCGGATACAAACTCTTCCAGCCTCAAGTCCTAATCAGAGCTATATTTCTTTACATTCTTCTCAGAACTCTCAGTCACAAGAATCCTCCTCTCCACAGTCTCAAAAGTTTTTGCCATCTGTCCAGTCTCCTCCTTTTGCATCCACAGCTCATTCACAGACACTGCAGAACAACAGGCCTTCCTCGGAAACAAAGTCATATGTTAAAAGGAAGTCTGACTCTAATTTGTATGCCTCGTCAAAACAAGAGGAGGAGTTAGCAATGCAGGATATGCAGGCACTGCAACAGCAAGCTACTCTTGAATCTTCTGCTCAAAGGCTAACTGATGAGGAAATAAGTGCTCAGGATACATCCTATAGGGTCTCAAAAGCAGATGACAGATACTCTCAAAGTGTAATCAGAAGTAACTCTCGTCTTGAAGATCAAGTTGTTGGACTTACTCTTCAAGGAGCAAAAAAAGGTGAAAGAATGGTCAATTCTGTGGAACAGCTTTCCCAGCGTATTGGCCATATCACTAGCCTAAGCCATGATATAAAAAAGACAGCTAATTTAATGCAAACAACGCAAGTAACTGTGAGTGCTAAAGAACTAAACCAGCAACATTCTCTTATGCATAAGGTACATGAAAGTAAAGCTCAAGAACAGCAAGGCCAAGTCATTAGTACACCATCACAGGTTCAATCTCATGCTTTAAGACATGGTCATCATCTGTGTTTGCCCAGTGCACAGGTGCTTCTGGAGTCAGCCTGTGACTTGCAGATTCTTCATCAGTCAATGCTGCAGTCAGGTTTAGGACAAACAAAGGCATCACCACAAGTGCAAAGAATACAGAGTCCTCAACAGGTGACACATCCGTTCCTTCAGATGGATGGTCATATTATTCAAAGTAATGGGGGGCATTCGCAGCAACAGCTTCATACTCAGAATTCAGAAATAATGAAAATGGACATTTCTGAGCCCTCAAAACCACTACAGCAACATTTGACAACAAAAGATCATTTTACTCAGACAAATCAACATGATTCAAAAAATCAGTTTATTTCTCTTAGTTCCATATGTTTCCCAGAATCTATACTTCTCAGTGATGAGAGGAATATATTATCCAATGTAGATGACATCTTGGCAGCAACAGCAGCAGCCTGTGGAGTGACACCATCTGACTTTGCTAAATCGGCTGCTAATGAAGAGGAAATGTCTGTTGAAAATACCGAGGAGTCTAAAACCCAGTTTCGATCAATGGATGTGAGACATGTGTCTTCTGGTTTCAGTGCCTCACCCACTGTAGTTGGAAAGCCAGCAAGCATAAGTAATATTTCTCTGAATGGAGGCCAAATTGCTATAAATCTTACACCAGTGTCAACAGTACAGACAAAAACAGTGAACCTTGAGCAGCAACACATAGAAACTTCTGATCAAAATGTACCAACAAGAATGACCTCTCCCACCCTTGGCCTTGGTCAAGAGGAGCAAGAACAAGGGGCAGTTCCACTTAAGAAACAATCTAGCATCAGTCATGAATCTGAAGAAGATAATGATGTTTCTGCTGATGGTACACTGAATTCAAGAGACAGAGAATTTGTTTCAAGTGGTAAGAGTCTAAGTGAAGAAAGTGCTGCTTCAGAGAATGATTTTACTGTGGGTGGTGATGATGGTACAGTAGCAGGTAACCAGTCAAAGGGTCCACTGCAGCCACTGTCTGTGCCCCAAAGTGGAGGCGGAGCCATTAGTAGAAATGAAGAAGAATGCCAAGATTTAACTCAAGGGAACCTTCAGAAGAAAAAAAGCAAAGGAAGAAGCCAAAACAGAAATGCTACAGAAGATGACAGTGCAATGCAAAAACAGGTAAAAAGAAGTGGACAGTGTAAACGCCAAAATTCACGAGGAAATGACTCATGCTTGACATACTCTTCTCCTGTTTCTGAAAGTTGTTATGATACTTACCTGCATCAGGAAAGAATGAGGCAAAAAATTAAAGAGGTTGAAGAAAAACAGCCTGAAGTCAAAACAGGATTTATTGCATCTTTTTTAGACTTTCTAAAGTCTGGGCCTAGGCAACAGTTTTCAGCTCCAGCTGTACGAGTGCCGAACAGGACTAGGCGACCGGTTACCCAAATAGTTCGCACCCCTTGCCTACAGTCCTCTGCAAAGCCTCAGCCAGCAGCAGCAACACCTGTAGCTGCTGAGGTTAGTGGAGAAAGTCCAACGAAAAAAGTTGATGAAGAACTTAAGAAAAATTTAGAAACGTTGCCTTCGTTTTCTTCTGATGAAGATGATTCTGTGGGGGGTAACAACGATCTTCAGAAGAGCATCTCCACTGCATTGTCAGCCCTGGATGATACATCTGACAGAAAGAACAAATCAGGTAAAACAGTTACTGCAAGTGCATGTGTTGAAGGAGATTTGTGTAGCTGATGGGAAAAAGTAAGGAATAATTTTAGCTATCTTCAGTTCAGGTAAAGGTTTTGATTTGTTTTGTTTTTAATCACAGCCATAATTAAGAGTTCTGTTCAAAAGGTGTGTTGGCTATGAACTAGTGTTTTCCACAATTAGAAAATATGTAGATAGACTTCTTCATGCTACTTAAATAGGACCCTTCTAATGCCAGAAACTTATTTCAGCCCAGAATTGGAATAACGTGTCTGTTCTTTTCTTCTGTGGCTCAGAATACCAAATACGATTTTCAGCTGGAAACCTGAACAAACCATCATGTCAGAGGTTTTAAGTCTATTTTTAAAAAATTCTAGCAGGAGAACTTACTAACAATCACCATCAGCAGAGGGCGAAGTTCTTCCTAGGTAGAGTTAAACATGCACTTTCTGTGATGATACAGTTGCACAGAATATGTTTATGAAAACAGTTTTTGCACTTGTAACCTGAGCACTGGTTTGGCTAGTCTTGTCCAAGGTGGGAGTCATTTGACTTTGATTTCAGCCATGTTCATCAGGAGTGTTGTAGTTCCGTGTTGATACGTTGCTAACAAAAGAACAAAATCTGGAAAGGGTTGTTTTGTGGAGGGAGGGGCAAGCAACAACCACTGATCACAGTAGTGGTTAGTTCTCCTCACACTTCAGTTTCACTTGTATTGTATCTGTGCTGTACATTAAATTGTGAGTGTTCATAGCTTTTAACCGATGCCGCTTTGTTTTGAAGTATTTTCAACATACAGCATATTTTGCCTAGATAGACCTTTTCAGTAAAGTTTGTTTTCTTTGGTAAGCAGTTAAAAATTATCCAGCCAATCACATAACTGTACTAATTCAAGAGAAATACTGTTACCTTACAAAATAATCACAGGGAGAAAATGAAACATTTCTTAAACTCTTCTCAGGACCCACGACCCATAGATTCGGGCTTAACAGAGTAGAATGCAAAATAGAATGCACACTGGGGGTGACAAGATTTACTGAAAAATACATAGCATGATTGAACTTAAATTGTAATAATCAGACCTGGAATACCTTAAAAAGATAGTAGAATACATGAGATACTAAATACCTCATCTTAATTAATGCTCTGTTTTCTTCTGTGGATATTTCTATTACATTATGTTAAGTTCATGCGTTTTGCAAAGTCTGTTACAGGAGATGAAGTTCCTCATGTTTCTTCTAGTTGAATATGATTTTAAACAAGTAAACAGTGACCTTTTTTTCACCCCAGAAAGCCAAAATGTGGACAATGCCACAGTTTGAGCCTCTAACTGAAGTTTGTTATCTTTAGTAAGCCACATTCTGTGTACAACTTCCTATGGAAATATTTCAAAGGTTTTCTGTTGAATGGACATTTCCATTGGTGTTTTATTTCCAGTGATTTCTTTGAAATATTGTTGTATCTTCTTTGTTATTCATAAGATTGTAATATTTATATCACGAGTTTTTTGATTTCACCTTCCTGTTTTGTTGTATACAAGACTTTATACATCATACAATATGCTTAGTAGTGACTTCTTTCATACTTGATGGTAGCTTGTAGATTTTCTAGCAATTCCTTCTTCTCTCTGTTTTTGCACATAAGTGTGAAAAGACAAATATTAAAACATAGTCTCTTGTTCGTACTATTAAGTATCATATGTACAGTTATCCACTGTTCTGAAGAATGTGTAAATGTACTTGGGGACCTAATAGTGCTATGGCTAATTAAAACTGTCATAGCTTTCACTGAACGAAGAAGTACAACATATTTGCAATAATGTGATACGATATATCCAGAAGGACGTATTTCATGACTTCGCAATTTTACTGACTTGATTTAATGTGTCTTCATGTATCTGGTATATAGTTTTTGTACCGACACATTAGTTTGATATTTTAATGATTTTGGTTTGAATCACTTTAATAAAAGTATGTCATGTTATCTTTTGTCTATTTTTTCCAAATGAAAAAGTCAACAGATAAAAGCGATTGTGACAAAACTGTATAATGATTAGCATTTCAAGTTTGAAGCAGGTTTCCTAAGTGATTTTGGTAATTGTGCTTTAGCTGATCTAACTTGATTTCTTTTAGATCAGCAAGTCAGTGTTAAAACAGTGTTATGTATAAAACTATAAAGTAATATCTAAAAAGGATTCTAATTTTTACAGGTGGGAAAGGATAATGATTTTTAAAGGTGAGAGTTTCCCTTGGTTGTGGGGCATAGAGAAGATTGTTCTTTTCCCATCAGTTCTCATTGCTCGCCTCTGTTAATATTAAAAATTATTAGGATATTGCCAGTCTTAAATCTGGAACTTCCAGTTATATTATTAGAAGATATAAATGATGAATGTCCAAAAAGTCATACAGCAGATATTTCATGTGTATTTCTTTACTTAATCCAATTTATAAAGAATTTACTTATCAGCAGATTGGAAACAAGATTCAGTGTTGTAACCTTTACTATTGTATTTGCTTAGTCAAAATACAACAGTATTTTCTGTTGATGGTGTCTGTAGCTACCAAATTGTTTTCTAAAATGTTAACCTTTGTTATTTCTAGATGCTAATAGATGCAGCAGTTTAGTACAGCAGAGGTATACTGTCTACAGTAGTTTGGTTTTGTTTAAAGTTTAGTTTTGGCCAAGATAATGTTTCTATTTTAACTCTTAGGTGGTTTTCCTAGAATAGTTGTTTTTAATGTGTATTGTAACAGAAAAGAAGAAAAATAAATCTAGTTCCCATTTTACGTTGCTAATCCTTGATAATTTAACTAAAATTTGGATTTTTTCTTCAGAAGCTGAAAAAGTGGCAGTTGTTACTGCTGCTGCCGCTGCCACTACTGCTGTAATAAAGCAGGAATCTCCACAGACAACTGCTCCTGTAGTCAGTGCGCAGGAGAAAATGAATCCAGCTGACCCCTTACAAGTAGCTCAACAGGATGCTGTGACTTCAGACCAATTGGCAAAAATACAGACAACTGTTGCAATAGAAGGATGTACCGATGAGGAGAATACGGACAGTGGAGGAGAGGGCATGTACAGAGAACGTGATGAATTTGTAGTGAAGATTGAAGATATAGAGACGCTAAAGGTAATCCCCATACTCACTGTGAGGAAAAAACACGAACAACAAAACACCACAAAAAGTCCTGCATATGAAGTAAGCCTCAACAAACTACCGAAAGGGGAAAGGCTGCAGAGCAGTTTTCCGTTTTTATTCTGATATTCCCTGGCTGCTGCCAAGATGCCTTAAAGGTGTCTTTCTAGTGCGGGTTGTGAACGTGTTTTGTATGTACATGACTCCTTTTATGCTACATACATAATAAAGTAAGTCTGTATGCTAGTAAGCTCTGTTAGAACTTGGAATTACCTTTTTTTAATATGAAAAAGCATATGCTTTTCACAGGTGGTTGACTACCTTTTTTTTTTTTTTAAGATAGTAGGCTTTCAAATGTAAGATGGTGAAGAAATGACTTTTGGACTTCTGCAAAAGATCTTGGAGTTGTCTTTTTTCTTTTTTTTGGAATAGGTTCAATAAACAGAAGTTCATTGCTGAACAAGAAATGGCTTCCATAAGCAACTTGTACAGCTCTGCACATGAGTTTATGGGAGTGTTCCTTATTGACTTTGATGTTTTGTTTTGTTTTTCTTGTTTCTCCATTTTAAATTCTTCTGCATGCTTACCTTTTCTTTTGTTGCTATCATAGCCAGCAATATTGTTACCATTAATTTCTAATACTTTTGGTTACTTGTCTGTGTGTTCATCCTCTTGAGCTGAAGCTCTAAATGAATTCATGTAGCTTTGTCGCATAAGGCAGGTGTTAACAATTTTAAAATATTCCCTTGTCACTTATAAAACTGGTTAAATTTTTTAATGAGATATTTTGAATTTTCAGCTTTGTGGTGTTTCTTTAGTTATTTAAACAGTCATGAAAAAGGAACCAATACTTAATCATATGTTTTCCGAATAGGAGCGTTTTTGAGTTAGTAGTTTGCATGTAGGATTTATAGAGAATTCTCATTAGAGCTAATAATTACAAATCTGTTTTTAACATAGTTTATTTCTCAAACTATGTGAAGAAGAAAATCAACTCAAACTTTCTTTTTTTATGGTTAAGTTGAACTGAAAGTGTAAACTCAAGTTCACTAATTCATACAGAACTGTCTCATTTCACATTAGTGCAAGCATCGTGCTGTAATCTACCTGGACTTCTGCTACAGAATCTCTAGGGACCTGCAAGCTTTTTCTACTTGTGATTCTTGCATTTTTGTTTTAAAAAATATTTTGTAGAGCAAAAGAATAAAAAATTGGACAAATGTTATATTGTTTTAAAAAATAAAGTTCTGTGGCTCAGTTGCATGGTACATGAGTTGAGACATCACACCATAGGCAAAGCTGGTTGGCACAACTTCGCCACTGTGAAAGCAGAACTATACTTACTGTAGTTCATGTCATTCTGTCTGCGTGCATATGGCACATAATGACTAAGGGTTTGGAATTTTGAATGGCTTATTTCCATTTTATCCCTGGGTAACTTGCTCAAAGAATACAATGCACAAACACACTTCTGGGAGAAAAATAAGCACATTTTTTAGCAAATAATTTGATGTTCTTGCAGGTTGCTTTGCAAACAGGAAAAGAGCCTCCAGCTATTTGGAAAGTACAGAAGGCTTTACTGCAAAAGTTTGTTCCTGAAGTGCGAGATGGACAGAGAGAGTTTGCTGCTACTAACAGTGTGAGTCTTAAAAATTCCTTGTGAAGCCTTATGGGAACCGATTTCTTTAATGGAAGTCTAGGAGACAAAATAAAATGTGATTCTGACATGCGTTCTTAGCAAGCATCCTTGGGATGGGGAAAGGGTTTCTTGATTTTTCTCCTGCTCTAAATATATTCATGGGCAGGTTTTTGGCTTCCCAGCTTGGGTTCTTTGCTATCATTCAGGCTGTATAAAGGAACAAGTTTTCAGAACCAGAATAGTCAGTGGCAGCAGGCTTGTGAACCAGTTGCTTTCCACAATGGGGAGGATACAGATAGGATACAATTTCAACAGGCAGCCCTTTGCCAGGCAGATAATCCTTTTGGGATAACACATGGGGAGGATTAAATAAAGGGAGAAAATGAAGCCCAAAGTACCTCTTGCCTTATTTTCTTACTTTAAATATTACGTGGAAATCCATTGGAGAATTTATCTTAAATTATAACTACTATAGGATGGCTCATCTTTGTATGTATAATAGGTTGTTTTAAAACTTTTTTTAATTTATGATTGAAGTTTTTAATTGTTCAAATGAATAATTTTACTTAACAGCAACACTTGTGTATTAATTTTTTTTTAGTATCTTGGGTATTTCGGGGATGCAAAAAAAAAATACAAACGAGTGTATGTGAAGTTCATTGAAAATGCAAACAAAAAGGAATATGTCAGAGTATGTTCAAAAAAACCGCGAAGCAAGCCTGTACAGTCAGCAAGGTATTTTATTTCAATTTGTTTTTCATTCTGCCATATTGTTTTCGTATTAAGAACACAACCATTTTAATAAAGAAGACTTGTAGCTCAAGATTGTGTTAATTCAGCTTTAAGCTGGAAATTGACAGCTGTGTGTTTTTCTTTAAGAAGTGAGATCTGAATTACTGCCATATGAAGACTTCCTGCCATATCAAGACTTCCCTATCTTGAATCTGTGGATTGCAGTAATAATTCGTTTTGGAGGTGTTGGGTCTCCACGCGCTATTTCTTTCTGTCATCTTTTGCCCTGTTACTCAACATAAGGATAGCAGCCTACAGGTGTCATGATTTTAAATTTTTGTGTGGTGTTTTCTCCAGTCGCATGGACTTTGCAAGTTAGGTGTGTTTTTTCCAGATTGCTTTAATGACCGTCCTGTCCCAGTGTACTGGAAGCACCATGCTTTCTTCTCAGTCCTGGAAAGTTGATTTAAAAACAGAAGTTCATTGCTGAAGTTGGTTGTTGCAGGAATGTTTTTGCTTCTTTTCTGTGTCCTTGCGCACTGAGGGTATTTTTTTTTTTTCTCATTGCACCTACCCTACCCTCCTCACCCTGCCCCAAAACGCCTTATCGCTTTGGGTCATCCCATGTAACCTCTGTCCGTGCCTCAAAATCAGTAATTCCTGTAGTATTGCTTTTAAACCTCCAACAAGGATACAGAAAACCCAAACAAATCTGTCACTCTGGAGAGCCATGTAAAGAATGCAGGGCGAACATAGTATGGTTTTGATTATCCTAGTAAATACACTGCTGGTCCTGCAAAATTCTATGATCGTAAGTCCCTCGCACAGGTACTTCTGATAAGGTTTTCCCTGTCATTCACTTGGCTAAGGGTTTTGCTGTTGTGTTTTGTATTGGCCTTTGGAAAAATTGATTTTGGAAAAGATTACAGATTCTGTATTGTACAAACTCTGTCATGTTTTAATGCTTAGCTTGTTTTATTTCCTCACAACTACAGATGGTATCTGAAGCTTTTCTCTCTATATGGCTTTTTAATAATTTAATGCAGATATATTTTCTTTATCAGTTGTTAGCATACAGCAATGAAAAAAATTGTAGTGCTTTTCATTCAAGAAATGACTAGGTTTTTAAGTCCAGTTTGCTCTCAAAGAAATCAATGCCATCAGATAATCAATTTTATAAAATGATTGTGATCTGCTTAAAATTAGCTAGGATTTTGATGCGCTTTTTTTTTTTTTTTTTTCTCGTGGGCTACAGAAGACTGTTCCAGAACCTGTTTCTCCAATGCTCTGAAACAATCCTGGCTTTTAGCCAAAACATTATCACGATTAGCCTTGTATCCATATATTCTTCTCTCAATACTGTTTTTGGCTTTTATTTCTGTCTTTCCCTGGTGTTTTTACTGTATGATGTATTTCTAGAGAGCAGTCAGATTCCACCTCTGTCTTCATTTCACTAAGCTGGATTAATCAACATCTTCCAAATTCCTTGTCTAAGGCAGACTTTCCATTCCTCTAATCATCCTAGTGTCTATTGTCACCATGCATTTCAGTTTGGAATCTTCATCTCTGACAGATAACAAGAATTATTCATAATATTCCAGAAGATAGTAACAGTGCTTCTACTATACATTTTACTGCTTTCTCATGTGGACAAAAAATGTTTCCTGGTGCTTCCCAGAATTGTGTTCCCCACCATGTTCTCAAAACTGCGTTGCTTGATCAGTCCTAAAGTACATACATTTGTATTTATCATATGAAGTTTCCTGTTTGATTTCCTGTTTTGGGTGGTGGGAAGAGAAAGGAGAGGAGTTGTCTGGTTTCTTATTCCAGTCCTCAAGATCCTGCATTTCCTGCATTTTTACCTGGGTGATGTTCTCTCCTATCTCTATGGATACAATATCCCAAATTCGCTTTGTCAGTGAATCTCATTGATTACTAGTATTTGTTCAAATCTGACAAGTTGTTTTTTTTTCATTAAATAGTCAATTTCAAGATTAGCTCTAATCTCTTGTAGCTCATGAATTCTAGTAAAGCTGGGCAATTTAAACTTTCTGTGTCTGTTTATCTGTGTATAAAATTGTAGTACTATTTAATCATAGGTAGTTGAGAATAGTTGTTAAGCATGATATAAAAAAATACAGTAGTATAGTGTGTATGACCTAATTCCTCGTTACATGTGACAATGAAATAAGTATATATAATCCATGGGGAATACATTCTGGTTAAATAACACTATAGCTATTTTATTAGTGTCAAAACTTGTGTGGTAATTATTTTCATAAAGGTCATCTTCATGTTGCAGGACTATTCATTGCAAACCTAGTAATAGCAACAGCAAACCCCCTGATCCACCAACACCAAAACCAACAGCGACAAAAGTCTCTTCTGTGAAACCCAAAGCTAAACAGCCAAAGGTAAAGGCTGAACCACCACCAAAGAAAAGGAAAAAGTGGAAAGAAGAATTTTCGTCTTCCCAGTCTGATTCTTCACCTGAGGCCCAGAGTGATGAGGATGGTGAGTGAGATATTATTGTTAGCATCTAGGCCTCTTTGAACTAAACTGTAAATAAAAACATATTGTTCAATCTTGCAAATTTTTTCTTACTAGCCTCCAGGGAAATAAAAAATTGATTTCTCAAAACTTTTTACTTGTTGTTTGTATGTGAGGAAATGTATGCAGCTGAAGTTACTGCAAATGTAGTTTATCAATTAGATAAATGTATTTTTCCTACTTGCTTTCTAAGATGGGTACAATTGAAGGAGAAGGAGCTGATCAGATTTTGAAATGCGTCTCGAGACTCTCCATTGCAACTCCATGTCATCTAAAATAACATTCCTGCAATGCCTGTCTGCATGCAGATGTGGGCAGAATTCAGAAGTTACTGTTGTTTTTTCAAAACTGAAGGAGAAAAAGCAGTTGACTTTTTGGCTGCTTCATTGCTTGTCTAAACGCCAGCTGTTCAAATGCAGCCTGCCGAGCAGATTTGCTGTGAAGACATTCATGGCGTCTTGGAACGTTGAGATACAATGTTTGCAGTAATTCTCCAGAACAGAATAGAATTTTTGAAGTGTGCTGTGTTTATAGAGATTACCTGTGGTAGCAGTTATACAGTGCATTTTGCAGGGTTTTTTTGTTTCTTTCCTGTATGCTTGAAGTTCGGCTGTGTAGTACCCGTGCTTTGTATTGCTGCATTTCCGAAGCCTGTTGGCCTCAGTCACTTTAACTGTAGATGAGCTAGGGTTAACGTACTGGAACAGTGCCTCTGCTGCAGGCAGCACCTTTAAAATAACATTTTTCAAGAAAACTTACTTAAATAACCATGAATATGTACAATTGTCCATATATAAAATTTGAAGTAACCTGGTGATGGTAGTCACCCATAGAAATGTGGATATCTGAGAAAGTTTAACAGCCTTGCCAGCTAAATTACTGCAGAATAGTGGGATCATATATGGAGCCTATAAAAAGCTCCAGAATGCTTACTAATACTGATGGCTACTCCATGTGCATGTTTAAAATTGCTGTCTATGAAAAAATAAAGACTTCCTTAGAATAAGTACAAATATGCCTGTATTGATTCTTTGTTAACATTTGGGTTACGTGGTCTTTTTGCAAGTTGGACAATTAGGTGGGACTGAATTCGATAGTATGCAGGCTCCTAAGTGGCATCAGTGCTTTTGAATGTTTTTCTGTTGGAACAACTTTGAGGTTTGTGGTTTTGGGAGGTGCTTGCATTGACAACATCTGCACTTAGGGCACTTTGCTTGACTGAAGTTACTGATTTTCACTTTTCTCTAGACTTTCATCTAAAGTAACAGAAAAATGTTTAAATTCCCTAAAACATTATAAGCTAAATGCTGATAGTTAAAAGTAATTGTACATGTTTCTACAAAAAATGGTAGTTTGTGCCAGATTTGGCATTTGTACCTGTTTTTGGTGTGTGAGTAGTTTGAGTAGTAGCTCTGCTTGTATTGGGTTTTAATCTCTTGGGATACCAGTAGGGGTCACTTGTGGTTTAAGAGAGAAACCTTCAGTTTTGAAAAATGCAAATATTTGTACGATTTTGAAGGAAAAAAAAATCATTATGTTTTGATTCATTTTCAGAGCTTGTACCTGCAGCTCCCCTTGTTACTCGCTTTTTGAACACAAGAGCTATGAAGGAGACTTTTAAGAGCTACATGGAGTTGCTTGTTAGCATTGCGTTGGATCCAGACACAATGCAAGCCTTGGAAAAGAGCAACGGTACAGTATGTTTAACATTTGTAAATTTTTACTAGATTGTACGGTTATTAATCAGTATGGGAAATGCATTTTTTTAAAAAAGGAAACAAAAAAAAAACCTCTACTGAACTTCTGTCTACCTATCCACATCTGAAGTACACTTTACACAAATTACTTGTGTGTGTGCATATAAAAATTTATTTGCGCTATCTCTTTGAAGAATCACTGTAATTCGGAAATAGTGTTTTATCTGCTTTGTTACATTAGGCCTGTGCTGTAAATGTCAGAACTGAGCTCTTTGTTCCTGCTGTTACTATCTTTTAAAATCTTAGCAAACATTTATTTCAAATTACAGTGTTTCAAGTGTGTGTTTACTTTGTTATGAAGAAATAGCCTTATAACTGTAAGTAGCTCGGATTCCTGTTGCTATTAAAACTTCTGCTTTTCAAACTCTGAAACCTTCAAATTCTGATCAAAGACAGTTATATTCTGCTTTTTCTTTGAGGAGAAAATGTCTGGACTTATTTACCGTGATGATCTCCAAGATACAAGTCAAAACTGTCCTATTCTCAGAATTTAGCAAAACACTTATGTATAAAGATGAAGGTCCTAAAAGAGCAATCATTTCACATATCGTTTAGTTGCAGGCTGTTATTTTGTACTATATTTTGTTTTCCAGTATTTAAAAAACTATTTTTTAGACTGTCCTTTCCTGGTTTGCTCTGGTTGTGCATCAGTGCATGCTTACCTCAGGGTTTCAAGCCCATGCATTATGTCAGGAGTCCCAATAAAAGCAAAGAAATTGACTTTATAAATAAAAGACTTCATGCTGAGCTGTACATTCTTATTCGTGGCCACATGGCTATGTTCAAATGTGTGTTGTGCAATTTGCAGTGGTTTATCACATAACTTTTACCAGTAAGCACTTTACTCAGTTTATATTGTTATAACTGCCAGCAGGGTCATCTCTTGTAATGTGGAATAGTGAATGTCAGAAACACATACTTGTCTTTATAAAACCACCAGTTGTATTGCACAGAAGAGGATTATCTAGGAGATAGTTTGAAATTGTCTCTAAGATCAATATTCTATGTTCTATATTAATCTACCTGAATTTTTTCCTTTCAACAAAGAAAACTCAGACAAGGAGCAGGATTGCAGTCAGCAATTAAACTGTGTAATATCTAGACCAGTTTAACAGGCTGATACAAAAAAGGAGATTTTTCTCTCCTGTTTGAAATGGGTTTATGTGCAAGATGCGTTATTTTTTGCTTCCGCATTTTATGTTAGTGAGTAGAACTATAGATTGAATAGGAATCTCATTACTCTGTCTCTCAGTAATCGACTGCTATGGTTTTCTTATGTGTCTTTTAGATGAGCTACTTTTGCCTCACATGAGAAAAATTGATGGTATGCTGAATGACAACAGGAAAAGGCTGCTTTCCAAATTACGCTTGGATCATACTTTCAAGGTATTCTCTTTTAAATTCTAGGATTTTTAAATTAACGTTATAAGTAAGTCATTGAATGCATACCATGCAGGCACAACTTAAAAGCCAGAAGGCAAATTTGTAACAGAAGTGAATATGAATTTGAAAGAGATGCTATAAAATCAATGCTTGTATGTGGCATTTGGAGGACATTTTGTGATGGAGGAGTTTATACTGCAAAGTTCTAGTTTTACTCCCCATGCTTTCTGGTTCATTCTCAAGCGTTTTTTCTTTTAAGCTTCTCAAGTTTGCCAAAAGAAGATTTCTTTGCTGTCTTTCTAGAGCTTTTGGTTAAGTGATTGTATTGCCTAAAAATCTGAATAAACTTTTGCATGAAATAGCTATGTTGTGGAGCAGATGTCTGAACTTCTTTGAAGTAGAGAATGTGATCGGAATAGTTTAAAACCAGGACAGAGAGACTCAAGAAACTTGTGCGCTCTTTCGTATATCTTCAGCATGGGAGATTGGGAAAAGTGTGGATAACAAGCCTGTATTACAGCAGCTTTGACACGGTTATAAAAAACAGGTCTGGATGTGGACAGGGAGGAAAGCAACCGTACCATCTCAGCAGAGAGAAGGTAAACAGGAGGATAATCGCTGTGGTTCCTGCTGTTCCCACCCACCCTCTAAGCAACAATGCAGGTTTCGAAAGTGCAGTAAAGTTAATTAAGGTTGTTTTCACTCATGTCGGAGAACTAGTTTTTGATGGCTGTAATCAGACTGATTATTTCTTCCTGTAACAGTTTTGAGACTTAACAACAGTAAAGCAGACCTGTCTACAAACACCATCAGACCAAACCTGCTCTTTCACTTGCCTTTCTCTTGTCCATTTATGCCCACAGCACAGAGACACTTGGAGAATGAGTTGTCTCTCTGTACTGCTATGTGCTTATTTTTGAGAGCTAGGTGAGGAAGGAGATAATAGCAGACTTGACAGTTCTGCTTTTTCATTATGAAATCTTGTAAAGATCCCTTCCCCCCCCCCCCCCCCCCCCCCAGCCCGTTCCTGGTAAGTCTTGTGGGACATGAAGTGACCTTGTTTCAGGGACGAAAACATCATCAACCAGTGAAACAGCTTAAATTCACACGATTCATGAACGTTTTTATTGTTAGTTATGCTGTTTTCCCAACAGCTCTACAATTTGTACCTGCTTAAACAGAATTTCTGGTGGCTTCCTCCTTACAATAGGAGGCATGGGGAGGGCTGTGTACTTTCAAACTATACGCAGAGCCTCAGAGAGGTAGCCAGTATTAGACCTCCATTTTTCTTTTTCTTTCATGGTAAGAGTTTTGTGCTAATAGTTACTTCTTTTAGCTGCTTCTTTTAGACCTGTCTATGCAGGGAAGATAGGCCACATTAAGGTAGGATACAAGTTTGTGTAATTCTGGTTACATCCACAGTACACGCAAAGTGAGAGGTAGCCTGTTGTTTTTTTCCCAGTTTAAGGGGAAAAAGCCTCATATAATCTTCTGTAATACTGACATGTAATTACAGGTGCTTATTCAGTTGGAGTTTGTAACTAGTACAATAGCTTTGCTGTGTGTTCTCTTAGAAACAGATTATGTATTATATCTCTAAAGTTAGCATAAGCTTGTATTTCGTACTATGATCTGCAAGAAGTTAATGGAGTTATGGATGTAAGGAAGGGATCTGGTTGTGATGTCAACTGTGAGATAAAAAACCTTTTATGTTTGCCTTCTGGTATGAAAGTACCAACTTGTGCCATCCTTGGGTCAGTATTTTGAAAATGAAGAGGCCTTTTTGCCATCAGAAGTGTTTGTGTTTGTTAGGAAAATGTGTTCGATACTCTTTAAGATTCAGGTTAACATGAAGATTAATACAGGAAAGTCTGCTGCTGTTCCAACTTTGATCAAATAACTAGTTCAGGTATTAGATCTTGAATGAGGCACTGAAGCAAGCAGGAAGTGAAAAATATCATTGTTTATGAGTATCATTCAGTTTGAATAATTTTACTATTCTGCATTGATAAGCATGGATGAATTTAACTTTTTTTTCTGCTGGGTACAGTTAATACAGGACATTTTAGCACTGAATTACGAACCAAATCAAGCACTGAAATTAGCAGTCAGTGTCTGCTAGTTTTGCCTGTAACATGCTTTATAGTTCTAACAGTTTATTGTGTCCTTTGGGTTATAGTTTTTTGTAAACAAAATTAGAAACTATTACTGTTGCTTTAGTTCAGGCTCAGTAAATGAAGCATCTTAGCTGAATTGTGTGAATTTAATTTGAAATAATTATCATCATCTTATGTCTCGTGCTCTCAAAGATGGGGAAATCACTAGTATTTTCTTCTTCATTCCAATTCAGATTTGTCTGTTTTAGGCTATGTAAACTGTTCTGGTTAGTAGGAATTCTCCAGAGGAAGGCAGAAGCGGCCAAAGCCCCTTGACAATCAAAATCAATCTTCAGGAAGGCTATTTCAATGGATAGGAAAACTAAATAATTTAAACCTATGGAAGTTGTTGTTCCAGTTTAAATGCATTGTAATGAATATTGTGTATGGACAGGTTAGCTAGTCGAGGTTACTACTACCAGTATGCAGCTATCTCTGTGCGGCAGATTTTGTAGCTTTTTACTGAGAGGTGGGTTTTCATCAAAAAATGGCGGATATATATAAGTTGCTAAGAAGGTGTAGGCAGGGGAGGTTGCTGAATTCTAGTATTGCTTGTTAAAAGAAAATAAAAATCAGTTAACTTCATATTTTAATCCAGTCATCCAAATTAGGTCCTTAAGCTGCAGCACTGATACTTTTTTCTGTATGCCTGATTTTTTTCCCGCGTACTGGAGTATAATACAAAGATACATATGTTCGTTTAACTCGAAATATTTTTTTCAGGACTAGATTCTATAGCATAACAGAACTATTTCAAAGCAGCTGCTAACATAACGATGTATTTGTGCAACAAAGTTGTATTCAAATTTTCTCATGCAAATAACGTAGAACTGAAGCTGGTAGAAATGCAGTTCACTTCCACGAGTTAATGTGTCTTAAAAGCTTGTGCTTTTTTGAACCAGCCATGTACTTCACTGTGCATAAGCTTTTCTACCTTACAGATATGATAAGATGCAATTAATTTGTATTTTGCAAAAGCTGGGACAAACCTATGAAGAGAATTAGACATCCAATCACTGCTACAACTGGTAGACTTCCTGTGCCTGACTAGGCATTAAGTACTTAGCCATCTCCACATAACTTGGCCTTAGAGATTCTTGGGTAGAAATGGAATGGAAAGCATTTTATAATGTTACAATTGCCTGGTGGAGCCTTTTTTTGCTGTTTCTAATGAAAGAATCACAGGTGATAATTTGAGATGCAATGAAAGGATCTTGTCGTCTTGAAAAATTGTAGTAGTCAAGAACAGGTGGTCATGCTTTTCAGACTGTATATGGTTGCTTGATCTGGTAAAGACCTTCTGTTGGGTGTTTGTGGAAGAATAAATTGTTTTGTAATAGGCTGTACTCTTTAACTTTTTTGTCATGGTTTAACCCCAGCCAGTAACTAAGCACCATGCAGCCACTTGCTCACCCCACACTGCTCTCCCCACTGTGGGATAGGAAGGAGAATGGAGGAAAAAGTAAAACTCATGGGTTGAGACACAGGCAGTTTAATAGGACAGCAAAGGAAGAGATAAAAGTAAATAAATAAGTGATGCACAATGCAATTGCTCAGCACCCAGTGACCCGAGCAGCAATAGCTGCCACCACCCCCCCGGCCAGCTCCCCCAGGTTATGTACTGAGCATGCCGTCATACTCAGCTCTTTCTGGGGTACCGTGTTGCCATAAGACTTGCTTTTCAAGGCGCAGGGCAGTGTTCCGGGTGTTGTTATGGGGCACAGGATATAATTCCAGCCATCTGGTGGTTGCTTCCACCGTTGTAAGCACACAGCACTTGCCTTGACAGGTTTGTGGAAGTGTGATACAATCAAGCTGCCAGGCCTCCCCATATTTCCTCTCTGAAATTTCTGTACACCAGTGCATGCAGCATGGGGATTAAGCAGGAATAATTAGAGATCTGTGTGCAGTTGCAGGGCCATGATCTCGGTGCAATTACAGAGACATGGTGAGACAGCTCGCATGACTGGGATGCTGTCATAGATGCCTATGTACTTTTTAGGAAAGACAGGCCGACAAGGCGAGGTGGTGGAGTTGCTCTGTATGTGAGGGAGCAACTGGAATGTATCGAGCTCTGCCTGGGGGCAGATGAAGAATTAAGGGACAGACTTATACGGGTGACACTGTTGTGGGTGTTTACAGCAGGCCACCTGACCTGGAGGAGGAAGTCGATGAGGCCTTCTACAGGCAGTTGAAAGTAGCCTCATGATCACAGGCCCTGGTTCTCATGGGGGACTTCAGCCACCCTGATATCTGCTGGGAAGACCACACAGCCAGGCACACACAGTCTGGGAGGTTCCTGCAGAGCACTGATGATAACTTTTTGATGCAGGTGGTGGAGGAGCCAACAAGGAGAGGCGTTTTGCTGGACCTTGCACTGACAAACAAAGGACTGGTTGAGGATGTGAAGGTTGGGGGCAGCCTCGGCTGTAGTGACCATGAGATGGTGGAGTTCAAGATGCTGCGTGGAAGAAGCAAGGCAATAAGTAGGATCACAGCCTTGGACTTCAGGAGAGCTAACTTTGGCCTCTTCGAGGACCTACTTGGAGGAATCCTGTGGGTCAGGGCTCTAGAAGATAGGGGGGTCCAAGAGAGCTCATCGCCATTTAAGCATCACTTCCTCCATGCTCAGGAGCGGTGCATCCCCCTGAGTAAGAAATCTAGCAAACGAGGCAGGAGACCTGTGTGGATGAGCAAGGAGCTTCTAGCAGAACTCATATGGAAGAAAAAGATCTATGGAATGTGGAAAGAGGGGCAGGCCACTTGGGAGTAATACAGGAACATTGTCAGAGCATGCAGGGATGCAACGAGGAAGGCTAAGGCCCACCTGGAATTGAATCTGGCAAGGGATGTCAAAAACAACAAGAAAAGGGCTTCTTCAGCTACATCAGCAGCAAACGGAATACTAGGGATAATGTGAGGCCGCTGCTGAACGAGGTGGGTGTCCTGGTGACGGAGGATGCAGAGAAGGCAGAGTTACTGAATGCCTGCTTTGCCTCAGTCTTCACTGCTAAGGTCAGCCCTCAGGAATCCCAGTCCCTGGGGGCAAGAGAGGAAGCCTAGCAAAAGGAAGACCTTCCCTTGGTTGAGGAGAGTTGTGTGAGAGCTCATTTAAGCAAACTGGACACCCACAAATCCATGGGCCGCAATGGAATGCACCCACGAGTGCTGAGGGAGCTGGCAGATGTCGTTGCTGAGCCTCTCTCCATCATCTTTGAAAGGTCCTGGAGGACAGAAGAGGTGCCCGAGAACTGGAGAAAGGCCAGTGTCACTCTGGTCTTCAGAAAGGGCAGGAAGGATGATCCAGGGAACTATAGGCTGGTCAGCCTCACCTTCATCCCGGGAAAGGTGATGGAGCAGCTCATTCAAGAGGTCATCATCAAGCAAGTGGAGGAAAAGAAGGTTATCGGGAGTAGTCAACATGGATTCACCAAGGGGTAATCATGCTTGACCAATCTGATAGCTTTCTACGATGGCATGACTGGCTGGGTGGATGAGGGGAGAGCAGTGGATGTTGTCTACCTAGACTTCAGCAAGGTTTTTGACACTGTCTCCCATAACATCCTCCTAGGGAAGCTGAGGAAGTGTGGGCTGGATGAGTGGTCGGTGAGGTGGATTGAGAACTGGCTGAATGGCAGAACTCAGAGGGTTGTCATCAGCGGCGCTGAGTCTAGTTGGAGGCCTGTAACTAGTGGTGACCCCTGTCAATACTTGGCCCATTCTTGTTCAACTTCTTCATCAATGAGCTGGATGAAGAGTTAGAGTGCACCCTTAGCAAGTTTGCTGATGACACAAAAATGGGAGGGGCAGCTGGTACACCGGAAGGCTATACTGCTGTTCAGCGTGACCTGGACAGGCTGGAGAGTTGGGTGCAGAGGAACCTGAAGAAGTTCAACAAGGGCAAGTGTAGGGTCCTGTACCTGGGGAGGAATAATCCCATGCAGCACTACAGGCTTGGGGTGGACCTGCTGGAGAGCAGCTCTGTGGAGAGGGACCTGGGTGTCCTGGTGGACGACAGGTTGACCATGAGCCAGCAGTGGCTGCCAATGGGATCCTGGGGTGCATTAAGACGAGTGTGGCTAGTGGGTCGAGGGAGGTTCTCCTCCCCCTCTGCTCTGCCCTAGTGAAGCCCCATCTGGAGTACTGTGTCCAGTGCTGGGCTCCCCAGTTCAAGAAAGATGAGGAGCTACTGGAGAGAGTCCAGCGGAGGGCTATGAGGATGATTAGGGGACTGGACCATCTCTCCTATGAAGTGAAGGCTCAGAGGAGACCATATGAATGCTTATAAATATCTGAAGGGTGGGTGTCAGGAGGATGGGGCCAGACTCTTTTCAGTGGTGCCCAGCGACAGGACAAGGGGCAATGGTCACAAACTGAAGCATAGGAAGTTCCATCTGAATATGAGGCAGAACTTCTTTACTTTGAGGGTGATGGAGCCCTGGAACAGGTTGCCCAGAGGGGCTGTGGAGTCTCCTTCTCTGGAGATATTCAAGACCTGCCTGGACGAGTTCCTGTGCAGCCTGCTTTAGGTGACCATGCTTTGGTGGGGGAGTTGGACAAAACTGGCTTTCGGAGAGATTTGGACTATTTTCTCTGCTTTCTAAAACTTCTGCTGTGTTGCCCCACACAATGATGTCATCAATTTACTGCAGGTGTTTGGAGCTTCGCCCTGTTCCAGTGCGGTCTGGATCAGCCCATGGCAAATGGTGGGACTGTGTTTCCACCCCTGGGGCAGTTGATTCCAGGTGTTCTGGATCCCCCTCCAAGTGAAAGCAAACTGTGGCCTGCGCTCTGCCGCCAACGGGATTGAGAGGAACGCATGAGTGATATTGGTGGTGGAATACCACTTGGCTGCCTTTGACTCCAGCTCATGTTGACATTGTACCATGTCTGGCATGGCAGCACTCAGCAGTGGTGTGACTTCATTCAGGCCATGATAGTCTACAGGCCACAATAGCCTCCACTCTCTATTAACTTTCTCACTGGCCATATGGGACTGGCCATATGGGACTGTTAAAGGGTAAGTGAGTCTTGTTGATCACTCCTTGGCTCTTCAGTCGATGAAGCAGCTTATGGATGGGGATCAGGGAGTCTTGGTTGGCGTGATACTGCTGCCAGCGCACCATTGTGGTAGTGAGTGGCACCTGTTCTTCAACTTTCAGCAACCCCACAACAGAAGGGTCCTTTGAGAGTCCGGGCGAAATAGACAGCTGTTTAATTTCCTCTGTCTCCAAGGCAGCTGCATGAAAAGCCCACTGGTACTCTTTTGGGTCCTTGAAATACTCTCTCTTGAGGCAGTCTATGCCAAGGATGCATGGAGCCGCGGGGCTGGTCACAATGGGCTGCTTTTGCCACTCATTCCCAGTTAGGCTCACTTCATCTTCCAGTGCAGTTAGCTGTTGGGATACCCCTGTCACTCCAGAAATACAGAGGGGTGCTGCCCCTTTATAGCTTGATAGCATTAGGGTACACTGTGTACTGGTGTCCACTATTGCTTTATACTCTTGTGGAGCTGACATGCTAGGTGATTGACTCCACATGGTCCAGTAAACCCAGTTGTCCCTTTCCTCCACCTGACTGGAGGCAGGGCCGCGCTATTCCTGGTTAGAGTATTTGTTACCGACGAATGGGTTTGTGTGGCACGTGTGGGTTTGAATCCTGTCCTTGTTGCTTCTTGTAAGTACGGATCAGAAGTAAGATCAGCCCTTCTACTCTGTCTGGAGAACTGCCCCCTGGAAACTGGAGCAGCAATTTTCCTGGGAACAAAAACATTTGTGTGGTGAATGACTTCACGGACCCCAATCTTGTGCTCAATGAGAATCGTTTTATTGGTCAAGTGAAAACCTTATGTACTAATACAATAGTTACTAGAGCCAGTCAGCTTTGGATTCGTGGCTTTGCGAAGTGGCTTTTCACGGTTGCTGTTTTCCAGGATCTCTTGCAGCTGGATGTGTGAAAACAGCTTATCTCATGAGAGCGGAGGAGGGAGGCACAGGATGCGCTAATCCTTCAGGGTCATGAGACGGTGCTGTTCTGTCTCAAGTTATATGGTTTCCCACACATTTGTGATTGTTTTTCCTTGCAGTTCACACACTTGTGCCTTTAGGGTTGAGGTAGATTTTCTATCCCGCTTCCTCATGTCCTCTCCATGGTCGTGCAAGTAAAAGCACAGGGTGCCTCGTGGTGTGTACTCTCTATATCCTCTCTCTTGAGCAGAGGAACACTCACTCCCGATAGCCAAGATACTAGTCTGTATATGTGGGAAATGGGACATATCCTCTTTGAGTTGCTGGACCTGCCAGGACAGTTTCTCCATGTCCTTCTCTTTGAGTTGGTGCGCTTCCCAGGACAGTTTTTTGAACAGTTTTTTGGATTTTACAGACAGTCTTTCCACAGCTGAGATGCGGGCCTGCAGGGAGGAAGAGAGATTTTCTTTGTATTGCTGGAGTTGGCCAGCCACTTCATTCACCGTTGGTGCCACTTCTTTCTGGGCCAGTACTGCCAATGAGTTAGCATATGACGGTGGTACGCTCTGTACAAACTTCTGCCACATGGCTTGGGTACGTTGGACTTCATCTGGGTCTGTGGGTAACTGCACATTACAAATTGGTTCCTGCACAGCTAATTCCCTCAGGTACTGGATACATCTCCATGGTGGTCCACTTGCCTGGGTGACATATTGCTTCGTTGAAGGGATACCTTTCCATCACACCTGACAGAAGTCACCTCCAGAGGCTGAGGGCTTGTGTCCCTTTTCCAACTGCCTTGTCAATGGCCCCTTCCCTGGCCAGGGATCCCAGCTCCTTGGCTTCCCTACAGTCTTAACTCCAGGCTGCTGGCCCCGTTATCCCAGTGTCAGAGCAGCCAGATGACAAGTTGCTCGCCTGGACAATGGCTGAAGTCTTTTCGCATATCTTGCAGCTCACTCAGGGGTAGGGATCAGGCAGGTATCTCTGGTTCTGTCTCCTCCTCCTCCTGTTCTCACGATGGCCCTGCTTCTTCACCCTTTACAAAATGAGCTGACTTCTGTGTCCGTTTCTTCTTCTATATAGGGGCGATTGATACCGGCACGAGTTGGTTCTCTGGTTCATCTGCAGTGCTTGTCGCCGGGATTTGAGTAGCCACAGTGCTTGTCTTGGGGGTTGAGTAACCGCAGTGCCTGTCGCTGGGGTTTGATTAGCTGCAGTGTGTGTCGCAGGGGCTGGGGTAGCCACAGCATTCTGAAATAGTTGTTTAACCCTAAGCGAGATTTGACACACGTTCAGGAAACATAGCAGTAGAAATATGCTGATCTGAACATCGCAAGCATTTGTAAGAGCTATTGTAATTAGGCTGGAGGGCAAGGGGAAGATAAAGGAATGTGTCTCCCTGACAACTGGCTTTCTGAGGATAAAAAGTAAAAAGTGTAATTATTAATAACTTCCAATGGATGGCCTCTGAAGTACGGATGTGAAATTGCTGCTGTTGCTCTGCTTTGCACACAACCCGCTGCCACTGAATACAGATACCAAACTTGCCACCAGTGACTTTGTCATGCTATGAGCCAGTGTTGCACAGCACAGCAAAGCTACAACCTCAATCCAATGCCCAGAGGTGATAAACCACACATAAACACTGATAAACAGTGTATGTGGCAAGTAAGGCAAGTAAGTTACATAGCACAACTTGGAGAACAAATAAAACAGCATTGTGACCAGTGATGATTAAAATAATATAGTGAATGCTTATAACAGATTCGTTTTAACATGCTCTGGTCGGTGTTGCATTAAAAGGGGTAAGGGAGCTATTGGAGAGAGTCCAGCGGAGGGCTACGAAGATGGTGAGGGGACTGGAGCATCTCTCCTACGAGGAGAGGCTGAGGGAGCTGGGCTTGTTCAGCCTGAAGAAGAGAAGGCTGAGAGGGGACCTAATAAATGTTTATAAATATCTCAAGGATGGGTGCCAGGAGGATGGGGCCAAACTCTTTTCAGTGGTGCCCAGTGACAGGACAAGGGGCAATGGGCACAAACTGAAGCACAGGAAGTTCCATCTGAACATGAGGAAGAACTTCTTCCCTCTGAGGGTGACAGAGCACTGGAACAGGCTGCCCAGGGAGGTTGTGGAGTCTCCTTCTCTGGAGATATTCAAGACCTTCCTGGACAAGGTCCTGTGCAGCCTACTGCAGGCAACCCTGCTTCAGCAGGAGGGTTGGACTAGATGACCCACAGAGGTCCCTTCCAACCCCGAACATTCTGTGATTCTGTGAGTCTGATAAGCGGCAAAAAGAGAGCCCTTCCATTGAGTCACGAGGTTCAGAGCAGACCCCCTTGTGTTCTAAACTCTCTCTCAGAGGAGAGTCTAGGTGCAGCTGGATCTACTCGTAGTCCCAGACTTGGTCAATGGTTTATATGTAAAGGGTTAAGTGTGTGGCCACTTATCAGATTCAACTTGCCTGTCACAGCCCCTCCAAGGACTTTCACTGAAACAGTTTCGTAAAATTGAAACAGTAGGTAATTTATTCAAGCGACAGGTATCACAGATTCGGGATTGCTGTTGATAAATGCACTGTCTACAAAAATTTGAGCTCAAGGTAATAGTTTAGCGCTTTAGTTAACAATGTGTTCCTGGGGGTAAGTCTGACAGTCAGAGGCGCAGCTCTTACCAAAAAGGCGCCCCTTCTTGGGGGGGGAAGAGAGGTTCAGGCCTGTTGAACCGTCCATCAGGTAAAGCTCTCGCTTGGCTCCTCCTCCCAAAGAGAGTTTTCAAGTGCCAATTTTTATATGTTTGAAAATCTTTTAACGAGGTGGGACTAAGTCAATTATTATGTGTCGATTGGCTCTTGGCATGGAATGTTGTGTCGTCAGAAGCGGGACTCAGCAGTTTGACACGCCTATAGAGCGGGCATCTTGGTATGCGCTTCCGGGCCGTCTGTTCTTTATCCGAAGCAATCTCTGGCTGCATGGCCTGCGTCCCACAGATCACTGAGTTTAAAGTGATGGGCTATTCCCCCTTACTTCTGTCTGATAAGATAAGCACAAGTCAGTTGCTCCCTTTGTTAACTCTCGGCTCTTGACGCCTGAGTCTGAGCATGTCTTCTGTCTTGCATTGGTAAGTCCAGTAAGGCCATCGATTACAGCCGGATCTGTCGTTATCTCAACCCTTTGAGCCCCACCTTGGGCACCAGAAAGGACTGTCATGATTTAACATCAGCCAGCAACTAAGCACCATGCAGCCGCTCGCTCACCCCACACCGTGACCCCATCCCCCTTGGGATGGGAAGGAGAGTGGGGGGAAAAAAAATAGAGCTCGTGGGTTGAGATAAAGGCAGTTTAACAGGACAACAAAGGAAGATATAATAATAATAATAAAATTTTAAAAAAACAAACAAAAACAGAGCACACAACAAGTGAGGCACAATGCCATTGCTTACCACCTGATGACCGATACCCAGCCCATCCCTGAGCAGCAGTCACTCAGCTCCCCCAGGTTATGTACTGAGCATGGCATCATACGGTGTAGAATATCCCTTTGGCCGGCTGGGGTCAGCTGTCCCGGCTGTGTCCCCTCCCAGCTTCCCATGCACCCCCTGCCTCCTCGCTAGTGGGGCCAGCATGAAAAGCTAGAAAGTCCTTGACTTGCTTAGCAACACATCAAAACATCAGTGCATTGTCAACACTATTATACTAAATCCCAAACACAGTGCTACACGAGCTACGAAGGAGAAAATTAACTCTACCCCAGCCAAAACCAGGATACTTGATAAACAGCCAATTTATCAGCAGTCTTGGTGGCTGGCCATTCTTGAGCTTTTCATGATATTTTTTCTCTATGTGCTCTCTTTAAAGAACGCTTTGGAAAACTTTCCTGAACTGACAGTCATCACTCGGGATTCCAAGACAAAAAGTGGAGGAACGTCTGTGTCTAAGATCAAAATGAATGGTAAAGCTTACAACAAGAAAACACTGAGGGTTTCTAAATCAACCACTAAATTAGCACAGGTGAGTGTTCAGAGGTTTTATTGCTGCCACCATCTGACTTCTAATGTGATAAGCACATTTCTATAAAATACTGCTTCATATATTATGTTTTTTGGTAGATTTATCAAAACAGAAAATACTGAGTGAGGTGCTTTTTCTGTAGCAAAGGAAACAGCTTTTAAAGCAGTATATTAAATCATTGTTTTAACTCGTGTTAAACAGTTATATTCCAGTAGAGAGACAAAATATAATAAATCATTTCATGATTTTTCCTCTAGTGAAGTTCTATGTTTAGACCCGAATGCTCTAATCCTCTGTATTTATACAGGAAGTCTTCTGTAGCAACTACTCAGGATTGCAGGAAGATGAAGTAGTAGTGTGCTGCTTCCCTCCCGCAGGCAGCAGTCGGTAGGTGTAGTTGGATGGGAAGGGAGAGGTGAGCTCTGCTGGTGTTGTGCTTCTCACCTGCTGTAGCATCCCAGACAGCAGAGCCCTGCTAGAGCCCCTTCTGCTTCTGTCACCCCCAGAGCAAGGACTGAGCTTCAGACCCTGTTTCTGCGTAGCAGGCAGCCTCCTGGACTGTTGCTGAAGCAGCAACGTTTTGCCTTCAACATTGCGGTTATGGTAAAATCACTGCGTAGCTCATAATGAGAACATTTTCTTAAACTCGCTGCAGAATCTCTAAACTAAATGATACAATAGCTTCCAGTTGAAAAATGAAAAATTAGTGTTCATACTGTAAAAACTGAGATTAGCTAACACTTTTTAAAAATTCAGTTCTGTATTGCTCCTTTCCTCATTTCCAACTGCAGAATAAAGCTGTATATCTTAAGTTTAAAAAAAAGGTTTTAAAAAGTAACACGGCAAAGCTTGAAATGTACACATTGGTTATTTCCATGGTATTCCTAGGGAACGCTACAGATAGATTTTGCGAGGTACTGGCTCACATAGGCTTGCCTCCCAGCAGTAACCAGTGGCTAGACAAATGACCTGCACATATAGCCCACGCTCGTGTTTCTTGCCAAACTAACAGAAGTGTTAGATAAGTATAGATCAGCTCTTCTGAAGCACAAAGTGTATGCTTTTTTTGCAATGATACCCATTAATCTGGTAGGAAAATAGTTCAGCTTTGGTAATTTTTGCAGTGGTTCTTAAGAAGAGAGTTCTTGCCCGTTTTAGACTTGCAGGGCATTCAGGAGTATTGAAAGCATTCTCAGAGCTAATTTTGATAAAATAAAGTGGTAGGGAAAGTGGAGATAGGAGATAATTATGATGTAATATAAATTGTAGTGTACCAAAGTATGTCAAAGCAATTATTTGAATGAAGTGCTTCGTTTCTGAAGTGTTGAAAAAAAAAAATTGTTTACAGATGAAAACATTTGTCATATCTCTGTCTTGGATAATGACATGAATTTACCTGAAATAACTGTTCTTTTTGCAGGAGTTTACGGTAGATCCGGAAAAAATACAGTTGTATTCTTTGTATCACTCACTCCATCATTACAAATATCACATATATCTCACGTGTAAAGAAAAGGTAAGTACTGTTCTCATTGAAATACTTTTACATTCATTCAGGGGATTTATTGAGGGAATTGAGTCGAACTAGAGGGACTGTTCCTTGCCTCTTGGTAACTGAGTGTGAATTGTACCCTACTATTTTAATTAGCTCTTCATGGCAAAGGAAGGGGTATGCTGAGAACATATGTTGCCCTTAAAGGGCATTTCTGCCCAGAAAATTGATACGAGGCTTACAAGGTTTGCATGAAATCAGTTTCCCTCAGGATACGTAAGCATTCTTCACTGTTAGCCAAAATAAAAGAAACAAATTTTATCAGTGTGTGTAACTCCTCAGATCTAGAAGCTACTTTTTTTGTCTTAGAATGCCCACTCCTGTATTTTTTTTGCAAATCCTCTGTGGAAATATTCCATTAGCAGAAATACGAGAGTTGAGCTCTGGCTCAGTTGTTAAGAAATGCGTTTGGGGGGACATTTTCACTTGTTTGTAAAGCTTAAAGATTTTCTTCCAAAGAAGTTTTTTACTTAACTGCAGAATATTATAAAAATAAAAATTCTGAAATACTGGCAGCCTGACCTGTATGTGTATGCATCTCTCTCTCTCTTCCCCTCCTTCTCTTTTTTAAAATAGATTTCTTCTGTTCAGAAGAAGAGTGCAGATCTAGGACAGGAAGAAATTGTGCAGCTGTGCATGAAAAATCTAAAATGGGTGGAGGATCTTTTTGAAAAGTTTGGTGAACTTTTGAATCATGTCCAGCAGAAATGCTCATAACAAAAGCGTATCCCAAATCTCACAGTTTTCTGCGGCACTAACCTGATGGAAGAGAAAGCTTGGAGAGAGGCTCTGATTTCTTTTACAATGCCAGACTGCGTTCTTGTTCGTAGCCATTTTTATTTCTCTTTATGGAACTTTGTGCCTTGGCTCTTGCTGAGGAAAAGTCATGCTGCCAAGGAAATCAGTCCTTTGGAGATGGAACTAAGCGTAAACCTAACCACATTTTTAACCTGAAGAATTATTTTCTATTTTGTAAACTATTGGATGACTTAGTTTTATTTTCAGAAATGTTTTTGACAAGTGATAAAGCATGCACTACATATACTTTTTTCTTTATTGCTAAAAAGATAACAACACTTAAAATACTACAGATTTTTCCATCCCTGATTAAGCGACAGCAACGTCGGCGTGGGGGTAAACTAGTTTTTACATGTCTGGCCGCCAAATTTAGAGTTTTGTACATTTTGTGAACAGAGCCGGAGTGACATCAGTTTCTGCATACGTATATTGCCATCATAAAATCCAGAAATGTCATTATGCTTTATGGACTCCTTTTACTATTGTCATGTTCAGGAGACTGAACATGGAGTTGGTGCAATCCTATGACTGCTTTTTGTGTCAAATTATATTGTAATGAAAGACAATGACCTTAACTATTTTCCCTGTTTTGAAGAAAAAAAATATTTTCCTTTATACTGTGGTTTTTTTTCTTTTGGGAAAAAAATTTCAATTGTACATTTTATCTCACTAATAGTTGTATTTTTCACAGAGAAAATATTGTGGTTAAAATTGTTTCATGTATCTTTGTAATACACTTTCCATTGTTTTCAGTAAATCCTGTTCATTTATATGTTGATTTCATATTGTAAACTATATATCTCGAGGTAACCCTTTTGTTTATACAGGTTTGCTTCAGTGTTAACCAGAATAATGCATACTAGACTAGTTTTGCTTTAAGTGTAGTTGTGTTAGACACTGCAGTTATTTTCTGATACGTGAAAATAAATTTCTTACTAAACTAGCACTTGATTAACTGAGAGTTTAAATGAAGAGCTACTACACTTTATCTTCGTCAACAAAGATTGATGATTGAATAGACTATATGCAGTGTTAAACACAGCTTACATAATTGTTTGTAGAACTGGCAGTTGCAGAGCTGTTCTCTTTTTGGTGCCTTTCAAGTCTTCAGACATCTTTGTAGCTTTTTTCCCCTCCAGTTTGTTAACAGTTAGTAGTGCCACTAGTCACACTCAGACAATGAATGTAATGGGCTCTAATCAGGAGAACATTTTCTTTAAATTTGCCAACAGAATGCCTTACCGAGTCAATACTCTCCTGGCATCCTAAAAAAAGTCATGTTGTTTTTTTTTTTCAGATAATGTAGAAAAAAAATTCATTCCTTTGTCCTTCCACTGCCACTTAGTGCCTTAATTTCAGCCAAGAAAGCAGGGTTCACTATTCATTGGCCAAATGGAATAATGTTCATTGCCATGCGAGCTTTTTTCCCGTTATCTGTTTTGATCCTATTTAGTTGTTAAATATTCATTAGACCTTAGAACTATAAAGAGTTTAATGAATAGATGTGAACATGAGATGATTTGATCTTGAGTAACCAAATAGGGGTTTGAATATTAAAGTATGTACAGAATTTTAGCTGATTAGTTTTAGAACCTTGTAGGATGTTTACCATATTTCCAAAGCTTTTCATCTTTTAAAAGCAATAATTCTCCTTTACAATTTTTATGCAGACTACAGTGAACAGAAATGGGTGCGTGCCCTTGCCTTTTTTAAAGCCTCTTCGTAGTGGTTTTGCTTTAAAAAGGGAGGTCACTCATGTTAATAGATGCGTTGTGCTACTGCTATAGCTACTATAATCCAGGAGAGCGAGATGGATGTGGGTTTAGGAAGAATGTGCAGATTGCAGGAGCAATCATGAAGCTGATTCATTTTCCCAGTGAAAAGAAGGGCAGCCACAGGGTTGAAGAGTTGCTGTTGTTTCAGCCGTACCGTGTTGAATCTGGCAGGAGCCAGAGTTTAGGTGGTGAAATCAAACAGCAAAGTTACCAGCATTGGTAGCAGTCAGCTATAACTATTTTACTGTAAATATGCACACGGGAGATGTAGTAGAAATGTGCCTGGTATACTCTTTAATCGATAGTGGGGGTTCCCAAATTTCCTTAGTGTGTTCCCGTACTGGTGGGGGTGGTTGGCAGTGTGTGTAGGTTCGTGAGAGGTATTCACTTGCCCGGGCAGTGTTCTGTTGTCACATTACAGTGATACACGCAGCACAGTTTGGGAATTTCTAATCTGTAGTTTGAAAAATGAGTAGGGTGCGGACTGAGGGAACAATCAGAATGGCTCCTTGATGGTATAGTAAAGAACTCGTCAGACTTTGTGTCTCACACCTCCCTTCCTAATATGACTATGAAGCAACTAATTGAGAGGTCTCTGTGCTTTCTAAATGATTTCTATACTGCTGCTGTGTACTTACTCTAGATATCTGAATCTAGAAGTAGCTTTAGGAAGCTACTTGTTTTAATCCAAGTCCTTAGAAGCTGAAAGAAGAAAGGAGAGGCTTTTGGAGTAGCTTGTCCCTGTTTAAAAAGAAGGTAATTTTAGCAACAACCATTTAAAAAAAACCAAGCGAAAAACTGGCCAGGATGCTCTGCACTGCCATAGAAGGTGACCTGGCTTATTTTTGGCTGTTTTATTCCCAAGGCCAGTTAAACAAGCACTGTGCCTGTAGAAGACAGGAAAAACCTGTCTTGAATAAAAGTAACTACCCCAGGCTATTAAAGATTGATGTAATGGAGCTTCCATCTTTGTCTTGAGCTGCAAAAATGGTGGCTGGATTATTAATTTACCCAATCAGAATAAGTAAAAACATGGATCTCTCAAGTGTGTTGAAGGATCATAAATCAAATTAAAGCTTTGATAGTGGGATTGAAGAGGTTTTTTATACTGAAGCAAACTTAGAAAACAGTCAATGTACAAATTATTTTTTTGCACAAATACTTTGCTTTGTTCTGTTGCATTTTAGATAATTCTGCACCCACACCTCAATTTTTTTTTTTTCTTGAAGTAATAATGAGGTCTTCATCCTTTAACATCTGACAGTGGAAATTGAGCACTCATTTGACTGCAAGAGAAGATGCACTAGGAAGGAACAAAACCCTCCTTAGTCTATGAATTAACAAAAGAGAAATTAAACTAATTGCATGATGAATTATTTGGGTTTTAATTTCACTATTTTTTTCTTTAGTATGGCATCCCTGTTTACATTGGATTTATTTTTACTGAAATACAGTATTTCTCTGAAAGGCAGGTTTTCTTTGAGATGCTGCTTCCAAAGTTTTGCTAGCAAAAAATCAGAGACAAAATTGGATTGAGAAACTGTTTCTGAAAATGGCTAAGGACTTTAGGGTCTTTTGAATTTCTAAGGCATGTATTGTATTCATATATTGTCAGAATGAAATACTACTTTTTGAAGAGTCAGATCTTACAGGCTGTCTTCCAAGTAAATGATTTCCATGGGGAAATATATTTTAAATATTATTTAAATATTTACTACTATTTAAAACAATTTTAAAACAGAAAAGCTAATACTATGGTCACGAAATGTCGGTGTGTCATCAACCATTTCTTATTTCGTTGCCAACACTTGGCATTTGGTCTCTCTTACCCTGTTACATACGTGTGCATTACAGAATGCACATCCTGCCATATCTTATTGTTTAAGCTAATATTAACATGTCATTGGTAACAAATGCATGTTTTTCTGCATATCTCCTCTACATATGGCAAAAATGAAACTAGGGCTAATTTGAAGACACTTTATGCGTTCTTAGTCTAGATTTTCAGGTGGTCCGTAATACAATGTATGGAAATGTGAAAAAGGACAGTTTTGTACCATTCATGATGTTATTAATTAAACCCATTAAAGTGAAAACACTTTTTAAACAAAAACTTTATAATGCTTAGTCGTTTATTGTTAAAAATTAAGTCTTGAAAATTAGGTTGTTGGAAAAAAATTGGCAATTTAGACTACGTTTTCTGATCTCAATATGAAGAAATACAGTTTTAGGGTTTGGGTGGGTTTTTTTCCATAATATTGCAGGGATCGAACATGTCTGGTGTTTTATGTTTATGAGTTCTAAATGTTCTGAATAATTTTCACACTGTATCTGCCAGGTCTTAAACTGATGTGATAAGTGAGGAGCCAGACAACTGGGGTAAGAGCGAGACTACTGCTGTGATTCAGGTGGTTTTTTGCTCTACTGTTTTGTTTTGTTCTCTTTCTTGCTAAACTGGAATATCTTCTCTACGCACCTATGGGAAGAAATGGTGCTGTAGAGGGTTTAGTCTTTTTTTTTTTTCCCCAATTACAATGAATTACTCTGGATATTCTTACAAATATTTTTCACACACACAGAAGGCTGAAGTCCCATGATGTGGATATTGGCCATAAAATACATGGTAGGCCTTCTCTGAGCCACTTGCTTGCAGAAAAAGGTGAATATGAAGGGCTGGAATTTTTTTTTTTTTTTATGTTTATGTGTATGAGAGCTGCTCCCCAAACCAAGAGGAGTATAAATGAGGCATTTGCCTACGGAGTTGATTGTTATTTTCTTCCAGAAACACTTTGGGAGGCAGGTAGGCACAGGGAATGTCCCATTGCACTGTGGAGGCTGAAGCTTTTGCTACTGCATTCCACATACAAGTTAGAATTTATGAAGGGTTTGTTGTTTTTTTTTAAAGGGGAAAAAAAAGGCAAGCAGCTGAATGTACGCAGCTTTTTAAAAGAGAACAGCAGCTCCTGCTATCAGCAATGTGTTGGTAAGTATCTTAGGCAATCAAAATAACTTGTTCTGCATTAGGTATTTGCCTGTCCTGTAGGAAACTTAACAAATCTTTGTTTTATTTCCAGAAAATAAAGAGCAGAAAACTGTCTTAAAATTCTTTTAATTTGATCTCTTATAAGAACACAGCAATAAATACAGAGAACAAGCTATTTATAAAGGAGAACAATAAAAGGTAAGTCAGGGAAACCAGCAAACAAACTTCTGCAGGGCTGTACTCCATCTCATTTGTCCTGGGTATGTCTTAGGTTTCTGCTTGTAAAAGTTCCACTGGGCTATTTCTTTTGCATGTGTACATTTAGTTTTGATTGGGTTTTGTTGGTTTTTTGTAGCTACCTGAGGCACAAAGGGTAGAGGGAAGTATCAGTAACAGCAGTGCCCATGAGCAGGACTAAAGGAGCAGTTCAGGCCCTTCGTTTTAGGAAAAAGAGAATAAGGTGGGAGGGCTCGTATTTGTGTGATGGTTCATACAGGAGGAACCTAGGGGGGAAGAGGGGTGGGAAGTTGGAAAAAACATGTGGTGGATCAGGTGTGGGAGGACATTGGAAAGGAAGAAGAATTTGGAAAGAGTGAGCCTAGGGGAGCTTCCAGAGTGGAGGTAGTTGAGGAGCAGAGGGTGCAGGAGTCGTCAGTGCCTCCTGGTCAGGACACAGCTTCAGTTAGACATGCTGCAACATATACACTGACTGAAGAACATTGACAAGCCAGCACCATGATCTGGTGGCCGGTGGACATTCCTAGCAGAGGTCCCACCATAGGGCTGTTGGCATTTTGCCACACACAATCACTTCGTAAGATTAATTCAGTCTAGCCCTAATTCTGCCTTTTGTTTTGCTGTAAAAAAGGGATTTCTTCAGTTTTGGAATGCGTGGATGCCAGTATATCTCTGTTTACAAACAGTGGTTTTTCATCGCCTCTTACTATAATCCATTTTCGAGTGTGTGTATTAGTGGACTGTGGTTCCTGCTCAGGTTGTGCTGTATTGTCAGTGTTGGCACAAGTATGAGAAAAGCAAAAGCCCTTTTAAGAATTATTTGTATTGCAATCACTGGAGACAATTTTTATTTTATTTTTGCAAATGCAGGTATGTCATCAAAAGTTCAGCACTTTTCTTCAGATGTCCATGTGAAGGGTTAAAAAAACCCCGTTATGTTTGGACTATGTCATAGCATGAATGGATTTCTCTCTGTGTGTAGAGTGTTTGAATTATGACCATTCTAAATAAAAACAAAAAATGCTACAGCCCTGTGCAAATTGGGAACTTGATGTAGCTAAGGGGATTTATTTGGAAATAAGTTGCTAATATTTTAATCAGTCCAATCAGGTCTTCTACCTTGATTTGGATGAATGTGTGCATGGTAAGCATACACTGAAATAGCTGTTAGAAGAGGGGCATTCAAGTAAATGCACATTAGTAAGAAAAGGAGTAATATGAAAATGTGTGAGTAATGATGCTAGCAGTAAACTAAACTAAAATTTCCATCCAGTATACAGTTAATATATTAACTTTAAAATACTGTAACTGAGTCCTTATGGAATGTGCTAAGTAGTTTGTGTAACATATAATTTGTGTAACAGCTTCAAAATCAGAGTATTTATCTTCTGGACACTGAGATGTTTACACACACAAGAGAATTCTAATTGTGTGTCTGATCCTGTGCACATGATAAAGGTTATAAATGGTAGGGGCCACTCCTTGCTCCAGTTGCTATTTTTTTATAGATGTTTTTGGTTCAAATTATGATAAATTAAGTCTATCTTTATTGTACGTGTGTTACTTGAAATGTTAAACGATATCCTGTATCATTGGGAGTACATGCTATAGCCTTCTAAGTCCTCCCACTGCTTGTGATAGCAAGACCTTTCAAGTAAAATTATGTTATTTGGCATCATCCTCTCCTTTCTAACTGTGGTGGCTGCCAGTGTGAATTGTCTATGTATTATTTAAGTATTACATATTTTTGCTGCGGCAGCAGAAGGTAAATGGTATGATAATTGAATAAAAGCTGAAGCATCAATGTTTTATCATGTGGTTAGGTCAAATTGGTAACTCATTCAGAGCTCTGGGAGAATAAGGATTTAGATCTGTTCTCGAAGTAAAGGAGCTTTGGTGCTTTCTGAAACCTCCCATATTTTTGTTCTTGGTCAGCGTGTGGAAATTACCATCCCTGCAGCTTTGGGAACAGAAGAGAGTAAGCGAATGCTTTTTATTTGCTTCAGTGCAAGGTCCAGCAACTTACAGCCAGAGATGTAGTTCAACCACAGTCAATGGACTTTGCACTAAAAGAGTTGAAGAAAAAGCTCACGTGCTCAGTGAGAATCCAAGTGTTGCAATTCTGGAACCAGATGGGTTTTTTTTTAAAAAAAAGGATAATACAAGGTGCTTGGCTGGAGATTGTTACTTTATTTTTGATGTGAACCTGCAAGTTCTCTTCGAGTTTTAGTGGCGTAGCAAGGCTCTCTGTAGGATGCTTCCAGGGCCATTTTCCCATTTTAAACTGTGGGCCTGGCAAAACATGGCACAATTGAGTTTGGTGGCCCCAGCGCATTGTACAGTAATATAAAATATGGATTATAGATTGCTGCTTGTAGCATACGGAAACAATAAGCCTGATCCTCTGCTCTATAACACAAGACTTTTGGACGGTGTAAATATAATTGGTATGTAGCTGTTTTCTATGTAAGTCAAAAAAAATGGTCAAAATCAGGAATTCAGTTATGCTTGGCAAATCCATTAAGAGTTCTCACTTTCCCCCCCTTTATCTATCAGCTCCTTCTATCCCATTAATCCGATGCCACTAGTGACTGCTTACTTTGGAAGTAGGGACATGAAACTTGTCCCTGGTAGATCAGTGTAAGTTACTACCTCACCATGCTTCAGCTGGAAATCACTGCTCATTCACAGAATCACAGAATCACAGAATGTTTGGGGTTGGAAGGGACCTCTGTGGGTCATCTAGTCCAACCCCCCTGCCAAAGCAGGGTCACCTACAGCAGGCTGCACAGGACCTTGTCCAGGCGGGTCTTCAATATCTCCAGAGAAGGAGACTCCACAACCTCCCTGGGCAGCCTGTTCCAGTGCTCCGTCACCCTCAGAGGGAAGAAGTTCTTCCTCATGTTCAGACGGAACTTCCTGTGCTTCGGTTTGTACCCATTGCCCCTTGTCCTGTCGCTGGGCTTTACTGAAAAGAGCTTGGCCCCATCCTCCTGACACCCACCCTTGAGATATTTGTAAGTATATATTAGGTCCCCTCGCAGCCTTCTCTTCTTCAGGCTGAACAAGCCCAGCTCCCTCAGCCTCTCCTCGTAGGAGAGATGTTCCAGTCCCCTCACCATCCTTGTAGACCTCCGCTGGACTCTCTCCAGTAGCTCTTCATCTTTCTTGAACTGGGCAGCCCAGCTGGACCACAGGCTCTCCACGATTGTATAAACTGGTGAGAGCCGCTCCCCTAATCCTTCGTGAACTTGCCTAAAGCCACTTCCAGTAGTAGTTAAGTTAGTGCATTTGGGCGTGTGTTGCAATATACAGGAGTTCGCACTCAGTTACTGCAGCTCACCTGAGGAATGGTAACTCCCAGCTGGGCAGATGGTAACTTCTAATGTTTCAGTTATTTGTGTCTGATTGTACTTGTTCGTTCTGGTTGAACAGGTTTCTGGTGTGTAGATGACAGTGAATCGTTACTGTTCTGTGAGGAGTCTTTATCCAAACAGTGTTGCTAGGACTGTGCCATCCTGTGCACATTAGGCATGCTATATTCAATCTCTGGTTATAATATATAATCATTCTTGAATGTCTCAGAAGACTTCCAGAGGAAAAGTCGAAAAATCCATTTAAGACAAAATTCCTTAGTATTCATTAAGACTGAGCAGCAGAGGCTTTTCCTGGTGTTTGGTGACATTGCTCAGAGTTTTTGCACCCTGTACACTTCCTTACAGTAAACCGTCTCAAGTAATTCCGGCTCTGACTCGCTTCTTTCCAGCCAGGCCCTGCACGTGGGTTCTTGCTCGGGGAGCAGCGTGTTCCACTGGAGGTCAGTGTGCACCAGTGCAGGCTCAGCGTGTGGCCTCCCTGCCCTTCGTTTGCCATCGCCCCGCTTGGCTTGGTCCTGCAGTCGCATTGGTATTCCAGCCCAGGAATGGAAGGATTGCGCTCCTGAACAATGCGCCCTTTGTCAAGTCAGTCAGTCATCCAGAAGTGTCTGTCCTGGGAACTTATTTATTGTTCCAGCCTCTTCAAAAAAGCAAGGGTGGAATCCTTACAGATTTCATATCAGTATAAAATACTGGAGTTTGTGCTTTGGGAGTAAATCGTACTCTTGCCCAAGCAGGAGTGCACCTGCAAGGAGCCTCTCCGCGGTGGGGCAGATGTGGTAGGCATCATGGGTTGAATGTTGCAGGATGGCATCACTGTATCCCACAAAACCTACTACTACATGATCTTTTTTGATGCACATGTGGACAGGAAGCTGGGACTCGGCAGCGTGAGTTTGTGAATAACCTGCTCTGCATCGTGAGGGAGAGTGCCGGTCCTCTCTAACCCACGGAGTTCAGCCCAGAGCAAACCTCTCGTGCTCTTTAGTGCAAATATCAGAACACGTTACTTTGTAATAAGACAGATTCACTGCAGGAGTTCTTTCAACTTCCTTCATATCTGTCTGGCATATCAAATAGCCTTTTGCAATCCGATATTGTATGAATAGCTGTTGATTGTCTTAAATTTGAGATTAATAAACGTGGAAGAGAGTTTTCTGATTTTTATAGGAAAATTTCAGTATTACAAAACAAAGTATTGGACTTCGTATCTTCATGCAATGAAACAGAGGAAATTTGATAATGTTATAATTGTGACTTTAAAAAATAGTAATTTCTGTAACTGAAGCTGTTGATTTTCCCTTATATGAGTATCTTTATGCGACAGTGAACCATATATCGAGATTTAATTTGTCTCATCATTTGTGAATGGAGTGGAGCAACATGTTAGGGGTTACTGTTTAAAATGTTCTTTCATCAACTTCAGCGCTGCAGTGAATAAAGGCATTGTTGACATTTAAGTGGGGAAAAAACAAAAGAGTAACTGTTCTAAATAACTGGAATATTTTTCTGAATTTTTATGGTAATTATTAATTGCTATGGTTTTTCAGAAACAGCCATAAAGATTGGGTTCAATAGATCCTTGCGATTATGGCAATAAAATTTTACATGCATATAAATTTATGCTGTGTTGACATATACTTAATCTTTAAAGCTTCTATTGTTATGGGAAGATACTTGAAATTGAAAGATAAAAGTTCAGTGTGAGAGTCTTCTGTAGACTGATGTGTTTATGAGATGTAAGATTAGAATTTGAAATGCAGAGTCTATGTTAATCCTTCAGAAAAGTGGGATCTAAATTCTTTTGAAAATAAGAAAATGGACAGCATTCTTCTGTAAGAATGCCTCTTTATAGTCTTGTCAATTTTCAGTGACAATAATTTTTTCGTATTGTTTTGGCACTTAAAGTGTGAATAATAATTGGGACATTGAACATTTCTTGGATTCAGAACATTTTGTTTTCCAGGTTTGGGGTCCTTTCAGTTTTTCTAAAAGTTTTGAAATTGGAACAGCCTGTTTTCTTTGTTTCTTTCAAGAATACATAACATTTCCCAGTCACTTAACCAAGCATTGATCTGCTGTAGATGAAACAGCAGCACCCCATATTTTCTATTAATGTGTGTCCATCTTTTTTAGGTAACACATCCCCCAACTTTTGTCTTTTCAATAATGATATTGAAAGACTTAATCACACAGTCATTTTTTACTTTGTGAGGTCTTGCATTCAATTATATCTCCTTCATTTGTGCACATAATATCTGGAAATTACAGGTGCTCTCACATCCCGATACTGGTTGGCTGTCCACAGCTTCTAAATTCATTATGGAAAAAGCTAGACAGCGCTTTACGTGAGGGTATTCATCAGTTTCTCGCTTTGTGATGATGCAAGTTTCCGTTTTGCCTTCTCTCTCCTCATTATCAGAGAAGACCTGGATGTGGGTGACAGCCCACATTATCCTTTATCATCGTGTTTATCCTCAAGCAAGCACTTAATTGACATGAGTAATCAGATCCTGAGCAGCAGGCAGGCCTGAATTTGTAGCTGTTGAATTTAAATACTCTTGTTTCTGCTGTATGCTTCAATTAAACCCTACAGTTCTTACATAAGGCTCACAGAAATTCTTGAAAACTGAATTTTGTGAATTCTTCAAAATGTAGGCCAATCTCTTTATCCTGTTCTAGTTGGTGGGAGCATTTCTAAATGACCTGGAAATAAATCTAAGTAGATTTTTCTTTTGCTGTTCCTCACTATAAAGATTTTTTACAACAGTTTCAAAGAATCTGACAGAACTGTACGAATTAGGACTCGGTGGCATAATTTGTTAAAAATACATTTTAGTCACCATAACTAGATCACAAAATTGTTGTTCTGTGTGACTTCACATAACACTGTTAGATTGAAAGCCAGCAGTAAAGCTGTCCGTATCATCAGACTTCCTTCACAAGTGCTGTTTACAGTCTCCCTTGCAGACTTACGCCCTACAGACCAGGTTTTGATATATTTACCTGCAGTAGCATCTGTCTCTAGGTAGTCCTGTATTTTTCAGTGGAACTGCTTTTGGAGCAAGGTTACTGTTCCATGGGCATGTAGGGATGCCACTAAGGTGGTCCTAAGGGACTGGACAACTGAATTATGTTAGTTATGTCTTTGTAACTGGCATTCTCTTGTGCATCCTGTGTTCAACTTTGTGGAGCTTAATTTGGGGAAAAGACTGTGGAAGGTGAAGCCAAATATAGCGTGCTCTTTCATTCTGAAATCTTTCCACCTCAGTCTAAGGAATTGCATCAGCTAAGAACGACCATACTGGCTGCATGAGATTCCGTTCTTTAAAATGACTATGTAAAAAGAATAAGTTACTATTGTATATATTAATGATTACATTAAAATATATCTGTGCTTTAGGAAAGCATTTTATAATAAAGTTATTGGAAGAAATACTACAAGATGTATAGCAGTTTTTAATGTACTTTGATACCAGATACTGTTTGACAGCAGCTGGCTGACCAGCCAGTAGCTGCTGTCTGCCCATGGAGAAACTGGTGTGCTATGGTTGTGGTCACTGTGTGGAAACATGAAAGCAAAGGAAGAAATACAGGGTAGACTGCTGATCATCTACTAATAAAATAGAAGAATAAAAATCTTAAAAACTTCTAGTTTAGCAGCTTACAGTGCATGAGGTGTGGTTTACTCTGTTCCCTGCAAGCTGTATTTTGACAAATTGTCCTCAGATGTAGGGTGTAATGTTCTTGTTAACTGATCAGTACACATCACATTTGAGAATGTTTGTACTTCTAAATTCTCTCGAGATTACAGTGAACCATTGCAGAGTGATTGACTGCATCACTTTATTTCAACAGCTATGCAAAAAAAAATTATTTTTACAATGAACTAAGGTATTTACTGGTTTGCAGTTAATATATTTTGGCAATGCATCAAAAAAGTTTAGCACCAAACTATTACAAAGTAGGGAATAATAAAATAATGCATCATGGAAATCCCCATTGACCCATGCATTATGTATCTTTTATTAGGTTCTGAATGGCAAATGTCAAAACAGACAGTTGTAGGTCAGAACTACTTTTTTTAGCATCTTGGCCTCTTCCCCCAAGAAAGAAATCTCGTTTGTCACTTCCTATTGTTGAAAACAAATCTGAACTTTTATTTTCAAAGGCTGGCATTTTGCTACAGTTTGAACAGATTCCTTGCCCAGAGACTTAAGACGTGTTTGTCTGAAAGAAATCAACGAGCACTTCCACTCTTAGAACTCTCCATTATTAAATACTTTACTGCTCTGTCAGTGAAACATGAAGATATGTTTGTTTGCCTTAAGTTTGTGGTATCTTGTTCCCTGTACCAAATGTTCACAGCTTAACATTAAGCAAGTCCATTGTTTATTCATTTGTATATGATAAACAAACTTTCAGTGCCCTACCTTTAAGTGTGACAAATAAGGATAAAAGAAGGCTAACTTGAGCTTCAGTGGGTAGCAGACATCCTGCACTTTACACCTGCTTGCATGGAACTTGCTGTAGAACAGGTGAAGATTTCACAGGGGATTTGGTTTTGCAAAACGGCCATCAATACTTCAATACTCTGAGAACTCAAAGTGATTTTTCGTGTCGCTTGTAATATCTATATTATTTGGGTTTTAATGTGCAGTATATACTCTTTGAGTTTGTGTATCATGGAGATCAGTTTGGCTTTGTATCTGCTTCTGTTGAAATCGGTCCAAAAATACAATTGAATTTTATGTTGTCCTAATACACTATCATTGAGTGAGAATCATCAAAGTATTCCGTACTTAGTGGAAAATGATGTTGGATCTCTCAGCTGTTTCCTGCAGACAGTGGAAAAAACTTTTATGACCCTGAAAGTGAGTTTATTCTTTCATTCCAACAACAAATACCTACTGCTATAATAAATAGCTCGTGGAAGACATCAAAGGAAAATTTTAACTGCATGTGGTGGTTAAGCCGTATGTCCTGGTAAGAAGCAAGAACACTTGAATTGTGAATCCATGGTCACATACGAAGGCCTATTCTTGGGTAAATTTAGAAGAAATAAAGCTGACCAGTTTGATTTTTTAAAAATTACGCAGCAAATGTGGGGGAAAATGTGCATTCTGTGCTTTAACAACAAGGTTGTATATCCTATTGCTAGGAACGCAGGGCAGCACTCGTATCGCTGTGGGAAGCGTCAGGGTCTTACCGCTCCGGTGTTTCTGTGCAGACAGCGCCGTTACCGGGTGGGAGCAGCAGCAGCAGCGCCCTCTCGCACCGCCATGCTCTTCGCTGCCTGGTCTCCCCGGAGGCAGTCGCCGCTCGTGGATCCCGCCGGCGGTCACCTTCGCAGGAAGGAAATGGCGGCGATCTGTCCGGTTGGCGGGGTGCCTCGGCGGGGCTGAATTTCCCCTCAGCAACCTCCTCTGAGGCGCTCCCGCCTCGCGGCAGCCCGGCGGCACGCGGGAAGACATTCAACCGCCGCCGCCGCGCCCGCCCCGGCCCCGGCCCCGGTCCCGACCAATGGGAGCGGGCGCGGGCGCGGCGGCCCCGCCCCCCGGCGGGCTACCTCTCCCCGCGGGCGGCGCACGGCGCGGCAGAGCGGGTGATGGCCACGGTACGGGAGAAGGCGGCGGCTCTGAGCCTCAGCGCGGTCTGCAGCCCCGCCGCCAGGCCGCCGGGTACGGGACGGGCCGGGGGGGAGCGGGCAGCAGGCAGCGGGCGGGGTGCCCTCAGCCCGGGCCTGGCGGGGACAGCTGGTGAGGCGAGGCGGGTCTGCTCTGCCGTGCTGCGGGCTCGTCGCCGTCCCGCCCTGCGCCTGGCCCCTGCCCGCCGGAAGCTCCGTGCCGGCGCCTTTCGCCGCTCCGCAGAGGCTCGGAAGGCGGCCGCTCTCCGCCGCCGGTGGAGGGAGGTGTTTCCCTCCGGGAGGCCCCGTCCGGGCTTCGCGCCCTCGCCGAACCCGGCGGACGGCGGGGGGTGGCGGGGGGCTCGTTAGTGGGCTGGAGGGGCTGCCGGCCGCCGGTCCGGAACAGCTGCTGCCCCGCTCCCCGCCGCGGGCACCGTGACTTCGCGAAGCCCGGTAGCCGTCTTGCCGCGCCTAATACCGCCTCCCCCCAGACGGTGTTCGGGGAGGGGGGGTGGGGTGGAAGGAGGAGGTGATAAAGCGGCGGTTAATAGCACAGTTACTGCAGGTACTGAGTGCTGGTATTTATTTTAGCAACAGAAACCAGCCTTGATGCGTGTTTGGTGATGTTGGGTTTGGGTTTTTTTTTTTCCTTCCAGACAGCTGTTCAGCTATTAAAATGCAGGGCTGGAAGGAAATTCTGTGTTTCGTTTTCTTTGTCCTGCCTGCCTGAAGGTATCATCGCGTTAGAGCACCAGCAAGTGCGTGTTTTGTCTGTCTTACCCTTGAAAGCTTTGGGAGGTGGAGGTTCTGGAAAGTTTCTACCTGGTTTGGTTCAATGCCTTGTGTTAAAAAGGATTTTTTTTCCTGATATAAATCTTTCTAGAAAACAGATGTCTAATTGATAATAGCTCTGAAGATAACTGTTGCTGTGTTCTGTAACACTGTTGGTGTGTTCAAATGCCATTGTATTCTATGCTTTTTTCTTTTTTTTCAATCTTAACTCTAACTTTCCCCCACCCCCAAGTTGCTAATTTCTGGGCTCTCTGGTAGGTGGAGATCAGCTGGAAATTCTGGTGCACAAAACTGGAATACAATTTTCTCATGCCACTTCAGACTAAACAGTAAAAATGCCTCCTGCATCTCTGTGGAAAATGTTCATGGTAATATGTTCCAGAATGAGTTGCATGTTGTTGTTGTGTTTTTTTTTAAACACTGCATCACACTGTTAATTCATTTGGTTTGAGGTCTTTCATAACCCCAGATGGCTTTCTGTAGGATTGCTGCCAACTCCTCATTCTGTATTTTGTTCTTCAGCATTTGATTTCCCTCTTCTTCCTCTGCTTTCTGTCTTAATAAATTATTCATCTGATTTACTGAAAAAAACATATATTCTAATTCTAGCCTCTCTGGTGGCTGCAACTCTTCCCAGTTAGGTGCCACCTGCAAGCTTTATAAATATATTCTGTATTTTTAAATCCTTCTGGAGGCTGAGTCTAGCCTGTGGTCAAACTATTAGTTGCTAGCATGCTATTCTTAATCAGATTGGTAAATGAGTAATGGTTTAGTGGTTTTATTGGGGGAGGGAAGGTTGGTTGGCTCAGGGAGGTGGCGTTGAGTACACAGAGGTTAAATCTCAGTTGGAGCTGTGGTGGTAGAAGGCTGTTCTGTGGGACAAGTGTTGACTGAGTGGTGTCTCGACAATTTTTGATCTTGTTAGTGATATGCTAAGTACTGATACTAGGTAGCATGGTCCTGTAGGAAACAAGGTTCTGATGTCTCTTCACCCCTGCTTCACTCTTCCCCTGCCCAGCTGTTTAGTTCTGTTGGTGTTAGCAGAGGAACTGGTGAGTTACAAGTACATGCAGCTAGCTTTTGGTTGTGGGAGTGTGTGCTTAGGAGTAGGTTCTGCAAGTGTAACCATTAGGCAATGCAGAAGCATGCAAAAAGGTAGTGTTAGAGTGGCAGGCTTAAAGAGTGCGAAGCTCCAGGTTGCAAAGCTTCAGGCTAATGTAGTGAGAGAACTGCCAGAGAGAGAGACATGGATACAGTGCAGCCAGACTTGCTGAGAGAGAGACAAAATGTTAATACATGAGCAACCCAAGCCAAACTGGAAATCTCAAAGATTTTTAAATCCTTACGACGTTCGTGAAAGCTAGTAGCCAGAAAGTGGGCAGTTCTTTTCTAATTGCAGCATGAATTCACTCTTTATGCTTTCTCTGTTCTTAGGCTTTAGCTTGGCTCAGAAACCATTTGGAGCAACATATGTCTGGAGCAGCATTATCAATGCACTTCAAACTCAAGTGGAAGTGAAAAAACGTCGCCAGAACCTGAAGTGCTATCATGACTGTTTTATTGGTTCGGATGCGGTGGATGTTGTCTTTGCCCATCTTTTACAGAACAAGTACTTTGGGGATGTTGATATTTCTCGTGCTAAAATAGTGCGTGTATGTCAAGCGCTGATGGATTATAAAGTATTTGAGGCTGTTTCAACAAGGGTCTTTGGAAAAGACAAACGGTCTGTGTTTGAAGACAGTAGCAGTAGCCTCTACAGATTCACAAATGTCTCAAACCAAATGGAACCTGATAAAGATTACCAACAGTGTACACCACAAAGGTTAGTACATGAAATGTGAAGATAAGAATTTTTTTTACAATAGAAAAATTTTATATATTCTGCGGGAGAGAAGGGAAAATTATTGTAGAATTACAGGACCAGGGATGGAGGGGGAAGTAGATACTATACAGGTGTTTGTGGCTGGAAGACAGGTAGGAAATAGCAATCCGAAGTGAGTAAATCGTTCGGCCTGCATAGTCACTTGTTTTCTGTCTCTGTTATCACATTGCCTTGCAGGAGTGGGGTAGCAGAGTGGAAATTAAGTACCTTACAGATACAGATCTGTTGGGCTCTAAACCAGTGTAACCAACTGGAATTCAGGTGCATCAGGCTAATGCAATGGAAAAATCTTTAGTCACTGTGCACCTAAGTCTGGCATAAGCCAGTAATCTATCCAGTTTTTAAGGAAAAAACAGGCAAAAATAGCTTCCTTTCATTATCTTAACTTCACTACACTTCAAATCTAGCTTTTTGAAATGTTTTCAGCTGTTTCTGTGAGGGTGTATGACTTGTTCCTAGGCTAGGTAGCATGCTGTTATGCTATTGCAAGCCATCGTAGAACCAGACAGAAATGCAGTTGTGAGGTTTTGTTTCCCCGTCTCTTTAGGAATGGGCAAAGAAAATCCTGGTACTAACTAAACCATCACAGTACAGATCACACTGCTATGTAGATGACACTTTGCCAAATAATTTCCCTTAAACAGTTTTTGTCAGGTGTTCATCTTTGAACATATTCCAACATATTCTTACAAGAAATTACATTCACATAGTTATTTGCAGATTCTGGCAATATGCATTTTTGAAAATTGCAAATAGTACTGACCTAAAAAGAAAATACCTCATGTGATTGATGTGTTCATGGGAGTAGCAAATGTGAACTTCAGCCCAGCTGATCAGAAAATTCTAAAAGCAGAGATTAAAACCAGATAGTTCCTTGGTCCTGCTTCTCCCCCCTCATTCCCCTCCCCCCCCCTTAACTAGCTCTTGTTCTATGCTAAACTGTCACACGTATTTATTTGGAAAGATGAGAATTTGTGAGAAATTAAAAACAATTTAATCAAACATGGTATTTAAAAATATATTCATCACAAGGGTTGTTAAAGCAAGATGTAGAATACATCAAACAAACAGTCATGAGACAAGGTTATTCATATCCGATTAGTATAGAATAAAGGTGTTTTCCTTCTGGGTAGGTCACAGATCCATTGGATTGCATTTCTTCATTTAGTGAAAGGAACACGTCTGTTGATACCGGCAGCTTGTCACATACATACCAAAGATAGTGGACATCAAAAGAATTTTGCTGGGCCCTAAAACAAAGAATCTATAAAAATTGATATTAAACAAATATGCTTGGAGGAATAGTAATTTTGCGGCCGGAGGTATTATGCTATCTACCTGATAGTGTGTGAAAGCAGTTATGAGAGGAACCAGCTAACACACAGAAATGGGTGACAGGTTTCTGGAGCCTTCCATTTGTTGATGGCATGAACAAGCCGCATAACTTAGCAATGGTGTTGCTGTGGAGTGACCACCTTCTAGGTTTTTCAAGAACAGCTCTTAATTTTTTCTGTTCTCACTTCGCCATCAGGAATAATGTCTTAAAATTTTGGAGGTTTTGAGGGGGGAATTTTGTTTGGGTTTGTTTTTTTTTCTTTTTGCTAAATTTCCCCTCCTTAAACATTTCCTCTGCTTAGACTTTCTCTGTAGTAGTTGAGGTAGCTGGCTGATGCTGGCTGTGACAAGTTCCAAGAGAGGAACTATGCACTTGCATGCAACTGTTTCACGCAAATAATTCTTTTAAGGTTTCATGTGTGACTTGGATGGAGAAAGTGTTGATGGGGGAGAGGAGGGAGAAGATTATGTAAATATTTGTATAGAGAAAACATGTTTTTGATCTCAGACAGTTACCCCTGTCTATATGTTACATGATATGTTTGGTTATCCATATATATGCATATAAACATATATATAAACTGTTTCTTAATCTCAGACATGAGAAGAGCGTGTTGTTTCACTCTACTCCTGTCAAACCAGAAAGCTTGGAGGATCTCTGGGAAAACCTAAGTTTAAAGCCTGCAAATACCCCTCAAGTGAACATCTCGGACAGTTTGTCCCGTCGAGGTAAGCCAAATAATGTCTCAGCCCTTTATTTGTGGGAGAAGGAAGATAATAACTGTATGACTGGAAAGGCTTATGTCTGTCAGATTAGAGATGGAGTCAAACTGACTCTCATAGTATTTTGTTTTGAACACAATGTCATAACAAAGGCAAATTTTATTTGTTGCAGGCTTGCTTTTTACCTTTTTATTTCATCAGACAGGAACCATTATGTCTAGCTGAAATACATCAGTGCTGAATTTTGTGGAGAGGAATATACAATTGTGTAGACCTTGACTTCAGTTAGGAACGTTCTTCATGATATTCAAGTACCTGCACTACTTCTGTGCTTGACTTAATCATGGCCAGTAGTCTACTGTTAGCTAAAACTCTTCCCTAGCTTTTTAACTGTGTACCTGCACTGTCCTGAACTGCTCTTTCAGTATTGTAAGAAACTGTTCCTGACAATTCATGTCTTCTCTCTGACTAAACTATGATCTAATATGTTTTTTTCCTTTGGTTAAAAGTGCTAATGCATCCTAGGAACTCTAAAAACTCATAATTGTGGAAGCTGTGATAAGGATAGTGTCACTGTTAGACTTCTCTTTTAATCCCTTATCGAGAACAAAGAAGGCTTGCAAATTGGAGCACCTAGAACATAGGGCACTTCAGACTTATCCAAAAAGCAATTCCCTGACCTTTGTAGTTAACTAAACAAATGGCTAATTCTTTCCTTTTGCGGTGATAAAATGCACTTAAAGCTGATAAGGGCCACACTCTCTGCTACTGTAAAACTTTATTTTGGTAAAATTAGTCTGTTAGGTTAGGACTGATGGGAGAAAGGGGAGTTGTCTCTTTCATAATCTCTCTTTCTGCACATGCTGAATCTCTGTGTGCTTTGTCTATTCCACCCTTCCCAGTTATTAATGAAGTATGGCAAGAACAAACAATTGCTCGTCTGCTGCAGCTTGTAGACCTTCCACTCCTGGAGTCTTTACTTGAGCACCAAGAGATCAGACCTCAGCTTCCACAGCCCAGGAAGGGAACTGGGTACGTCATCACAAGTAACTACCTAGACAGAGAGATTCTCAAGGCTTTCAGTGACTCACAGTAAGTATTCATCACTCACCTCTGCAACTTTGAAAAACTTTCTGCTTTCTTAGGAATGTAAAGCACGGTTGATCTTTGGGTAGAAATGTAGTAGTTTCCAGTGCTACAGAAAGGATGCGAGTTTCTGCCTGTTAGACTTGACTGGATTAATTGGTAAATACCAGTTGCTAAGCTCTAAACCAAAGGTAGCTGTGACAATTTGTGCTGAACACTGGAAGAGTTTTTGAATGCAGTGGTAGTATTTGATAGTATTCAGAGGGGAAATTGTTTGCTGCATTAACGGAAGAATAAAACATTTTGCTATCATCTTGACTTTTTTAAGTGAAAAAAATACCTGTGAGGGAATAGTTTAGTTTCTCCTACTATGCTAAAAAAGCCAAGAACACTGAGCCTGAAACTGTTAAAAATAGAGTCCGAAAAACTTTTACCAACCTGAGTCAGGTCGAGGTTCAGGTTTCTGTTTGTTTAGCAATAATTATGTCCTTGTCTAACAGCAGAGGACATCACTAACTTTAGGTTTAACTGCTTGTGACTGTTTACCTGTGTGGGTTACTAATTCTTCATCTTGATTAAATATGTAACAAATAGGTACATGGCTATGATCTACCTAAGTGTGTCAGGAAACGTGTCGTGGTTTTTTTGTGTCAATTACTAATGTATTTAAGTACTATGTGTTTAAGTACTCTCACACAGTGAGAAACCAGTCTTTCTGTGAAAAACAATGCAAGTGACTCTGAAAGACATGGGTAAGTAATGCTACAAAGTTAAATCCCCTGTCTCTCAGAACAGATGAATGGCTCTCGGCAGCAATAGATTGCTTGGAATATCTTCCAGATCATATGGTGGTAGATATTAGCAGGAACTTGCCTGATCAACCAGATAAAGCAGACATGTGGAAACTACTGCTGTTTGAAAATATTGGTAGATACTATGGCCAAAAAAAGGAGCCGTTGTTAAGCCATGCATCTGAAATTCATTTGGGAATTGCAGAACTACTAGGTAAGTAAAATAAAACTATATTCCTACGCCTATGAGATATGTACTGACAAACTGAGTATTTACTCCAGCAGCCAAGCTTAAAGGTTGATTTCTGCGAAGGTTTTTTATTTTCTAGTCGTGAAGACTGTGCTTTGAAATAAAGAGAAATTTTGATCCTGACTCTGTGTTCAGTTCTGTGTAGAACGGCTGTGAAAATGGAGTGCTATAATTTGGTAGTAGTTGGTATCCATGGAAATTAAATATCCATGGGAAATGAAATATAAATATGGCCTAATATTAAATACTTACGCCATAAGATCTAGAGTTAAAGCTGTGTGGATGCTTTGTATCCCATTCACAACTCTCCACTCCTGTCTGTAGAAATGTGCATTTTAAAAATTTTATGTTTAGACAGCATTTTAGAAAGCTTTTGATGTTTTAGTGGTCAGTTAACATCTCTCATCCCTATTCTCCTTATTTTTCATCCTTCTCTGCCTTGATGATTATTCTTGTTCAATGTTGGTAGGAATATTTTGTATTTATCCCATTCCTCCTCCCTACTTGATAAAGGGAGGATACTAGTACAACCCACATCATTTCAATAATTTACACATCTAAAATGGGTGTTCTGCATAGTAAGGCTAATCAAAACTTAGCGAAGCTCTACAAAATGGTTTGCAATTAATTCATCAAGCTAGCCCATTTATCTAGGATGTATTCCTCATTTCTTGTTAGATCTTGTTTCCACAACAAGAGGTCATTAATTTTCTAAGTAGAACTATTTTCCTCTTTCAGTATTTTGCATTCCATTCAAGATGGCTGAACTGCAATTCAACTTAATGGAAAGCGAGCTTTCTTAAATATTAGGCTAAAAGCCTGGGTGTGAGCTGTACACAGATTGTATGCAAGCAGCTCTCATCAGCCTGTGAGGAACTTTTGTGAGAATAAATTGCTTTGTTTGACCAGTTTGGTTTAGAGAGATGAACTTCTCTTCAGTGGCTAATTTAGGTGTTTTATTGGAACATTTATTTACATAAATATGGCAATAGGTACCTTTATGTCTCCCCAGTGAATGGGAAGATGGAGCAATCCTTAGAAGCTGTTCAGCTCTATTTGAAACTTCTAGACAGCCAAGTCAGGGAGGAGTTCAGAAGACTGCTGTACTTCATGGCTGTCGCAGCACATAGTTCCGAGCTCAAACTACAGAAGGAGGTAAATGTGCATACTTAACCGTTACGTGCTGCTTTACACTTACTGAAATCTAGAGTTCTCTGACACTGGTCAGAAACACATTTGTAGCTTAAGTATGTGACTACAGGAGAAGCAGGGATTCTAAAAACAAAGACAGTGCCTTTCTTAAAGGGGGAGACTAATTATCCTCTTCTGATCATATTTCACGTTATCCTTTAGAGTGATAACAGGATGGTTGTGAAAAGAACGTTCTCTAAAGCTATTATCAACAATAAAACCTTATCCAGAGGAAAAACTGACCTCTTGATCTTGTTCCTTGTGGATCACCAAAAAGACGTGTTAAAGGTAAGTGCTATAAAATGACCAGGCTTTTATTAGCTTGTATGATGCTGAGGCAGAATTGCCTTTTTCTAAGCTGCTGTTTGACTGTTTTCTCTTTCAATTCAAGATCCCAGGGACACTGCATAAAATGGTCAGCAATAAACTGTTGGCTTTGCAGAAAGGCCAAGATCCTAGTAAGATAACAGGTAACAGTTTAAACTGAACTTCTTATTCTTGTCATGCACCCAGATGAGAAATAGAAAGGACTGAGATGATGCAAAAAGACTCGCTGTAACAATGACCAGTTTGACTCTCAAGGAGGATGAGTCAGTAGAATCTCGAGGGTGGCTGAGTGTGGTGTTAACTACCTGAATGTCTCATGTTTCCTTTTAGGCTATACCTTTTGCCAAAAACTTGATGAAAGAGAGTATCGCTCCAATACAGAGAAGACCACAAAAGATGAGCTATTGTCTTTATTGAAAGCTATTGATGAAGATTCAAAGCTCTCTGACAAAGAGAGAAAGAGACTGCTAGGTCAGTTTCATAGTAGTAATCCAAGTATTTTTATGCAGTATTTTGGAGACAGAGTTACTAATATGTGTGTGTGATTTTTAGATTACTTTCTATACTTCAGCACTGAAAACACTAATATATTTGTAAATCTTTTGTATCCATGTATCTAATAAAATTATTTTGTGGAAATGGATGGAATTTATACAATTATTACCAAAGCCAATGGTATCCAAGTTTAGCCTGTACTTATAGTTTAGCTTTGCTCATGCTTATTTGCTGTAGGGCCAAAATAATCCTTCCTTTTCCTCACCTAAAGCTGACTCTGACTCCCTCTGTTCACGTATCAAAATTACTGTGATGGCAAACACCTCTCCATTAATGAGATCACTCTGCCTTCTTTTGCGCCAGCACTGAATTTTATGCTGAGCAGGTTTTTTCCTAATGGGCCTTGCATTATGTGCCTCTGTCACGTGGCATTGATCTTTGACTTGCTGTGTAGTGGACTGAGCTGATTAACATCATCTGCTTGATATTCCACAGCTTTTCTTCAAGCTTGCTAGCTAACTATACTGTGTGTGTGTATATAACAAATTGCTATGCTGTTTTAAGTTGAAATGGCAACATATTGAGGAACTACCAGGGAAGATGAATCTTTTTCCCAGCTGAATCCTGCTCTGTACCCTGAACTCCCATTGACTCTCCTGGGATGGTAAAGATATTCTGGATTTTAAAGTCAGTCTGGCTTTAGTTGCCACAGAACATGCTGTTTATGGCTGGTTATCTTCATCCCTGCAGTGTTGTGCTGTGTCTGTAAGTCTTAGTGATGTCACCAGCTGTAATTAGAAAAGAGCTGGAACAAATGAAAGGCCCTTGGGTTTTCTTATGGCTGTATATTTTTATCTATGTCTAGTCTACAGTGGAAATCCCAAGCTGTGCAACACAGGTAATTGCAAGCAGGAAACTATACCGCATGGTTGGAGATCTAGTTTTGACTCTTGTGGAGTTATCTTTGGGATGATGCCAGCCAAACCTCGTTAGAGTTACTGCTGCAAGAAATCACAAGTATTTGTTCCATATGCAGTGTCGATAGAGCTCTGTTCTCTTCTTTGCAGGGGAAAAAAGTTGGTTTAATTGGGATCAAAGGTAATTTAATAATGAAAACCGAGGGGTAATAACTGTTACAAACCCTTGCGGTGAGCTTCTTGAAAAACGCAATCCAATCTGAGATACTACTTTGCAATATATATCACTAAGTAACTCTTCAGCCCTTAGTGGGGTCTGTTGCCACTGGTGATTGCCTCTCCAGAGCGCTTTCTATGAAAGTGAGAGGGGCACTTGGTGTGCAACAGGACAATGTATTACTGTATTCTGGTGGGGGATGGAAGGCAAACGTTTAAGAGCCTTATTCTAGTCAGTTAGAAAGGACTTCTAACAGTCAGTTCTGGAAAACTGATAGTAGGGGGGAAGTGTAACCCTTTTTAGTAGCTATTTTTCTGTAGTTCTTAGTTTTAACTGAAAGCTCTTCATTATAATATGCAGTTTCTCTGAAAAAGTGGCTTAACCCACACTTTAGAATGTGGGGATGGAAAGCCAGTGTTGTGTTCTTAGAGTGATCTTCCTGATCATATTTTTCTGAAGTTACTGGTGCTGTTGCATCGGCTGCCTCTGCAGCAGAAGCATCTTCCCTTTGTGTCTCCTGACTCTGGGCTGACCTCACTGCTCAGAGGAGGAGATTTCCATCTTGAAAATGAGTTCCTGGCTCTGGGCATCGCCTGCTGCAGCAGGAGTTCTGAATTACAGGTACCGCCGTGCTGTGTGCGTCACCGGGCTGGCGGGGGCCCCAGGCTGGCTCTCGCGCCCCTGAGAAGTGGTCTGCAGAGAAGAGCTGGGCAGGAGGGTGTTCGCGGCTGGGTGCAAGGCAGGGCCTTTCCTCTGCTGGGGTGTGATGCAGCTCCTCCAGCAGTGCCCAAGCCTGGAGTTTGGCTGGAGGGCCTGGTGTTCCGCAGTGTGAGCTGGAGGAGGTAGTGCACGGCGACGGCAACGAGCAGCCGTGGCTTCTGGCTGCTCTCCGTGGTTGCCCCTGGCCGAGGCCCGTGCCTTCACTTGCGCGGTGCGTTTCATTTCCTGAGCACGGCGCGGGTTGCTGCTGGCGGGAGCCGCTCGGTGCTCAGTTACACAGCGGCACCCCCGAAGGAGCAGCTGAGGAGCGTTCCCCACCCTTGGTACTGCGCGGAGCCCACCGCCGCCCCTCTGGGACCGCTTTGCGGGGAGGAAAGCCCCGGCCGCTGCCGCTCGCCCCGCCCCGGCGCGGCGCGGGAGGCGGCGGGTCCCGGCGCGGGGCGGGGCCGCTCCCGCCGCTCGGCAGCCGCTGGGGCTGCGCCGCCGGCCCGGCCTCGCAGCGCCGGCCGGCCCCCGTTAGAGCCGGTGCCCGCGGCTCCTTCTCCGAGCGGCGGTAAGGCGGCGGCGGGGCCCCGGGGCGGAGGGCGAGGCGGCTGGCGACGGCGGGGAGGGCGGCGGGCGCGGCAGGGCTGGGCGGGGTGCCGCCTGCGGGCCCTGTTCGCTGGGGAAGGCGGCCGGGTGGCGGTGCGGGCCGGGGGAGGCGGTTCCATCCCCGGTTCTCTCCGCGCCTCGCCCGTCTGGCGCCTGGAGACCTCCCCCCCGACGCCGGCCGCGCTGCGGGGCTCGTTCTCCGTGCGGGCCGTCCGTGAGCCGCTGCGGCAGCGGCGCCTGGGGCTGGGCAGCGCCGTGAGGGAGGCTGCGGGGAGACTGGGGCCGGCGCTGGGGCGGGGGGGTGGTCACATTGCTGCTGCGCGGTGCGGTCATCCTGTCGCGATAGCCCTCGTACGCTCTCTGTTGGCAGACTCTGCCGAGGGACCGGGACGCTCAGGGCCTGGCGCAGAGCAGGCCGGAGAGGGGGACGCCGGTGGAAGCTGGCAAGCGTCCCTTGGGATTCGGGAGCGGGGCAGCAGCGCTGAGGCGTAGCTTGCCTTTCAGCGGATTGCAGGGAGAAGTCGGTTGCAACGTGGGAGGTGAACAGAGAGTCGGGGAGAGAGCTCGGCGTTGGAGCGAAGCTTGAAGGCGGCCTTCAGGGCCTGTGTGGGGGCTGTAGGCGAGGGGAGTCCTGGAGGCCGACCTCACGCAGAGCCGTCGTCGGAGCACAGTGATGGTGGGTTGGTGCTGGTGGGCAGCAGGTGGTTTGAGGACCGGTGGTGAAATGAGCCTGTGGAAAATATTTTGTCGAAGTTTTCATTTGCTGGACTTTGCCTTGCACTTCTGTTTTTATTAAAAATAAAATGGAGGAAAGTGCCAAGAAGCAGGCTTTGTTCTCTTGAGAGTCAGAATTGTTTCTGTGAAAGGAAAGATGACGCTCACGCTTTCGGAAGATTGTCAAGCTTGTTTACACGGTGGAAAGAGGATTTGTTCTAGATGTATTCTGGCAAATAATAGTAGTAATCCATCAGAAAAGAGCAGACTATTGCAAACTAAACAACTAAACCAACAAGAGTGCCTGTTTACCTCATCTGCTGAGCAGTCATTTGGTAGAATGGCCCAGGAGTTCTTGTACCCACTTTCCGCAGCCAAAATAGAACTTTATTTTTTTTTTAACAAATGATATTTAAATGAAATTGTTTGTTTTGAGACTGTAGCTCTTGGTCTGCCATTTTATGGAAATCGATATTTCAGGATGTAGTCTGTGTGGTAGGAACGATGGCCGGGTGGGCAAAGTTGGGGGTGATAATCATGAGACTGACTGTCATCTTGACCCTGTCATTAATCATCTGTGAGTCCTCACACAACTCACCTCAGTTTCCTCTCTGTAAGTAAGATACATTGTAGTATTTCTCTGTTTTTCTAAGGGTAGCGAGGACAAAGTGCAGTGAGAGATTGCAAGGCGCTATGAAGTGTCATGTGCATTAGAGGCCTAAGTGGGTCTTTGTTGAGTCATCTGCGTGCTTCAGATTTTGACGTCAGAAGGATGCTTTGTGGAAGAGAATGGATAGGAGGAACAACCGTCTAGTCTGGCTGAATGAGGGTGGAAGCCTCTGTGATAAGGCTTTTATTCTAGCCAAATTCAACAGCACATTTCCCTCCTCTGTTTAACCAGTCCTGTCTTACATTTTCCATTGCAACTGTTGCTATGATCCTCTCTGTTAACTGCTTCTTTACTGACAGAGCTACTCGTCCTTTTGCTGCTGGATTGTTTGCAGTAACAAACCTTTTGTCTGCTAGACCAGAGATCCGCTGCTCCTGGAGCACGCCACTGGTTTCCCACTTTCATGCTGGTTTGGATGCCTCGCATTCCACCTAGCTGACGGCTATCTCTGCCTTAGTTAAAGGGTGGCAATGTGACTGCAGCTCTGCGCAGACTGCCGCTCGCTTGTCCAGCTGGGGTTGTCTGTGTGTGTGAAGGGGGAGATGATCAAGCGTTCAGAGCAGGGACATCAGTGACTGTTCCCGCTAGAGGTGGGCACCGATATATGGGTCTAACAATGCCTGTACTGTACTGTCTTAGTTTTCCTATGTAGTTTTTCCCATGTTTTTTATGCTGTGTTTTCTTTTCTAAAATAGAAATCACACAGTGCTGTGGACAAGTGTTGCGTGGTGTTGTGCCTCTTGTGAACCTAGCAAGATGATGATCCTGAGTCATTGCTGCTGAACAAAACCGTTTCTTACATGCACTGTGTCTTCCAGCTGTCCTGTAGAATCACGTCGGTGCAATCGATTTAAACACTGATGCAGTAGGGTTAGTTATTACAGCTGACGTACGAAAATAAAAAAGCCCTCATCACTGTATTTTGTATTTCTGCATTGTTGCTTGCTTATACTGCATCCTCTTCAGTATAGTCTTTGACAGTGCAAGTGTTTTTTCCTAGTAGCTGTGGGGTGCCGCCGGGGGCTGTCTTTTGCTGAGAGCTGGTTTTTTTTAAATTTTGGAAGTGAGGATGGTCGGATCTTAGGTGAAAGAGGAAGTTGTTGCTTTTCCAGGAGCTTCAGAAGCTTTTTTTTTTTTTTTGAAAGGCAGACTTTTCCTGACTTCCCACTTCACAGAACATGCAGGTTATTTGAGTCAGAGAGATCACATGCTCCCTAACAGACTTTTGTAAAATTGAAGTGTGAATGCTAGCCGTCTGTAAGATAGAGAGCTTTCAATGGTAAGATGTGCAAATTACATTCTTCAGAGGGAAATCTGAATGTGAAATAAGCAAAGATAATGAATGGTGAGAAATAGATAATGAATGGTGAGAAATGCTTTTCTAATGGTCATTTTTCCAGTGTAACTTTGAGTACACTGCAGGTATCGGTGATGTAATGTAAATATTATTTAATATCTAATGTTTAATAAACTAATATTTTAAATACTATAACTATGTTCTTTACTGTCTTAATGTGTTTTTTTTGCAAAATGAATCCTGGTATTTTATGCATAAATCATGACTCTTGCATGGAATGGAAATACGAGAGTAGAATCTTACATCAGTTTATCTCTAGTCCTTTTCCTGCTGCTCAATGCATTTGGATGGCTCAGAGTGAAAACTTTTGAGTTTTGAGCAGCTGGGGCAGGTCATAGTTCAGAAGTACGTTATGTTCAGAAAGCTTTTAGCAATATGTAGTAGAGAAATGTCTCATTTGGCATAATCTTTTTGTAAAACGTGTTAGTAATACTATTCTGAAGGTATTTTTCACTGCTTTCTCATAAGCAATGCTAAGCAAGAAATATATTTTTCTTTCTCATCTGTATGCATTATGGCGAGGAGAAGTTTCAGGTTTTTGAGAACTTACTAGGAACACAGATTAAGTAAACGGTAGCTGTGTTGAAAGCATCCCTTTTTGTGTGAGTCGGGAAGTGAGTCATTGAGTCCAGGTCCATTATGGGAATGACATCATATAATTCTTCATAAGATTCCTTTTATTCTTAATTTTTTCTTAATCAGGAGAACTCCTGGTGATGTTTTCCCACTCAGCCATGTTGGAAAATGCTTATTCATTGCCTTTTTCATGTTTTTTCTTTTTCTGAAAAGAACCAACTGAAAATGTCTCAGAATCCTGACAAGCCCCATTCAAGTGAAGACAAGTTGAGTGGTTTGGAGGATGGTCAAGAGGAGAGCTTGGACAACCTGGATCAGTCTATCAGAAAAAGAATACGACAGAGTGCTCCAGGTTCACACAAAGATGATACACCAAAGTGTAAGCAAAACTGCTTTGTTTAAAAAAAAAGTAGTAAATTCTGTAATTTTCTTGGTGGAGACAATCATGGCATTTTATAGCATTCTGTGCAAATTTGACTGTTTTGCAATTAAATATTCTGTGACTCCTGATGATTTGCCTTGAAACTGTAACACCTTCCTCTCCATTTTGTTTTCGTACTTCATTGTTCACAATAACCATGTTGCTCTGAGCCCTATGTATCTGAAGTACCTTCACATGCCTACGCTCCCGGAAAGGATAAGTGCTGCTCCAGTACATTCTAGCTAAACTGTTGCTGCTCTTTGCATTATCAGCTGAACCTTCTGGATTGTTGCAGCCTCTGTTTCTACTGCAGGGCAAAGAAGGCTGTTATCAACAAAGTAGTGTCCTGTCACCCCCTCCCAATACAGATGGCAAGTTGTATGTTTAATCCTAATGCTACTTCTAGTATCAAGCAGGACTGTGTATTTTGAGTTTATTCTTAGGGTGTATTTTTCTTTGTCATTCGGCTTTTAACATGGGAAGCTGGATGCAATACGGCTATATATTCCTATATTTCTGGCAAATCTATAGAGAAAACCATGGGGAAGTTTTCCGGTCCCAAGGATTCGGTTCAAAGAGGCAGAATTGCTCAGGTAACTACTTCCAAATTTGTGTAGAGAGTGTCTCAGCATGTAATATTTTATTTGTTGCATCATTTTTATTTTTTAATAGTGTTCATTATTACTTGATGTTTAGTGTCATGTGACACAGAGGAGATGTTCTGAGGGAGTTAACGTTCTTACGGCTTGCTGGTTGCCTGATAGGAAATGCAGTGTATGTATGGAGAGAGGCTATGAACACGTGACAGTAAAATGCATAGCCCTCTCCTATTGTGAGGGAGCAGATATAATACGAGAATGAAGTAACGTGATTGAAGAGCATTCTTTGGTAAATGAGAGTCTTAGCTTGTAGCGCATCCATTGCTAGAGTGAAGTCTTCTGGCAGTTGGACAAAAGCACTCTCATTCGGCTGCAAACTTTGCTGTCCTGCTAGTTCTTCTCACAGTATCAATCCTTGCTGTGTTCCCAGAGTCACTGTGCAAGATTAAGCCCCAAGCAGAAGGCTATAAGCGTTTAAGAGCGCTGCACAAAAAGAGCAAGATATTACTGAAAAATTAGCAAATCGGAACCGTACTGTATATACTTGGAACAGCTTTGAATGGCAGACAAGTTATGGACAGTTACTTTTAAAGGACCTTTTCTATGTTACTAGCTGAAGTCCAATCAAACTGCATTATCAGGTGTCGTGTTAATTTGGCAGAAAATAAACCCCCTGCTTTCTAATGCTGTTCACCGGAGTGAGAGGCTGGGTGCGGCTAGGTTTAAATTCTGAGTGATGTCCAATTTGCCACTACCAGTCCAGTCGCGTTTAATATGTATATTAAAGTACCACGATTCTGGATACACTAATAGCAGTCTGCACCTTCAGTCCAGTTGTGCTCATGAACTAGCACAGCTGCATTCGGTCGCATTCAGTGAGAAACTGTGACAACTGGCTACTGAAACAGTGCAGTTTTGTTTGTGCAACAGATATACAGGTTTTTTGAATTGCCGGTGATAGTGACTGTCTGCAAGAAAGCACGTGCAAATATAAAACGCGTGAAAAGATCATAAATAATACAGCCTGGCTATAAACATTAGGGAGTAACTATTCCCGAGAAAAGCGCTTAGTTTAAGTCTCACCCAAGGCGTCCCAAGGGGGGGAGAAGCAAGGGTCAGCCCGTTGGCCAATCCCAGTTGTCGGAGGCAGTCTGAGGTGGAGTTCCCTTGACTTGCTCACGGTGTTATCTTCTTTTCCTCCAAAGATGATCTTCTCCGAAAATCCCCCATTTCCCTGGCTATTTTTATAGCCTTTCTACCTTTAAGGTGGAGTTTGAGTGACTGTAGCCATACATACCTTTATCATGATTGGTGTAAAATTCTCTCACTTCACGTTTAAAGGTATAGTTTACGAAAAATCGAGAGCGCAGACTCGAAGAGGGGTGGTCGCACCTCGGAGGCGGGTAGCCTTCGGGATGGAGGTCTGTTTTGGTATTAAAATTAAAACAAGCAAAGTTCACGAGAGGATAGCACTTTGGCAAGGTTTCGAAAACCTGTTGGCTCAGGGGGCCAGATGAGCTGCTTATCAGTTCTAGAGAACCATTTCTTCCCGCTTTATCATCACGGAGCAGGGCCACAGAGTCTCCACTCTGCTCCATCCTCTATGGTATGTTGCAGGGAGTTGCTGTGTGAGTGGATTCCTTGCATGCCTGCTGCAGCTGTGTCCCATCCTCAGAGCTCCTTTTGATTTCATGCTTTTCCTCAATGGGTGAACACTGCTACGTTTTTCATATAAACCTTAATTTTCAGATGTAAAACCTTAATTTTACTAATAATTCCACATCAGGTGAGGCATACATGATAGTTTACCTAAAACATATCTCAGTGAACCCAGCCTATGAAGATCCTGGCTGGTTTCTTTCATTCTGAGAGTTAGCATGTCGCGTCTGTGCCTGGACTGTAGTTGAAGTGGATGAACTGCAGAGAGGGATCGATCCCTTAGGACAATTCTATTGTGGCTCTTCTCCCCCCTTCTGCTCCTCTAGATGTTTTATGGAGGAGCCGAGATGAACCATGCCATTCTTGTGTGCCTTACCTGAGGATGCCTATGATCTGGCCTTCTCCTTTTTCTCAATACCTGGACCAGGAAAGAGCTGTGGTGCTTCGGCAAGGCATCGCAGGGCACCCACACGCACTGCTTGCAGCGATGCTAGCACAGCTAGGAGAAATCTTTACTACAAAGAATCAGTGGCAACAGGTTTCGGTTGGCTTCAGTGGAGATGGAATTACTCCCCTAACCAGCACGGTCTACGCCCTTGGCACCTTCTCTGCTTTTACGTTGACTTGTTTTTAGGGCTGTGACTTCCTGAACTGCAGCAATGCCAGTAGTGTCCCAGGAGGATATTATGTAGTCCAGAACAATTAGGAGCCGTAATTCCCAGTGCACCCAAAAAGCAGTTTTCTGAAGCTGTCCCTGTCCCTCTTCTACCTTCTAGATTTCTACAGCCAGTTACCACCTTTGTCTGGCCTGTTTTTTCAGGTTTGCTGCTTCCACTTACTCACTTATATGCTCCAGGGCCCAATCTGAAGCTGCTTGTCCATCCTTGTCAGTCCCAAATGCCTGCCAGAGGAAGGCATGTCTTAGGCATTGGTGCGGAGATTAGGGCTGGACATCCTTTGTTGCTTGAATGATGGCCTCTGGGGAAAAAAGAGAGCTTGGAGGAATGCCAGTTGCACTGGAAGTAGTGAGAATAATTAGCTACTGGTGTGTTATTGCTTAATGTTAATGGCAGTTTGTTTGCTGACTGTTTTAGAGATGAAGTCACTTCCTTGAAAAATAGAAAATTGAAATGGCCACAACTGCACAATAATTGGGGAATAGCATGGTGAAAATACTAGTATTTCTAATGATTTCTTTCTGCAGTATGGAGAAACACGCTAAGATGCTATTAAGCAGTCCTAAAGAACTGGGGGTTCGGGCGTGGGGTTTTTTGGGAGTTTTACTTTTTAAACGAGCTTGCTGGAACTTGGAAGCAATCGACAATTCTGAGCCCGGAATATCAACTGGTGCTCACTCCTTTGTTTGCTGTAATATTCCAGACCTGTGTCATCCACCAGCTGGGCAAGGAAGGAAAGGAGAAGGATCTTCAGATGGTACTGTCTTCTGGCCCACTGTACTGTCAAGAAGGTGGAAAGGGTCCAGAAGTATTAGCAGACTGTTTTCCACAGACTTTAATAGATAACTGTCTGACAATTTAATTTATGTTGCAGCTAGTCCTCCTCGGCCTGTGTCAATAGAAGAGCTCGTGGAAACAGCTAAGGGAGTAACCAACATGGCATTAGCACACGAAATTGTTGTTAATGGAGACTTCCAGATAAAACCAGCTGAATTACCAGAACATAGGTAAGATTGCTACCAAATAGATACATAAATTAAATTTGCATTTGTGGAACTGCAGAACAGTTCTAGTGGATTAAGTAGACGCTCTGGCTAGTATCTTGCCTGCCAGTGCTTGGCAGGAGATAGGAAAGAGCATAAGAAAAAGCATGTAAGCATGCAGTTCTGCTTCTCCAGAAGTGTGTGCGTGTGAAAGGTGAACCTCTTGGAGTAATTGTTTAGGCATGTGTGGTGCGAATCCCAGCGTGATGTGGTTTCTGTGGGTGTCCCCTTGTCCCAGGAGCCTGAGATTGCAGTCTTCTGAGTACCTGAGTCTAGCTGCAGATGCAGGTAGTGCTCTCAGCATCTTTGAAGCTTTCACTGCCTGTGGGAGTAAGATGAAACAGGTCATTTTAGCTTTTTCTGAGCTTAACATCCGTTTCTCCAGGGATTTTGTGGGGAAGAGATTCCTGTGTTTTACAAGGTTAGTCCTTTCTCCTTTTAAGTTTGAAGTCTTTCCTTCTCTTTCTGACCTACAGTAATTCTGTCCCCTGCTGAGAGGAGAGAGGGAGAACAGAAGAGGCCTTCATGTCTGGTCGCATTTGGCCAGCATGGCTGACCCAGTTCTGATGTCTGGTCGTGTATTGGCCCGCGTAGCTGACCCAGTCCTATTGACAGGTGCTTCATCTGCTGCTCCTTTTTCTTTCACACACAGAGAGATGTGGCTGACAGCATGTTTCCTGGGTTAATTTGTGAAAGTTGAGTGCATATTTCATGGAAGAAACTTGGTCCACATTGGAACCAGTGTTGTCTGTAGGTGTCTACATTTGAGAGAGAGACCCCAGAGTACATCACCTTCACGGGTGCTCTTAGAAGGCTGGCATTGGTTGTCCTCTGCAGAAAGTGGTCGCACTGAAACAAAAGGTCTCATGCCCATCTCTGCCAAAACAAGGTGACGGTGGTTCCTATTAGTGTTAGTAATGAGAGGATGTTGCTTGCAACTGGAATTGTCCCTGACTGAAAAGGCAGTAATGGGAACAGTCTCATCTTCCCTGCTTACCTGGACTAGTGGTTTTTTATTAATTAATGTGGACTGCTAAATAATAATAACCAAAGACAATACAGTTGTGCTATTAAATACACTGAATCTTGTGGTCACAGGAGGAGTTGTCTCTGAGTAAGGGTTGAAGGGCCTTTGTTGTACTTATTTCACTTGTCTCAGCCTCTGAGTTGGTAGGAAATGGAATCGTGGCCCCCTTAAACGCTGAGGATGAACAACATTTAGCTGAGCTAGCCCATGATGATAGACATCTCTGTTGTCCATCAAGACTCATATACTTTAGAGCTCAAGCGATGATTTGATCTGTCTTCCCAATGCCGTCTTTCAGTGTCCACCGTGTCTGTTAGACCCAAGCAATGTGGTCCAGTCCTCCTTTGTTCCCTTACTTGCATGTCGTGTGCAGTTCACGTGTGATCCCATGGGCTGGGACCTGTCTCTAGCCCACACAAATGCTGCTTCTGAAGCACGCATTTGGAAAGTACACCTGAGATGTGAAAGGCTCATACTCCCTGTTCTACGTTATCTTCTCTGTCCCAGCATCTTCTGAGGGGGGGTTCCATCAAGTGTTTTCTGCTCAGCAGTTGATTACTGGGAATAAATGCTCCATCTAAAGTCCCACAGTTAAGAGAGTGCTGTTTTGTTCAGTGTCTGCTTCTGCTCCGTGTTCCTTCACGTGGACTTCTCACATGAAAATGTGCTGTGATAATGGACAACTTCTCTGGTATGCCTCAGTGCCATAAAATTGATTTCAACATTTTTCAGGGATGAAGGATTTTAGCATTTTTTCTTTTTTCCATCCTTTTTTCTTTCCCCACCCCCTTTAAAGAAAAGAAAAAGGAGGGAAAGAGCTGGGGACCTATGCTGCATTTTGGAAAGTTGGATGCTTTTGCTCGCTGATGCTGAGCAGCGGCTGCTGTTGTTCACCAAAGTGGCTGATTTGCATCTCTTCACCTGATCGCAGAAGCAGATCTACTGCAGAGGTCACCTTGCTCAGGAGCGCCTGGGCTTTGTGATGGGCCAGGCCTGCTTTAGGACAAGATCCCCGTATCTGGCGTTGGTGAGGGTTTTTGTTGCAGCTCTTTACCACCAAGAAATGAAAGAGCAGTCATTCAGATTTTGCTTGAAGAGGGACTCTGGAATTTTCCTTGGGTTAAATGTTTTGTGTGTGTGTGTCTATAGCTTCGACTCGCCCCCAGCCTGAACGTGCGGGCAGTCGAGTGGCTGGAGGAGAAAGCGGTTGTGGCTGGTTCTGCAGTTGGATGCACTGTCAGTAGAGCAGGTGTTGGCTGGTCTTAGAGGGCCATGGGGCTCAAGTGCCTCTGGGCGCTGCCTGAGCCTCAGCTGCATGTGGAGCCAGAGCCTGGGGCATCTGGTGTTTGTTGTGGGCTTTCTTTGTGTGCGCACGTGTACATGTGAGCGTTCTACTTCTTCAGTGCTGAAATTAAACCTGGTTTGAACAGGAGTCTGCTTTCTGAAGAGGAGTAACTTTCAGTATATTGAATTAGGAATTAATACTGAAGCAGTGGAATTCATTGAATTTTTTTAGACAAACTGAACTGGGCCTTTTTCTCAGAGTAGTTGCAATATTTATGCGTTGAAATGCAGAAGTTTTTGTGTCAGGGAAGTTACTTCATTTCTGTTAGGTTTACTTAATGAATTTTACTGAGTAGAATTGCATTTACTTAGTGAGGCTTTTGAAGGAACATGAATACTGGTCTTTTGAAGACAAGCTGTAATTTTTGTGATTTTTTTTTTTTTCCTTCCAGTTGTTTACTTTAGAGGTAGCATATGATAGATACTTTCAAGGATTTTAATTTGCAGCTGCCTTTGCTTGTGTGTAACCCTTTATTAGGATATAAGCCATTCCGAATCCTGTGTCCAGTTTTTCTTGCTTTTCTGAGTAACTTAAAATGACAGATGTCTTCTCTGTTAAGCATCATATATTAATTATGACATATTCATATTGTTACATGCTGTTCTTCAGGAGCTGTAGGTTATCTATGTAAGGTGGTGCAGAGACAAGTATTGTTCTTTTTAACTGGTCATATTTACCCACAGCTTGGAAAAAAAAGTAAGAGATATTGTGCATAAAGCTTTCTGGGATTGTCTGGAAGCTCAGCTAAAGGAAGATCCACCAACATATGACCATGCAATTAAACTATTGGGAGAAATTAAAGAGGTAAGATGATGTGATATCAAGGTAAATTATTGAATTTGTGTAGCTGCATTGATATGAATGGGCAAACGTGGGTTTAAGCCTGGCTTTTCATAAAGGACTTTCTTGATCTTTTTCATTACTGTTTCATTGTCTGTGAACATATAGAAGTTGCATAACCCCAGAGAAGAAATCTGAATTTGTAAAAACAAATGCAAAACCATGTAAGACGAATAAAAGTTAAGTAATGCTAGTTTCATAATTCCAGGCTTCCTTCATATTGACAGTGGTATTAGTTACGGAATCAATGAGACGCCCAATGTTGGGCTGACAGAACCAAGCATAATAGTCTTAAGTCAGACTCTTTTCAGCGGTGCCCAGCGACAGGACAAGGGGCAACGGGCACAAACTGAAGCACAGGAAGTTCCATCTGGACATGAGGAAGAACTTCACTCTGAGGGTGACGGAGCACTGGAACAGGCTGCCCAGGGAGGTTGTGGAGTCTCCTTCCAAGACCCACCTAGACGCAGTCCTCTGCAGCCTGCTGTAGGTGACCCTGCTTTGGCAGGGCGGTTGGACTAGATGACCCACAGAGGTCCCTTCCAACCCCTAACATTCTGTGATTCTGTGCTTCTATGGAGTGTGGTCTGTACTGCAAAGTATTTACCATTTAGTAACTTCAGTATCACACAAAATGAGGTGAAACATTTGGAGCTCGTGAATGGTTGGGTTTTTTTTTTTTAAAAAGAAGGAGATTCCACTTGTAAAGGGCAGTCAGTTTAAATAAAAAGTGGTTCAATAACTGTTTTGATCCTTGTAGTCTTTGATATGTAGAACTAATGCACTGTTAAAAACTTTTCATTTCAGAATCTCCTGTCTTTCTTGTTGCCTGGCCATACTAGACTGAGAAGCCAGATTACAGAAGTTCTTGATCTGGATTTGATAAAACAGGAGGCAGAGAATGGGGCTCTTGACATTTCAAAGTTGGTCGAATTTGTAATTGGGATGATGGGGGCTCTTTGTGCTCCTGCTCGAGATGAAGAAATTAAGAAACTGAAAGATATTCATGAAATAGTTCCTCTGTTCAGGTACTGAAATGGTATTTATAGGTCGTGTTGAGAGTCCCTTAAATAATTTTAGACTGGGGGGGGGCGTGTTCCAGCAGGGCAACCTGTAAATCTTTGTAGAAATAAAAGAGTGATATGGAAAGGGGGAATGTGGGTGTGAAGGGGAGAGATGCTCCAGAAGTCTCTTTGTTTTTGTGAATTGGAGTATTTGTCTGACTCCTGCATGTCACTGAATGACGTTTTCTGAAATGCCAAATGCATATTAGCCTTAAGATAGCAGGTGAATGGTCAGTGTATATCAGAATTTAATACTAACAGCAGAAGGGGGGGAAAAAAGCAAGCAGGAGCATAGTAAAAAGGTATTACTGTACTCCAACCTTCCTTTCCCCTAATTTGAGCTCTCTTTAGCCGCCGTGCCGCTCCCTGTATAATATCCTTTCCATTCTAAAGGGAGTGTACATACGGCATCTGGGAGTGTAGAGGCTTCTGCTTTGTCACCATGTTCTCAGCTGAACAGGTCAAGGTCTCAGTACTTAGAATAAATTTCGTTAACCTTGTTGTTTTCTAATTTGTTAAGCTTCCAAGAGTTCAGAATTGACTTGGCAGAAATATTGCCAGCAGCAATTGGGTTGCTTTGAAATTAAGGTGGTTTTCTTTGTTTTAATTTTTTTTTCCTTTTTTTTTTTTTTTCCCTTGGGTCTGATTATTCACTTCCCACTGAGGTTGGCTTTATAGGCTGCCAACAGAGATAGTACGCAAGCTTGGAAACCCAGATGTCTTTTTATGTATTCAGCATACGATATTGCACATCCGGGTAAATATAATCTATGGAGCTAGTAAAGTTAAAGTTAATTCCGTGGAAGCATTTTTACAGGAGAGCAAGTTTCATTTCCTACTTGGACAAGGCACGTGCATGCGTGTACAGGCTTGCTCAAGCTTTCTCTCTGTCTCATGCTTTTAAATTAAGCACCCTGCTAATGTTTCCCATGCATGTTTTTGCTCTTTCCTCAGACAATCTGTAATAAATCTTGTACGTAGTACCTCTTAAACATCTGCAGCCTTGAATAACTTTTTCTGTTTGTTTGTTTAGAGCAATTTTCTCTGTATTAGACCTAATGAAAATGGATATGGCAAACTTCGCTGTCAGTAGTATTAGGCCAAAATTAATGCAGCAGTCTGCTGAATATGAAAGAAAGAAGTTTCAGGAGTTTCTTGAGAAACAGCCAAGTATGACTTTGTTCCTTTCTTTCTTCCCCTCTGACCTCCCAGTAAACTGCGTGTCTTTGCTTGTAGATCATGAAAAGAAATCGGATTTTTTTTATAAGTGCTAGAGTTCATACGGTAAATGACAGCTTGTGCCCAAAACTGCGGTTTGAAAAAATCTGCCAGCAGAACAGTTCTGCACTTAGTACACTGGGGTTCAGTCTCATGTCACTACAGTGGAGAGCATAATTAGCTAGCATCATCTCACCTCTGATTTCCTGTAGCTGTGTGGTTTTTATTTTGTTTTAGATGCTCTGCTTAATGCAATAAATGAAATGCATGTCAGTAACTGATATCACGGGTATTAGTAACTCTTGGGATTATTTGGAAATTATTGGTGGAAGAACCTAACTTTGAAAAGGAATTCGCTTAACAAGATTTCCCCCCACCCCCCACCCTGGTTCTTCCAGATTCTTTAGACTTTGTCACACGGTGGTTGCAAGAAGCAGCAGATGATCTTGCAAAGCTGAGATGTAAAATGTTGCCTCCCCACTGTAGCGAAGATGGTGCCACTGGCGGAGCTTCTGCCTTGTGCTCCACTGCTGTACAAAATCAGGCCTATCTGAAGCTCCTGAAGTGGGATCATGTAAACAGGCCTTTTCCAGAAGTAGGTATTTAACACAAAAATTGATTTCTGTGCTTGTTCTACTTTTCTGTTTCTGGGATATAACAGAAGCTGTTTGGATCTGTAGCCTTGCAACAAGTACAACACTAAAACATTTACCTCTTGATTGAGAGCTCTTGTAGCTCTTCTACTAAGTCCTTCTTTTTCAGTATTGAAATTACTTAGATGGAAGAGAGGAGTTAATTCTTTTCATTTTGTTCCTGATGCTCACCTGCTGAGCACGTGTTGCTCTTTTCTGTGTCTCTGTCTTAGCTTCACTGCTGTGAACAGGTAGGCGTCACAGTGTCACTTCACAGCCCAGCATTCTGACTTTATTTGGTGCTGGCTTCCTCCTCCTTTGCAGACACTGCTGATGGACCAGACCCGCTTTCAGGAAATACAGCTGGAGCTGGAGCAGCTCCTCTTGACTGGGACAGTCCTTCTGGTCACGTTCAGTGCGGCCGGCTCGGTGCTCGTTGATATGCCTGGATTTGCTGAGAAAATCAAAACCGTTGTCAAGGTGCTGCTGGCAGGCATGCATCTTCCGTGAGTACTGAATACTCCTAGTCACAGAGGTGGGTGTAGCTCTGGTTTCACCCTAGTAAACGATCCGTTTAAGCGCCTCGCCGTCTGTGGGCTGCAGACTATATAGAGGAAGTGATGGGGGCTTTTCATCAGCCCAGGCCGACCATTTTTATTCAGCTTACTCAGACAGAACTGTCTTTTCTTGCTCTGTTCTTTTCTGGTGCGTACATGCGCCTTTTTTCAGAGTATGTTTTTCATGGTGCCTGGTTGGCACATGAGAGCGCAGGCAGGTGACCGTGCTCACTGTTTGGGCCAGGCTCCCTCGAGAGTTTGAGTGTGGTGCAGTGAGCTGCTTGCAGATGTAGAATGATTGCTGTACCCATTCCGGGTTGATAACTGGTTTTTGCATTAGTCAGAGCTGTCTGTGTAGTAGGAAGGTCAGCACTTATTTGCATGGATTGTGCAGGCTGGAAATCTTTAATGCTGTCCGAACTCCTTGTTTTATATATCAACTTTATTTTTCATATATAAAAAATGTATTATTCTCTGTAGTTCTGGATTTAGCTGGATGATGCTCCTTCCATTACGTTTGATAAATAAGGCAACTAAATTGGATAGTCTATTTTTAAAAGGTGGGGGAAAAAGTGAACAACTGAAATAGCTAAGTAATACTCTACTCCCCATTCTGCAGCTCCTTCAACCTGCAGGAATCTTTGGCTACCATCGGTGAAAAGGTGTGTGCTGAAGTTAACAGCTGCCTTTCCCAGCATGGGTTTACACCGTTCTCAGCTGAGAGAGAGACGGGACTGAAAGGGCAAATCCAAGCCGTGGCCAATCCGGACAACACCATATGCAAGCTCATAGGTACGCTTTGACGAAAATTCTCTGTTCTCAAGTGACCACGCGTCTGTCTTTGTAAAGCTGTTGGTGGCATGTCCTGCATGGTTTCTCGTTTGATCTGTTTCAAATGCTTGTTTACTATGTTCAGGCTATCTGTATTTTACACGAGATTACACTGCTTCCGACTGACTGTCTCTTTTGAAAACAAACCAAAACCCTTGGTCCAATTTTTCCAGATTCTCGAATTCAAAAGTTTCTGGAGAATTATCTTGCATCTAGTCACCAGAAATCATTACCTGCTGTTCCCGGAGGATTAGGCCCCATTCAAAGAGAGCTGGAAGAGATTGCTGTCAAGTACGTTCGTCTTGTCAACTACAACAAAATGGTCTTCAGCCCTTACTACGATGCAATCCTTGGCAAAATACTGACTAAGGAAGAACCCCCACTTGTAGGGAAGGCAGAAGAATCATAAAACCACTTTGTATGCTACCAACATGCTATTGTCAGCTATTTAAAATTTGCACCAATTATTTGTCTAGGAAAACAGCTTTCCATGTAAATACTGGTTCTTTTTTATTCAATGGTGATGGTTGATGAGGAAAACACATGAGATGCAAAAGGGGTTCTGAGGTAAATGATGAGAGATGCATTTTTAATGTAAGTAGGCAACCTCAGGGGGAGGGGGGGAATGTCTTGGTAGTTTTCTGGCTGCAATTTTTAGATTTCTGAGCTGATGCTAGGTAGGACAAGTTTAAGAACCAAACTTTGTATTTAAGTGGCTCATTTTAGGGCATTTTACTCTAATTTACCATGAATTTTGTTTAGTTAATCCAGAGCAGATTAGCAATGGTCCTTCCCAGAAGGAGTGATTTGGCTTTAAAAAAAAAATCTTACTTTAAAGACTTAAGATAGAACTCTAGATAAGAGAAAATTTAACAGGCAAAAAACAAAGCCAAACAGCACTTTATTGTAACATTATGGTTAGTATGGTAGGCTACTGGTTTTTTCTGCATTTTACTGCATTTTTAATAGCGTTTTTTTGCCGTTTACCTGCAGATGTTACAAAACACATAATATATTTTTGTAGCAAATTTTCTGGTTATTGGGTAACTGTCCTCTGCTATGTACAGTACTTCCAAAGGTGGCAATCTTATAGATTGCAGCTGTATTTATCTCTTGTAAAGACTTCAGAAGGGCAGAGCGAAAATGTTTTGATAAAAGTGGCATTTCTTACCTTTTTTTTTTGCTAGTAGTTTACTCCTTTTTATGTGAAATACTGATTTTAAAGTAAATCTTTGTCATTTTCAGAAGGTGGATTTAAAGTCTGTGAAACTTTAGGCAGAAAATTGTACTTGTTTTTTAAGACTACAACTGGAGATGGTTGCATATTCAATCATGTCTTCACAAGTATCCAGGAAGTGCAGAGCACTATTGGAAGTATAAGTGGTTTTAATGTACCGTGAGGAGTGGATGATTTAATGTTAGTTTGAATACACAGGGAATATTTTCAGTAGATTTTTTTCACTTTGCAGAGGTGTTCTTGAAATTTAAAATGTTTGTAAGTCTTTAGCTACCTGTTGTATAGACGAGTGTTTGCAGAAGAGCTCAATGATCTTACAGCCTTATTGCAATTTCAGTCTCAGCTAGGAGGTAAGTACATTTGAAATTTTCCTCTAGTTGAGCACAATGCTGTATTACAGTAATCAAAATTTGATGATTTTATGAAGGCAAAGTTCATAGTTATAAACAGTAAATGTCCCAAGTACGAGACTGTCCAAAATAGAATGTGTTGTCTTCTTTAAACAAACCCAACAAGTTATGTAAAATAAATAAAGGGCCCTTTTATTGCTAACATCCAGGTTCATTTTATTAATCAACTAGTCAACCCAACTAATAGAACATCTAGATTATGTATCAGTGCTGATGCTTCCCTTTCCTGTTTTCCTTTAAATGTCAGCGTGGATATAGCTGCACTAACTTTGAGTTTGGAGGAAGGTGGGATAAGTCAGACCTTTTATTGCGTATTAGCGTGCGTGACTACAAAACACATCTTTTCTCATTCGCTACAAACCCCATTCCCCAAAGGAAAAACCCACCACAACCCTGTCAGAGATCACCAGCTCAGACAAGTGATTTTTCTCTTGGCTAAATGTGCTCGGATAGTAAAATGGATGAAAATGGACATCTGTCTTTGAATCATTCATTGGTAACTCAAAAACAAGTAGGTTAGCTAGCCAGAAAAAAAAATAAAAATGAGTAGGTTTTTGGTGTGGTCTTGTTGTCTGACTCAGCAAAGGATACTACAGAGGTCTTCATGACTGCTGCATCTGCTTACCGTACTTTGTTATTAGTGCAGGGTCCACCTCAAGATACAGCCGGTAGCGCTGCAGCTCCAAAGAACTAACTCAGTAGTCTGTGTAACAGAAGAGCTACCAGAAATATTATTGCTAGAGACACAAAAAAAAACCCAAACAAGACAAAGCTGTTTTCACTTTTGTTAAATGAGGGCTGCAGAAGTTACAAATCGCTGCTGTTATTTTATTATTGCCTAGAAGCTGCCATTAAAGGCCCTTGTGAATTATGCATACTACAAAAATTCAGCTGCTGTAGGGGATGTAACTGAGGGATGGGGGAGGAACAACTTTGTGGTCAAACAACTTTCTCAGAAAAGCCTTTGAGAAGTACGTGACTGGTGCCAGAAGGAATAGGGCTGCATTAGCAACAGATAAAATAGTACTTGCTGAATCGAGGAGATGGCTGCTCCCAGTTATGGACTGGAGGGTCCGGACATCCACAACAGCCCACTCCTGTTGACGCTGACACGGCAGCAGGGACCGTGCTGCTGGTAGCGCATGCATATCGCTCGCAGGGTCGATACAGTACATCCCAGCTCTCCTCGCAGCAGGGCCTTGATCCCAAGGCTTCGTGTAGGAAAAATTGTGCAGCACCCACACCTGGTTCCAGCCTCCCCTCTGGGGGTGCGCATGGGGGGGACGAGTGCCTCCGTGGGGGGGTGGTGTGGGCCTTCCAGCAGTAACGATCTGCAGAGACTGCAATAAATGCTCACAAGTGCAACTGTGGATTGTCCAGGGTTGGGTTTTTTTTTTTAATGGTAGTGGTTAAGCGGTAGTTTCTGTGCATCCTCTGTGAAAGAAACAGGGACATACTATTAAGTGGCAAAGAAAAAAAGAAATTCTAGGATTGATAAGGCCAAACCCTACCTCTACGCGAACACTTCTGTGGTTATACATACGCTGTTGCACCTTTTCATGGGTAGACAGGCGTGCTGACCCAGAGTCATCCATACTGCTAGTGGTGGGAGTAGTTCTCAACGAGTATCTGAATTTCCTGCAGTCCGTGGCGGCTTCTGTGGTCTTACCAGAGCGCAATGCTGAGCGGTCAATTGCAAGTCAAAATCTAAAGTATGCCTCAAAACTGCTTCAGAAGTTCATGTGGTGTTTTTGTTAGCTTGTTTGAAAATAACAGGTTAAACTCTGTAGCCAATATATGAAGATTTAGCTTTGTACATTCAGTGGAAGACCAATGCAGTTACCCAGGAACAGACTGTGTTAGCTGGCACTCCTGGACAGCCCACCTTAGAAATAAGTACCGAGTTTGTCTTACGCTGCTGTCTTCTTTAAACAGTCATGGAATTAAAAGCAAAAGTATACTGTATCCTCTAGAAAAATGGGAAAAAAGCTAATTCTACTATGTATGCTCTGATCAAGTTCCTGTGATGGTCTCATTAACATTGCTTTTGAAGTGGCTGAGTAATATTTAAGAAGTAACTTGTTGTGTTTGAATAAAACCAGAATGAGGCATGATGTTACGGATATCCTTTTATTTTAAAGGAATGTTTTTTTCCATTTTCAACTACAAAACAGATCCCATACATTCTGCCATAAATAAAAATCAACAATAAGGCAGGACACTACATGAACAAACTGAGAACAACTGTTTTCCAGAAAACGTGGATTAAAAATGCTTCACAAGTATAAGCCATCCAGTTTTTAAAATAAAACTGTTGAGAACCCACAAGATTTCAAGTGGTAGATGTGAACACCCTTGAGGAACAAAATGCAGTTTTGACATTTTGCACTTTTGGCTTCAAAAACCTAGTTTTGTTCAGAGCACATTCTAAGGTTGTTCTGGCTGTTTTCGGACTAAGAACCATACGGGAGAAGAGGCACCACAGTAACAAAACCATTTTCAAGATTTTTTTTTCGTTTATTTGCAGCTGTCCCTTTTAATTGCTTGACTTTTAAGAGACTGACGGACTCAATGCAAGTCTTTGTCTATCACAGTAGAACTCCAAACTTGTTTCACCGGATTCTCTTTTGCTGTCGTGCTCTGTAAATGTCATGTACAGGGGGAACTACAGATCCTTTCTCCTCATCGTCGTCGGAATCTTCATGTGGTCTCTTCACAGCCTTATTGAGCATAGCATTATTTTCCACAGGTCCATTGCCTTCCACAGCTATTTCAGGTAGGCCTCCGGTAATTATGCGTACAGCTTCATCAACAGCTTTAGAAAGGAAAAAGATTAATTTAATTTGTGAAGCTAAATTCCCTGATTAGAAATAAGCACGCAAACAGGGACACCAAGATAGCGACGTCATGGAGATTTCAGGAACGAGCCATTTTCCTACCCTCTTCTCCTACAAACATTAAGAATTAAGCCTCGACTGTCTAAAACTCCAAGCTGTGGCAAGCACTAATTATAAAGTAAGGGCTGCTGCTTCAGCTTGAGAGCTCCCTTTACACAAGTAGTGAGGTCATTTGCAAGCTTAATAAAACAGGAAAGCCTGTTGGGGAAACAGGATAGCTGGTTCATGATTCATCAGAAAGTATGCATGGCAAGTCAGCTGCCGCTTATCAACAGAGAAAGCTTCAAAAATACCATCTATTATTTAACTAGATGTTTTATTTTCACTCTCAAAGAAATTAAATCCTAGCTTGCTCTACCTCTGATCATTTGCTCCTTAAACTAACAGAGGGGGTGAAAAGTAGCATCATCTGCCGTAGTTTACATGAAGCCTTGAGTATGGATCTGTCTTGTATTTCAGAACTCCACCTTCTTTGTAGGAGCTCAGAAAACATGGCTCTTAAATTGTTCTCAAGCAGTGCAACCCCGTGGATTCACAGTTGTGCCTACCAGTGAACTTACCACACTGCAAATCTGTAAAATTTAATGTTACGGTTACAACGCTGCTAGAAATAATGCCTTGCTTCTTTTAAGCAATATTCTGAAAAATGTTCATTTCTTTCTTTTAATGGTTACCACCAAATGTTATTAAAGTAGCAGCTGGTGATTTGCAGCTTTTTGACTTTTTGTTGATCTCCCCACAGTTACAATTCCACCCTTTGGATGTAGCCAGTTCAACAGTATGCTCTTAAATAATAATTACACATCTGTAAGCGAGGCCTAGATTTAGACAGCAATATCCATATGTAAAACAGAGCCTCACGCAGCACCAGCACAGGCTCCGGAGCGAACAAACAACTTACTGTCTGGTAGTTTGCATCTTCTGAATATCTCCATGAGCTCATCCACTTGAACAAAGGGACCCTGATTTGTTCCAGAAAAGAAAAAAAGGTTTAGAAGGTTATTTTCAATAGAGTGATACATACTGTGGTTCCGTCAAAACAGAATCTCTTTCACAACTTTTGGAAGTTTTCAGGATTCATTAAAACAAACCTGAAAACAAACAGGAGGTGGCAGGAGCTTCATGAGAACTACAGCTGCTGGTGGAACGGGAAATACACCACCTGGGACGGGATGTAATCCTGGAGCTGTGGGAAGAAAAACTGTGTGAAGCCAGAGCAAGATGGCTAGACTTGAAGTGCTTTTGCAGCGTTATTATTTGATGCAAATAATTACTGCTCTGTCACTTTTGCCTCTACTAATTACGTATTGTTTAGTCAGCGATCTGAAGTCCATGAGCAGCGTGCAATAACAGCTTATTATCATTTACCAGACCCCAAACTACTTGTACTTATTTCCATGTAACCTTAGTATGAAGTAAACTATATATGCCTCTAGCAATCCAATTAAATACCAGCCTAACATTTAAGCACATGTTTAGCTGACAAGACAGGGAATTCTCTGTGATCAGGTTTGCTAAAGACACAGGTTAGTAACGTGCCACCAGGGCAAATGTAACCACTTCCGACTTACGTGCTAAGTGTCTTGGCTGAAATGGAATCATCTGCTGAGTGTCCGGTTTTGGATATTCAGGTTTTCTGTCTACTTCGTCTTTGAGAACAGGCACGATGGAAGGTGCAACCACGGGGTCTGGAATGATAGCTGCCAGCTTGGCACGGGAGACATCCTGCGAGAGCCAAACAGAGAGCGCTGAACTTGGCAGGATCACATTGCCTGCTTAAATCACAGAACCAGACCTCCTGACCAGGCGCTTATCCTCACTTTGTCACCATTACCATGTCAGATGTCCTCTTAGAAGACCATCTGGGCAAAACTTGCACGTTTTCATCAAACATTTTAGTCCTACAGCGTCCCAGCTGGGAGTGGAAACGCTTGGTTTTGTTACTGAATGGGCCCGTATTTGTCATTTTTGTGTGGCTCCTTTTTTACGTTAAAAAGATTGAGGCGAGCAGGTGCAGACCACTAGGCCTTCACAACTCTCATTTCTCCCTCATTTCACTCCCTAGATTGTGTTAGCTGTGAAAGAAATGAAGCATGAGGCAGTCAGCAGGCGTGCAAAGCATCAGCTCCAACAGGATTGTATTCTGGCATATTACAAGCAACCAAAATCAGCCCAAGGGCCGATCCATCGGCAGCCCTACGGTCATGCCACCTCGCAGGTGTTTATCGAGATACACTCTCTTGTAAGCGCACCTGTAACATCAGAATAACTTTGTCACAATTGCATTGAAAGAATAATATTCAGTGGCTGAATGTGACGCTTACTTCCACCTATCGTACTATTTTACAACTGTGTGAAGACCAACAATTCAGCTGCTTTGCTAATTTTGATGACTTCTGTATTTTTCAAAAATTACTTTTCTGTGTAAGAAATAAATGGAAGCTGAGGCACTATTTTTGAGACATGAATTGAAGGTTCTCTTCCTCTTCATGTAAATGGGAAAGAGCAGTTCCTCCAACAGAGCTGTTTCTGCCTCTCTGGCAGCCTATTTTTCATCATGCTTTAAAAAAAAAATATTTAAAAAATCAACATTTTATTCTGTTCTAATGGTTTTCCAAAGCGTTATGGCCTTCCACACAATTAAAATAGTAGTTCAGATACATGTGGTCAGAAATGAGATGTGAGGCCACCAGATCCAGATGTCTGGCCTAGACTTTAAATTCCAAATAGCAGCACTGAAGCACTTCAACCATATTAAACAACGGGGGGGGGGGGGGGAAAGCAGGCAGCCACTGATCTCTCCAGATAACTTTCCTCGGGCGCTCGCAGCAGTCGCTGGGACTGCGGCGTGCGGGCTGGCTTTGACACGGCTCTGCGAGGGGTCAGGGGGGGTTGCCAGCTGGCGCGGCAGGGCAGCCAGCGAGGTTCCGTACGGGCAGCCCGACTCCACAAACTTCCAAAGGAACTGGGGCATTGGAAAGAGCTCGGGTTGAAGCCCAAAGTGGAGGCCTGTGGCTGTGTGGCGACAGCATCAGCACGCCAGCCCTGCCACGGGACAGGGAACACATCAAGTCACATCTGTGCGCCGTGCTCCTTGCTCTGTCCTGGCACGCTGCAGCCCAACACGACAACCCGGAGGCAGCGTGCCAGGCCTGGTTTACCCGCTTTTCTACCAAGGGAAAAAAGGGCAAGGCAAGCCCTAAACAAGGAATTGCTGAAGCGTGCTAGGACTGAAAAGAATAACAGTAAAATTAAGTGTTCTTATCCTCTTACCTTATAACCAAGGGCCTTCAGTTCGCTAGCAGAGCAAGGGTACAAGTCCATGAACTTGTACCTGTCTACCAGCAGAGCTGTTTCTTTACCCTCATATTCTTCCTTGAATGCCGTAAACCTCCGTTTTTCAACTTTCAGTATACTAGCTAGATCACCAATGTTACTTTCGAAAGCTAAAAACCGAGCCCAGATCTCCCTGTAAAAGAACAGATAAACATACAGCTGCTGAAGGAGAAAGAATTACTGACCACAACCCAGTTAAAAAGGACACCAGAGGAGAGATTCAAAGGAGGTGATCTGGGAACACACACAACCATTTCTCTTTTTTACTTTGGATGCATCTATAACATGCAATACCTTCCCAGTGCCTCATGTATCTCTGTAAAAGCTTTCAATCTAGGGGACCATGAAGGCCTTTGTTATGGAGAGGAAAGGACCACTGGTGTAAGAGACTTCAGCATTTGAGGTAAACTTTTCTCATCAATGTGAGCTGCACAAATAGACTTTACTCATCCCGCTACGCAGAATTTCACTCTGATCCCAATACATGAAGGACTTTTCAACATAGGCTACGATTTAGTTGATCTGCATAGGCTAGCGTATTCCACCAGGCAAGGGCAATACCCTGTAACACAACAGGCAGCGCTTCAGAATTTTACAGAGCTGGAAATTTAGTTGCTGCTTATTTGTTTGTGGACAATCTCATAACTTAGGCAACCTCTGACCATATTTCTGGACTTGATCCAACTTTCATTTTAACTCTGGAGTTCATCTTTGCAGAAGACCCAGCTTTTAAATTCTTGTTTTTTGTCACTTTTAAAATGAATATAAAAATATTTCTCACGGAAGACCAGAATTAAAGTGCAGAATCAATGCGCACGGCAGTGCGATGTTAGGTTTCTTAGCTGCGATGCCTACGTCTACCAGAACAATCATGGTGAACACTTGGACTGCAAAGGGTTTGATAACCATTTGTGCAGAGAAATAAACTTTGAAAATAGTAATGAAAACGCAGCGGTGAGTGGCTTATCCAAGTCTTTCCGGGTTCTTTCACTATTTTATTTCCCGTTGGCTGGGAGCTGTTCAGCATTCTCCTCAATACGTTCCGAGCCGCCTCCCGTAACAGCGCTCCTGCAAGGTGTTCCCAGCTGCCCCTCCCCACCTCCCCACAGCACCGACGAGGCGAGCGGTGCGCGTCACGACCCCGCCACCCGCTCAGGGCACGGCCTCCGGACTGCGCCCTGCAGAAGGGTGCCACGCTCGGTCCCCTGCAATCCTGCGTCAGCGAGGTTTGAAAGTCAATAAATTGATTCATTTCACCGCAAGTGGGACAGGCACTGCCACAGATCTGCCCCAGTTGTTGCTATTCTGGACAGCACAAATAGGGGAAGGAACATCTGTGCCTAATACTGTGCTGCTGTTCATTTTTCTAATTGCTTTGGGATATTTGTAGTTGAAAGGGGTTATGTGTCTTTTTTAGTGTAGTGAAACTGCTTTTGCAGACGTACCCAGATTTCTCAGGTGGAAGGCTCCCTGAAGTTAAAACACGTTCAAACAAAACTCTTGTATTATTGTCCTCTTTAAAAATAGAAAGAAAAAAGAAAAATCACACTGAGTAAAATATATTAAAGACAATTTAAAATCATGTCCATTCAAAGAAATGTGTACATTGAATTAAATATAAGGCTGACACTCCGATACCTGGATTTGAATTTCAGTAAGTAGAAAAAAAATCTGAACACCTACATAAAACTTTACCAATGTTAAATTCTACTGTGAATTTGTTATTTGAAAGTCTATTTTTGTTGACAGCAACAAACCGATCCTAATACAGGTTCTTTTATAATAGCACAGCTATTGCTTGGCATCTGTTCAGGATCTCTGGGTTTTTTTCAGTTTTCTTTAATTACCACAGTGGCATATCTCGGTAATTTTAAATTTGGCCTTTCAATTCATTACTTCCCTTTTAAATTAGGGCAATATTAATATACTGGTGTATTCCTCAGAAGTCCTCCCCAAATTATTAGACCTGGTTCCCAATGAGCAGTCAGCCTTTGTACGTTGCCAGCTGGGGGAATGGAGTGGCTGGTGGTTTTGTTCTTCAAGCTGCCAGCTTCCGCCCTGTCTCTCTCGCTGGGCATTTTACCATATAGTACATTTACAGGAGTTCAGGGACCAATGCTCTTGTTTTTCAGTAAAGTCTGCTGGGTTGCCAGGACAGAGCAATACACTGGCAAGTTTAAAGATAATTTTTTCTGATGGCAACCTATGGAAAGGGATTGCAAATATTCACGCAGACCTAAAATAATTTCTTGCAAAATTAAATATAATTTGACTTGAAAAAACTCTGTTTACAGCTCACAGGAGGAAAAAAAAAAATCTCCAAATCTGTTCAAACTTTCAAAGCCTGAAAAAAAAAGAAAAAAAGTCCTGTAGCCTGACAGGAGAGATTCATGTGGCTGGTGCCTACAGCACGCCCGGGAGGCTGAGCTGGGAGGCTCAGAGGGCCCAGCAGCACAGCTCCCTGCGGCCACCGCACCGGCCCGCGGCGGGGGGGCTGGCTCACAAAATGGAGCTAGCCATTAGCAGTAAAACCCAGACTGAGTTACACCTCCATGTTCTTACGCTACAAATACTGAGCCAGAGTACTGAATACTTGAAGAAATACCTGAAGAAATCTGAATTCCGATGAGTATCTGTCAGGCAGGGCTGGGCAGAAGAAGAGCCGGGGACGAAGCGCTCTTCTCCCTCTTCTCTCATTCCCCATGAACCACGGACCAGGACCGTTCCACTCAAAGGTCTCGGTCAGCCCCTGCTCCCCACAGCAGCTCGGGTTTCTCGTGACCTCGCTACTAACTCCTGCACCAGGGCATCCCACACAGAGACCTTCCACCTCCCGCCCAGGGCCCCCAGCGCCTGCTCGCGCCCTGCTCCTTGAACCGCAAACCGGCAACTCCCCAGCGGGACCGGCGTTCACTGGGTTCCTTTTGTACCTTGCTCATCTCATCTCTTTGGGCAGAACACGTTTAAATTAACTCTAGCAGGGATCAACTAACTCATGGCTCCTCTCAGGCTGATTTCAACCCCCGATAGATCTTTGTCCTCAGGACTGAGATTTCTCAGTGTGCTCCCCACTGTTCATAGCAGATGCCATAAAACTGCTGCAATTTGGAAAGTTCACCCTCTTCTACTCAGCAGAATCGAGTTCTAACATCAGTGCACTTCTGGAACTTCAGTAACGACAAAACAGCAGGGGTTTTCTTCTCCAAATTAATTGATGAGTTTCATGACGAGGTTTCATTGCTCTTCAAGAAGAATTACAACTAAAATATAGAGAACTTGGCCTGAACATAACCTCGCAGAGAAGGCACATTAACGCTTCAGTAGACCTCTCAAAGCTTAAAGCTTACCATTAAGGTGAGAAAGGTAGTCGATATATGCCAGTACGTATTCTGGAATGTCCCCGTATTTTTTCAGCCCTAGCTCAAAAATCTTAAAGGCCACAGACTTATCCTGCAAACATTAAACGAGAATGTTATTAGCTTCAGAGAGCTACGCACCCTCCTGACACTTCTTTAATATCAAACTAAGCATATAGGATTACCTTACTACAATAATACTCCATTAAAGCTGCCGTAACATAGACGTGATGGCGGGTCCGGGCATCCTCTCTTGCTTTCTTAAATATCATTCTTCCAGATTTTATGCCTTCTGCTCGCCTTGCAAATTTCATATATTGGATATAAACCTAAGGTGCGCATGAAGATTTATATAGTATCAGTGCTAACAAAGACTACTAGGATGTAATAAAAGTTTTTCACTATATCTGAAATAACCTTTACTCACAAAACACAGCTAGTACGTGATAACAGAAGGAAGACTCTGCTGTGCCTCTGTGCTGTTTTGCTATAAATACTGAGGCAAAGCTTTTTATATACTTTTTTTTTTTAATGGAATATACCCCAGACTAATCCCCTAAAATGACAATAGTTCATACACAGATTTTTCAAGGAAGGGGAGGTGAGTAGATGAAGGTAATCTACATAAGCTGGTGCCTTCAGAGGACTAGAGACTTACTGTAAAAAAGGTAACTTTCCAAAAAAGTGAAGACTGAAGACATCCGTCAGGCGAAAGAACAATCAAAAGGCCTGATGAACCGTTTGACTGTACATTATAGAATCCAAGATACAAATCATCCTGTCTGCAAATATTTACACCCGATCAAGGAAATAATAAATGTGCTATTTAATTTGGTGGCCAATTTGTCATTTGCATTGGGATTTAACTTTCCTCCACTCTGAATTAGATCACAAAACCCAGCATTCCTCAAACAGGAGGAACTGGTATGTGATTTCTCAGAAAATGCCTATTTTGGAAGCATTATGATCTGTGTTTAATGAACAGAACATGTCAGTAAATGGATACCTTTCCTCTAACACTGATCTGTTATTTAATTTTAGACCTCAGATGACCTTTTTCCTTCTCATGCTTTGTGGTGTCTATTTATAAACCACATAACTCTTTGAGGGCAGGTTACTTTCTCACACCATTTGTTCAGTACTAGCACAGCTGGCACTACAGACAACCTTGTTTACTGTATAGCTTCAGCAGATGTACAGCAATACGCTTACATACTAATATGATGCATTACAAATTTATTTGCAAACCACATGTACACAGTACGGTGCATTTCTGTGTAGGGAGACCAACGGCCAAAGGCAACGTGCTTTTAATAAGTTAAGGAGAGGCAAAGTGAAATTTTAGTTGAGCCAACAAAACACACACCAATTCTTATGAGCTGTGTCACAAAATCTTTAATATCTTGTATCTTCATTGCTTAAGAGATTCAAAGAGACAGAGGAGAAAAGTGCACCTGGCTTACTGTATCTAAGTGGATTAAAGGCTGTAATTATCAGCCTCACTGAAATTTTAATCTAATTCTGTCATCTCAGTACACCATGCGCTCAGTCATCCTTGTGACCCAATGAACTCCTGCAAGTCCTTCCCCATTCTTTGCGTGTACTCGGGTGACTATCCACGCAGACGTGGAAAAACTCAATACTAAGGATCATCTTACCAGAGTGGGATCAATGTCTTCAATAGCCAGGAGTCGGTTATATATGCTGTGTACTTTCTCATACTTCATTCGACTCTAAGTAAATAAAAAGGAAATACAGCCTGCTTAGTAATACTATTACAAATCACCTGTGAGAATGCAAAAATAAATCTGAATGAAAAAAAAAAAAATTTTCCGTTCCCTTTGCTCCCCAGGTGAACACTAGGTATGTCAGGCCCTTTACTCAGATGCATTTTTTGTCTTGTGCAGTCATTTCTTTACTTCCCACTAGTCCTTATGTACATGCTTTTCAAGAATCTCTGAAGTCTTTTTCTGCCATTGCAGGTGTTTGGGATAAGAAGACTGTTTCCTTTACCTCCATCCACAGGTAAAAAGGAGACAGCTAGGAAAGCCACCTTCTTCACTCTCCAACCTCCTGGGTCACCCTGCCAGCTGCAGCCCTCCATGTTGCAACGTGCAGCCTTCAAAATGTAAATCGCCAACACGCTCAGGATACAAGAGGCTGCACTGAAAGCCAAGGAAGGCTTTTTCTTTCAAGGACAAAGGGGTTTCTTTGCTATTGTCCTCAGGATCTTCCTGCAAAGACTCTTCCATGTTATGATAAGCGGACAAAATATATCCTGCAGAGGATTTCATAGTCCTCGTCTGATCAGTGGGAAACGGCCTTCGTTCCTGACGGTTTCCTGTGCAAATCCAGCCGCTGCCGGGGCATTACTCATTACGGAGGCCATGCAATATGGTGGCAGCCTGGGGAAAGGGATGTCCCAAGAAAGCTGCAGCACAGGGTGCCGCCCATCTTCCCTCACAGCCACGCAAATACAAACATTAAACTCTCAAGAATTACAGAGGAAAGGTGTTCCTTATCCCCATTTTAAAAGTGAATAACCTGATGCTCTGGTACATGTGAATCTATCAGCCTTTCAACTTCACAGTAATTTGAAAAATATAGCTAATATTTAATTGGAAAAACAGTAAATTTTCAAAAGTTTTATGACTCATACTATGGGCTTTTCCTCTCCGTTTTGTCAGCTCAGTCTCAGCAACACTGAATGAGGTTAAGGCTAGAAGAATCGGTAAATTGATTCTACAGAGTTCTGTGTATTCAGTATGTTTCAAATAGATTACATTATTGATGGGAGATGTCTTTGGGTTTTAATGTCAGTACATCACTGTTTTTGCTCACCTCTTCATAATCTGCATATGCAAAATAAAGAAGCATATTCTTCTTTAATAAAGTGCTGATCGCTCTTTCATAAATATTAGCAGCCTCATCACTGAAAAGTTTAGCATTGTTCATGTCCTGTTATAAAATAAGTATGATAATATGATTGTTCAGCATCTGTGACAATGACGGCCAATCTGTGGAACACCTTCTGTGTGCCAAAAGTCCCAGTGAACTTCCATGCAGTGCTCCAATAAGGAGACAATCATCTCCCCAGTAGTTAAGGGATCACAAAATCTGGCCAACCGCCCCCCCCGCCCCGACACCTAAAACAGGCCAACGCTGAAATAGTTTTTCATAATTTTTATCTCCAATGCAAATACTTTTATTTCCTCGAATAGCCCCAATTTTAAATTTCTGAACGTGACATGACTTAGGGTGCTAAATATTTTTCACACCCCCCGCCTTGGTTCTTAAGTATTTGAGGAAAAATTAACGATACACTATGTCAACGCAATGAAATAAGAAAGCAAACCAATGTCAATCTGCTTACCCCTTTTTCAGCTAGCAGTTTACTAGATTGCTCGAGGTACTGTGCAGCTTCATACCAGATATCTGGGTGATGCCCCAGAACCAAAAGGCATTGCTCATAGGCAAACATAACTGGGGGGGGGAAAAAGTGAGAAATACTTCTTGTGTATTACTGCAGAAATGGTACCATCTTGCCACGTATGAAAAGTATGAAATAGAAGTATGAAATACAAAAGCCAGCAAATAAATCCGACAATATTAACACTAATTGGCTTTGAATACAATGATCCTAACTGCAGTTCTTTTATATTGCCAGGAACTTCATTAATCATAACCAGCAGCTAAAACCTGCCTCCTCCACAGAGGAAGAAGCAGAACTCCTTCAGGAACATCAGCCATAAAATCAGGCTGTGATCCACCGTTTCCTGACCTCTGATAAAAGTTCGGTGGCACACAACTATTGCACTGTCCCCCAAAACCCATGTATTACTTTCAGCTTAGCTGGAGCAAAAACTAAAGAGTAGTCAAAAAAAACCCTACACAATTCAAGAAGCTTGATCAACTACAGCTCCAGCGTGATCGCTGAACACTAAATCACATCATTATTTATGCTGGAGGTTGTTAACGGAGCCAAGAAATACAACTGTACGTGTCCTAGCGCAACATCTAATTACCTCTTTTTGTTATGAGAGTTTGATCTTCTGTACGCAGAGGATTGCTCTTTTCCCACTGGATGTATTTCTTCCACATGTCTACCTGCTGCGCCTCTTGTGGGGTATTCTGGGGGGGGACAGAGGGAGCGTTGCGGTCCAGACCTTTCATCACTGTCTCATATTCCTGAAACAGAAGCAATGTTTTGAACAGCATACCTAAACACAGTAAACACTTATTTTAGGTTATGCTTTATAAAACTGACTGATTTTAGCATACCAACCTTATTAGTCTCACACACACTTTTATTTCAAAATAAGAACCAAGTTTATTGCTAGTTCATACAATTAAATAGAACAAAGCCAACAGAAGGTTGTACCTTTGCTACACGTCGTGCATTCATATAGTCTCTACTCCTGTCTTCGATCATCTTCTTAGCTAAGTGAATATTGATGCCCTGGAGAAGGGTGAAAAAAGGAATTGGGAATGTGCAATTTCACTTTGGAAGTACTGAATCTCATTTCATACAGAAAAGACTTTGAAGCCAGAGATGCAAATATGAGCAAGAAGGACAAAGTTATTTTAAAATACTGATCTTGAAAGGTACTGCGTTTCTTCTAATAAACGTATGGGCGAGAACTTACTTATCAGAGAATAAACTCACTACTAAAAATCAACTGACCTCAAGCACCTCGGTGTATTTTGAGTCATTTACAGCTTTTAAAAATACAATGAACTCTACATAAACCTGCTGGGGCAGAAAGTGGAAAGAATTTGTGATGTACATTTTTCCTTTGAAATCCTGGTCAGCCCGTAGCCTGAGCCACAGCTCCCAGCCTTGGGCTGCCTGCTGTTCACCAGGTGAAGACCGAGCCCGTGTACGAGCAATTCAGTTTTCTTGGACAAGCAGTAACAGGGATTGACCTCAAAGCTCTGCCTTCTCCTCTGTTCCTGAAGTAACTGACAGCTTTTAAAAGAGGTTATATTCAGCATACACCCTGCCATACACGCACCTTTGTCAGCTGAGGCTGGAGACCTGTCACCGCCGAGTGACAGCCCCCCAGGACCGCACGTGGGCACAGAGGGCCCTGCCGTGCTGCTGAGCAGGAACAGCAGGGGATTTAGGATGTGGGGCACAACCCACACCTCAACATCAGCCACACAGGCCTGGTCATGGGGTCCCAAGCATGAACAAGATCTCGAAGGACCGCTCTTGCGGCAGGATAAGCAACCGCCCTTCTGTTCACGCCTGTGTCAGGGTGGGCATTGCTGGTGGGGCTTGCCAGGACTTAGAGGAGGGCAAGCACAGCTTTCAGCCCTATTCCAAACAGGCACCTGAGCTGGGTACCGACCCATGACAGCAGCAAGGTGCTGTCGGGACTCTCGCAGAGCGCTGCCTGGGACAGCTACGTGGGCCAGTCAGCACACACAGCCAGCAACGCCCTGCTGAACGCGGGACTGGGCTGAGGACGCAGCAACGTTCTCCCAGGATGCACTCCCAGCCTCGTGAGGTGCAGCCGTGCGGCTCTGTGAGCCAAAGATTGTCACTTCTCTGTCTCACCAGGGGTGTTACCAGTTTTGGCCACTTGTTTAATTAAAGACACGGGTGACTGACAGGCTGATATTGCTACCCGGTGGCTGCCAGCCGAACTGAAGGGAAGCCTGAGTATTTTAATGGCAGCAAATAGCCAGTAACCTTTCATACCGAGACCTGCATGTGATCTCTGTGTTGCGGGGCTACTGATGTGGGGAATTCGCTTCCCCCTCCAAGGGTCCTTCTGGTGGGGAGCATTTCCCTCCCTGTGCAGGACACCTGCACGCCACAGCCCTCTCCCCCGAGGCCAGCCTAGCCAGGACTGCTCGTGCAGAAACCCGTGCCCGAGCAGAGCACCGGCCCTCGGCTCCCAGCAGCACCGAGCACCCCGAGGTCCCGCTTTGTGCTACATGTGTCAGCCAGAGCTGCCTCAACCAGCAGCAGGTACAGAAAGACTGCAGGACAGGTTTCAGCTATCGTTTTGACAGTCTCCCTATGTATTAATGACAGCAGTCGGAACTAGCAGCGACAGCCTTCCTTTGCTATGTTTGAGGGGAAGAGCAGGCTCACAGGGAAGCTGTACTGGGGATTTTCCTACGCAGGAGAAGGCACGTCGCTGGGTGTCTTCCCTGGTGGTCAGCAGGCTTTCTGTGGTATGGCTGAACACCGACGGGGCGATGAGCTGTCACAGTACATGCTCATGGCTGTGGACACCAGGAGGTATTCCCACTGGCCAAGCACAGTGGCCCTATTAATGTCAGGTCACCAGTCCTCCAACTTGCATAATTAGCAACAAAGAAAGAGAAAAACTGCCTTTATTTGCTGCCCAGCACACAGCTGACCTGCAGCACGCCGGCACCCGCAACCCCGGGTGCAATATGCAGGACAAGGGAGAGGCTGTATGAGCATCCCTGCTTGACCGTGCTGAGCACGAGGGCGTCCACCCTCCGTCCTGCGTTCTCACCTCCGCGGACGGGGATAGGTTAACCAGCCATTACTCAACACGTTTATGAATACACTATAAAGGTGCAGCTACAAATTAGTGTGCAAGGTCAAGGTTAAGTGTGTTGAAGACGGTGTGGTAGCAGACTCACCTGAACTGACGTTGTAATGGCTTCAGGTGAAGGATGGTGAGAAACATTTTACATGTACCTGAGACTATATAACTTAATACTGTGAAGGAAGTCCAAACCCTCACAGCTGAATGCCATTTTACCCTGTTCAACTAGAACTGACAGGAGAGGAGTGCCTCCTTGGGGAAGCAAGCCCTCATTGCCAGCTGATCTGCTCTAGCTTCCATTAAATAGATTCTTTGCCATTGATACCAGTGATTTCTAATTCACCAGCAATTCTACTGGGCCAGCTGAGAAATGGGACAGTTAAATGTATGCTATAGAAAGTCTTTCAAACAAAAAGCAATTATCACTCAGGTATTTGTGCAGTTTTGCCACAGGTCTTGGTACATACTGCACACGCAGAATGTGTTTATACTGCCAGCCACCTCTTTGACACAATTATTTAGTGGATACAGTTTGGGCACTATACTTCATTATACCTTTTTTTTTTTTTTAAACATGTCACAAACAAATTTCATGTTCTTGATTACCTCTTCGTATTTGTTATAATCTCTCCAGAGCTGTTCTATGTTTATCATTGGATTCACGCAGCCACGCTGGTAAACCCTACGGACAGCTGTTATCCTCTGGTTTTCTGCATAGGATCCCACTGCTTCTCTAAAGAGTGGGGAGAGAGATTCATGTCAGCTATTACAGACCATAACTGGTATGAACATCAACATTACAGTAACTGACCTTAAAAAAATTCTTTTAAGGTACTTACACGCCCTTCAAAAAATTGATGTAATCCACCCAGATCTATGTGAGAAAAAATATTAAATATAATGAAACCAATGTTTAGCTGTACATCTTATAAAGTAAGAAATAAAATGTTTTTGGTATAAAAACATACCTGGTATGACATGATTTCCATGCCAATCTTATCGAGAGCAAAATCATATGCCTGAGCCATTTTTTCTCTGAGGAAGAAAACAAACCACAAAGACCATAGAGCAAGTCTTTAGTATTTAAAAAATTCTTTATTGAAGATATTCTTTTGTGCAATAAAATCTAAACATTGGGGTACGAAAAGTGTCATTCAACACCCAAGAGTAAAAATTGGCATTCGATAGCTGTTAATTCTGCATTTAGGGTTTTGTTTGCCTGTTTTACTTTTTAAGAAAATTATTTAAATCTATTGGTGGCAATCTAGCACACTAACAGTTCCCGAGACAGCCTCCTCCCCTTAAGTAAGTGGCAATCCATGTGTGCTATGTGTGCTGGAAGTTGAGAAGATAGAAAACCACTGCTCTCTACATCATCTTAGCGGACAGATCTACTGGACCCGTGGTTTCTTTTTTTTTCCCAGAATTCCCCAAACCTTGTTGCAATTCTCCAGGAACACCAAAAGGGCAATGAGGAGTAACTCCCCTGTGTGGAAACTGCCCCAAATCATTCACATGATTTCTTATCCCTCCAAATTCAAACTATTTTTCCCCACATTTAAAATGTTCACAGAATATTTCCTTGGTGAAGTTTCAGTGAAACCAGCTTTTTTCTCTCTCCCACTTTGCCCTCAGTTTCCTTTACTTAAACATCTTTCAGCACCTTACTACCTCCTTGACCACATTAGCAGGAAAAATACAGGAAAGTCAAATTAGACAAAAAGACCGGGGGGGGGGGGAGCTGTTTTTTAATTGTTTCAAAACAGTCTTGTAAAAACAAATAAATTTTTAAAATCTGCTTTTATCCTGTTAATGCATTAGTTAACTTCTCAGCTGTAATACAAAAAAATTATGGTGGGATGAGAAAGAAAGAGTTTCTAGATGCTGAAAAGCACTGACATTTTTTGAAACTCATGAAGGAAGAAAAAGCATTAAACTCAGTCCCCAGGATTATAAACAAAATGAGTACATGAAAAGGGATGAAGACTAATGCATCCCAAAATTATGACACCCTGATTTTTATGCCTTTTAATGCCTTCCAAAACCTCCAATTACTGAACTATTTACTATTGCTGTTCAAACACAGTACCTCAGCTGGAATCACTGCTGAATTTTGTGGAGACTCTGAACAGAGCACTAAGGGGGAGGACAGCAAAAGCTCCAGACTAAGGAGCAGTGTGTTTCAGACCGGCTCAAGCACCGATCTCACCTGCAGGGAACCAGCATGGATATGCCAGCTACCCCCCCACTCTTGTCCCACCTCTTTTTATGGATCCATAGTAAGGGAGAAATTTTACCCAGAAAGCTGAATTCAAGAAATTTTTTAAAAAACGTTTTCTAAATGCAGATTATGTATTATACCCACCCACCCACCCCCCCCTCAACCCCCCCCCCCCAGCACTCTACCAGAAGATCCCCAGGCAGGTTTGCCACCCAGGTTCCTCCTCATCCCCTCGTCAAAAATCAAAAAGAGATTCACCATAAAACTACAATAATTCAGAGCAACTCTGTTAACTTACTTGTAACTAGGTAGCTTCCCCTTGGTTTCTCGTACATAGGAAAGGTAACATTTCCATAAATCAATGTGTAAAACCTTCATAAGGCATCGCTGAAATAACTGTTTAATACATCAAGAAGACGTGATCAGGAGGCAGATACAGAAATCAGGCTTCCACTTTTAACGCTATACATTATGAATTAAAATAATCTTTGTAATTATGATTGAGATTTGTAAGAAAGAGTAAGTTAAACTGCTCTTCCTTTGGACTAAAGCATCTCCGTGCTGTGCAGGGGAACTGGAGAGAATTAAGCAGCGAAATTCCTCTGTGCACTTCACTGATTACAACTTGGTAGCAACAGCAAGTCGACTTCAGTGCTACTTATGTGTTTCTGAATAGCGCATCCAGTGACGGCTACAGTTCTTCTCAATCTGCTTTAACCTAATCACAAGATACTTGTTCTTTCTATAGAGATATATTACATATATTGATAGGACTCACCTTTTCCACTTTGTCATAATTTTTTGCTTTAATCTATAGGGAAGCAGAAAAAAACAAATCACTTAAGAAACTATTTCAGAATAGTACGAATATATTCTTCATAGTATTCTTCACAGCACTATAGCATTCCAATTTGTACTTTGGATGCCTAAACAAATTACATTGTAACACTACACAATATTGCAAAAATATAATTAAACATACAAAAATAATGTACTCTGCTTAGCTTTTCCAAAATTAGCATTTTTAATTTTTTTTTATTTTTCACTTCCACTAGGGCTGAAATTTAGGTATCAGTATGTAAAAGTTGCTTTCCTGTGTTTTGGTTTGGACACGCAGACTTAGCCTCTTTTTTTAAGGTACTCTGTTGCCTTAAGTGTATACATTGACTTAGGTACCAAAGCCTCTAGATCAGGATTTAGTAAATTAAGGGTAAAATACTGTATTTACAAAACTAACAGGCTAATAAATGTAATACATTTGAATATTTATTTCTCAAAGCACACTTTGCTATAATATGCTGCTGCTGAACAAGGGAATAGCGAACCATGGAGAATGTGCTTTTTGCCAGGTGTCCCCCGCCCTGGTGCTCCCTTCCAGGAGGGACCAAACCACGCTCGCATCTCGGCACTCGTTTCACTCAGACAGCACGCACACTGCAAGGGTAGAGGGTGAAACCCAGCCTCAAAGTAACAGGTTGCCTTTCAGATAGGACACAGAGAAGCAGGAGACAGATGTAGAGGGCACACTGGCACCCTTGATTTGTTTATCAGCTCCAGAGACGTTAACATCCTAGGCCATCTGTAGAGACACACCCTGAAGAAACAAGGAAAACCTACAATGCCTCTAGAAGATGCTTATCTGTGTTGAAACAAAGACCCTTCAACGAAATAAGGATTTGTTATGTTTTATTGCATTTTTTTAAGGTGTCAAAACTCCCTTTTATATCTCATGGCTCTTCATTTATTTAGGGGATTCACAGCTTTTTTTCTTGGTGTGAAACATGAGTGTCACAGGAGCAGCTCTCTAAGCCTTTCCTTTTCCCCAGGGAGCATGGCGGTAGGCAGTAAACAGCACCCTTTTGCACCCAGTAGTAATTACACCATTTTTATATCATTCTCATTCTAAAGCACGAGAGAATTTTTAATGGAAGTGTTAGGAAGCACCATCTCATCTGCAGGAGGCCTAAAATAAATAACCTGTCCCGCAGTGCACTGTGCACCATCCACTGTTTCCCCAGTTTCTGTACTCCTGCAACACCCCGGCCCCCAAGACCCCCAAACATAGGGGTCCCATAGAGGATCCCCATTTCTCTCACTCCTGAACAAGATCAATTAAACCCAAGAGAATTCAAACAAGTTTTGCAAAAAAAACTTTTAGTAGCACACATGGCAGACCGGACACTGCTTTCGAACTGCAGCAGTATCCTGCCCTGGCCAAAGGGATTTAAAAAAAATCCAGGTTTCCATGAAATTAAGCCTAATTACGCCTTGCACACAGGATTTTTACAAAGACTTTTTGCAAACTATTCAGTTAAAAGATAGCTGACCAGAGAAATGACTAACTACAGAAATATCATTCCTCGGAACAACACTTAACTAGAACAAATCGGGAGGCGGCATGTCAGTGCTACGGAGAACACCTCCACGCTCTGCCGTAAGACACACAGACCCAACGCACCCTCAGGTATGGGCACGTATCCTACTGTCGCTTTCTCACAGGTTTTTGTGTGAAGAGCACGATCTTTCAACCTCAAAAAGCACTTATCATAATAATGGTACGGTTGTTTAGACAGAAATCTTTCGTGGACACAAATTAAGGAGTCTGATCCTGTCTTATTTCTAATCAAAGGAAAATAACCTCCTAAATTTTAAACTTCTCCTCCACTGTAAAGTCCAGAAAAGACATCTCCCATTTTTACTTCATCTTTTTTTGACAGTAACTCCTCATATTTCTCAACACCTCTTAGAATATGACAAGAAGGATTCAACTCTCACTAAAGAGCAAGAGCTCTCAGCCTACGCCTCCCACTCCCTGCAAAGTCCTTTTATCCTTGGTCATTAAGTGAAAAGGAACAAATAAGTCTTGGTTTGTATGTCTAACACAGAGCACAGCTGCCTGTACTTTTTTCCCCTTCTGCTTACTCTTCAAATATCTTCAAAAAGATGAGGGGAAACTTCTTTTTTTTTTTTTAAAAAAAAAAAAGTGAATCCCCAAGAGATCATATAAATCCTTTTTTTGTGAAAATTAAACAAAATTAATCCATGGCTTTGCCACTGATGAAAGGCATCACCTTGTAGTTATTCAAGAACAAGACCAAAAATAATTCTTAAAAGCTCAGAATGAAAAGCTATAAGCAGGCAGGGCAAAAATTAGCATGCCTTCCAGGCTTAGCCATGTAAAAAATGTTTTTGCACATCCACCTTGAGTTATTATGCCAAAGACAATTCCTAGACGTAGCTGATACAGCAGTGAATGCTGTCTGCCTGCTTAGCACATCTCCCTGCCCCTTGTCACCCAAAAGCCCAATGACAAGTGTTACTCAGCATAAGTGACCCAGACTGACCCCAGTAATTGTATACAGCATTAAGTGAGTGCACAGTAATTCCACTTGATTGTTTACTAGAGCAGTTTTATTAGCGTGGCACCACTGTCACCAAGCAACATCAAAAAGATGGAGCACAAGGAGTACTTATCAATTAGACTACATGCACTTCCAATAACAAAGACCCTGAAAAGTAAATTATTTTGCTAAGAAAACAAAACTATATTCTTTATTTGCATGTGTTATGACTCAAAGAACAAAATATTTTCTACATGAATTATCAGATATATGAAAAGCTGCTGTCCTTCAAGACAGTGTCATGTATTCGTTAAATCCACACAAGTGGTTTGATATTGACATCTGAAAATTCAGAAATCTCAGTACCGATGAGGCTAGGAGGTTGGAGATTAGCAGCATGTGTTAAAAATAAAAGAAAAAGCAGTAAGGGCCAACGCTTACTGTCTCTCTCTCAGCAGAGAGTTTTTACCAAGCCCCCAGGGCCAGAGGAAGAGCAGCTATTTCTCCTGCAGGAATCTGTGTTTCTTGGCTCACCCCTCCCCAGCAAACGTCCTGGCACCCTTGGCACAGGGATGGGGAACGCCGATCACAGAGCAGGCACACGCTGCCTCCAGGACCCACCGCCACACATTTGTTATATTTCTTGTTCCCCCTATTACAGACACAGGGACAGGCAGTGATTAGACATGGACAAGCATTAAAGGATTGACGTTAATACTGTATTTCTCTCCCTAAAGATGAACGTAACAAAGTGAACTACAGATCTTTACAACAGATTATCCTTCAATTGCTAACGCTGCCTGTATCCCTATTCCGACTGCTTTAATTCCAGAGGTGGGCGTTACCCTCATGGAAGCTGACTTACAGGAGTGCTTCCACCAGCTAAACAACGAGCCTAGGCATGCTGTCATTCCAAGGTAAAACTGGTGTATATGAGTATTTCCCCTCTGTCCTTGCAGACTACACAAAGACCACCTAGTCTGGCCAGCTATACTTCGACATTCCTGTAGTAAAACACACCTGACCTTGCCTTCCTCTGCCTGTGACAATGAGATATTCCACCTGTTTTCCAAAAGGAGTAATTTTAAACTTGATGCTCCAACAGGAAATGGAAGTCACTATTGTACCAGCTTTGTACAAGATGAATTCATAATAGCAGGGTCAATATTCTTTGCAATAACAAGCTTCACAAACATGCAAGGGTAAAATTTAACCCATAAATTACATTGCACTTCATCCTTTTTAATAGACTTCTTAAAATACATATGTATAATTTATCATTATGATAAGCAAGTGGTTTTATTGATCTAGAGACTTCAGATTACTTGTAGTTGTCTGGAAAAAGACAACACAAACCTAAAAAGTTTGCTTGTTTTGACCTTTTCAGTGCTTCTTGATTTCACCCAAGCGCCTAACGAAGCAAGCTCAGCACATGGCACTTAAGGATCTGCACGGCTTTTTCTGCCATCACTCTCACTTCCTTCTGGGCCTCATCTATTTCCATATGTCAACTGCCTCGCCTTTTTCAATGCTTGTCTTCCAAGGCAAAAAATTTGTTTTCTCAAGCACAAAATCTACTGTTCCCTTATCCACTGCCTCCAGCTCTCCCCTTGGTGAGGCAGATCCCCTTGCCTCTCCCCTCCCCAACACCCCTGCACTGCTCTCCAACCTATTGTGGAACTTTTTTTGGAAGAGGGACCTGAAGAGAAACACCACGTGCCTCTGACAGACTGCACCAGCTGAGGAGGGACAGGCTGGGGTAGGGGAAAACACCACAGCAGCGCCGGCATTAACTTTCTGAGGATTTAGTTCACAGTGACTGGTATTTTTAGAACTACTGTTTCCTAAAATCTGGTTTCATTATGAATACTACCATGTATGCAAAATCTTAAATTTTTTTTTTTTTTAACATATATACACAACATATGTTTCAGAGTACAAAATTACAACAGAGCATACAGGTATGCATTTGGAAGTATTGCTTTTGTTTATTAACTGAAGGCAGCTCACTGTTAAAGACCTATATATTCACTCACAGTCAGATGACTAGGTATTAGGAAATTAAAAAGTTAACATATTTTTAAAACAAGATCAGACTACATAAAATTTATCATCAATGCATCAATTTGTGTTGACCATTTGCCTTTTTTTTGCCTCTTGATTTTTAGGATAAATTAATCAACTACCCACTGCCAAATCCAGTGGGACATAATTTGTGTCTCTGCTAGTATAGAACTGTAAGTGTAATAAAATACATTCACATTTCTCTGTTTCCAAAATACAGGTCAGGGCTGGCTGGAGAGATGTTCACGTTTTATTTGCAGAGTAAATATTGCTTGGACCATAGCAATTCAAACTTCTCAGACAGCCTCAAAGAAATGTGATCTTTGAAAGGGTGGAGAGTGCAACATGCTAACTCATTCTTCTAGCTCTAGCACACTCAGCCTTTCGCTATTTGCTGAGGTTTCTGGTCAGTGATTAACTGCATGAGCACTTCACATGACAAACTCATTTTCCCACAGGTCAAATAACAGCAGTTACCTTTGGAAATAGCAATCCAAGCTCAGTTCAAGTACATGAAATGCAGGTGAAATTCAGGACTAACACTGCACTTGCGTGTGGTCATTAACCCAAGGAGGCTGGATTACAACTGCCTAGATAACTGGATGTAAAACTTCTCTTACGTATGCTGAACAAAGCACGTAGTTCATTAGTGCAAGATATTCCAAGGCTTAACCAATGAAATCCTTTATTTAAAAACATTAGCATATAATTGCAGATGTAATTTCTGTAATATATAATTTTACTACAATTTGTACCGAATAAGAATTGAATGATTCGGTATTTCTGCAGTCTCCATTTGGAGTTTTAATATTCCTTGTGAAAGTATAGCTTTTATCTTGCTATTAGTAAAGACTGCAAGGAAGAGATACAGTACACCGATGTCAACCGAGTATAGGAAAACTCATTTTCTCAAAATGTAAGAAGATGACATTCTAAGTATTTTCATTCATTATGGTCTATTCTTCACATTTACATGGTTGTGTGTCTCAATTCCAGTCTGCCATACGAGATTGAAAAATTCCTTAAAATTATTCTAAATGAAATGTCTCCAACTACTATTACACATACTGTTTCTAGAGCTTCCACAACCATGGCATTACATCAAAATTTAACACTTATGTTGTTTCCACTAGATGCACACCACTTGAAAAACAGTCTCCTTACAGGATGCAGTCACAGCTGCCATATAGACGGCTACAACGCAGAGCCACAAAAAGCACACCAGTTTGCAGTCTGCTTCCTCATCACAACCATCTTTTAGGTTTCAGAGTTGTTCCTGATTAACCAAATAGTGGCCTATCATGTACACTATCATGTATTCTTATTTATATTTAGATAAGCTTTGAATTTGCTCACAGTATTTAAGAATAAACCAACTTTTGAGTAACTAAGACTACTGCATAAGCTAATGAACAGGACCCGTACGTCTGCAAACCCAACTACCAGTTAATATCCTATATACACAAATAAGACAACAGGCATTTACTGGGCAGCTAGTGAAAATGTTAACTTTCTGTAGCAAAATTCTGGGCCATGTTACCATTTTCTGTAAAGACAACAAAACCAGCAAAAGGCATCCTTGTCTATAGGAAAAGTGATCATTAGTAAATGCAGAGCAGCATTTTTCGCAGGGAGCCAAGCTGCAGTGGGAGACTGGGGCAGGACAGTGGCAGAGCTAGAGACCACTGCTGCGTGAACAGCCCATAATACGCAAGGTTGCTCTTCACACTCTAACTTCTTGAAAATTGTCATTACAGCCTCATGATGCCAAGCCTTTAATAGCCTTCAGGACCAATTAACCAAAGCACATCAGGTTAACGCACCCTACCAACCTTTCTCCTCTCAGAGGCAGCAGCCTAGAGAGACCTCTACATGAATATCTCCACCACCTGACTAATTGTAAAAAAAAAAAACAGGCATGACTGAAGACTTGAAAAATACTATTTCCAAAACTGTGACCATAAAACTAGATTTATCTGGAAGTCTGGGAAAGGGAGGAACCCAGCTGTGTCTGCCCGGGGGTGGTGAGGGAGTAGGTCAGAGCAGAAGTATTCTCTGAAGAGTGCAAACTAAGAAATTGTGAAATGCTACTCTGAAGACAGAGTAACAGAACTGCCAGCTGAAATGGAGTTAAATAATTCTTAATCAAAAAAACTATGTAAGCAAGTAATTACCAATTAAAAAAATCTACAAGCTGAAGATGTCTTTTTGTTTAGTCTATTAGACTAAAAACCCCAATGCTTTAATTTTCAGATGCACCAAGAAATAAATTAATCCAGAATACATGCATATAATATCCTTAGGCATGAGCAAACTGTCTGCATCCTAGAAGTGCAGTAATACAAAGACTGAGACTCTGAAGATTAACGCATTGCAGTAAAGAAACTTAACTTTGCTACTAATATAGTTTGGAATATTAAAGAACTATCTGCCACACCTATTTCCTAAATATCTACTCCAGTGTAAAAGGAAAACAAGGACTTCATTAAGAAATAAGAGAGATCAGAGATGGAGTTACTACTAAAAAAAATAGCTATTGTGCTTTAATTTACACCGTAGTGCAACTTGCATTAATTTCCACATTCAGACAAATCTTTCGGACTAGCATCTGCCTCTACTCCTTTACAGAAAACGTTGGCCTCTTGGTCCTGCAGTGAGGCACTTTATTCATGTTCATAATTTGAAAAGCAAGCCTAAATTTCAGGCACCACTATTAAGAGCCTAACCAGAGGCTGTACAGAGAAATACTTCTTCACAGGCAGCCTTAAAAAAAAGTTTTGTGGTGGCAAAACCGTTAAATTATTTTTCTAGTTGGAGAATGGTACTGACTTGCAATCAGATTCACTCACTACCTGATTTATTTCTGATGTCAACTATACTGCTTTTTTCTTCCCTTTGTTTTCAATCTGCATTATAAAAATGAAGAAGCGATTTCTCAAGCTTATTTCCCCTTTCTTGCCATCTATTTCATAGTGCTGCTATCAATTCTCATTTTGCTTGTTTGTGTTTTACTTCCTTTCCAGAACACGCTTTCAAAAAAAAAATTCAGGTTTGCAGTTTTATTTGAACAGCAAACCCACCTCAAGTTATTACTTGCACTGCTATTTTCCTTCCTGACAAACTGAGCCCCATCTTTGCAAACATCTCCTGTGGCTTAGTATATTTCAAGTAAAGCTGCAGAAACAGCCCTTTTCAAGGCAAGACGAAAAGCACACTCTATACTCTTAAAAAGAGAGACAACTTCAGTTATCTGTTACTTCACTGCCCTATGGATCTGACATTTAAGAATTGCCTAGAAATTGGGGGTGAAGTAGAGAGTTGCTGTATCTCTGCGCTTTGTTCACCTGTGAGTACCTCCTCAGCCTACTGAGCTGCCTGTTCTTGGCTGTACTGGGTAAAGTTCACACACACAGAGCTCATACAAAGCAGCAGCACTGTTAGCTTTTCCTCCTTGTTCTGTTTCCTCAAACTCTTCTGTGCAAAATGATAGAACATTCATAGAGGAAGCTCAAAGACAATTGTCCCCAACAGCATTTGATATTAGGGATATAATCAATAGTCATGCTTTGCCCCTCAAAACACTTTTCAGATATCGCTCTTCACTCAGCGTAAGCAGTTCTTACACGCCAATTTAAAAACCAATAGACCATAAGACCTCTTTAATAAGCACCTTCTGTTTGCGGTCATACCATGTTTAGTAGATGGCAACAAGTACTACCTGGTTAGAGACTGACAGGACTACATTACCACTAGTTACTCTTAAAAAAAAATATTATAGATATTCTGATCCATTCTTTTCTGTTTAGTCGATTTTGCTTCCATATTACCTTTTCCTCATTTGTTGCATCTAACAGCCTCGCATGGTCATTCTGAGACCCTGGTCCTTACCCACTGATTTCACCTGAACGGCACCACCCACTTCATGCTCCACATTCTGAAATGTGCCTGTAAAGGTCCAGCAGCCTACTGACATGCACGACTGACTAAAAGCACCAAGACTTCCTACCTAACACCAGGAAGCTGTCTTTCGTACTCCTTGCTCAGCACTACTCAAAAAACCACTTGCCATGTACAAGCATATCTTCTTTAACAGAATCTAGATTCATGCTTACAATTGGGAAGTATGAGCTATCAACTCCAATCATTTTTCCAAATAATGGAAGACAATCCAGCGTTCTTTCTCCTTCGGTATTTATTGCGGTCTATCGTATGACATATTTTTATCTGTGGTACGCATTCTTTAATATCTTCTCCAAATCAGGAAAATCATTACCTTTTTTATTTAGGCAATTTGCCCATTATCTAATCTAGTATCATATTAACTGTATGCAGTAATTTACAAATGCTAAGCATCCTTCTATTTTCCACTCCTTTCTAGCCAGATTCAACTTCATACCTAGATTCTCAATTTGTCTGCAACTCTCATTTTAATAAAAAAGCCAATTTTCAACACATCACGCAGTTTGTAATTTCCTCTTCAATTTCACACTCACTTTTAAGCCACTGCAGAAAACATCACCCACATTCACACTCCTACAAACTACCTTGCTTCCTTCCTGCCTTAGCATTCTGGCTTTTCCTAGGTACTTTAGTTCACTTCTGCTTCTCATGCCTGTTTCTCAGTGTCTTTTGTATTTTACAGCAGCAGCGAGAAGTTTTAAAAAGTGTTCTCAGATGGCTAACATTAACAGATCTACTGGTCCCCTTTGCAGTTATTAGGAAGGAAGCCATTTCACAAAGCAGCAGGGCTTTTTCGCCTAGAATTAATTTTATATTGATTTAACTCTCAGAAGAACAAATTTATAGGACTCAAAAGTACATATAGCACCCATGGACTGCAAGATAATCTGTTAACATGACAAAATGCGATGAGATAAATTAAAGACTTGCTGTCTTATTGGCCAAATCATTGAAGTTAAAAAGTCGGATTAAGAGGGAAACATAAAAGCAATGTATTTGGCCCATCTCATTGGGGTAGAGATCATAAATTCATAAACTCTCAGAAATTACACCGGTTGTCTACCTCAACCGCAGATCAATAACCAAACAGTCCCTCAGCAAGGGGAATGGAATTGGACATATGCACTCTTCTAATGCTGTTTTCATCTAATTTATGGGCGCCAGTATCTTACACACGGTTGCCAAACCAAGGAACACAGATACACTGCAGTCTGCCCTCACCACTAGCGAGGCCCTAACCCCGTAACACAAGCTAAAAACTCTTTGCAGTACTAAGACCTTAAAAACAAGGTAGGAATCAGACTGCTGCAACAGACTGCAGAGGGGTATGTGCGGTATCACCACCTAGAAAAAATAAAAGCAAATTGTTTCATTACACAGATCTTGCACTTCAAAACGCTCTAAGATCTAACTTAAGACCCTCAATATAAAATCAAGTGGCTTTTGACTTTTATAAGAAATCAGTGTTCATTACAGTAACATGCAGCTCACAAAAAAAATCATTCCTCCTTTGATTTTGGTACTGTCAAAATATCTCGGGGAAAGTAAGAAAGCCAAAGTCGTAAGAAAGCGATGATTTTCTATGTACTTTGATGATATAGCTGAGGAAAATGGGACATTTAAGGGGGCGTTAAGTTCCCCATTAGGTTTATAGTTTGATAACTTCTCACTACACTCATTGCGTGCCTACAGTTTTGACATATTCTTTTCAAATATGCTTGCATAAAAGTGCAGAAAAGGATGTTTAATAATGGTAACTTTCACACTCTGAATTACGGTATTTCAGAAAATTTATTTTTGTAGAATAAAGTTATCAAATAATAATAATAATTATTATTGTATGGAAAGTTTTATCACCTAGATTATGTTAACACACTTGAACAAGCTAGAATTTCAGAGAGATCTTACTTTCTAAAGGGATCTTTGAATATCTATTTAGAAAAAGAAGCAACACATGTAGAAGGCACCACAGGTCCCTTAAACTGTCTCCACACTGACTTAGCAAAAAGGGCTAATAGTCCAAATGAAGAAATCTGAGGACCAAAACAAATTTCTGCCCTTCTGAGTGGTCAAATTTATTCAGAGACAATGCATTAATTCCTTCCATTCTCTACAGTGGATCTGGTCTAATAAAGGCTCTCTCCAAAATAAAGACAGCCAAACAAGCACCTCTCCTAAGAAAAAAGAACACAAGTTGCCCAAAGAGTAAAAACTAGAAGATGTAATTGTATCATACAGCATTATCTTCTTACTGTTACAATACTAGCACAAGATTAGCTTGGCCTGTCAGCAGAAAAAAAATTGTTCTTAATGCATCGTCTCCGAGGCCAGAATGTAAAGAGCAATTTCCCAATAATTTGTTGCAAAAATGGCTCAAAGAATGGTTCTCAAAACCATTAGATTGGTCCTACATCTCCAAAGGTGCCACGGGGGTCTAACGTTTGACCACATAAGACAGCTGCCTCATCGCAGGGGAAAAAAAAAAATAAAAAAAAATCAGAAATCTGAAAGTTAATAGTGGAGAATAATGCTCAGGCACAAGTAATTTTCTGCATCTGCGTTGCAGCATCAATTTGCAGTTGACAGGACGTATACTGCACTACAAAATAAACCTTACTAAACCCAAACCAAGTGCACTTGAACTGCAATGCTCCAAAAATAATCTTATAAGGAAGGGATGAGGGTCCTAGTTTTGCCATGTATTTCCTATGAAATAATGAAGAAACCTTTATTATGTCTGTCATTTATTAAACTGGGAAAATAATCTGTCTCAGAAATGTAAGATTAACCTAATGACTGGGTTGTTTTTGTTCTACAATAATGAGATACTCCAGCTGAAGTTCAGAGAATTAGCTTATTTCTATAATCCAGGCAACTGCCCTAATCAAAAATCCTTCATATGTCTGTCAGAAATCCAGAAAATTCTCTACTGTTTCCCTTCTGAGAATGTCTATTCTTAATCACAGTTACTGAAAAGTCTCATCTATAATGTTAGAAAAGGAAAGACTGTATTTTAAAAGTTGATTACAGAATTAAACATACAGATTCCTGTCTTCTGGCAATGAGGAGGAAACAAAATTCACTACAGAAGCAGTATTCAGTGGTAAGCAGAGTTTCCTTCAACATACGCGTTTTACTGCAGGGTCTTCTTACTATGTAGTTAGCACGTTCGGACTAATCACAAACAGCCTGACCTAAAACCACATGAACAATGCAAATATTTTTTGTTAAAGACTTGATGCAAGAACATTTAAGGGATAGACTCTGCAGAACTATTCTGGGACCTATGTTTCCAGAATACTAGAATTTGAGTGTAATTACTATCCCAGTTAATCAGACTGCTTAGTACATTAAAAGACAGGTTTCTAGGATATTTAAATGCTATACTGCTTTCCCCACTTAAACACTATACAAGTACAGTTTTTAAAGTGGCTTCCCCTTCTCCCTCCCTTTTAAAATTGAGTTTGTTGCCCTCAAAAACTAAAACTAAGCCTCCTGGGCTTCCATCCTTGTGAATTGTCCCATTACTCACAAACCAGGGTAAAGACAGAAGTATACTACTACATTTAAATCCATATGAGTTGATTTTAGTGCTTAGGTAACTTATTAAGCTACCTCACACTTGAATAATTGGCTACACAGATGCACTGAAGTTGGAAAATAAAATTACAGATTATGCAGTCTCATGCTTCAGAAATGAAAGCTATGCAGGTGACATTTCTGCTGAGAGGCGGGGTTAGCTATACAGTCTTTAATTTTACAAGTCAACTCAAAATAACATAAACCTTATGTGAGGTTGGTTTGCATTGTTGTTTTTTTTTTTTTTTTTTTAAACACTCCATGCAATTATAAGGTCAAAAACCTATTTAAGTCAGCTGTACTTTTTGTAAGACAAAAGACTTGTAAATACAATGGTCTTTACAAGTTCATTACATTGTTCCTATTTGAAATTCTCCAGTGTTGGATTAGCAGAGAGAAGAGCTGCTCTGACTTCAGATTTCAATATAAAAAGATTTCATGTGATAACATTCATTTCACATGCAGCTAGGTAGGTGCATTTACAATTTATTTCAAGTCTTATGAGAAAGATGAAATGCGAAAGCCTGTCATAAAAGTGGCACAGAAACTCATAGCCCATGTAGCCTAGCAAAAGAGAGAATACAAGTGACATCCTAGCTTCCTCCCACCTCTCCCCATCTCAGCATATAGAGAAGAAATACAAGATAGGGTCAAGTATTTAAGCTAAAGACTCTGATTTTGGAGTAAAGAAAGGACACGGGCACAGGTAAACCCTTACACTTGCCAAATAAGGATTAGCCTTGACCCATAAGCTAGAAAGAAAACCCTCCTTACTGACCAGAAATGGAAGTGCTACTTTTATGCACACCTGTACAGAACAAATACAGCTGGCAGTTCTGCCCCCTCGCTAGAGAGCACTCTGAATAATTGGTTTCTTTTCAGTAGAGATACTATTAATTGCTTTGTTGCTTTTCACAGTGAAAAATGAGTTTGCTTCTACACTCCGACACCAACAAGTGGTGCCCATGTAGAACTAGACGTGTTTTCTAGGAAACTTGAGACAGCAGTGATCCAGTCACTTTGACACTTCTTCCCTACCCCTCAAACTGAGTATTTTGTGGCTTTTCTGCTGTAACTGATGATTCAGAAACCCCAAAGTGTTCCAAAACTTTCTGTAAAAAAGAGCCCCTTCAGTAGATGGAAAGCAGATAATTATTTGATTCAGACCATGAGGACTCTTAACTGCTAAGACAGATGCATTGTTATGTAGACAAAGACTGAACTGAAAAATACAGAATACTTTCAGATAGCATTTGCATGAAAGAATGTTCCAAAATGCCTGCCAGTGTCAAGCACTGCATTAAAATAAGTATGTAAGCTCTCATCTGGTTTCTTGCATCTAACTTGCACAGAAGCACACCAGGGATTTCAGAAATACTGAAGTAGTTCTCTCTTGTTACATTTGGCTGCTTTAAGCTGGGATGCCAAGAGCAGTGTTCGGTCTGATGTAACACCACCACCAAACGACCGTCCATAAAAGCAACATGTAACTAACCCAGTAGCTTTACTGATAATCTCTATCACTAGCACAAAACACTTGGTTAAGCATAAAACAGAGAACTGCTACTACAGCATAATGTAAACTACCTAAACCGAGAAGATGTAGCTCACAGTAAGGCAGACAAGGTTCTCAGAAAATGCGTGAATTTCCCTGCATTCACACTTTAGTGTCAGAAGACAACGATGCTTCACTCATTTTTGGTGTATGTCATCTTGGTGATGCAGTGTGCTTAAAGATCCAGTTTGAAGATTTAGCAACACAGCAAAGCATCACTACAAAACCTCTGTGATGCACTGAATCCACCAGTGCTTGAGCAGAGAACTGACCTCGAATACAGATTGCAGCAGAAAACTGCTCACACAGGTGCGAGAGACTGTAGTCTAGACAGTTTTTAGCAGCTCTGCAAGCCTGGGAGAAAGGCAAAACATAGATAATACCACTGAGTTCAAGTAGTGCAACTTCACTTTTCATCAAGATTTCTATGTGTTGGAGCCACAAAAGTACACTCTAAGAGTAATGAAAATGTTTGACTAGGAAGCTTTTGCAGAAATGACAGGCTGCTGTATGTCTGTCATGCAGGCTAATGATATCAGTGCAGTGTCTTAAATTGATTCAGCTCAAAGATCAACAAGAATTTTCAAACTTAATTATTTAGAAACAGCTGTGTTTTTCTCATTAGTAAATTAAAAAACCCACAGATTGACCTTATTTTTATAAATTCTGCAAACGAGGAAAAAAGTCACAAAACTTTTCTGGGGGTAAAACTGAATTTGAGGAACATCAGTAAAACAACAAATAGACATGTAATATCTAACTTTGTGCTTTTATTTTTATAAATAGGTGAGATTTCTTATGAAATAGTAGCAAGAACAGCAGAAACTTTGTAGCATTATGAAAAGAGAAACTTACCTCCAACTGCTTAGTGCCAGAAAAATATTTCTGCTGAACTAAAGTCTGCCAGCTAGTTTTAAAATTCCATAGTACTCCCCTTTTAATACTTATCTTTAACACACACAAAAAAGCATGTGGGAATATCAAGCTTAAAATGAATTTACAAAAAAAAGCGAAAGAGGCAAAGCCTGAGTTATATATTTATTTTATATATTTTATATTATTACTATGTACATTATTTAGTCACGTCTTACGTTGGGAGAAATTAAAGTTTTATCCTTTAACAATAAATTGTACAGTCAGGTTCCTGCTCAGGCTTACCAGCACACAGATTTTATCAAGGGCAAATACCATGGAATATTCTGAGATTTTAAACAACTACTTGTACTGCCCATCCTGCTCAAGTACTCCTCTGCAGAATTTCAGTTACAGCACTTCCCTGAAGAATGCTAGCTAGCAAGCAACAATAACGGGCAAGTAACATATACTTACCAGGGCATCAATTCCTTTTTTTATGGGGTAGAGTAGGGAGGGGGACACTGCTCTGTGTTAAATATTTCAGCATGCAACCACAGCATTTTTTTCCAGTAACTTGGAACCAGAGTCATGCATTAGGGACTATTTTAAAGTGTGTTTTTATTAAAAAAAAACCAACAAACTTAAGTAGCTAGTAGGGTTGTCAGGGGTACCTGTTTGTACTTTTAAAGATTTATCCCAGTCTGAGAGCAGTACACTTGGAACTTTACCTTCTTTATCATAAATGAACTGTACTTTCTTCCAGTTCCTTTTTACGTAATGATCAGTCGTCATCCCCACACAGTAAACATTTCTACCACAATGCTACAATTGGACAGAATTTACAATTGCCAAAGCCACTGTCAGTCAGTACTAGCATGATGAAATTCCCCTAGTGAAATTAAAGCTGCTAGACTAAGGCTCTGGGTGTAAGGTTCGCCATTCCAATTTAGAATGAAGGAAATGGTTCTTCACATATGGACTTGTCAGCACTATCAGGTTCAAAGCATACTGCTTGTACTAAAACTACTAATGACTGCAACACCTACAGAAAATCTAGGGAGAGAGGTCAACTGACATAGCCAAGGGAAGGAAAGTTGCAAGCTAAAGTTAAACCAGCAAGATGTGTTACAAAAGCAATTTTCTGTAAGCTTATTCACTGTCACTCATCTTCAACCTAGATTAACTACATGCTACTAAACATGCCTAACACCTTTACGCAGACGAAAGCCCACATGTATTAAATTACCATCATTCTACTCTCCACAATAGTACTGTCAATGAGAGGGCTTCTTACACCTCAAGCTCCTGCATGATAAGATCTGATTACAGTTTTATCTTCTAAGAATCTGTGATACAGTGCAAAAGAGTAAACTATAGAGACTACCTAAACCAAGTAAGTTTAAATGAAACTCATCCAGACCTGTTCCTACAACGTACTGTACATCGCATGCTGCTAAATGTGTTTGCATGCTTTACAAATGCACCTCACCAGCAGCCATGCAGATGCATAAGCATAATAAGAGATGTTAAGAGCACCAGACTTCTTCTGCAATAATTAGAATGTTAATAAATTTCTGATGGGATTACTTTCGGATTTTTAAAAAGTTTGTGTGGGATTACTTTCAGATTTTTTTTTTTTTTAAACAAAATCAAGAAGTTACAATTACTTCACTTCTAGTGAACTCCCCCCGAACTTTCTGCCCCATCAAAAATGTTAAGTAGAATTACGATACTTAAATTCAAAGAACACATCTGAACTGTACAAAGACAGCTTCTTGATAAGGACTCCTGGGACCTCCTTGTCATCTGAAAGATGAATTGCAAGGGTATATTGAAAGAGATGGCCCACAGGAATATCTGTTAAAGCCCACAATTCTTACAGCAAATACACTTCTAATTTTGCCCATGAAAACATACAAAAATAATCTTTTGATGGATAGGGAGGAATGGAGAAAAGACAGGCAAATATTGGGTCAAATATGACAAAAGTAAAGCAGGAAATCTAGCTCTGTTTTTCCCCACTCCTTTAGGTAATATATCATGTTTTTGCACTCAGACCAAAGATGTAATACAAAAAAACTTCACTCACTGTTATTCTGAATATATTAAACTTCAAGATTATGCACAAATTATTTTTGTCAGTTGTAAGTACCTATAAACTTTTAAATTATCTAAGTAAACTATCTCTAAGACAATTTGCATTGATAGGCTCACGTACTCAGATTTTTATTTGGTATGATTTTAAATGAGCATCAATTAATGAGGAATCCACAGGTATGGAATCTATCAGCATGTTTTTATTCCATCATAAAAACTAAATCAAAACTTTGTCAGTGAATTTTAAACAGTGCATTTGATTGTTGTTTTACCTGAGTTTCTAACTTTGGAAATAGTAAGTAAACTTTTTTTTAAAAAAAATTCTGATTCACCACTTGCTTAAGTAATATACACACATGAGTATATACTGGGGAACAAGCCCTCAACAGAAGCTGCAGGGATGCAGAATTTAACAGAAATAAAAGACATTTGTTTCCTCCCCTTCACATGGCCTGAAAGCAGATTTGAGATGAATGTTCAAATCTGAGATCAAAACTATTTTGAAAACATGGTAAACCAGCTCCTAAATTAGGAGAGAACTGGAATTTGTTCCAGCATCCATATATACACTACAAAATGCTAACAACTACAGTCAACATCATTACACATTGTATTTCTCCAAGCAGGAGAAATAAACAGAACATGCTGGGGGGGGGTGGGGAAAGGACCCTTACAACTTTCTGTTTATTGAAAAGGCATCTTCCCCTTTCCTAAGAAAAACAAAACAAAGACCCAGCTGCAACTGAGTTGCCTTTTTTCCTATTTGGTCACACAACGAACATTTTAAATATACGTAGTTTCATGTATAAATGTATTTCCACTCTGAGCACAGTGAAGTCAGCTCACATGCTAACTTCACCATGTCTTTTATCTACAGGATAGCACATACGTAACTACGTATCTGCCACCTCATTTTTGCAAATCTAACCCATTTTAATCTCCATGTAGAGAGTTTATTTTAATTTTGTTTAAATAGTAAGAATAATATTTGAAAACCTATGCTTCCAGGAGAGATGGTATCCGAAGGAACTGGATGGCTTTGCTGCAGTCTGGACATAGAAAATACTAAATCAAACAACAAGGCATCATTTTGCAAGTTATCTTTCTAGTCCAAATGCATGACTTGCAAAGTATCTTTAAAAATGTATTTGGTGTTAATTCTCACATAAACCAATCTGTTTATAGTAAGAGTTTGTTCTGCTACGGTCATGGGTTAACACTTCCAAGAGTGTACAGTAACTTCTCTTTCCAGTTTCATACACTGATTATTTCTTATTCTCTATTTCATGCTCTAATGCAAACCATGGGGAACTGGAGAGAGTACGTCACCCTCATTAGAAAGTCGAAGTTTTATATAGTCATATTACATGAATCAAATGAGGTAAGACAGCTGACGCTCCATCACACTACTGAACTTTTCAAATTAATTAAGAGGAATACTTTGCATTAATAACAACAATAAAGCCTATATAATTTAGATATATGCATAAGCTCCATAACGGTTTTCCTGAAACACAGAGCGACCCTGAAAGTGTACATAAAAGCACCAAGCTTCCTCAGCATACCAACAATTATAGCTGTCCCTCTTTTGGAGAAAGTTGAAGATGTTCAAGCTCTGAGAGCCTTTAGCTCAGCAGTCAGTCTACAAGACGCCTGGTGACAGAATCTACTAATAGATCAGCAATGTGTGCTCCCTGGTACTTGCGAAAACTAAGATTAGTGCACAGACTCTGTCACAAGGCTTAGTACAATCTGCTTCTAAGGGAACAGACCCAGAGCCAGATGAAATGTTTACACTTCAGGTTAGAAGTGAGTTCTTTTAAACAGTCTTGTCTCAAGATGCAACAGGACTCTGCTCTACAGCAGTATTACTGAAAATTGTCCACAAGCTAAATTTAAAAAGAACATCTTTCTACTTATAATGCCTATCCTTAAACAGAAACATTTCTGATGCCACAGCTCCAATGAACTTTATGCTATGAACCTTTGTCACTACCAAACTAGTTAAACCCCAATATGGATCAGATTCCAATCACCGTAAGATCTTCTTGTGTAGTTAACTGCATGTATACAATGTACCACTAAAACCCATGAATGCTGCTTGTGCAACAGTATGGTTTTGCACCAATGCATATCATTTCTTCTCACTTTCGAATTATTTTATGTAAGAAAGAAAAAAATGTCAAAGCTTACAGGTACTAGGAACACACCATTTCATTGCAAGTCCCAAATTGTCACCAGATGTAGAACACCTTGTCACACTGAAGCCATCAGTAAGAAAAAGCATACCCTACTGATGGGAAATAGCAATGCACACTCTTCAATGAAGAACATTTGTACTACCAGGACGCAGGAGTACCAGAATGAATGGCTTTCCTTCACAGAAGATTCTAGCCACGAGAAGCCACTGTATTTCATCACAGCAGTGACTCAAAGCCTTTCCATAGTCTGCAAAGAGATTTGGCAGCAAATAAATTCAAGTGTTGTTTTATGTAGCAGCACTAGCAGATAAGGTTTAACGAAGTGTTCTCTTAGCCACCAGGCTTCTCAAAATCAGAATGAAGAGCATCGGGTAACTCAACCAGCTGACAACTGGAAGCTGGAAGAGATGCAGAAATGAATGAGAAATTATGACTATAGTTCCCTCACCCACGCAGATGAAGATAACCAATCCGTAGCTAATACAGGGTACACAAGAAAGCTCTGTATTTTTACTTCTGGTTCTTTCAGGTTCCAACATGAGAAAGAAGCTAAAGTTTGTGCCTAACCTAACACACACATTTTCTGCTCAAAACAAGAATAGAAGGATCAGCAAATGACTTCAACAAAAGAAAGCACACGAGAAAGGTTTTCATTGTCTTCATAACATTTGAAAGTGAGACTTCGAAAGTGTTGTGAAGAAGAGTTTTATACAACTCACACTTCTAATAGGGATGTTTCTGTCACCCCACGCAGAAAGAACACAACAGAACAGGAAGTAGTCCATGTTTATTCATGTAAAAAAGCAACACACTATAGAAGAGGGTTCATAGTAATCTCTTCATTAGGCATCACTTCCACTTCAAAAATTTAAACTCCTAACACTTTCCCATGATATTTTTATGTTTAAATACAGAAACAGGATTATAAAGAAACCCACTAATGTTGTACCGCGCATCTTCTGAAACTACAAATGTCAATTATATGGATAACTTTCTGATTTACAACTTGTAGAACCATGGCAACTATGCAAGATGTACATGCCTGTATTTACATATCGAGCAGAAAAGACAAGAAAGAAGTTGCATTCACTTTCTAGTGCAAGTCTACAATAATCACACAGACAGAACAACATTTATTAACAGGAATGGAACAAGTCCACACATGAATAAGAAAAGATCATAAATAATACAGCTGTAAAAAAGATTAAAAAAATCTCAGACTGAGGTAGTCAAGAATGTGCAATATGGATGTTTGTACAGAGCACCTGTACAGTAGTTTCTCAAAAGCAGAAGTTTACTATGAGAAATGTGGTAGACTAGCAGGGTGGGTATGGATTATAATGGGTATGCCTTCCATTAAGAAATTAACGAAGATCACCTATTGATATATACAGTCTCTTCAGTTGAAAGTACCACTAAACAGAATCTCAGACAAGAGGTCTATTCTACTTTGACTTCTGATCACTCCAACTTCATCCTCACAGAATTCGGTTCCCATTTTTCCCTAAGCAGAATAATTTTGGTGGTACATATAGCAATTTTTTTCTGAACTCACAACCAGATTAGAGTAAAACAGAGTAAGAAAATGTTTTGAAGAAACACAAACATTTTAAACAAAAACAATCATTTTTCTAAATAGTTTTATTTACATTTTTCATATACAAGTACGTTAAATGATACATTCTGACTAGTATCCACACCAGTGTGAATTACATGAATTAAAGATACTGATGTATTGCATATGATGAAATGCAAAACAATCAACCCTAAGCTTTGTTCCCACCATCTGAATCCTCATACAGCATCTGGTTTGTTACTAAGACATCTAAAATTCAGTGTCTTCATGTCAAATAGAAGTTATCTGAACAAACATATCTAGTTTCATTTCTTTAGAACAAGCAATAACACAGGAGTCTTACTTGCAAAACTTGCAAGACGAAAAATACATATTAAAAGCCAAACACTTTACACACATGTTACTAGCTTTGTATTTATTGTTTCTAGACTTCGGGTATTTGTCACAACTGTCTTGTTCTTATGATTTTTAAATCTTTAATTATGGCAACCTTTCATCCCCTACTAACAACAGTTCATAGTGACCAGGATATAATGCAATATACTCAACAACAATAAATGTAAAAAGGTGTGGTGTGAACTGGCCTGAAACATTCAGGACAATTACAGATTAATGTTTCCACTTAGAGCAACTGGAACTAAAAATTCTTTAGATCATTAAAAAAAAGTTGGAAATACATGAACATAGTTTAATGTGCATAAGAGGATTTTCAACCTGGTGAATTCTCAAAGGAAACTAGCAGAAAAAAGGTGACAACTTCAAAACTTGGTTCAGAACTACTCAAACATTTATAACAAAGTAGAAGTTCTTTCAAGTGCATGAAAAGCATTATCAAAGTCTTTCTATATCTAGAAGATGGTTCAAACAGTCAAAGAGACAAAGGAAGTAGTAATAGACAGCTGGGTCTACGGGATCATAGGGTGTATGACATCAGAATTTATTTTTACATTTCTGTAGCACCTTTTAGCCAGACGCTAAAAGCACTTTAATCACTAAAGCGAGCCTCACAACAACCCTGTGAGGTAGGTAGGTATGTATCTGTTTCAATAATGGTTAAACGGGTTAAAGAACTTACCTAAGAGGACACAGCAAATCAGCAGAGCAGGCTAGAATCCGTATTACATGATCTATGAATTTAACATTATGGCACATGTGGGACTGAGACTTACATGCTCCTTTTTAAAACTGTGAAAAAGGCACTGACATGTGAATTGATTCACGTTTTCTGGAACTAGTTTTTTACAGGAAAGGTATCAGGAGAAAAATGTGCTTTAAGCAACTAGAGAAAACAGTCTGAGTAACAACAGTGGCATTACTGTACCACTTCCTAAATTTTAGTAGATGCAGAATAGCAAGTTAACTATTTTACTTGCTAAAATACGTATCAAGAATAGATTACATAGTCTGTCAAATTCACTAAACAAAACTATCCTTGCAAGTCATAAGTATTCAAATGCTGTGACCCAAAAACATGAGCTGGGAGTTGTTTCATCCAATTTTATGTCCTGCAACTCCTTCTTTGAAGGACAGAAGAAATAAGAACCAGTGCGAGAATCAAAATTTTTTGAGCAATTAAAACTTTAATAGCAGAGATCCCATGAACAAACTGTCAAAGCATGCTCTTCCCAGTTAATAGTCATGTTCTACTGACTACCAAACCAGTCATAATAGACAGACCAGAGCATGTAAACCAGTGCTTGGCACATAAAACGGAAACGTGCAGTATTCAGTTACTTTGGCACAGTCTGTGTATCAGTAGCAGTAAGTTAGGCGATATACTAACTGCTGAGCTCTGCTTTGTGCTATATTCCACGAGGGAACAGTGTCATACACAAAAAGGAAAACAGAGTCAGTCAGTTGAACGAACACTGTCATAAAAAGAGATAATCACAGCAGTAAGGCCTGCACTTAGAAGTTTTACAGTACAAAATGAACTGGCATATACAAGGAAACAGTTTTTGTTCATGTAGATTATAAGCAATGATTTCTACTTTAAGATTGGTAGTGACTAAAACAAATGTATTCCTCAAGTTAGGCAAAGGGAAATTCACAGATTTCTAACAATTTCATAATCCAGCTGTTAAAGGGCTAATCCCCCCTTTTTGTAAACCCATAATGATAACCCTCACCCTAGCTCATCTTCCAATAATAGACCCCCACTACATAATGATATTTAGATAAGATTTATGTTGTTCAGAGGACAAAAATCTCTAGTGAAAAACAACCTGCCAGAAAACAACCCTCACTTTCATCTCCCTTTTTGTCTTTCCGTGATGCAAAGCGGAAACATTATGTTAAAGAGCAAAGTGATACGCTTGTTTTGACATCAGGAAAAACACATCTTACAGACAACTGAAGATTTAGCAATTTTCAGATTTTAATACCAAGGCAATGAAAGCAAATCAAAAGCAATGCTAAAAAGGATTTACCACAGGTTTACTTTCCCAGCTTAAGGCTGGAAAGACCAATACTTCTGAACTACGCAAGAGAAACTTTCTAGCAGGAGGAAACTACCATGATTTCCAAGGAAAAAAGCTTTTTGAAAATACCTTCCCTATATTCCTTGTGCATCTTAAGGCTGCAATAAAGGAAGCCTCAAAACAATTCCTCCATCTCAGGTAGCCTTAAAAAATTAATTGAAGTCTTAATTTATATTTAACCACGCTGTTAAAAGAACATTTGAGAAAACATTTAATTTTGAATTTACTCTCAGACAGGACTGTATATATGATCTGCAACTTAAAACAACACTAACAACAGCACCCAATTGTGTGAATATATTTTTGAGAGAGGAATTTGGAAATAAAAAGTTGTTTTGGCTTATAGCTATAAAGAGTTACATATACAAAAAAAGGCAGAGATGAGCATGTTGCTTTTTAGTTAAATCAGTCACTATGTGAATTCTGACAGAAGTTACTGGAACCAGGGAAGAAAAGTTGAAAATTTAAGTTGTAACTGAGATTTTGAAAGTTTGCATGCTAAGATAAAAGATAAATTTCTAAAAGGTAACCTCTTAAATTTCTTTCAAATATAACCCTTTTCAAGCGTAACCTCCACCAGAACTCTACAGTTCACGTTTTCCCATTGTTTGGAGTAACAAAATAATATATTCCATTTCTCTTATATTTGAAGTGTAGTTATAGACAGACACACACACATGTGAGATAGTGATCTTTATGTCAATTCTTTCCGTCTCAAATTTACTTGTGTTAGCCAGTTACCATACCTGTTGGGTAGAAGCTGATCTTACTTCCTTGAAGAAGCACATAAAAAAATACCCTAGACTGTTACAAGTTTTGCTTACTGTTAATGTTTCTAAATACTACTGGATTATAAATTAATTAAAAGGTATTAAGGGATGTAATGCCTGTCAATTCATCTCTGAACATGGTTCAAGACAAGAAGCCTCAGGCAAGAAGCTTTACACTGGTACTTTCTGCTGCAAGATCTACAATGCAGTATAGCATTTCTGAGGTGGTCTAATTCACCTCTTAAATTTGAGGCATAGGAAAGATAAAGGTTTTAAACAAGCACAGAAATCTGATAACTTAATGTAATCATCAAAATAGATTAGATTCTAAAGACTAGATCCTGTAGCAAACAGAGGGTACAAGAGACTAATGGATTTGGCCGCAAGGTCCCAAAAGGAAAAATACACATCCATATGTGTTAGTGCATTCACAATCTCCCAAAGATGTCCAATCACCGACATTCCAACTACTACATAACTACTGAAAACAAAATAGTGAAAATTCTATTCTCTTTAATTAGGTAGTATTAAATTTAGGTTGCACTATTTTGCACTATAACATCTTACTATAAGCGACAATTTAAAAATTTGTTAAGATTCCCATGATCCCAATTTTATTTAATAATCTTCCAAATTTACTGCCAGAACACTTTTGGATACAGAATTTAATGTCAAATAAGATATAACTATCCAATACAGTTTTGCCACTCAGATTGCTGCTTAGCAATTTTCACATAAAATGGAAAAAATTTAGCTAGCTCATTTCTTATCTACAGAACTCAGGTCCCTGCCCCTGCAGTTTAGCATGCAGAAGGATGTGCCTCGTAAAAAATGTGCAGCTAAAAGATGCCCACAAAAAACATGTATATTGGTATTAAATATCAGCTACAGAATATTAAAATTAACAAATACTCAGACTATACAGTGCATTTCATGACATGTCGTTAAAGACTGCTTAAATAATCAATGCACTTAGTGGAAAGTTTTGTATAGTTACACAAACAATCACAATTTTGTTAGGATGTTTAGAAACTTATGAGTCGTGGTACTGCATTTTCCCAGTATTTTCATTGCAGAAATCAGCTTCCATCCCACACCCTCCCTGAAAACACTGTTCACAGAAACACTGAATTCCCTAATAAAGCAAAAAAATTGAAAGATCCAAACATTCACATAAAGTTACTCAAATAAGTTTGTACGTATAAAAAAAAGCCCTCTAAGTAAATGACACGGGAGGCAATAAATTGACACGACAAGTAAATAAAAGGCTAAAGCACTCCAATACCATTGAAACTGTTTTAATGTTGTTGCAATTCCATAATGCAACAATCATCAACTTATAAAAGACCCAATACTTTAGAATTCATTTTAATCACTCCTTTACACCTATTTTACAAAATAAAGGCAAGGCATATTTAAAATCCCCCTTTCCCTACATTTTATGTGCCTATCTTATTTATGCTTATGAAAGTATGAACTTAAACTCCTATTAAACATTATATAAGAAAGAATGTAAAAATATTAACCTCTGCTTCAATGTACAGTTTCCAGAATCTGCCAGAACTGGGGAACTGGGCAACAAGGCGTTCATAGGTCTTCCGTGCTTTGTCTATAGGTTGATTCTAAAAATTGAAAATCAAAATAGCATTTACAATATTATGATTTCTGTAAACAAATATGCTGATTTTACTCCAGAACCAAATAGCGTGAGTGGACCATAGATAAGGAAATGTAATCCTATGTCACTAAACCTGTGCCTCTCGAATGAGAATGCTCCAAGCGTCAAGGTCATATGGATTTTCTTCTAGTTTCTTTTCAGCTTTCTTCACTTTTTCTGGAACATATTCAGCAGCCTAGAAAAATTAAAAAGACGACATAAGAGATCACAAGTAGAGTTTGAAAAGTTCTGTCCCAGCTACAAAGTCAAACTAATAACATTCTGACAATGTAACATTTCAGATCTCAGTTTATATGCTGGAGTTACTAAATTATAATTTTATCTGGAAAACAAGTTGTCCCAGTAAGATAATGCACCCTTACCACAGGAAGTTCTACATACTTGGTGATCTAGCAAACAGCTAGACTACACTGACTGAATTTTTCTAAAAACACAGGAACAAATCTGAGTTTGCCAGGATATTTATTGCACTATGAATTTTAAACAGTTTTACTGACCTGAAACTTAAGATGCAAATTCAGACCAATTTTTCTATTATAGACCTCAGCCAAACAAATCCAGGTTACTGCACTAGTCATTCTGTACATGCAGGACAGTAAGTATTTTGTACCACAAGTTACAGATTTAACAAGAAAACTAGGAGATGACAGATCTAGTAGAAACATATACATGTTATCCAAACAATTTCTTTCTTAAATTTCTGATATGCCAATCAGTGTATTCTTACAGTTGCCTTCCTGCAGCTTTGCCCCCCACCCCCCCTTTTTTTTGTTTCTACACTCAAGACATTCATCTTGGAGTTTCTTTTGTGTTATTTTAAAGACTTGTGGAAATACCTTACTTCATAATCTCCAGATTTTTTTTTCTAGATTTAACACTGTTAGCACAAAATAGATGAAAAAAAAAATACAATCTGATGATCACATACACACAACCCTGAAAATACATGCTTGTTACAATTCTAAACGATATGAAGTTTTTTATTAAGCATGAAATATTGTTCTGACCTGAACTCCAAACAGTTTATTTACTAACTTTCCAAAGTTGACTCATTTTCAGGCAGATGTTAGCAGTCCCAAATCGCACGATCAAGTAAATTCTTGCCTTCTTGAGAAGTAACGATAATAACCTGTAAATTATTGCTACAAGACCTTTCTTGTGAAATTTCACAAGTTAGCCACAGAATTACTGTTAGAATTTACAGTTCTGTATTGTATAGTGCAGTGTAACTGATTTACTGTACAGAAAACTAAGAAACCCCTGTCAACTGCTAATAGATTATCTCAAGGAAGTCATTTTAATTCTTAATATTGGATCTAGATCAATAGATAGCTTTGAAGATGAAAAAGACAGTAAACAGGACAGAGAGAATTGATACTCCTTTCTATCAAAGGTGCCATCAAACACTTATAAGGGGAAAGAGAAGGTAACTAAACCTGTGTAAAACTATAGAGATATGACTTTAGTAAAATTAACAAGCATCACTATTGCGCATCACTCCTGAAGGAAAGCAGATGTTCCAAGAATACAAATCCAAGGTATTATTAATGGATTTTACCAGAAGACCATTTGCAGTCGCATTATATGAAGATAAGCTGCCAGTGAAGTATTGTGCAAAACAGTGACTTAAAGAAACAAAAAAGCTGGGCCTAGCAAATGCAGTAAGCCTCAGTTACTTGGGAACATCAACTTTATTTCCAGGAGTGCCCTGCCCCTTTGCTTTTGTCAACCTCTGCAAATGCACAGCAGCTTCTTATGTTACACACTGCAATTCAATTTGATCATTTAAAGAAGCTACCGTATTTTTTAATATTTTTCAGCACTACCCGTATTTTGTGCCAGTCACACTAGCAGGATATAATTCAAGGCAGATCCCTTGAAAGATTTTAAATTAAATTTATTTATAAGATGGACAAATGATAAAAAATGTTGCAGTACTGTTAGACTGGCATGTAATAGAGGCCATGCACGAAAGGGAAAAGGAAAAAGTTAGTAGAAGGTGCTTTACAGGAGTTTAAAGACTTCTTTTTGATTCAGCTTGAGTCATTCTTAACATTAATTGCTCAGTGCAAAGCAGTGGAGCTTGGAAGGCAAGTATCTAGCCCCACAGCAACCTAAATTATAAAATTAATTGGATTGAAAAAGATAAAAGGAAAAGTTAGCTCAAAGTTGTCACCTCAAAAGTAGTAAATGCACAAATTTCCACATGAATATTTTTACATCCCTAAGTCCATCAAAATTCTGAGTCTGTAATACTGGATGTTATAGTTCAGCCGACACAGACTTAAGATGCAAAACACAGAATGAAACGAACTAGTGGTTTTATTTCTTCCAAAATGACAAGCATAAACATATTTCATCTTGCAGAAGACAGCACTGAAGGTGAAATTTCCAAAGTTTAAAGACTATTTATGTAAGTTACCTCTACAGACTACCCAAAATTGAAATGTTTATTCAATAAAGTGCTAATTCAAATGTGTCTACATCAGTGGTAAGCATTGCTTCTCATTATATTCCATCTCAGTAAAATCTACTTCTCTCAAATATTCAACCAAGGATATATTATTCTGCATTCAATTAGACAGAAATGCCTATCAGGAGTATTATTAATATCAGCTACAACTGAAAAAAAACCACCCTACAACTGAAGCAATTGCACTGTAACTAGTGACTTTTAAACAGGAAAAAGTAGAAAGGGCCACTGAAGCACACCAACTATTTCAGTAGTAGTTCAGTTGTATTATCTCAAACCTTTCCACATGACATACAAAACTCAACTGACACAGTAGTGAAACAGTTAAAACTTCCAGGAATTTGATTTCACCTATGCAGAATACAGGGCAATAAACTGAGGAAGGCTGAAATAAAGCTGGTGAAAAAAATAGATGCTGATAAGATGCATAATCATAGCAATCCTACATCAATTTTGTATGTTTGATATAGGACTCCTAATCTGTGTAAGAAGCATAATAAAATGTTCATTCTTTTACTGGAAAAAAGAAACCACTAATTTCCTAAATTAGGAAATACTCCCTTGGCGGCAGCAGATAAAGTTCTCCATACACTTCTATAAGACAAAAATTATAGGAGCTCTACAGAATTGAAAATAACTATACAATCAGGGTTTTAAACTGTACTGCTTGGCATTACTTGTGCTTTATGTAAGCAAACATCCAACTTCTTAAGGCCAGAGAGCACTCCCTCTCCTGTTCTATCCATCTCCAGTACGGATAAAAGCTGTCCACATTTCAGAGAGGCATAGTGCACTGCAGGCAAACCAGTGTCCTGGTTCTATCTGAGACAAAACAAGGCCTCATTACCCTGCACCTTCACAAATAATCACTCCTAATATATTGGCGAAATCAATACTTCGGATTTCCAGTCTGGACCATTTTGCCACAACTAGGTACAGGAGCAAAGATGCATTCAGTGCATCAGATCTGTGAGGACTAACACCTACTGCAAGCATACAGTGGAAGGGAAGAAGGAGCTTGACTTTTAATCTAGCTATTAGTCAGAAACACATTTGATCCCAGTTCTGAAAACTGCATGTTAACTGCACTCTGTGCTTAGACCTGCTGTTAGCACAGTTCAATGGTATGCGGCTTTTGATTTTGTATTTTTAATTGCACTGCTTCCACAACAGCCAATATCCAAAACTGTGAATGCTTAATTCTTGGGTGTTTGTTCACTGCCATGATCCTGACCCTAGATAAGCATTTTCAGTCCCTCCCTCTGGTTAACAGAGGCACTAGAGTTAATCTCATCCTGTAACAAGCCAGTTCAGGGACTTAAATCAGCAGAAAAAAAAAACGTATTAGAAAAGCGATTAACTTTCTAATGGTTCAGCTTCTTGATTTCAGGATCAGATGTGATGCAGAATAAAGCAAGCAAAACCACACAGGACTTTCACAGTCCCAACTTAGATTAGCTTCAACTACCATAAAACTACACCTAACCAGATAGATACATGCTTTTAACTTTTCTTTATTGTCTGAAAAAAAAAAAATGCTGCAAAGAATTGTTGCATACAAACTTGAAAAATCGGTCTTTCCCTCTGCTTTTGATTAACTGTATTCAGTATACCTCCCACATGATCTGGCTCCTATCCCACAAACAACCCTCCGCCGGTCACAGAATTATCTGAGCACTTAAGGCTCCATGTCCACAAGTATCTGTATTACCATCTAGTCTTATTCACAGCCTCGCTTCTATTACTTAGTAACAGATAAATAGCAATGGATTTTTAGTTTCACAGATACTAAGAGTGTAAAGTGATCTTTATGACCAGTTTCCAAAATCTGAAGAGAGCTAAAACCAAATTAACCAACAAGACGTCTAGGAGCTCCTTCCTGCCTGAAAAATACATCAAATGCACAAAATCCAAATTTGAATTCATACAGGATATCAGAGGGAACAAGAACAGAAGAAACAAAGTTCACCTTTAGTACTTACTAAAAGTTATTTATCAGTCACCTTCAAGGAAAAATTCTTGGTTTATACCTCACTGCTAAAAGCAACAGGCCTCTGAGAATGAACCCTCATGACTCCAAAGTGCGTAAGAAAATACCTAGCTAAACACCCCTTTCAAATATTCACACCACCTAATGCATCCAATTGCTTAAAGCATCCTCCTGTTTCCACAAAAGCATCTTCTGCAGTGAAAAGGAAATGTATTTTAACAGCTGTTCCACCTGTGAAGTGGCTATTGTAAGGTGCTTTAAAAACTACCACTAATTATGAAATCAAAACTTCTACAAACAAGATGTATAGGCCGCTGCACGCAAACACGTAGGAATTTTAATGGATAGTTCAGTCTGATTGGTTCAACATCCAAAAGGAATTTTATGTCCATTAAGATAGAAGCTACTGTTAGGAGGTTTTGGTTGGCTGTTGCACAGTTTAGCACAGCCTGGACTGTAACAGACCCAATGAATACAATTTCAAACATATTAACATGCAACTTTACAAGCACTGATAGTTGTCCAGTTAGGTTAATTTACAGGTTTGCATACCGCAAGGTTTTTTTCTTAAAAGTTTAGTTACAGCTGTATGTGCACAGAACAAGTTTTAAAATCCTTTCTTCAGTAACGCATCCCTTCCCTACACTATAGTTACACCTTATCAGTCCTTGCACTTTCGTAAATCTGCCACAGTAGAAACAGGCACAGAGCACAACCAATTTAGGTCGTCTTAGAGAGTACATGAAGCAATCACCACACGACTGAAATGAAACTAGAATTGTACATTGAAGTCCAGAAAAATGTAAAGACATAGATAGGTGCAAGCACGTACTCTTTGCAACCTCGACACACGGAGATATTGGGAAGAGCCTGTCAGTGAATTTTCTTGCAAATGATGGCAGACACAGACTTTCAGTCTACAAATGCGGATTTCTATGATATAGACAGGACTAAATGTTTGGTATTCTAAAAACCGACTTTGGAAATTCTGGTTTGTTAAACATCGCGTAGACTTTGCCAGGAGTCTGGCAGGGACCTAACAGACTTTAAGCCCTGACATCATTCAACTGGTTCTGCTGAAAGTAATTTGGAACCACAGTTAACACTGTGCAAGAACTTAAAATATACTGTAATAGTGGTGGCTACATCACATTTCTTTGCCTCCCTGCCCCAGTATGTTCTACAATAATGATGCAAGGAGACAACCTATATAATATAGCTTAAGCTCCTGCTCTACACAGTAAAGCAGCCTAACAATGCCTGCAGCTAAGCTCAGCCTAAAGGTAGTAAGTAAAGCCACATTTCAATTGCACTGCACCTGGTACAATAAAGCCTCCTAAACCCCAGCTGGGTCTTCAACCTTACAATACATTTACTCTCCCACCCTCCCTACATCAAACATTCCACTCTCCCTTCTCACCCTATTGTAACTTTGTACTTGCTGGAGACAGTATGGCAATTTGTTATTCACCTGGCTGCTTTTCGAAGTCCCCTCCAAACCCTGAGATCTGGGAAGCAAGATGCAGACATCCCTGCATGTCAGAGAGTTAGAGCTAACAATTCTGATTTGTCAAAGATCTTTAACATCTGCATCATACACTACCATGGGTACATTTTATGCAACACATACAGATTAACTGTACAGTCACTCCCTTATACTGATCTATGTGACTGTCAATGGAAATGGCACCCAAAAACTCAGAAGCTGGTTGTGGAACCAGCAGATGAAACCTGGAACAGGAAAGCCATATGCAATCCAACTTCTGCCTAGCTTCAGCTTCCTACAGAAAGGAACATTTATAACCGTAAGAATATTGTGCATGTAAAATCAGAGAGCCCTTCAGATAGCACTAGGTTACAGTATATAGCAGCTGCAGCGTGGGGAAAGGAGCAAGGCAAAACTGCCCCAGTCACAATGCTTTGTTGTGCCTCCTTCCACAGAGACAGTGAATTTAGGTCTATCGTGCTCTGGCTCTGTAAGACCACAGTAGTTGGACTGGCATCAACACTTACTTAAGGCATACCAACCTCACTACATAACTGGACGAGTTGTAGCCTAGGGTGCAGAAAACTTCTTGGTAGTATTGCTAGAGACAATAATATCAAATTGTGGCCTATCTTAACATCAGGAGTAAGAAACAGAAGTCTGTCAGGGTAAGACAATAAAAAAAAAGTATAGAACAGCTTAGTGAAGCTGAAGAAAAGTGATGGGAGGTAATTGACCATAACAAAATTAGAGACTTCTAGGAAACCAGAAACCAGAGGCCTCCATAAAGCAGACTGGGGGGGTGGAAATAACCCAATCTATATATGAGTTGTCTGTGGGGTTTTGTTTGTTTGTTTTGTCGGGTTTTTTTTTAAGTTTAAAGTGCACCCAATGTAAAAACAGTAATCAGAATTGGGTAAAAAGGATGAACTTCAACATGGATCAGAAAAACCAAAATCCAAGCCATATGCTAAAAATACCTGCTCTACATAGGCTACAAATAATGATTTGCAATTTTTGAATGCCAAAACCCTCTGTGATATAACATCGCATTATTAAAGCTGTTATTGTCTGTATACTGAAGTAAAAGCTATTCTGGAAAGTAATTCAACCTTTTGCATATTAAATTGTTCCTTGCAAAAGAAAATAAACCCTTAAGTCATCATTTTTCTTTAAGTTAAATAGTAATGTGTTACAAGCTACAGAAATAAACACACTACTTCAAGCAACAGTTTCATTATGCAATTCAACATCAATGTAATTTTTTAAAAGAATATATTGGAGTGGGTAGCTTAAGTGTGAAACATATTATATGCCAGGATTGTCCAAATTTTATTGTAGCATGTTCTTGCTTCTTTGTAGCCATTTACCTTTTGATGATTTAAACCATTCTGAAGAATATGTTGCTTAAACATGCTGTAAGTATACTTATTAACTTGACCAGCTTTGAGCATACAGGCTGGTAATTCATAGGATATTTTCCTAATGAGACAGAAACTGGGTATTTTACATTCTGAGCACTTGTCTTTCCTATCCTACCCCCCAGAACTGGTGATCTTACAAAGAATTTATACACCACCATATCAGAGTACGGGCCCAGACACACAGAAACATGACCTGTTTTGTGAAGAGAATGACATTCTATGAGGAAAAGCTTCTTAAGGGAGCACTAAGTCATTCGCTTAATTTTTGTAGGCTATATTGCCACTAAGGCATGCCACAGTGTTACCAACCACTCATCCCTCAATCAGGAACTTTCATCTCAAGCCCTCCAATTAACACTGATTTTAAACATAGCCCCCAACCCTAACTATCAAAAAGAGTTGTTTAGAGAAATTCTGCCAATAAGTACGAAATAGTACACGGTAATATCAAATTTAAAAAGCTAACACACCAACACTCTGCTTGCATCTGCCTAGAAGATAAGAAGTTATGACAAATACATATTTTAGTATATTAAAAAAACCCCAACAAAACTTAACTGAAACAGCAGTTATACCCCCCCATAAGAGCAAAAATACTGCACAAGAAAGAAGATTCTTTATTAAATAAGCATATTTTCATTGTTTCTAATTTAAAGGTGTTTCATTAATGCCTTACTCTGGAGGAAAAGGGTATCGTTAGAGACATACACAACCTTGTATGTTAAGCGCGAACGCTCACTTTACAAAACACCGCAAAAGTATCAGTGTAAACAGCTGAACCGTGTTTCAATTCTCTTCCGGAGTGCGTGTGCTCAGTGACCACGAACAAACGAGATCCGGAAAGCGCAGCTCCCTGCAGTGTCTATTGTCCACCTCGACCTGAATTAAAGTTTGATTACCAGAAACGCTAAGTCTGAGAGAGACATAGCTTTCGGAGCGTTGCCGGCTCTACCGGCGGCGGCCGTTGGGAGCCGTTGGGAGCGGCGCCGCGCACCCCCTGCCCCCCGCGCAACGCTTCGCTGACAGAATAAGCCCGAGTTCCTCACCATGGGTGTGTGCGGCGGGGGAGGGGAGCCCTTCCCCGACCGCGCCGCTGGGGAGGCCGGCAGGGCTGAGGCGGGCAGGGAAGTGGCAAGGGCCGCGCTCCCCTCGCCTCCCGGGGCGGCCCGCGGCGCGGCCGCCAGCGCAACGGCAGCTCCGGGCGGCGGCCAGCCCCACGCGCCGCGCCGCACGCTCACCCCCGCCGCCCCGCCGAGGCCTGTGCAGCGCGGCCAGCACCGCGCAGCCCCAGGCCGGCCCGCCCCACCGCCACAGCGGCTCTAGCCCCCGCGGTTCCCCTCAGGGAGCGGCCTGCGACCTCACCCTCCTCCCGCTCACCTGGTCGGCGGCAGCTCCCTCTCCGGACATGGCGTGTTAAAACAGGGCTGGGGCACCGAAGCCCCAGACAGATTAAAAACCCCTTTAAAAAGGCTCCCGCCGCCGCGGGCAGCTCCACCGGCCGCGCCAACCGCCGCGGCCCAGAGCTTCGGCAGCGCTAACAGCAAAATGGCGGCGCGGCGCCTCCGGTCCGGCTTTCAGCGGGGGCGGAGGAAGGAGTGGCGCCGCGCGGGGCACGCTGGGAAAAGCCGGGGGGGGTGGGCGGCCCTGAGCCGTTGCTGTGTGGCGGCGCGCGGGGAGAGTGGCGGGTAGGAGGAAGTGCGTCACGGCAGCGCGCGGCCCCGGGCCGGAAGCGGTCCGTGAGTGCGGGGCTGAGGGAGGCGCTGGTGGCGGGTGGGGCGCGGCGGCCTGGCAGCCGCGGCGGGGCCCGGTCCTCCTCCCCGGCGCTGTGGGGGACAGGCCTGCCTCCCGCCGCGTAGGGGCAGCGCGGAGCACCGGCGTCCGCCTCGGAGCCGCGGGCGGGCCTCTCCCCGAGGGGCGGCCGCGGAGGGCCCTGGAGGCCGCGGCAGTCGTACTCATGGCGCCTGTAAGGGTTGCTGAGTGGGCGTCTTCTGCCGTCGCTCGGTCCCCGTTTCCTGGCGGACGGCGTATTGGTGAAACTCTGAGACAGTGGGCAGAGACCAGGGGGGGTTTTGTGACCTCTAGCCCTCGTCCTGCGGGCTCGTCCTGGGCTGTTTCGTTAAGGAAGTGTTGTCTGTGGAACAGTCACCTCTTTGCAGCAAGCCGGCGGTCTGCCCTTGGGGAGGTAGCGTCAGCAATGTCTGCTAGCAGTAGACCCATGTCTTCCACCTCGCAAGAGCTCTTTGTTAATCAAGGAGGCAAGTTCAAAAGACAAGCTAAGAGGTCATTGTTTCAAAAGACCTCAAGGACCCAGGAAGCAGCTCCCCCTAAAGCTAATTAATTTTATTTACGAAGTAATCGCCAGTCTGTGAGAGAAGGGCTTTGAGTCTGCCACTGCAGCGAAACTGCTGTATGAAACAAATGCATTGAAGGAGGCGTGGCAGATACCAAGGTGAACGATGACTTAGCTGCCATCACAACAGCAGTGTAAGTGTTCTTGAAATTGTAGAATACAGTCACGTTTATGCAGAGATACTTAAAGTAACTTCATACTAGCACTCTTTGGGTTCCATCCTGCTTCATCTTCTAGAAGTGACTTTCTTAAACCACAATAATGTGTGGAAAGAGGACACAAGAAAAACAGTACGTAACCTTTTCTTCTGAAGCTTGAACACCCCCAAAAAGGGAGAGGATTCTAAGCATTGACTTGACCAATCCGTGGAGTAATGTTATTCGTAGTACTGAAGAATTTTGATTCTATTGTTCTTCAGAAGTGAAATACAAACATACCTATCAATCTGTCGTGATAGATAAGCTGTCCTGCTCTCTGATTTCCCAGAGAATAGTGATTTTGTGATACCAGGCTAATTTGTTGTTTCTTATGGGCCATTTCTTCCATGTCACAACAGATTCTATTTTGAAAATATTTGATACATAAATATGATTTCTTTCAAAAAAATTGCACTTCTAATTCATCGGTGTAATGTTTTTTTCATTTCCCATGTAGGAACCAATTCTTTATAAGTAATCGCTTAAATCAATGCTGGTGAAACTTCCAATTACAAAATATACATGTATGTTATTCTAGGTCTACAGGATGTCAATTGTTTAAGTGGCCTAGTTGTAATTTTGTTATAGCTCTTTGTTTTTGTGTTGAAGTATGTTTCTATTCTAATTTTAGCTGCTTCAGGTTTTGGGATTGTGTTGTTCAGTTTCATAAAATGAGAAAGGTATTTTTGAGTGATGACAACGCCAATGACATATTGCTTGTCTAGTAGAATGAGCTAGTGAAGACCAAAATGAGTGATGCGTAATGTCATTTAGACTTCTGCTTCTTACCTCTTACAGCCTTTCACCCCACATAATAAAATAACGTGCTGTCTCTTAATACTGGTGTTGCTCTTGATTTCTGTAATTGCATGCATAGAACAGACCTTGGCCGAAACCCCAGCTGTGGTAAATACAAATAGTGCCTGTTCCCTTTCTATCAAGCGTTGCTGTGATAGCTTGAGTGAACTGCAGCTCTAATACATGGTCTTACCTCTTTAATGTGTTAGTTGGAGAAAATTAAAAGAAGCACTAAAGTACAAAAAGAAAATTAAATTTTAAATTCATATTGATATATCTTACCAATTCAGCCCTAATATCTTGTCTTGTTTTGCAGTTAAGTGCGAACTTTTTCACAACTGTGTGATAATGAACGTGTTTGTGTTTTGGTGTGAATCTCACAAGAGGCAGTATTACTTACAAAACCTGTGTGTAAATGATAGGTTATGTTTCAAAATAACTTTGAAAATGTTTTCCTTGTCTTAAATTTAGAGTTTAGATATAACAGTGTCAGCGTAACTCAAGTTTTGCCTCAAAAAATGCGAAAATCTACTGGCTTGAGTTCAATAGTATTGTAAGTTTGCATTAGCTGACCCATTTGACAGGCTTGTTTGGAGCTTTCTTGTTGATGGTATGGGTGCGAATAATGGGGATGCAGCAGCTAAGCTTGTAACAACAACTTAGTTGCTAATTCCTTCTTCTTAGCTCACATGTTGTTTTAGAATGTGGCTGTTCCTTCCCTTGCTTCTGAACCTGCGTCATCTTGACTGCTCAAGGCTTCTAGCCTGAGGTAACTGGGAGCAGTGAAGACACGATTACAGGCCTGTCTGCCTGGGAAGGCTGCACTTTAATTTTCAGATGGTTTGTGATTTCAAAGCAACAGGACATTGCTAAGGTGTACTATGCTGTAGTGATTCATGCTTCGTTCGGTAATTGACATGAAACTTACTGGCAAGCTATGAGTTAACAAGTAAACTATTGTGGATTATACTACTCTGTAAGTGAGTGCTGCAGAAATTGAAGACAAATCCAAAACTGAACATGAACGAAAGACTACCTACAGTTCAGTGGTACTTAAATATTTCTGCTTGGAAAAAATAGACAAAAATGATGTGTCACTTAGAAAAAAACAACTGGAAGAAAATGAAATAGTAAAACAAATAGATGTTGAACCTTAAAGGCTGCCATGCCAAGATGTTGGCAAACCATAAAGTGGAGCAAACTGGAAAGGAAACTGCTTTCACAGAGTTGGGGCAGTGGCTGTCAAACAGAGCTGACATACCTATCTTCCAAGTGATTTTAGTTGCTACAACAGATTATTTTTTATGCTAGTTATGAAATCACAGGTTTTGTGCAACCCTTTTAGTGCAACTCTATAACTACTAAAAATATTGTTCAGAAATTTATTTTCAAAAGGATTGACTCACAGATATAATTATGTTTACAGCTCTTAGATTTGAACTGCCCTATCAGTTTCTATGGGTTAATGCTGAATCTCAAGCTACCTGAATGCAGAAGATGCTGGAAGTGTCCTCCCCACTCCATCATAATATTATTGGAGGCTGCAGGTTGTGTCACCCCTCCTCCAAGACGGTTTCAGCATATGTAGACTGAAGACATGCTGACCTGAAAACTGAGAGACCCTGCCTTGCTACTGGCTAGGGTGATGGTGGGCACTGTTGTTTCCTCAGCTGAGAGTTCTGCGGTACTTGAGTACCCTTATAGAGCCCATAATCTGTCCTTTTGTTTGTGTAAACTGACAACACCGTGGGAATTCTGTGAACTAAAGAAAGAAGGTAATCTAAATTTATATTCCCATAGGCCATAATTAAGAATGAAATTCATCTTTTTGCCAAACTGGTTTTGCTTCCCATTTGACATCCACTGGTTTAGGGTGCGATGTGTCTCACTAATTGGTTGCATCAATGGCAAAGATGAGGAAGGAAGCAAAACCCAAGCTAACAGGCTTTGCCAAGTTTTTCTTGGCCTCTGCACTGGTACTGCTGGAGTTAGTAGTGAAGAGTGAAGGAAGCAGCTGTGAGGATTTGGGTGGTGAGGAGAAGGGAACAGTGCTCAGCTGAAAACTGTGTCGTGTGAGGACCTTTCAGCTGACTGGAATGTCAGTGTGTGAAACTATTTGCATTGGTATGTGACTGGTAGGAGCTGCGGCATCAGATCTGTTGCCCAAGTAATAGTCTCTGAAATAGGTTTCTTTCTGGGTGTTTTCTCACTCTGATCCCCATGTCAGGTACAGCACAGCACTACAGAGAGCCTTTCTTTGCTCTAAATACATGATTTACAGGTGCTGAAATAGGGTATTGGAGTAGCGAGCTGCTTGCTTGTTAGGTGAGACTCGGTCGGACTGACACATGCACTGTGGGGTTTGGACTATGGAAGACCTTAATATGTCAAAGCGATGCAGCCCAGCTGTTGAATCTGTTGCTGCTTCTGTGTTGCCAGATGCAGTAGTGTTCTCATTTATCATCCGTAGTTGTCTTATTTTGTTCTAGTTCTGCCTTCTTTCCCATTCATGCCTTCTGTTGTCACTTTCCCATTGGACTACTGTAGGCAATCTGTGCAAGAAAGGCATGGTGGGCATATGTTGTGTGTGCGTTATTCCAGCTGCCAGTGCCTGAGGTGCTGGTGATTGTCATCCTGGTAGAGGTTTACAATATGGGAAGTGCAGAGAGGGTCACATGTCATGAAAGGTGTTTAGATTACTGGTGCAGTAACCTAAGTTATGTCAGCAATAGCAAAGGATGAATTTCTGTATCCCTTGTTACCCAGTGAATTGGGTTTCATGATCATAGGCTGCTGTGGAATTAAAAAGAAGGGAGTCAGTGACATGTGGCGGTAAATGATGTGGGTGTAATGCAATCAAAGGAAGTTTATTTTTTTGAGAATTGAGAGAAATTTGTCAGTTTTTAAAATTAGTTTATTTAAGGAGTGAAACCAATTTAGAATTCTAGTATATAAGCAGAAAACAAAGGTGGATGGATTAGTGAATAACTAAGGTGAATAGTGGAAAATAATTGTAGCGAACTGCATAGTTACAGTAGTGTATTTTAATAGCGTAATGATATGTTAAAATTATGGATTGAATTCTAGCCTCCTCACATCAATTCATTTGCTTGAATTGGCTATCGTTCAATGCTATTTAACACAGTATTGCCTAGTTTATTTTTGTAAGCAGCTTTTCAGCTTTCCAAGAAAAGTGTAAATAATCCATGTTTAGACTGAACAAACTTTTTAAAATCTTCTAGCATTCTTTACCAGTATCAGTAGTTGAGTTCTTTCCTTCTATAACACTACTTGCTGTTCTGGATCAGTATTAGTATTCATCAACATTTATTTATATCACCTTGTGGATTCTTTGGAAAATTTACCATAGTGAAATGAAATCTGAAGCTGGATCTCTTTCTCTGTTTAAAACTGTATTTTAATGATGAAACACTAAGCAGTGAAAATAACGCTGAAAGTTGTTTAAGCCAACAGCTGGATATCTGCAGAGGCAGGGTTACATTGTTCTTTTGCTTAAGATTTCTGGACAGATATTTATGGATGTACCATTTATAGTGCACATGCAGTGGGTGCAACATGTCCTGAATACCTTGGTGTATAGTTTGTGTGCAGATCAGTTCTCCAGTACATGCACAGTCTCGCATGTCCAGCAGCCATTTCTGTGGCATTCCTGCATGCCTACCGCCAGGCTGCAACAGTGTCCAAGTGCCTAAACTCGGAGAGAGACTGACATCCTCCAGTTCTGCCCGGACAACATTTCCAGGCAAAAAAAAAAAAAAGAAGAAATCTGGAAAAACTCATATTGGAGAACAAAGTTTGGAAAAAAACCAAACCACCCAAACCCAAAGAAACAAAAACCCAAACCAACAAAAAATCCCCAACTGAATAATGCTGTTTGGCTGTGTACTGAACTAAAGTGGAGTCCAAAACAAGCCTGGCAGCTAGAGGGATAAAGGTGAAGTAACGTGTACAAATGCAGCAGTGCAGTTCAGTAATTGCAGTGCTCTTAAAGTTTTGAGTGTTGGACTTTGTAACCTAAGTATTTTTGAAGTAGTTAAAATGTGTGTGATGACCACTACCATGGCTAGATCTCTTCTTGCGGCTTGTCCCTGCAGGCTTGTGACCACTCCGTGTCCCCAGCACTGTGACTCACCCGGGAGGTGGCAGACAGACACCGCTCTGGCTCAGCTGGAAGCGGAGCGAGGGGACAAGCAGCACGTACCTGGCAGCCGCCCAACGGAGAAAATGGCATGGCAGGAGCTTCGGGTCTTTTTATGTCCAGATTACAGGACTTTTTCCTGCCACATTATTATTTTACATCAGAAGTGGCTTTCTATGAATCCTACTATGAGTCACAGCTTGCAGTGATGAATCACTTTTAAAGCATTTTAACTTCACCTTATTTTAGGAAAAAAATCATGTGCATCCTGATTTTAAGGGTATTGATACTCAAAGATAATAAGGACAGAAGGTAGAAGCATATGGGAGGACAATAGAGGCATCAAAGGATGATTGGACATCAAAGAGGGAACTTGCCAGTGCTTAGCATAGCAGTCATCATCTGACAAATAAAAAGGAGAACAAAGTGAGGTGGGGCAGAACATACTTATTGGTAATTGGTGTTGCACACTTTTGCATACCAGTATTCAGCCTCAGTTGTTTGCTAGTGTATGCTTACTCTGGTTGTAAATACATAGACAAAGCCTTTTAAAAACATAGTGTTGATGGCAGTTATTTCTCACTTAGGATCAGCGATACAAAATTCAGTGTTAATTGTGATTATCTGGTATAATACTGGAGTGCTTCCAAAAATGTTAGTGATAAAATAATTGACTATCTAAGCATAGTGTTGCTTGCACTTAAATGCCTTCTACTTAGCTGAATAATCCAACTTAATATGAGTGTGTAAAATTAAGTTTATAAGACATTAGATGCTATTCATTTTCATAATATATTGGAATATACAAACACAGAACATCACAGGTTTTCACCTCAGGCTATTTTGGGTAGTACTCTTGTTTTCCTAAATACATGTTGTCCACAAACAAGGAAGTTTCACCCTGCTGACATAAATCCTACCGATTCAAGTGCTGTGTTTGTGTAGCCTAGAGAAACAGGAAAGGTGGAACTGGTCAACCAGTCCACCTGTAACAGGGTTGGGGAGGTTGCTATGTGACTATAGTATTTGATGTTTTACTTGAAAGCTCAGCTCCAGGAAACAAGGGTTTACATAAGAGTCAATCAATCTTTCTTTCTTCTAAGTTAGTTTCCTTCTGTTAGGAAACAAAGCTTGTTTGTGTGATCCAAGTACACCACAAACTCTCAGAAACCTAAGAGCAATGTGAAAGAAACCGAAGTTCGGTGTTGTTTTAATCTCCTTATTTTAGGCAAGCTTGACTTACAAATCTTGGAAATGTCAGTACTCTTCTGGTGCTGGAATAGCAGCCATCCCCTCCTTCCACTTTTGTGATGTGTAGCTTGATCCACAAAATATTTCTTATCTCAGTTCACCTTCAAATCCTATTGTGACTGCCCTGTGTGTCCCACCTTAAGCTACGCTTCTGTCTCTAATGTAGCTATTGTCAGAGTTTATGGTTATCAAAGTTTATTTTGAAGCAATAACTAATGTTTCTAGCCTCTGTGCAAATCTCCTCTATGGGTGATGTTACCTAGTCCAGACTTGGACCTGCACACTGCACTTGAAATAACAGCTCACTTTGAGTTTATCCCTGTGTAAATTTACATTGGCAGATTGCGTGCTCTTTGAATTAAGGATTATGTTTTCATGTTTATCTATAAAGCATCTGGGTACCATGGCGATCAGATCGGACAAGCAGACAGTTAAATTTGCACTTGGTGTTAACTGACAATGCCAGGGCCCTTTTCCATAAGAAGTTGGACTTCATGTTAACAGATCTGTGTTCTCTAGTAAAAACAGTGATTCCAAGTGTCTGTGTGTGCTATTTTTTAGTAAATTAGTAGGGACACAAAGGTAAGGAAGTGCTTTTACATTCTCTTCATTAGCTAAGCTTGTAGTTAGCAGTGAAGTGACTGCATTTGAACCTCAGTCGTGATACCTCAGCTCAGCCATCCCATGCTAAAGTAGAATTTGTTTTGGTTTTGTATTTCTAAAGAAGCATAACAGTGCACTTTGAAATCTCAGTTAAAGGAAATGTCTCAGCCTGAATGTAAGAAAAAAGTATCCTTCAGGTCAAGAGCCTGAAGATTGTTGCCTCTTCTATGCAGCTCTAATTACATATTGATTATACTTAAAGCTTATATTACAGTTCATTTCATATTACATGAATGCATTTTATTTTTTTTCTCTTGTGTTATTTTCACAATTTTTAAATAATAGTACATGGATGAGTGTTTACTCTGGAACAGTAATTTCATTTTATTAGCATTTGGAGGGTAGTGAGGCAGCAAAGGGATTGTCATGCTTATATATTAGCTCTTGTTCCAAGTAGTAACTTTCCAAAGACTGTCTGGGGACAATTCCTGGGGAAAATTCCTCCCTCATTGTGGTACACATTGTCGCATACTGTTTGTGAGTTGCTATCGCTATACAATGAAGCAGTTAAAACCCTCAATGGTGAACTAGAAGACAGGCCATGAAGCAGTTCTTATCATATATTACTATAATTTTCATTGCATATGGGTGTATGTATATGTAAAATTACCCAAAAGAGAATGATTCTGTAATGATTTACCACAAAAAGTGGTTCGCCATGGATTTTTTGTTGCATTTGTTTGCTCCTTGACCAGAAATGATCTGCCTTTATTTCTCAGCATTCAATCTTTCCATTGCCAGTCTTTATGTGGTAGTTTGTCCTGGTTTTGTTCCTTGAAACAACAGAACAAGTGCTGCTGTGTATCAGAAGCATGCATCCATTCCACTCTCTGAAAAACAGAATTTCAATGCAAATTTGATTCAAAATGAATAAATCCCTCAACTTTCCTTCTTATTTCTGTAATTTGTTAGAAATTGTGAGCACAGAAGGGTGTATATATCCCAGCACGGTTCAGGAATGCCATCCACTCAAACGTGACAGAAGGTTTGGGAATATTGTCAATGCTAATTACCTTGTAAATCCGAGTGCCCATTGCAACAACTGTAGCTTTCCCAGTTGCAAACATATTGCCAGCAGATCTGAAACAATTTAGCAGTAATTTTTTTTTTCACAGACTAGTAGAAACATGACTTTGGGCTATAGTTTGGATGCTAGAAGTACCAGGGGACTTTCTCACAAAGCTGTATGCATATGAAAAGCTCTGGACCTACTATGGGTTAAACATCAGAATGAACTTTCTGCAGTATGTGCTCATGTTCCTGAGTGAAATATAGCCTACATAAAAATTACTGGTCTGTCAGAACAGAACCAGTTCAGCCCATGGATTTGTGTCAATGCAGTCTGACAAAGTCGCTGCTAATGCTTTTGTGGACTTCAGCTCTAAAACAGCTTCTGAAACTCCCATGGCTATCTCCTTGCAGAAATGTTGCATGGCTAGAGAGCAACACGTTTGCATCCTAGTAATTAGAGAGAATAGAATCTGTTTCTATGTCGTTACAGACTACCCCCTATATTAACTTTGTTACTACTGAGGAATTAGTTTCAGGGACCTCCTTTATGCCATGATCCCCCAGATGAGCAGAGAAGTTATCCCTTAATTTCTTTTGGGTGCAAGCGAGAAGTAAGGTAGTATGCTATGGTCCTGTACATCTCAGAATACAGAGCCAGGGAGCTCTATTTGTCTGCTTGCTGGTGAGATCGAGGGCATGGCAGCAGCATGGAAACTGTCAGCAATGGCGTGGTATTACGGAGGGATATACAAGTCTTGTCGGAAAGCATCCGATAACTTGCTGCTTGGTTCGCATACTGAAGACAAATGTTTAGGGAATATGATAAGCCAGCTAATGGCAGTGTGCGTATGTGATAGACTAAAGGATGGCATGTAATAGTGTCTCCTAAGCTATGTGCTCATCAAAGGATGTAGTTGTGTTTAGAAAAGCTGAAAGACAGCAGGTTTGGCTGGTTGTGTTAGAGTAGTTAAAAGACTACTAAGTGCATGGTATCAAGCTCAATGTGCTTTTTTTCAGCAGTATCTTTATTGTCCCACTTTGCTTTTTCTTCCTTTGCTGTATTGACTCCTTTTTATAATACCCTTCTGTTACGGTTATCTGCTGGTTTCCATAATGAATCCTATTCCTTCCTTTTGCTACTCTCCCTTGCAGGTCTGCTTTGAGAACTCGTGTGTTTATAAATTAATGATCTTTTGTGCATTTTTCTAGCAGAAGCTAGCTCTCTGTACTAGTTACCAGTGTTAAAGAACCATGCTATTTACCAGATCATTGCATATCTCCTCTTTGCTGAACATATTCAAGTCTGTAGGGGAAAACACTGCTGTATGCAACAGAAAAGTGAGAACACTGTGAGAAATATAAGTTAATACCAAGAGGTAATGAGGAAAAATGCCACTGTTTTAAATATAGTGGAAAATGACCCTTACAATCAGGATAAATTTTGAAAACATATTTACTCATCTTTTCAAAATCCTCAGAAGAATACAATGGATTAAGGACTGTTAAGGCTTGTTTTATCCTTCTCCTTGTACTTAAAAGTTTGAGCATGTAATTAATACTCAAACAGAAGTGCTGCTATCCAAGAGAACTAACTAGCTAGATACATTTTAAATGTCTATTCAGCTTTTTACAATGCCTGTAAGTGTGTCTACCTGCATATATAAAATTGAGGAAACAACTGCCATTTCTCTTTCCCAGCTGCATTTCATTTGTACTGATTTTTCTATTTAACTCATGTTAAAAAGGCTATATAGCACATGATGGTAACAATATAAACAAAGGCATTTATAAAACCCAGATATAAGATGTATGGATGAAAAGGCAATTTCAGTCCTGAATCTGGAAATACATATGTTTTTATTTTTTTCTAAATATGTTTAAAGTATTTAATAATGTTAAAATAAATTTTCAGAAATTTTAGTTCAGACAAGCCTTATGATCTGTTTGGGCTAATGCTGTTGTTTCTGTATACTCAGGGCGTTGCTTATACATTTCTCGTATTTTGGTTCCTTGACATAGGGTTATAGAAAAAAAACTGAACTGTTACCAAATGTGGGACATAAGTCACATACATCTAAGGTGATATAGCATGTTGTCTCAGAGCCATCTGACAAGTTTCTGGTAGCACTGCCATCTATTTCAGTAAAACATCCGAGTGACAGTGAACAAGAAATGACTGAGAAATTCCAATAATGTAAGGAGGAGGAATGAAAAACAAGCAACTATTTTGAGAGAAACTATTTTACGTTTTAGTTTAGGAATAAATTTTTTTTTCTGAATTCACAAATGATTATCTGAATATGTAGGATTCAATTAAAGTAATTTCTTTTGTATTTCAGAAAGATTTTCAGTAAATACATTTTCTCATTATATTCTGAGAATAAAAATGTAAAAAAATACTTCCGCGCTTGTAAAATGATAAAAATCAGGGAAAGATTTATGTTACTTTTCTGTGATCAGTAATTATAAATAACTGTAGAATATCCTTCATAGGAGTTGCTCAGATTTTTTAACTTGAGGTAGAGAGGAGATCTCATTAGTTGGCCTGCTGAGTCATTCTTTTCAGGGACTAATGCAGTTTGTTTGTATTAAAAAAGAGCACATACCAAAAAAAAATGTCTGAAATAATGTTTGGAATGCAGTGTCAAAATGGGTGGGAATGAAACCTGCCATAGGCTAAAGCAGATACCAAGTGCTCGAGGGAGCATCACCAGTTCACAAAGTTATTACTGTAGGAAATAGTAATCATACCCCCTTCCCCCTTCTCTTTATCCAATTTTGTAAATAAAAAATTGTAAATACAAAGCCAGAATCTTCAGTCTGCCAAAGCCTGTCTCTCTGCATGGAAGAAATTCCATCCTTGAAGCTGTAGGTGCTCTAGAATCAGCACTGACATTTACAGTCAAATCCATCTCTAATGAAAGAGTAATGAATGCTTAAAATTGGAGTGTAATTTGAAAAATGCTATAAAAGTAAACAGCAGGCAGACCTAGAGTTGCCATTACTAAAGGAAGAAAAAAGGCCAAATCCACCATCTGGAGAGTTTGTGCTTTCTACATGGCTATCATTTCATACTGACTGTTGGATCCTTAATTCTTCTCCTTAGGTTATCCTTGTCCTTGGATTAAATTCTGATCCTAGAGAAGGTAATTGTAAAGCTCACAAAGGTCTTACTAGTGGACTGCTTTAAAGAATCACTTGTGGTAATTTGAAGAGCTTTGGCTGCAAAATGGGGTTATAGTAGATTTGAGGTAGCCATCTTGTTCTGAGTGCAATGCTATTTTCAGCACATCAGATCTGCCAGATCCTGTACACTGTTGCATTTGTCCCCTAATCGCAAGAATAATGTAGTCTTGTCCCTAACAATTACTATAAAAATGTGAAGAGGTGCTGTAGCTGTTTCAGAGCCTATTGACCTTTCAAATCCTTTTAGGAACTGGCTATCTTAGAAAAATTCACAAAATCACTATTGAATTGTTTCTCTGGCCTGCATCCTCTGCTGGTTTCCTGACCAGGAAAAAAACCGAAGAAAAAAAAAAAAAAAAAGGTGTGTGGGGTAAAAAGACATTTAGTCCAGATGGGTATGGCACCTCTAGGCTGTTTGAGTAGAGGGAGAAGTAAACAGCTTGTATAAACAAAGTTCCAGTTATAAAGAGCAAAAAGGTAAAACAGCAGAAGACATACTAGCTTGTTTACTTCTTAAGCTTTCCCTACCAGCTTTTGAGAATGCCATCACATCCATCTCAGCTATTCAGAAGGCATCTGTCCTGCTTTCTTCATTGCTGTCTTTGCTACCCACGATGTGCTTGTAACTCACCAGTTCTACTGTACTATAGGCTGGCTCCGCTAGCAAGTCAGCATATGAAATCCAGAGTGTGGTTTGGGAAATGTAAAACTTTGCCAATCTGCTCGATACTGAGCTGGGATATTTTCCTTGCAGGATCTTCCCTGTTCTCTCTAAAGGCTGATAAGAATTTATTTTCTTTTTCTTTTCCCCCCTTTATTTCATTTTTTGTCTTTTCCTTACAAAACATTTGGTTTAATAAATAGCATTCAGATGGGATTTAAAAAAAAAAAAAAGAATATATTTAGGAAAAATTTCCAAACCAAATACACATACTCTGGTTATTTCTCTGGTATAATTTGTGCTGGTAACTGTGTCACATTGCTCTGCACAGTACTGGGATTTGCACGTGTCACGGGTGACAGAGTCTACTTCATAATCTCTTTGTCAAGAAGTAAACAGCCTCCTCCCAGCCACTACTGAAGTAGTTTTAGGACTGCAGAGTATGTGCCATGGTACTTACTAAATTGTGCCCTGGTTTCCTCAAGTATCCTGGTGTAGGAGTTGTTACTGAGGCAACACAAGCACTACTGTGCAACTCCCATAAAAACAAGTCACTGGGGTGTGTCAGGCGTCTACATACACATACACAGCGGCTCTGGATTGAAAATTGCCTTTTTTTAAAGTTAAGCAATGAGAAAAGCAAATGGGGATGGAAGTGGTAATGTAAAAATAATGCTTAAAGGTTTTAAAAATATTTATTTGGATTTTACAATACTTTTCTGTGCCCTGCTTTGTGTAGGAGAGAATAGAAATGCTGCTCATCAGCTGACCTGAGCCTGCATGAAGCTGATGGGTGGGTAGCTTTACCAAATGGCAGTCTTCTCACCCGTCGAGTCTGATAGTGTCCTGTCCATGCTAGCCACACAAAGGTGCAGAGTGAGAAGGATACGACTCTGTTGTTCTAAACAGGTGCGGTTGTGATGGATGAAGGGGTCTGCTGAAGTCTCAGCTTTTACATTTGGCTGGAAATAGACAGGAAGCAGGAACCTTTTCAGTTAGCCCCAAATGAAAGTCCAAGCTCTAGAGACAGGCAGCAGACACAGTTCTTTCGTATGAAGTCATAAGTTGCGTATAGTTGTTTGTCTAACCTTTCTGGGTCTGTACAGCAGATGTTAATGCACCTGAAAATAGAAAGTCTGAAGCTTATATCTTCATCCTTGTTTCATATTTTAAAGCATGTGTGTATATTTATATATGTATGTATAAAAATATGTATACAAATATGTATGACAGGCCCCTTTAATGGTAATCCCTGACCCATTCATTTGCATCATGCACAGCTGACTACCATTTATCTGCTCTGTTCCCCAAAGCCCATTCTGTATGTTAACATCCACGTTGCTCTTGCTGGTAGGATGGGCAGACACTGTAACTGGAATTACAAGGCGCTGACAGGCTTCCTGCATACGCCATCTCTTGGGAGAAGGCTTACTTGCTCCTGTGCTTCCTTGAAGCAAGGGTACATGGAGATACTGTTCTGTGGTGGCTTCCATTTGAAAGTCCTCTTGAAAATCCTTCTGAAAGTATAGAAGACGGGCAAGCCTTGCAAGTTGTTGCCCAATACAGGTACACCTTCAGGTGTACTTTGTGCTCAAGTCTTGTGAGAGCATCTTTATAGTGGCTAAATGTTCTGATAATGGCAACCTCAGACAGGTAATATGAGAGCTTCATGTAGTGGTGCTTGTTGGGTTAGCTAATTTCAAAATTACTTGTTTTGGCAAACTACTGTATGTTGCCTAACACTTGTTCCACAGGTGCCACAAGCAGATCCCAGAAATCAAAGGTTCCTTTGAAATGCACCCCAGTTTTTGTTAGTAGGATTTGGAGGAGTTTTGGAGTAGTTTAATTTGCCATGGTGATGAAGTATGAGGTCATATATGAATTTAAGACCAGCTTGAAAGACCTGGGAGGAAGCATATTTCAGTGAGTGCTTTGGCTGTGTTGTTAATACCTGTTAGGAAAGGGCTCCATCCCAGGCTACTCTTCCACCTGCTGCTGGGTTTCCTCACCAGCTTAGTCAACTCGTTTCAGACTGTAGCCAGATGATAACGTGTCATATGGGCACTCTGAATGCAAAATGAAGGTTAAAAAAAATGGAAGAAAAATAAAGGCTGAAGCACAGAAGTGCTAGAAAGAGGAGAAATCACTTGGAAGACTCTGAATTACTGAGGGTCCTGAGCTTGATTAGGCTAAAAATTCTCTTCATGATCATAAATTTATGTTTAAAATACTGAAATAAGAGTATCAGATTTCTAACACATACGGGAGCATCCTTGTGTCTAAAAAGTTTAGGCAGAAACAAAATGTATTCTACTCAAAACACATGCAGAAAGGAAAAAAACAGGTACGAATGAGGGCTTCATCTTGGTGGGGTTTCCAAGACAAGCCTCTGTCTACTGAACGATTTCTGCATGGGCTGCTACATCCGTCGACCTCCATGCACAGGTTTTATTGTGCCAGCATGTAGGTACAGGAGAAAGATTAGCTCTGAAAATCAAGTTTTAAAATAATTGCTTTAGAACAATTTTGAAAGATTTTTTTGTCTATTCAACCATGAAATGGAAGTGTCCTGCTGATGGCTCCAGCATATTTTTAATTGAATAATTAACATGGATAATAGGCATTCAGCAGCATTTTTGTTGGTAATCACTGGATTTACTAATCTCACAGAAGGTGGGATGATTCAGAATCTTTTAATACCCTAAAATAGAAGATAATTAGAACCCTACATATGCAACTTGAAAAAGAATTATGTACAAATGGTGAAGAGGAAAAATTAGAAAATGAGCTGGAGGGAAAAATGGGGGGGGGGAAGGAAAATAATGGAAAGTACTAATAATAGTAGGGATACTTATGAAATTACATTTGAAGTATTTGAGATTTTCCTTACTCTGCCACACTTTGCAAGTGACCAAGACTTCTTTCAGAAAAATCGTCTGTCTGTGCTAGTTTCTGAGCAGGGCTTTGCTGCTTGCTGCGAGGTGGGCTTGGCTGGACTGAAAGCAGAGCACTGACAAAAGCTATGTGGCACTATGTGATGGGTCTCAGGAGAGATTCAGAGTGGTCACGTGTTCATAAAGAGTGGGTGTTATACTAGTCAGCTGCTGAAAATTACATAGGTAGTAGCTATCTGGTGGGCTGTGTCATGGTGAGAGGAAACTGTAAGGGTTTTTGTGGGGAGGGATAGCTCATATCATCAATGATACTTCATTCCCGAAGAAAGTCTAATGAGCAAATACACATTCTGGCTGTACTGCATCATACATCTATTAATGGTGACTAGGAGTTAGAGGCTCCAGGGCCATGCTAATATGCAAAGTTGCACAGCTTAGGTTAATCTTTGGTGTAATACCTTTCGTTGCAGTAATGCAGTTCTGGGTGTAGACCACTACTTACGTTCTATGTATCACTTACTATGTATCACTTACTGTCACTTGACAACAGGCGGGCTGCTGCTTGCCAGTGGAATTAATTCTCACAATAATGAAGAAGTAAAACAAATCTAACCATTTTCTCTCCAAAGTGCAAGAGATATTCTTTTAACGTTATCTTTTTCTCCTCTGGAGGGGATGGAAAAAGAAACTGCAGGTGACAAATGTTAGTCCTGCCATTTACTTGACTGGATGAAGACAGTCATGCTGAGGTGACTGGGCATAGAATGGAACCCAAACAGAATAAGAAGCGAGTTACTAATCTTATTTCCAGTGTCCGTAAAACAAGGCCGTTAATTAACCTGTATAAGTACTCTTTTTACAGAGGTATAGTATATATTCACTTCAAAGAACTAGTGATCAAGTTCACATTGGCACAAGCAGGGCAGGGCTGGGTTTCTCTACGCTGTACTTCTCTGCCAAATTCTGTCTACTAAAATACATGAGTGTGTGTTTGAAACATCATTTGCAGGCTTTGAAAGAAACATGCTGTACAAAGACAAACATAATTTGCCAATTTGGAGCCGCCTTTTGGTTTGTGGCAAAGATCTATCATGAAATCAGGAATCTCTAGAGAAGTTTTGTCTGCTCCTGTAGAACTTTTTACAGTCCAAAATACGGACAAATGGGTCCAAGAGAGATACAGTCCAACAGCAGGCAGGGTGTTTCTACCACTGTAACCTTAAATTGCTCTGACTCTTCTCAGGCTGTGATGCCTTCCCAGTAAAGACTGAACATAGACCAGTTGTTGCTCATCCAAGGAACAATAAAGGCCAAAGTACCTTACTTCCACTAAACAATTCCAGATTAGATAATAAGACAATGGCTTTCATGAAATAACCCTGATACAATAGAAAGATACTTACATTCGCAGTATAGCAAAGCAGCATACATGGGAACTGATTTGGACATTTTTCCATGTCACTGTATCACCATAACTTGGCTCTGAGTTTTCCCAGGACCTGAGCAGCAGAAACATTGCAAGTGAGTAATACTGTACATTGGCAGAACTTTGAGCAAGAGTTAGGCTATGTCTTTCAGGATCACGCCTGCTGCTAGCAAGTAGTATTGTTTTCTGTCTTGTGTCAGTACTCTTCTGCAGACAAATCAACAACAAAATAAAGCAGAAGGAGCTTAACAAAGAAAAATGGATCTGGAATGCTGTTTTCAATGAGAGGCCCAGCTTTTGTGTATCACGTACAAAAGAGCTACCAGGAACATCGTGTACCCACCACACAACAAGTAGGCAAAGAAAAGTGTATTAATTTCTCTTGCTATTTGTGTACACCTGGGGACAAATGTTGTCAGGAAGGGGATGGGCAAGAGGACCAAGATGACTCTATCCCTCAACTAAATCTCTACCAGATATAGAAGGGAAAGGCTGCAATGCCTTCTGATCAGAAGTGGCAAGTCTTAGGAGTTTCTTCAAAGTTCCACAGCAGCTGTTTTTTTTTTTTCCCCCTAAATCTTACTTTTCTTGAAAAATACATTAGAAGTTTAGTTTAATTGTTTGTGGTTTTTTTTCTGAACAACTGTTGTAGAAAAGAGAACAAAGAAGTGAACTTTAAAAACACTGGAATTTAACCTGCTATTTATTATTATTTTGAGATCTTTTGGATGTCTGGCTAACTGCAATGTCAAGTTTTTTTGGTCGGGTGCAATTTGGGTTTTTTTGAGCACCAATTAGCATCATGTTTATTAAACACTTAACGAAGGTCTGATCCTGCAAATTTTTAACCCCAGAAGATTACAATGGGAATTCTTAGGCAGTGATTATTCATGTGACTAAAAATTGTTCATGTAAATACATTCTTACAGGAATAACTTGCAATATTTGGGGTATATAATTTTTATTTGATATATAGGGATTTCTGAATTAAAACTAGTCTTTGTTAATAGAATACAGATGTTACCACTGACTGAGCCTTCCTCCAATCTGTCTTTTGTAAATTTTCTCCCCTCCTGAATTCTCCTTCTTTCAAAAGTCATAATCCCAGAATAGATGGTTTTGAACCTGAATTTTAAATTTCAGGTTTGTATAAACTAATTGGTAGAGCCACATCGCTAGCTCTGAATTCACTTTGGGTTGCTCTGTGGCCCAAAAATTCACTCACGTAGTGCTTTGAAGTACAAATATGATCAGAGAACACACTGTAAATGTTAATAAAAACTTTATTACTTCAACATTAAGATAAATTATGAAACAAATGTACAACTCAATACATTCAGTTTTAAAATAGAGAATGGATGATGCCTGTATTACTTCGCATAATGAAAAGGATAGTTGTTGGTTAATAATTAAAAGTTGCATTCCATATATATAAAACTAGGGAAATACTTGTGTTCTGTCTGATTTCAAAGGTATGTTTAATAAACTTAAGAGTATTGTTTGTCCACGTGCTGATAGAATTATTGGAAATTCAAATCTGTCCTGGTTCGCTTTTTGTTGTTGTCACAAGACTTTTCTAATGGATGAAAATCTTCGCATTTTTTAGCTACGTATTAGTATCTTGAGCAGTTTGGGATTGAAGTAAATATTTTGGTTTCGTGTACATTTAATCTAGTTTCATTTCATAAACCTGCATGTCACTTGCACAGCATATTATAGGACTGATTGATCGAGTGACATTGAATTATTATCTGCTATCTGAGCTGGCTTCATTATTCCAGTGCCTTACTTCTTTAGCGTGCAAAAATTTTGAATTAAGGTTGCATTAAAAGGTAATGCTGTCCTCTCATTTGCATATGCCAAACATGATGCTGAATTGCTTGAGAGAGAAAACTCTCCGTATGCATCCCAAGTATGAGCATGCCCCAGGCTGCATGAAAGGGAAAGGAAGTCGTGCCTTGAATTGTCTCCTCTTCCAGCTCTGTTGGCAGAGAGAAAGAAGTAAGGCGGTAGAAAGTTTCCTCTTCTCTTGTCCTGTGATTGAAGAAAAATATAGGTTAGCCTTTAAACTTCTGTGAGGAGTAGGATGCTGAGGATGCTGAGCAGCATTTCCCTGTGCTTTGTTGAACTGTTCCTGACTTGAAAGTGAAGTGAGGGAAAAATCCCATCCCAGTTACTGTTAGTGGAAGCTTCATAGTAGTGCTGTTCTTTGACTTTTTTTACTGGTGAATTATTACTTTGGCAGTATGCATTAGTTTGTGCTACTAGCAAACATTGGTAAAAATAATTAGCATATAAAAATGAGAAATAGCTTATTTGTATCAGGTGTAACTTAAATTGCCTGGATTATCCGGAGAAGAGACTGAGTATAAGTGGTGATATGCCATTAGAGACTTTGCTCGCCATTAACTTTATATACCTCTTTCCACTTCCAAATATTAAAATTCAAGCTAATAAAGTCAGTATTAAACATTTTATATTGTTTAGTTTCCCCAGTTTATTTTGTATTTTTAGATACGTTATATATAAAGAAAAAGCTATTTTAAAAGCTTTTTAAGAATTCTCTGTCTTCCATCTGGCACGAAGAGCATTTCTAGAGGGGAGGGGAAAGAAACAGAGTACTGTCTGAGGTAAATTTGATAGTAGAAGATGGGATAAAACAAGAGGCACTTAGACTAATTTAATTAATGCCATGGTGAATTTAAGAATATGCTGTCCTTTACAAGCATAAACATAGATCAGTAGCTGAATTAAGGAAGCAGTATTAGACTGCACCTGTTGGGTTTCAAACTGAATTCAGACCTTGTTTCAGTATTGCAGTTGGGACTGGCAGTTGCTGAAGGGATTAAATTATTTAAAGCCTTCAGCTGGCTAGTGTAGGCTAGCAGTAGCTTATAAAACACTTAATCTATTTTTTTAATCTCTTCATATGTTTGGTTTACTTAGACAGTAAAACTATACATGACACGCACCTGCCACATTCTGAAGCTTCTTTGTCAGATATTTTAAATTTATCAGTTTGAGCAGCCTTTAAACTGTAACCATTTGGGTTCCTTTGACAATACACTTCTTGTTAGCCTGTACATTTTCTTTGATGAACTCAAAACCAAACATAAAGTGTGCAGACGTAACATTCTTTTTCCACAGTTTCTTTTAAAAAAGGGGTTCCTTTCTAAAGGCAAGTGCTGCTCTCCAAATAATTAATGTTTACTGTTACCATTTGGTTTGTGATTTAAAAAAGAAACTAATTCCAAACAGTTTGGAGCACTGGAACTGTTTTTGCAGTGCATTAGCCAACGGCTTACACAGTAGTACAATAAACCAGTTCAAAAATAGGTAATACTGTTTAGCTTGTTACCTGATATGTCCTTTGTTTCTATAAAGCTAAGAGTAAGTAATGAGTAGTTACAATATGGATTGGACGGAAAAACAATCTGGATAGCTGTACAATACAGGATTAATTAGGTAAATCCTCTTAGGTTTGATTAGCCATTGCTTAGATCTACAGTTTATTTTGTCATTGGTTGCTCCTATTAATGTCTTCTTTCTGTCAAAGTTTATTACTCTGGTTTCAGTTTTGTATCCTACCTTTTTTGTGTCAAAGTGAAGTGCCACTGAATTGACGTACAACCTCCCAAATAATAAGCACAGTAACACCTGGAGTCAATTCAGATCAATATTGGCATTCTCTAAGATTCTTTCTAGTAATAAACTTTTTATATGGATAATTTCTGTTCTGTTTTGTTCAGCAAATGATGTATTACATCTTTTTAATTTGGCCTTCAATGTTAAGTTACAGGACAAGTAGGCATACATATCTGCTAACAAGATAAGTAAATGCTTATAAGATGGTTCCTGCAGTATGCTTTTCATAAAAAGCATATGTTGTTGGTATTTCTGCTTAACCTTTAATTTTTTTCTTCTTCTTCATTGCATTGCGAAACTGTGATTTTATTTCTGTAAAATGAGTTTCTGTAGTACCATCAGTACAAAAGAACTTACCCAGTTGATCTACTCTAGATTTTTTTTTTAATAACGTGTAGTGTAAACTTAAAAAATCTAAAGTACATATGTTGAAGTTATTTCACTAATTAGTGTTCCTTATCTCACACTCTTATCTCGATTTTTATTTTTTAATGAGAGAATATGCCGTTCTTGAGGAATAAGAAATGAAAATTCAGAGTAGAAATAAAAATTCATAGTAGAAATAAAAATTCTTACCCCTCCCCCAAGAGACACATAAACTAGTAAACAGTCACTTGAGGACTGTAGCGAGATGGCTCAGTCAACTAGGGGAGGAAAAAGTATAGAAAAAGGCATGGGAGGAATTGGGCATTTCAGTGGGTGGTAATCAGAGTTTCATCAGTGCTGGGATTTCACACTGTTATACTATGCTTTGTACATGTCAGGGCAAGGCTTCGTATTTGATATGATAACATGTAGCACAGAATCTGGAAGAACAGCGTCTCTGTTTTCACTGCTCCTGCAGTGCAATTTGTTATTTAGAATTTATTGCAAATATTTGTTCAATAGTCATCTAAGTATTGTTTCTTTTATAAGAAGGTATTACATCTGGAATTCTGTTTCTCCCTGAATGACCTAAGAAACTTATCATCTTAATCTATGATTCATCTAATATGATCTATAAAAGTGAATTGGGTTAGCCACTGTCATGGCCCCAGACCAAACCAAAATAAAATTTAATTATAATAGAAATTTAGCTCTGAGAATACAATGCCCTTTAATAGAAAATCAGGTGAATATCATAGTTGTTTCTAAAACCTGCAGGAAAAGACAAACCACAATGCTGGTTGGAAAGTGGGGAGTGCAGATGATTAAATGATACTTTATAGCCTTCCCATTCCTAAAGCTAAAGCAGGAGCCGGGTTGGTGTCTGTGAAAGATGAGAACTATTCCAGTTTGCTTCTGTCTGGCAGCCCCCTCGGGGACCATGCCAGTAGCTATGTGGGCTGGGAGTCCAGCGCGTGTCCTGGCACACCTCTGTGCTGGAGGCTGTGGTGGCAGGGGCACAAAAGTGCGATGTAGAAGCCTCAGTTCCCAGGGTCAATCAGAATTATGGCACACAAGGAGGCAGGGAAGGGTCTTAAACTTTGAGTGTGCGAGGGGGAGAGGTCTGGAAGTGGAAACATTGTCATGTAGCCCAGGAGAAGTATGTTCTTAATACAGGGTGAAAAATGATTAAGTCTGATTAAATTTAACAACGTTAAATTTCTACAGTGTTGACTGAGCTAACTTTGAAGTTGAAGATAATCTCATTCAAAGAAAATCAAAACTTTGCTGACAGTACAGCTGATTTTGTACTTCTGACAGACCAGTACAGAGCACTAGGATTTCCCTTAACTGGAAAGTGAATTTACTATAAAGCTTTCTGATGCGGAAAAAATGGCATGATTTTTCAATTGTTTATTTTTGATTCCTTGGCTGGTTTTCAGTTGTGCCGTGTTGCTGGACCATCAGGAACATGAAGCAACACTATAGCTACTGTGGACACATCCACTGGTGGTTTAGTTCTGCATTGAAACAGCATCAGTGAGACGAAATTCTGCAGGTGACTGCAAGATCTGTCACCATACGCCTCTCATTGCATGACTGAAGGGGACAGTTTGAAAAACATTGAAAAGTCTTTGGCAAAATCGTACAATTAGTACACACCATCTCATTGCTAGGGAGATGAGCTTAAGCTCTGGGGCATGAGTATGTTCCCTTTCTGTCTGTCTTCTAGATGATGGTGGGGTGCAGCTCCCCACATGCACTGTTGTTGGTGGGTGTCATTCCCAACCTGCTAAGAAGCATTTCAGATAGCTGAGCAACATGATGAAATCATGAGTACATGATTGGCAGCAACCATGGCTTTCCCAGGCCACTGCTTGGTCAGCAGCTGGTGTTGAGGCATTGTCAGTCAGCACTCCTTGCTGTGGGGTGGGATGTACCAGTTGGCCTCATGAGACAAACTCATTTCAAGAGCTTTCATAATAGGGGAGTGACTATCAGTGGAAAACAGCTCTTTTTTTTCTTTTCTTTTAAAAAAACAACCCATAAACCAAACCACACAATTTGCAATATTTGCACAATGCCAGCGGTGGGATTATATTTGTAAGGTTCTCTTACAGAATAAAATAGTCAGAGAGTTTTTATTTTTATTAGCGCCTGGATTAGGTTCAGTAAGTTTTGCAATATTTACCATTCTTTTCTGCGAAATATTGATTAAACCTGGTTTTCTACTAAGAAAAACTGGTTCAATTAAATTGGAAAGATTCATGAAAGTGTAGTGATTTTGTAGATATTTGTAATAAATAATGTCAACATGTTGCAATGTAATCAAACAGTTGCACTTAAATTATGTTTTTCTTCCAATAGGCTTCATCTTAATTACTTCTGAGGGCTGTCTTGATGTGTCTTAGGTAGAACAACCTTTCTACAGATGTCTAAAGCAAACCTTTTAGGGGATGTGTTAACTACCTCATTTCTAGGTACCCATTAGCATCAACTGAGCAAGACCAGTATACAGAGAAGAACTACAGAGAGACAAAATTATTTTAAGGTGTCTGAGGGGAAAAAAGTGAACTTTTCATTGTGATTTGTGGAAATAGGACGCTGTGAGTTTTCTGTGGACTGAAATGAATTATTTTTAAGCAGCATTAGATATATTCCCTGCCACAGATTACTTTTAATGGTAAAATATATGCTTTCGAGCTCAGATAAAATAATTATCTGAGCTAATATTGACTTAAGATTAGAGTGAAAAATAGATTTCACTTTCTCCTGTTAAACTAATTCCAAATTAAGATTTAAATTAAAAGGTTAGAAAGAGGTTTCAAAAATAATTCACTTTGGAAGACTCACAACTTCATTATTGTTTGTCTCATAAACATCAAGCTTTAAAAATTATACTCTGAAAAGAAACTAAATTAAAAGTCTTATTCAGAAAGGACCTTTGCCAAAAATTTTTAATGAGTAAGTTTGATTCCACAGTCACTTAGTAAGGGTAATAGGGTACAAAAGGCAATATAAAATCATTGTAAATAATGTAAATGCAATTGGTGCTAGAAATGACAGAACTGAGTCTGCCAGACTAGAAGGCATTTCTGAGGCTACTGTTGAAAGATAACACTTACTGAAATGGAAGGGGAAAAGGATAAATGACCAGGTTGCTGCAATCAAGATACTCCATCACTTACCAGGCATACAGCTAGGAGCTGATTTTTTTCATAGGTATACGAAGCAAATCAGTTAAGGGACGTGACTTAACCAGCTCATTTTTAAGCACCACTTAGTGCAGAGGCTACAGACAGTGATTAAATTAAAGTGCTTTATACTAAGAAGTACACTGTTGAAGAAGTAGAAAACTAGGCAATTTCCTATTGTATTTTTAATTAAAGATAATATTTTGAGCTTGGAATTGAAATGTGAGGAAAGTTAAAGAAGTAATTATTGAATTAAACTAGTGTTTTTCGGTATGATCTGCTGAGTGGAATGCTATTCTGACTTAAAAGCTGCCTAAAAGCAGCTAAAGCAATCTTTCACACATGTAAGAGATACAACTATTTAATAAAAAATGAATGAAGAGCTATTCATACCCTGCTGTGAAATAGTTATTAGTTTCTAGTATAATGCGTGAATTTGCATCTGCTAAAGAAATGCATTTAAATGGTAAAGAATGTTTGATGACTGATAGTTACATTTCATGTATTGAAACAAAAATATTTATACTGCTTTTAAATTCACAAGTAAATAGCTGTCATCATGCCAGGCTGTAAAAAGCTGATTTCCATGTCTTTATGTCATGTAATGATGAATGGAACCACACTAACAATACAGCTATACAGATCGGGGTTTGGTTGTTTGTTTTTTTTTTTAATATACTTTGCTCAGTAGATGTTGATCTCCAAGTACTGACTTTTGAGGGTATATGGTACACATGTAATCAGTGCTAGAAGAAATGAGAAAATATCCAAGTAAAGTCTTGATCCTAGCCCTGTCAGTGATGCGCTTTTTGAAGATTTCAGTGAGACTGATATTATATTTCTTGGGCTTTACATGGTATACACATTTTTGTCTTTGAGGAGAGGGAAAATGTTGGCAGCCCTACAATAATGAATAACACTGGCACTGGCAAACTTTCTTCTTTGAGGAAATAAGGACTCCTGAGGCAAGCAGGCAGCTGGTGCACTGATAGGACTCTGCCTGTAGTGCTGGCCAGCATTGTCTCCTTTTTTCTTGTATACCCCTTTTTCTGTCTGAATCCATCTGTTGTCTCTTTCTGATACTTGGATAGCAAGGTCTGTAAGATTTAACTTAGAAGCCATCATTTTGTTTTGTTTTATATTTTAGGTGACTCCTGACCATGAAATTCTGGTCCATAATTTGGGCTCCTCTGCTCATATTACTGTCTCTATGTCTGTTAAAATTAATATTAATATTCTGTGTATTTCCACTAATTCCTGTTAATTAGTAATTTAATTTAAGCATTATGTGATTTTGATTGAGTTTTATGTAGTAGCTATAACACACAAATCACCAGGAGATATTTGAATGAAAATGAAACTTTTACTATTATTCCAGCACTGATCTTAATAGCTGTATATGTACGAAACTTGATAAATAAAACATTCAGTGGGCAAATTTTCTTCAGTAATCAATAAGCATCCAGAGACATATTCATCCTAGAAATAATTTTACTGACCATAATGGATTTGCACCAGGAATTCATTTAGCCAGCATTGCTTGTGTGGTGGAAAACTCTCCATTAGCTTCCTTTCTACAGTCAGGTGTTAGAAAGTTTATGCCCAGCCCTGATGCTGCTGATCCCCCCCGGTCTGTTCCTGAGTATATTATGATTAATGGCTAATAGTGCTGGTGGTGATAATAATCATAGTGTGATTAACAGGTACCAAGAAGCAGGAAAACGAGGTATAAAAGGAAGCTCTACGAGGTATAGTGAGAAGAGCAAAACTACTAACAGGTCTGCTTTGTTGCACATTGACTGTAGTCTAGAATGTGGTACCCTGTGTGCGATGCCCACCGCTGTTGCCATGGAGACCGTGCCATGAAGACAGACCTTCCATCTGCCTGGGATGTCTGTTGTGTGGGAAACCCGGAGGATTTCTCTCCAAGTAATAACTCCACTCACTTCCACGGTCTGGGATGCTGCTTCCCAAGACCTGTGTCCTTTCTGTGTTTTGTAATCTCTGCTTGAGTTTAAATGATAAACAAGTGAATAAAACCAGACATAAAACTGGCTATACGCGTGTACACCAAGTACTTATGGCTCAAAATTAAGTACCTTAAAACACGTTCAATGAATTAAATGGTGTTGCTTTTACTGTATAGAAAGGTTGGTTGAAAAAGTCCATACTAGTTGATTAAGTAGTGCTTTTTTCTGCTCTTTTTCATGCTATGGTTTTGAGGTGTTTTGGTCTGAGCCCTTTTAGCTAAGACCTTGAGCTGCTTTTAGATATTTTTGTGAAACATGAGTGACAGGTGATTTATTTCCTCACAGGATGCACTTTTAACACATTTTGAAGTATTGTCCAGAATAAGAATGCTCATTGTTAAATGTGCCACATGCACTATAGATTACAATACAGTGTTTAACATTTATGAGATTGAATCATAAATTCAATTGAATTGAGTAACAAAGCATATTTTTAATTTAAAACTCTGGCTAATCTCAGATTTGTATTTTTTATTTTTTAAATGATTTTATAGAATGCATATGAAAAAAAATCTACAAAGGTGCTTTTTGTCAATGAAGTAGCAAAACGGTAAATTAATTTATACTTATTGAATTATATTTGTCTAGAATAGCTATACACTTTTTCCTTTTTAAAATATGGCATAAGATATGTGAATGGAACGACTTTAATCCCTGGCAGATGTACTATTTATGTAACACATGGCAGCTCATGATCTTATTCTGAGATGCAGTTTGTATTGAAAAAAAAAAAACAATCTGAAAATGGTCTTGCGGTTCAGTGCACATATTAGAACTGTAGTCACAATTTCCAAATGATAAGCACAGTGTTGACAAAAATAACACATTTGTAGAAGGATCTCCAATCTTCTGTTTAATTGAGACCTTCAATCTGTTTTAAATAGCATCTGAGACTGATGCTGTGGGCCTTTTCTTGTGCTTGTGTGTCCTGATGGCAGTTCTTCCATTACTGGTGATCACCTCCAAGAGAAGCTACAGCGAGATCATTTCATTGTTGTTGCAAAACTCTGAAGATAACGTTTAAACTTTTGCATGTACACATTCAGTAAATCTCATCATAATATAGCAAGGCTCAGTCTTTGTGGTGTAGCAATAATGTATGATGCTTTTCAGTCTCTGTCCCTTCATTTTCTCACCTGTTGTATCTCATTGCTGTTCATTTTAATGTTGAGCATGACATAATGTCTGTGACCATGCTTTTATTTATAGATACAGATTTGCCATTTTCTTTTCCACTTCTGTTCTGTCGTCTTCTTTTAAACATCAGATCATATATGTGTAGGGTTGTACTCTCTGTTCCAATAACAGAGAGAGGTAATTATATTAAAAGATGATAAAGCCAGAAAAACAAACCCATTTCCTGTCTGCCTTCACCCCAAATCTGTTTAACAAGTTACATGGGTAGACATGTCGTCTTCAAAAGATGATGCTGTGATGATATTTTAGTGTATTTTACATGTTTGTTGTTTAATCAAAGGTCTCCGTAATCTAAGTCAGAAAACAACATGAGCTTTAAGTCTTAGAAACAGCAGTATCTTTAAAAAAAAAGCAAATGAAAATATTTATAAACCTTTTCCTATGATTAAAATGCTTATAAATTTAAAACGTTACAGGCTAAAGCACCACCAGCACCCACTGCGCATGCAGTTAGCTGAGTAGAGATGTTACCTTATCTTCCCCTCCATTGTCTGAAGAGAGATTGCTCGGAGGTTACAGTATTTTGTGGACCGTAGTGACGGTCTGCTGCTATTGTTCTTGTGATGTGATACTTTCTGCCCAGTGTCTCATTACTAGGAGTGGACATGGTGTATTTCACTTGGTCAAAACAATTCATTAAACTACTGCTGAGCATCACGTTTTCCTTTGGAACAGATTTGGGCTGTTACTGGTTTGGAGCAGAAAAATAAGAAAAAACAAGCACAAGTTAGTTTTGTAACATTTGGAAAAATTTAATTAAAAAATATGTGTTAGAATAAACACATTTATAGGAAAATACGTTCTTTGCTAAAGAAGGAAATCATTTTTCCCTTATAGTGGTTTGATCTGGTTTCATAACTCATGTAATTAAAACATGCCTTCTCTGTTGTTCACTCTAGGAGCAGAGTCTGTAATGCGGTAATTTAAATCTTTAGAAGATATTTTTAACTGGTACTTCATTAATGATGTCTCATGGGGGGGGAAGAAGGAAGACTTTAAGATACCTGCTTTTAAAAATTAGGAGAACATATGGATAAATTCCTGATGTATTAAACTATTAAGGGAGGGTGTAGGTGAACATTTGCAAGCCATGTGCAAATTGCCTCGGGTAAAACTGCTGCTCAGGAAGGATTTGTGCCACAGACAGATTAGTAACAGAACCTTGCACCAGTGCAACAAAAGGGTTGTGTGTTTTGCTTTTGGTTTTCAGTGTGGCTGGACTCTATCTGCTGATAGCAAAGCCCTGGCTCAGCCCCCAAGTGCTTTCATGGTGGGGTTGGAGGGACCCAGGTAACAAAGTGGTCTTCCGTTTAGTTCTGAAATAGGCTTGGATGCGATTCAGTGTCTGCCAGAGTTAAACTGGGCTTCGCTCCTGTCTGCGGTGGTTTGAAGAGTGACATATTCTCCATTAAGATAAAACAACTTCTCTTTGCCATGATAAAACATCAGCCTAAACTAGGAGTCAGTTAATCAGACTATGTACTTGGAAAGGCTTTGGAGTATGTCCTAAAAGCACAATCCCAGAAATCTTTATTCAAGTAAATAGTTTTCCTGGAGTCAGTAGATCTGCTAATAAGCAACTACTCACGTGAGTAATGCAGGATTATGTTTTAATTCTGTAATTTGACTGCTCGCTTATGTTTAATGATGTTTACGTGTAGGAATGATGCATTTTGGAAAGTGAGGTCAGCTAGAACATTTGTGGTGTTCATCTGTCTGCAACCCTTGATCTTGCAATGTATCAGCCACTAAAAAAAGAAGTGATTACTCAACTGTAAAAATGGTAATGGAAGTAGGTGGTAGCCTATGAATATTCTCAAGTGTGGGGTGCAGAAATGATGTTCATTTCAAAACATCAGTAAAAAGTACAATAATTTCTATTAAAGGTTTTACAATTTAGCACTATATCATCGGAAATTTAGTTTGAAATGATTTTTTAATTTTAAAGAGTCATTTTTCTCCTCCATAGAAAAAGTGCTTTTTAAATGTGTTTTTAACTTATTTATGTTAAGTAAAAATACTTTTTTCCAATGTTTTGATACCATTAATTTCATAACAAATTACTTTTACTACTTGGCTCCAAAATTAAATGTGGCTTTTAATGCTTGCAATTTTAAAGCTGCATTTTCTTTTTTTTTTTTTTAATCTGTCAGTGTGGTTCTGTGTTATAATTATTTTTCATTGATTGCCTTGGATTATATCTTTCTCAGATTATATCAGATTCTCACAATTTTGTTGTGTAGTATTCTGGTACTGTAAAATATTATATTTGTCTTTGCCAAGTGCCTCAAAAATAGAAACATACCGGATTTTTTGTACACATTTAACATTTGTAATGCTAACAGTCACTTCAAATTATTTTCCTGCTGGAGAAAGAGAGGAAAAATGTGAATATCAAATATACTCATGTGAAAGACAGTCAGACACCACAAAGGCTAATAATTGCACTAATGTAGCTAGTTAGAAAGACTCTTGCAAAAAAATTTACAGTGTCAAACTACAAATTTACATTATCATGATACATTTCATGACAATATACCCTTTCCTTGTGAATCTCCTAAAGTGTGTGCCTGAGGAATTATCTACTTCTGTGGTTCTTACAAAGAGAAAAACAGACTGGAAGTGAAAATATAGACTGAAAAATGGAATGTCATGATACATTATTGTTTACATGATCCAGTAAAGATGTTTAAACTACCCTGTAGAATATTGCATTACTCTAACTCTTTATGGTCCTCTGTAAATATGAACAAGAACTTAGCATAGTTTAAGATGCAGTGAGGAAGCATCTGTCAGATCTGCACCTATTGATGTAATATGAGCACAAGCAGAGAAATAAGCATTTCACAGTATCCCTGAACAAAATCATCTGTGACAATTGGCAGGATGCCATTTTTTTTAAAATACAGTTGTCCCAGTTGGTTGTTTCAACAACGGTGGCACTTAAAAGAACAATAAGGTTGAAAACAATTATTTAAAAAAACCCCTGCAAATCCTAAATTGCAGCAGTAATTATTTATGTAATTTCAAGATAAATCCTTGATATTTTTCTACCTCTGTGTTTTTTCTGCTGCTTGATACATAAATGTCACTCTTCTATAGTGTAATCATACTGCCTTTCTGTGATGATGTGAAAAATATGAGGACTAGTGTTTTAGTTTGGATGAGGTGTGCATTTCTGAAGAGATCCTCTTGTGAATCCTAATTTACCATGCTGTGGTGGCATCGCAGAGCAACGTGGGAATGAGCAGCCTTCGTTCTTTTTGGGGAAACTAAACCAGAAGATGTGGGCCAGCCATCAGTGGATGTTAGCATGCATTTAGTATGGATAGCAGGTCCTCAGCACCAACTCTACAAACCCGCTTCTCTTGGGTTGCGTCAGAGGAAACATCAGAGGTTTCCTGCAGTTTGGTTTAATTTTCAGTAAAGAAACAATTTTTAAGGGCTTTTTTTTTCTTTGGTGAGTACTTACATTTTTTTTTGAAAGCTGTGAGTCCTTGCACAGAATTGACTGTTATTGTTCGTAAGGAGAGCATTCCTTACAAAGGGAGAAGAGGCAGTTATCTCAGGTGGACTACAGCCAGCTTTTATCTACATGATAACCAAAAAGACTTTAAAGATTCCTTCTGCATTTCTTAAGAGTTACCATTTCAGTCACTCTGTAATTTTCTTTGTGCACAAGACAAGTTCATTTCCTAAGAGTTACCATTAACACTTGGTAGAATTTGAAATAGCGATGTCAGGATGGTGTTTGAGGTTCCTTAGAACTGGGTTTTAAGAGTTGAGGAAGAAATAAGCAGAAAGAGAGGCGAACAGAAGAACATTTTCAGTCTGGTTTTCTCCTTTGGAAGAGGTGTAGAAGTGGATTGCTCCTCACCTGTACCTTAGGAGATCCACAAGCAAGTGCGATGTCTTCATGAAGTTAGTATTGGCATGAGCATGCCCCTTGCACAAAAGCCCCCAGAAACTACCACGAGCCCACGGACAGTGTCTTCTGTCCTTCGCAGCTTTTAAGTCTTATGGAGGAGCCGGGCTGTTTAGCTTGCAAGTTAAACAGCAAGCAATAAACAAAATGACTCCCCCTTCCACCACCTTTTTTTTTTTTTTAAGTCCTGTATTAAAGCTGTTTTGGTAAAGACAGTAGTATTATGATGAAAAAAAAATGAAGTGGAAATAAAAGCTGAAATTTGTGTTTCAATATCCCTGCTTATTTTTGCGACGGACAATGTAAACTTAAAGAAATTTGTGTGGGGTTTTTATTTTTTGAGGAAATACAGTGCTTCTCAACTGACCTTCTAGTTGTTGCAAAAAAGAGCAAAGTGTATGTTTGCTTTAAATTTGAAAGTCATTTTCCATGTATGCCTAGCAACAGAAGGCTGGATTTTGGATATGTCTAGCAAACAAATCTATGGGGAGGGGATCTGGGGAACTTTGGACTATGTTCATCTGAATATGATGGTAATCAGTGGAAAGTGTAAATTTAAATTTTTGTGTTTTAAAAACGCACTTTTAATTAGTCTAACACTGATCCCTTTACAGGTTGCAGCTGGAATTTGGACCCTGAGAAGTGAAGCCAAATGAATTCACATTGAATGCTTGTTTCTCGTAATACAAGTCATACTTCAGTGACAGCTACATCAGTTAAAAAAAAAACTTTAGCTAAGGAATTGGGAGGATAGAAGAATAGTTAACTTTGTCCAGTTTTATCTCTGTTTTGGGAGGATAAATATTTTAGACATAAAATATTTCAGCCAATGTGAAAACCGGTAAAGTAATACTATAATTTGAAATCCTGCCATGAGTTAATTCCCTGCTTAACTCCTAGGAGAAACAGGTAGGACTGTTGGAAAGACTGAAGACTATGGCCTGAAAGCTTTATAAATAAATAAATAATTGCAGTGGAACATGCCGCTATTCCACCCTCCTTGTGCTGATCTGTACTTGCTGCTCGTACTCTTCAGGTTAGGTGACTACAGCCTGGATACCTTCAGTGGTCACAACAACGCGTTGCCAACCAGCGCGCTTCTGGGTTGTTTGGATTTCATAATTTCTAGCCAGAAAGCTAAACTGAAGTCTGTGCAGCTCTACCTACTAGCTGAGAGGGAAAAACTCTGCCTTCCTCTTTGTGTTGGCTTGGGTGTTCATCGAGTGTTTTCCTGAGCTGATGCAACTCACCCAAGAAAACCCTTTTTTTGCTGGCCGAGTGGAATCTGCTAAATGGGAGGTTCAATGCCAGCGCCAATGCAGAGTTATCAGCAGGAGAATTTAATGGGATATGTGGAGAGCAGCTCAAGATAATTGTTAGAGACCAGTTCTCTCCCTTTTCACAGCAATGAACTTCGAGTGTGGCTTGCTGTTTGATGCAATTGCACCCTATGTTATTAGTGACTGAAGGGCCTGGTGGATGGAATTACAGCCCTATGGTCTTTCCTTCTCCCGTCCTTATCTTTGTAGTTTTGATCCTCTAGGCAGCTCTAATAGCACAGCCTTGTTCGGGACTCAAGTTCATTCAAGAATTAAGAGTCCAGCTGATCTAAACAACTCAAAAATTGATATAAACAACTCATACTGGCCTTAAAAAGTGCTTTGATGATACAGCTGATAGCAGTTTGATAAGTTGAACAAATTATTTTGGCCAAAGTGTTTTCTGTCTGTGTCTACGCTTGGGATTTTGGTAACAAAAATAGCACAAGATGTCATTGGTAGGTGTGCTGCCAAAAGCTTCCAGCCTGCGTTTGTCCTCAGATCATTTCTTTGTGCTGCATAATAGATTACGTCTATTGGAAATATCTTCTTCTCTAACTTCTGTTTCTTGTTTCCACTCTGAGCACTCACACCTAACTACTGCTTATCCTCTGCAAGGGTATAGAAACAAGAAGCAACAAAGAGCCTATGGAGGTGTGTGTTTCAACGCTAAAGTTTATAAATGAGTCTAAATGACATGGGCCTCCTTCCACTGAGTTACTTAAGTACTTTGAAACAAAACACTCCCCCCCAAGTGGTATCAGTAGTCCACATTACTTACAGGTGTAACAGGAGTTTCCATGTTAACCCCTCAGTCGCCTACCAGCACAAATGTACCCGCCAAGAGAAAACTAGGACAAGGAGGTGTTTACTGTTTTTCAGATGACAAAAACCTCGTGTGAGGGCTTCTCGGTCACAGTCATATTTAACCTCAGATAGAGATGTTCATCAGAGTGTTTAAAACTTGCTGATACATCTTATGTAGTCGTACCACATGTTGTGGGTAGTTAAAACCTCTTTGGTGGCCGAAGTAAGCCTAACGAGGCGTTGGCTGGAGGAGGAGATTCAGTGCCTTAGCTTGCAGTGACACTAGCCGGGCCTTTCATGCCGTTTGCACCCTTTACTCCTGCGTATGACGCAATTTGCGCTGAACACAGGGATGCCTTTAATTGAAATAGCTCCCAATTAAGTACAAATAATGGATCTGCAGGGAGATGCTATGCTCCACAAACGCAACTGAAGGAGTTTTGAAGAGATTTGAGAGTTTGATTACACGCTGATGATACTCCTGTTGCAGGCGGAGTGGAAGTCTAGCTTGATCTAATTAACAAAAACTGGAACATGAGGACAAAACTGACTGGGGTGAGATGTTTGGGGAGGCTCTGTTACTTACCAAACGTGACCAGCTGAAAACTCCAGACAGAGACCAGTATAATGGAGAGGTTCGTCGCCCCAAAATCACCCCTTTCTTTTCTAAACCTAAATTAAAATTTATTGCTGAAAATTGATGAAAATTGTGCAAATGTGTCAGTGGAGCATTGGATTAATAATGTTGTCTATTTTTAGAGGATCAGTATCAGTTAAGTTTACAACCATATTTGGATTGTTTTGGTTAGCAAACTGTAAGAAGTTGCATGGTAAAAAAAAAAAAGAAAATTGCTAGAAATAGTTCCTAAAAAGCAGCTGTAAAAATATGTTGAGACTAGTTAATAGCTGAGAAGGATTTTTTTTCAGTGGATCACAAGTGTTTAACTTGGGGTGACATGTATGCCAGTTCATGTTTGTGGGTGAAATACGCTTACAGATGGAATGAGCATGTACTTAGGGATTTGTGTTGTTAAGTCATATTTTAGAGTTTGTATGGTTAAGTAATCAACAAGAACGTTTATCAACATTTAAAGTATTTTAAAATAGATTATATGTTAATAAAATGTGTATCTGAATAATTCGGTAGGACATTATTTTTTAAGAGACGTGTGAAGAGAGGCTTGATTAATATTTATAAAATTAGCAAGTGAAAGATGTGATGAGCGGCTCTGAGAGCTATAATTTGCTAGCATTGACACCCAGCTATTTTTCCCCACCCCTAAATTATATGTGTCATTCCTTGCAAGACTGAGTATTGGTGGTATTACGCTAGTAACTCCAGTGTTAGGTGTTAGTAATTCCATACAATAACTCTGTCTGCTCCAATTCATTCGTTCATTGAGTTTCTGACTTAGCGTCCTGACAGTCTTTATTGGAAGGATTGGACCTGAATAAAGGTTAAAATCAAGAGGCGTGTGTTGAAAATACTGGAACCAGTAGTGAGAGAAAAATAGGAGAGTACATGTAGTTGTGCAAGTAAATAAAGAAATTGTTGGTTATTTTTGGCAAGAGGTGGAGAAGCATGTGATGCCCAGTTGTAGCACTAGCCAAGGGTTTATCTTGGGGCTAACTACTTGACAGGCAAACAGTAGTTCCTTTTTCGCCCCACATCAGCTGAATGCTATTTAGGGTGAAGAATGCTGTTTGCAGAAGTTGACCAGTCCTACAACCAACCGCTAGTATTTAAGTGATGTATAACATTAGGGGCATGTTGTTACTGAGAGCGTATCCTGCGATTTTGTCAGGAGTTAGAGCACGGTAGAGTGCTGAACTGTAACGACGGGCACAAAATGGTCGCGACATTTGCTCCGTCCTGTTACTTCTGTAGCAAGTGGTGGGTTTGATGGTATCTGGCTAACGTGGCAGGGGCTGCTCGTCAGGGGAAGATGGCAGACTGGCGCTAGAAGGTTGGTGCTCCACAGTTATTTTTCAGGGCTGGGTAGGGCAGTATCTTCCTCTTACAAAGCAAGAGCACTAACTGAGCGGAGTTTGCACGTTCATTCTCACATTGTCATCTTCTAAGCTGCAGGGCTTGAGAGTCAGGTCTTCCCCCCGATGCCAGTCTTCCCAGTTGTGCACGCTACGCATCTGTGAGCGTTACGGGAGCTGGCAGCTAGCGAGATGGGGAAGGAGAGCTCACCGTTTGGTGTTGGAGGGCTAGGACTGCGGTCTCTGAGAGGCTGTTAGGGGTTTTGCGGGGAGCTCTCCGAAAGCACGAGGCTGCCTTCCTCCAGGTAGTGACGCACCGGGGCGGGCAGAGGAGAGTTAGCGGCAGGAGCATCTCGGGCCGTCCTCGCACGGCTTCCCGGGGGCCCCGGCAGCCGGCGGTGAGCAGGCGGAGGGTGCAGCCTCCGCTCCGCCGCTGCCAGGGGCCGATGATGCCCGCGCACCCGCCTGGGCCAGCGCCGGCGCCCGGCTTCGTCCGAGCTGGGGGAGCTGCGGCCGGCGCGGGAGCTTCGCTGTTGCGCGGCGGGGCTGGGAGCGGGCTCGGGGGAGCGCAGGCAGCGGCGGGCGGCTCCCGGCTGCGGCGGGCGGCGGGACCGGGCGGGGGCGCTGCCGCTGAGGAGCCGCGCCGGGCCGGGCTGGGCGGCGGAAGGGCCCCGCAGGCTGGGGCCCGCAGGCTGGGCGCGGGGCAGGGGCACGCCGGAGCGGGGCCTCGGTGCGGCGCGGCCCGCAGGCCCCCTCCGCAGCGCTCGGCGGGGCCTCGAACCGCCATTCCGGAGCGATGGGCGGCGGCGGGCGCCGCTAGGCCGCCGCGGGCAGGGCGGCGGCGGAGGCGGGAGGAGGCGGAGGCGGAGGAGGCGGCAGCCGGGGGCGGGCTGGGTCCCTCCCCGGGAAGATGAGGCGGAGGCCCGGGCCGCCGAGCGGGCTGAGCTGGGGCTCTTCCCTCCCAGCCGCCAGGACAAGATGGCAGCGGCCGAGGCGGCGGCGGCAGGAGCGGCGGGGCTGAGGGGCTGAGCCCAGCCGGAGCGGCGCTTCCCCGTGGCGCTCCCGGACATGCCCAGGGCGGCGGCGGCAGCTCCAGCTCGGACGCCAGCGCGGCCCGATCCGTGAAGGTGAGCGGCCGGGAGAGGAGCGGGGCCGTCCCCGGCGGGCGGAGAGGGGCGCTGCCTCCGCCGGCGGCTTTCGGGGCTCCGGGGCGAGGGGCCGGGGCAGACCTTACCCCCGCCCCGCGGCGTCTTGCCGGAGCCCGTCGGCGGGGAGCCCGGCAGCGCCGCTTCCCCTTCCCGTCGCCCTCGACGGCGCCCGCTCCGCCGCGTCCCCGAAGTTTCCCCTTCCCTGAGCCCGCCGGTGCGGCCCCGGCTGCCGGGCGAGGCCGCCGCCCGGGGGGGAGGGAAGGCGTGGCCGCCCGCCTCGCCCGTTACCGGCGGCGGGGCCGGCGGGCTCCGGCAGCGCCCCGCTCCCCTCCCGGGCGCGCCGCGGCCGCCGCCGCCTTGTGCGGTGCGCTCGGGCCGGCGGCCGCCGCTTTCCCCGCGGGTGGCGCCCGGGCGCGGCGGCGGCTCCTCCCGTCGGGGGTCCTGCTCGCGGCTGCCGCCGCCTCGGCGCCTCCTCCTCGTAGCCCCGGCGGGACCCGCGTCCCTCGCCCTGACCCCCGAGAAGAGACCCGCGGGACCCCGCCGCTGCGCCGGGGGCCGGTGTCAGGCAGACCCCCCGGGAAGGCGGTTGGCGCGCTCGGCTTTGGCCCGTTCCCGAGAGCCGGCTCTGTGACAACAGAGGGGGTCGTTGCTGGGGGCTTTAACGCGACGGTTGCGGCAGGGAGTGCGCTGGGTTTGTTCTGGTTCTTGATTCACGGGGGTATCGATTAGAAAGCTGGCAGATACGTTTGCGTGCGTTTGACGCCGTAGGAAATAGTAGTTTTATTTTTCTGTTTTTATTTACATGAAGCCCTCAATCGTCAGGGCTGTGTGCTTACATATATATATAAATATCTTCCTTTTGAGGCTGTACTTTTGTTACTAACTGTTGTGTCTGACTTAAAGCGTCAGTGCCAAAAACTGCGATGGTTTCCTTTTTTGTTAACTTGGTGACTTGTTTTGAGACTCCCGGCCTCGCCTGCCCAGAAATTATGTGGCTCTGGTGTTTTTGCCTCTTCCTGCTTGCGCATAACCTTGTTTATTTCAGTTACTTTGGTATCTTTAAATTGTGGGGAATATTCACATGAGAGACAGTTACGTTAAGTAGAGCTGCAGTTGTTGATAACAACGCATATTTCTGTGATTATTTTTTTTTTTACCCCCAGTTTCACCTCCCATTACATCATTTGCAAAAAGTTTTTGTGCTCTGATTGATTTCACACAAAGTAGAAAAGCTTCGCTGGACTGTGAGGACTTACTCTCTGACACAACAATAATTCCGTAACAGAGTGAATTTGCTGAAGGTTTCTATAAGCTAAGTTTAAAATTCACACAGTATCTGTAGTAAGCGTGGCAGTCAGAGATTAATTAAGCACCTGGAAAATAGGTCAAGACTGTATTATGAAGCAGCATGGTGAGATCGCAAATAAATAGAGCAAAGTGTTAATGTGGACTTACCAGGAGAAAACTGATACTGATAGAACAGTGGTGACTGCGTTATCTGTGCTGTGGCAGACCATTTATGGTAGCGCACGGTGAGATGGTGTTTATGATCACGTAGAGCAGGAATTGGATACAGTTTTCATTTAATGCACTAATTGATGGAGACTTCTGTTGTAGTGTGAGTTCTGCTGCTTGCTCAGGGTGTGGCAGTGATTGTGCTCTTAAATTATTTTTTCATAGATATGTTTGGCTATATGCTGTAATTCGGGTTGTGGTGGTGTGTGGCTCTCTGGGTTTGAGGACACTTTGTAATCAGAGGGATCCCATGAGCTGGAATAAAGTTTCATTAAAAAATTGCTCGGGAAGCTGCCCCTGACTTGGAGTCTCTGCCGGTGCCTGTAATTTTTCTTTGTTTGAGGTTGTTTCTGTTTGCATGTTTCCTCCCTCCTGTCTTTCAAACAACTACTTACAGAAACAGGGAAATGAGACTGGCTTCTGTGTAACGAGATGCCAGAGACAAAGACAGGGTGTGGGGAGGAAGAGCAAGCTTTCAACTCGTCTTACAGAAGTTGACACAACTGGTAGAAATGTAAGAATTTGTGTGTGCTGCTTTTCTTGTTGTGCACTTCAATTTACAGCAATTTCTTCAGAACAAATGTTGGTTTGGAGGTGATTTTTTCAAAAAACATCTGTCAGATTGATTGTGTCTGTTAAAGGGGATGGGAGGCTGAGCAGCACTTTTAGAGGCAGAGTGTTAGCTTACCAGCTCCTGGGTAGAGCAGAATTAACTGTGCTTAATTCTCATGGAAATCCAAATCTAAACATGCAGGGCTGTCAGGCTGTGCTTCGCCAAATTTGTGCGTTTAGTGATGTATGTCTCTGTACTATTTAGAGGGATTGCACTCTTCCTGTTTTTAGAACTATTTTCTTTTTAACAGTATATATTCTCCTTCACGTGTTTTCCATTCTGCCAGTATGCTGATTATAGCAACAAAGATCCTTTTGACAAAACAGTGCATTTCGAAACTGGAATTTTGTAGTCGGCTTTCTTATGTGTGTTGGGGGGAAGGAAGGAAGGAAAGCATTGGTAACGGGCGCAGCACTGTCATTTGAGGCTGAACGTGTGTTTCAGAGGAGTGTTAAATACAGAAGGAAAACTTCTGGCCGTGCTAAATTTCGCTGTTGCAATGTGAGGTCTGTGAGGTATAGTGGCGTACGACTGCTGTGCACGCACAGAGTGGTTACTGCAGGCAGTGTTGCTTTCTGCACAGAACTTTGTGGAAGAAAGCAGAGACCATCTATGCTTTTTAATTTTTTTATTACACAAGCCTTAGCTTCGCTGAATATATAATTATTTCATTGCATATGCAGAAGCGTGACAGATGAGGTAAGCTGCTCCACAGACGAGTGGGAGAAGCGGGTAGATCAGGCCTGATAACCAGCTGGTGATACTCGGTCGAGGGAAGAAGAAACATGGAAGTTGGATGTCCTCGTGGTGATACCAGCGCTCCTCAATGGCACGTTCGCTGTTGAATTTTGTGACACAGTATCTACTTTTCATACCTCGAAAAAGCTTGTTTGTACCTTTTGGTGTTTTCTGAGTTTCTTCAGTTCCCTGGCGATGTTACAGTGCAGTTAACAGGAGAATTTCAGAAGTCTTGGCGTAGGATTAATTTGATGAAGACAACGTCTGTAGCACTTGTTCATTGAAACTATGAAGCTCCTGTAGATGAGTTATGAAAATTTGCAGCTGGTCAAATACTTATTTTCAGCTGGTCTAACTATTAAATTTTCTTGCCTTTGAAAATAAGGGAAGGAAGAGTGGAGCTTCATGCTGGGGAGCTTTTACTAAGTTAATGTCTCTATTCCTAAGTCACTGGAGTATTATCTTGACTGAAAATGGAGTGGAAAATAATGTATTACATTCAGTCCGGGTCTTGAAGGAAAAGCTCATTCTTCTGGTGAAGCATGAGATGGATCTCTAGGTATCTGAAACTGTATTTCAGAACTCTGCTTGGGTCGTGCGTGAAACCAAATATGAAGAAACTGAGCATGTGAGAGATGGCTGATGAGTGTGCAATGCACCTTAAACGATGATGTCAACTGCATTTAAAGCAACTTTCAATAGCTGGTGGTATGAAGTGGGTTAGCAATGGGTTCACTTTTCTGACTTCTGCAGGCAGTGAACACCCTCTATTTGACCTGAAATAACCTATAGTGAAGCATAAAGCCTTGGAAAATCCTGTTACCTGTTCTTGGCTTCCCCTGCCCTCCTCTATAGACCATTTTAATTTAGAGCCTCTGTCTCTTTGACAGATTTCTAGAGAAATTGAAGCTCTGCTTCTCTTCAGAGGCACTAACTTCTGAGTGACAGATGAGCAGAGGAACAACATGTAATGGTGAAAGTGGGTTTCAGCCTGTGACTTTATTTGATAGCGTAGTATTTCCTATAGGGTAGGTCCTTTATCTTGTCCCTTAATTGTTCAGTTGTTTTAGTTCAATATAGTGAATGTTGGAAAAGATGGCAAGAATTGGAGTGAGTCTTGTTCTTAGATGCAGTTTGGGGATAATATTTGTACAGTTTTTTTTAGAATTTTTTTATATTATGTCTCTGTTTTTTTCATATAGAGTCTTAATATTCCACTTTAATTTTGAGAGTGGGTAACTGTAACTTTCTGACAAAATGGGTTAATCTCTAGCTTAGCAATTTTGCTTGAAAGTGGAAGAAGAGCTAAATAACTGGAGAGGTTTTTAAGCAAACTAATTCAAGTCGTTCAAATTTTTTTTTTCTTGTTCTATGACTTAGAATCAGTTTAATTTCAAAATACCTCTCCCTATGTTGTAAACTTTTGTGTAATGCTGGGGCTATTAAATATGTAAACTTCTTGTACAGTCTTTTTTCACCTTGTGTTTTCAGGAAAAATTAGAAAATATTCCTTTTTGGAAGTATGGCCTTTTCTCCAGCTCTGTTGTGCCCTACAATATTTGGGTATAACAGGATGAAGCCTAGAAAAATGTTAAGTTCAACTTCTAAAACACAGCAATAAAATAAGACCCAGTGAAATATCCAAAGACAAAACAGATACAGGAAATGTTTTCATATATTTTTAGTGTGATCAAAGCTACAACAGTATGTCAATATTAATATGTCAATGTTAAAACAGTAATTGGATTCTTATATACAGAGAACTATTATTGCATGTTATGAATGACACTCCTATCAAAGAAACCATTTTTAAAATCAGGAATGTTAAAGTGATATGACTTTTTCCATTCTTCCTAAATTAATTTAACAGTTCTAGAAAACTATTTTAGGGCTTTTTTAAGTTACAAATGAAATATGGTTAATGCTTTTCATGTAAGAAGTCAGCTATTGTCAAGTGAAATCCCTTCATATTTATATAAGCGTTACTTGCCGAATAGGTACGGCACCGCAGTAGCTAGCCATTCGGGGTAAGTGGTGGAAGATTTAGGGCCAAGAAACCTCAGGTCCTGATGCCTGTGCAGAGTCCCATTAACATCCTCATTAAAAGAGGAGGGGGTGGCTGTGGGTGGGGGATGCTCACAGCCGCTTTCCATGCTGCTCAGCCTTCTCTGCGCTAGAGGCTGTGCTCCTTTAGGTTACTATACTGTGTGGTCCTGCAGCGGGCTTTATGTGACCGCAGCACTTCCAAGGCGTGAGAATGGCGAGAACTTAAATTGCTGGGTGAGACAAGATTTTTATCACAAAGCTGAAGCTTGGCTGTTGCCTTGCCTTGGGGCAAGTGGCGTCCAATACCTGAGAAAACTTGCTCTGGGTTGTTTTAGTAGTTTTACTTTAGACTCTTAAGTAGAAGGTGAACCGTGAGATGGAAGTGGGTCTCCTCACCTTGTGCTCACCTTGTCTTGAAGCGTGATGAAGTGAGATAGCAAAACCGGTCCCTGGGCAGGAAACCTGCCAGTGGAAACAACTTCAGCTGGGATTGCGATAACTGGTGCAGCTGTGCTTTGTGTGGGGCTGGAGTGTCTTCATTGCAAAGATGTTTGCTGCTCTTATTAGTGTGACCAAATCTCTCCAGGCTGGCTCCCCAGGGTCTTTGGCTGTGAACTGACATCTGAACCTTTCCCTGATCCTGCTGCTGTCAACTGAAACAAGTACTTACCCACAGCAAGGAGCTAGCAGAGGTGCAAGGTGTGAATGAGAAGGTTGTCATATAAATACAAAAGTGCAGAGGAAAACAAACTTCAATCCTGGTAATCTATACAAAGTTTATGGTAAGGGAAGCAAAGAAACTTTTTTTTTTTTTACTGGGGATTTAAACTCATTCTGGAAGATAAGAGTGATCACTAGCATCAGATATTCGTAAAAATTACCTATATGCACAGTTCTCTCTGAAACCGTAGGAATTACTGTTTCATATGTAGATACAAAAACACATTTCTGTTGCCCCAGTCTCTGTTGTTTACTACTTTGTTTTCGTCCTTTTTCAGTGTTTATAAAAAGTGGTGTGTTAACCTTTACTGTGTTCCACTAGTTTGAGTAAAATATACTAATCCCGCCCCCCCCCCCTCCCCCATATGGTACAGGCTTTGCCTGTATCAGTACACAACAATTGGTGGAACTTGCACGATTTCCAGAAGGCTTTTTATTTATTTCTTGAAAGGTGTCTTTCTGCTTTTTTGACTGAAAAGCTGTTAATGCACATCACTGCCTTGTAAACCTCTTCCTTCCTCTGTTTTCCTAGAAACTTCAGTCATCTGCTATTTCCTATCCTTTTCCTTTCAATTATTCTGTTTGGTGTTGTGGTTTTTTTTTTTTTTTTTTAAATCGTTATAATTGCTTGCTTGTCTAAAATCTGTTCTAATTGAGAAGTTTTTTTCCACAGCTTGTTTTTGAAGTTTTAAACTGTAGGGGTAGAGGAGGTCTTCACAAGATCTTTATTTTTCAGCACTAGAATCTGTTTAATATGGGGATTCTGATGTTTGGGAGCTTACTTGTGAAGCCCTTCTGAAGGAACGGGCTTTGTTTCTAAGAGAAGAAAAAAAGCTGTTTGTCTCCTCTTTCCTTATCTATTAATATCAACTTATATTGTGATTCAAGAAATTAATTGATATTCAACCTAAGAGGAATGGATTGCTTTAATGAGCTTCTAAAGATTTTTTTTAATACCTTTTCCTTATGGCTCTTGAAATGATGCTATGGGCACCTTCTTTCTTTGACTGTGGCAGCTCTGAGCCCTGCAAGAGGACGTCGTGGGAGTTTTTCTCAAAAAATATTTTGGGAGCTCTTTGAGACCAAACGTGTTTTTTAAAACTCAGTTGGATGTCTAAACTTTGTTTTAAAGATTAAAACAAGAGTGAATGTTCCAAGTTTGTTAATTTTACTAATAAAAACATTATTAAACATAATGGGAACACAACAAAGGAAAAACTGACGCACATTTATCAGTATTATGCTCTAGCTAGTGGGGTCATATGCTGCATGTAATCTTGCCTTTCCTTTTGGACATCGTTCTGTATAGCTAAATCAGTAAGCTCCTCTGCATAGGGGAGAGAGAAATTTCTTGCACTGGTGGCTTTGGGAAGCATTATAGTGTAGGTTTATACAGTTATTGATTTGTTAGGAGGCAAAAGGCTGAGCTTTCTGTGAGAGAGTATCCCTTTCTAATGCACTGATTTTTGCTAGTAGGAAACACCGCTTCCTCCATGTCTTTAGAAATCTGAAGGAAGTGCTAAACACCTATTTTCTCTCCCTTCTTGCTGTATTGTTCCACATATGCCATGTTTAATTTATACACCTATTTTCAGTAAGCAACCAGTGCTATCTTCATGATGTTGCTTACAATGAAAGAAAAACACTTGTTATGTGAAAGCAAAATATTGTTTATACCACAGTTTTAAGTAAGGAATTTGCATTATTAAAAAATAAAAATTAGGACTTTGAAGAGTTCTCATTCTCTGTGTGTGTATATATATATATACACACAAGCTTTCAAACATACACCTACTGAAGCAGGGAGGTGTGTGTATATGTGTGTGTGTATATACCCCAGTATATGTTTGAAAGTTGCTGCTGTGTATGGCTGAAGTAAGTGAACTGAGAACTGTAGCATTCAAGGAAAAATCGAGAAGCCTGTTGGATTAGATGCCTTTGTTTTTTTACAGTTAAGTCAGACGAAAAACAAAAGGCTAAGAACGTGTATTTACTGTAGCATTTTTGTTGCAGGAGGAATTTGAGTATCATCTAGGTGTGCTGTCTTGGCAGCTCAGTAACTGCTTGATAACTAAGTTCTTGTTGGTCCCGTTGGGAAGGTGATTATGATTTTTCACGTGTTTGGGGAAACAAATGTTACTTACTGCTAAGTAAGTCTCAATGTGTAGGAGACAGTTTTATACACCTCCTGAGCCGTGCTGTCTTGGAACAGTAGACCCTGATTTGCGAATTCTTGCATCACATGTCAGGCTTAGTAAGCTCGATGGGTTATTTGTGTGTGCACTGTAGCAAGCTTCACATGCGAGTCCTGTGGGGAGAACGGTAGTTTTGTGTTGCTGTACTGATGTGTGCTCTGCCCAGCTGAAAATCCTTTATAATAAAAGGATGAAAGATAATTTTGAAAAAACCTCCCCCTTGAGTGGTTCAGAGGAGTTGATGAAGAATCAGCTCGATGGAAACAGGATCCCTTCATGGGCATGCAGGTGTTCCGGCATACCAGCAATTCTGTTTTCCACACTAAGTTTTAGGAGGTGAAGCAACAAACTTAAAGTAGCAATGAGGAAAATAGCCATCTAGGTTTATATTCTTACAGGAGCTCCGTTTGATACTGTCTAGGGCTATTGTAGAATGAAAGTCCTAAATAAATTTCTTAGCTGGGTTGGTCCACTTCTAATTTAAAAAAAAGCCCAGCAGACAAAGAATGCAAAATTAAGCAATGAAATAAAAATAAAATGTCTGGAAATAAGAAGGAAAAATGGCATACATATTTGTTTAGGATTTTTTTTTTTCTTAAGAAAAGACAAGACAGTGATGTTTGAACAGGTGATTTACCAACAGGCAGTTTGAGCTGAACCCCTCTATCAAATTTTATTTCTACTTCAGGTAAGTTGGCAAAATCTTGTGGAAATACTGGTAGCAATGGAAAAAGCGTGGCTTTATGTGCTGCCTCTCTACTCATCTTGATCCCCCTTACTGCGCTGAAGAGTGACAGACAGTAGCAATAGTCTGAATGCATCCTTCGGCACTGTACCGTCGTGCGGAACCCGAAGGTGTGGGCCCTCCTAAACATCGCCGTTAGGGACTTTTATTTCAGTGTGCCTGCTGTTCTCAGGTTCAAAAAGAATTAGTCTTTTAAAAGAAGAGATTAGGCTGGCGAAGCCCTGGCTGGTTGAAAATGTGCTGTTTGTGTCGATGGTGGCACATTCTGATTTGGAGAGCATGCTCTCATGTGGGGCTGGTGGCCGATACTGCGCTGCTTGTGCTTTCTTTTCTGTTGCCTAACAGCTTCTTGCCAGGCAGAAAAATAAAAGCTTAAAGTATTGTCCCATTTGTCTTCTTCACTATGATTGCAGTCATATTGGTATCACAAGATTTAGCTTCTCATCTTTGGGGAATATGTGAATATAGTGATTGTATTCTTCACTACTGCTACGGGTACAAATGACAGCATTGAGTCATAGGAGTTCATTCTGATATTTTATGTGAAAAGTGTTTGTGTTCAGTGTATGGCGTTAGTTCTTTTTCCAAGTATTGAGATAAGGGTGCAGTTGAGACTAGTTCGCATCACGCCTAACCGACCTTGTATTTTCAGTTTCTGGTGCCAGTGCAACATTGGTAGTGTCCGATCAAAAACATCTCAAATGTTGCACAAATCTAAAGTCAGCCCTGTAACATTTTTTTCTTAGGTGGGCAATAACTACATGTTACAACTGCAAAAATGGATCATGTTATCGTTTGCTTCACACTAAGGCTCTCTCCAAGCTTGGAACCAGCCTCTGGCCTTCCAGCCTCCGCCTTCGCCACTGCTCTGTGCAGGACAGGTTTCACGGCAGGCAAAGGCAGCCATCGGCTCGGCTTAGATTTCTTGGTCTATGATGGGCCAAAATTCCTGAGCTCTGAAATACCGTATGTGTTTTAATCAAAGATGGTAATGGTTGCCTTTGTCGTTAAACTTCTGAGTCTCTGGTTGCTACCCGTAGAACGGGGTGTTGGCTTTTTCGGCGAGCTAGCGTCAGAAGGGCCTCTGCATCTCGCTGCTCTCTGTGCTGGAGCGTGCGTGTGCCTGCGCAGTTGCTGTCCGGTGTTGTCTCCATGGCGGTGCGAGGAAACCGTTCGTATGGCACGTGTTCCTTGAAACGCCTCGGTGCTTTCTCCTTTGCTCCCTCCCTTCCATGCTCGCTGAGCTGGTTTCGAGGTGGCCTGGGCATGGGATTCCCTGGGCTTGTCTCTCTTAACAATTTATACTTTCTGTAGGTGCATTTTCCTTTATAAATTGCAAGAAGCCTCAATTGCCAGTGCTTTGTTGTGAATCATACAGCTGGAGGGGTGAACAGTTCGTGGGTGTGAAAGTGCTCACATCAGTACAGCTTCTTTGGCTACATATCCAAAGTAATAACGCAGAGGTGTTGCTACTACCAGTAATAAGGTTTCTTCTGAGGGGCAAGAGGTTTTGTATTTGCTAAATAACTTGAAGGGTTGGGCGGCACCTAATATAAAAAGAACTTTTTTTTCTTTTTACCTGGGAAAAATGAGGGTTAGTATTTTTATGGTGTTTTAAGAGTGATGCTGAGTGTAAATAAAACACTTCATAAGTGCTACTGCTCAAATTGTGCATTTGCTGGAAGTTCCTGAGCCTTAAGAAAGCCTCCCTCCAGATGGGTGCGAGTGTGTTGGAACCAGTTCTCACCCATGGAGGCTTGAAAGAAGTTGGGAAACAAGTTTTCTTGAGTTAAATTGTAACTGTAGTGTTAGGTGACTGCCACGGGCTAGGCTTTGCCTGCTGGGGATTTTACTACAACAGCAGCAGCACAGCGGTTGCACAGCCATTGCACTAGTTGGCGCAGTTAAAAGGGGCTGTTTCTTTTGCAGAAGAATTAAGGGTGTAATGTGGCAATTTCTTCAGCTCTGCTGTAGCAGTCTTACTAACTAGTTGCTCAGCTACATTCCTCCCCCCCCACCCCCCCTTCCCCTTACTCTGTTATGAGGAAATGTCGATTTAAAGTTAATTATTAATGGTGATCAGGGCTGGAACAGCCTGTGCTTCTCGAGGTTGTTACAGCCTGCCAGATTGGTCATATTTCTGAATATACCTAGAACTGCTTGAGAAGGCTGGAGATGTAATTTTAAGAATCTAGTGAAGAGCATTGTTAGTTAGGTGAACATTAGCAAGACATTACCAGAGGTGCTCCATTTCCCTGAGCAATGTCTGTCCCCTCCTCTGTTCAGTTTCTGTAGAGAGCAGGTTGACTGGGGGTGGGCGGCAAACTCTGAAGAGCCTCCTGTTTATTGTCATTGCTTTGTGAAAACATACTTATTGATTGATTTAAATGAATAAACAATGAATTTACTTATTTAAAATGTTTATTACTTTTCATGCTTTCTTCAGAAGCACAGAATTCACAGTCTTAACTCTGATCAAAATTTACACATTTTGTAGAACAATGTTTAATAAGCCAAGTGTAGACTTCCCAGTTCTCTCTGCTTCAAAACTTAGAGCCAAGAAGACTCATTTGCTTCGAAGGGAGCCTATGTAGAGGTAATAAAAGTTGGTAGGTGTTTCAAGACAGGCTTTCTTTTCCACATCCCCTGCAGTATTTGCTAGCAGCATCGGGCACGTGAGGCGAGATGCAGCAGCCTCAGTACTGGAGCAGAGTAAGCTGGAGAACTGTGGAGCAAGCTTCGGCTCATGTTTGCCACTGCCCAGGACCGGTCACTGCACTGGAGTGAAGTTGTGATGGTCGTCTTGCACTCGTGGAAGGAGAAGATGGCTTTAAAAATGTGTATAGGGGGAATGGACTGACTTCTCTGAGACTAGAACTAAAAGTTGAGTCTAAAGCTACTGAAGTAGCCGGAGGCTGCCTGTGGTACATCACCTGGGGACTGCGATTTTCAGTCCGTCTGCTGATGGTTTTGTTTACTCTGCTTTGGTTTGCATCCTGGAGTGGTCTTGTACTGCACACATTTGGTTTTTATTTTAAATTAAATGTAAATGGAAGATGTGTGCCAGCTGCTTAGGAGTGTTCAGGTTCAAGTAACCTCCCTGAAATGAGCACAGAATGAGGCTTTTCTTTCCTTGATCACCCCCTGCTCTGCTCTGCACATCCCTGTTTTACTGTGCTGCTGGATTTGTTGATGTAGACACAGTGTGACAAGCTTCAGTTGGTACCAGGAAGCAGGAGTAGTCTTGGTAGGAAGTGTGCAGAAAGATGTATAAGCTCAGTGGAATGATTTGTGACAAGAGAGGGAGAAGAAAAATCCGCTATGTGGTATATGAAAATGTACAGCATATTGTTTTCTTTTACCAGAAGACCTGCTTAAAAAAACCCACCAAACAAAAAACCTGCAACACAGTAACTCTTTACTCTTTCCAGTATAGCTATCCATAGGATCATATTGTAACCTGAATCCCCCAGAACAGTAAAAACAAAAGCCCCGAACCCAAACAAAAAAATCTCTCCCCCAAACCGTCATCCCAAGCACAGGAAAACCCCTCAAAACCAACAAAAAATCCCCCCCAACATGGCAGCGCTGTTGTAGTAGAGAGTGTCAGAGTACTTTCCCTTTCTCTTGAACGCTTGTTGTGCAGCTCTGCTTGCTGGGTGTGGGACTGGATTTTCATCTGGGTGGAGGGAAATCGATTCTGTTAATAAACTTAGCTTCTCGAAGCAACGACATCCAGTGGCTGGTTGTATTGGATAGTTATGTGCTCTGCTGGTGTATTTTGTTGCATATGTGTTAACCTGTAGTAAAGAGTGTGCTTCTGTTCGAAATCTCTTCTGAGCACTGCGTATGAGGGCATGGCAGAAGTCTTTAAGCAGTCTCAGGGGTAGGATGCTGCAGGATTTTTACTGTGCCTGTTTCACAGGAAAACCTATAGAAATGCTTTGTTCACTGGTTATATGAGGATACTATAGCCTCTCCAAATGAGATTGCATCTCAGAGTATATGTTTAAAAAAACAAAACCAAACCCAAACTGAGGTTATGGGGGTAAGGGAGAAGTGTTTAGGGGAAGCTAAGAAATTAGATGCTTGTACAAGAACTGTAAGACTGTTTTTACCGTCCTGGAGTAAAATTTGACTTGAGTTCAATCTGTCACGACTGCGTCAAAGGTGGTTCTTCCAGAGTATGTAATCTTTTTTTATTTAGTGCTTAAACTTTTTTTTCTTGGAGTTGCCAAAAATGTTCTCATCATCATTCAATAAACACTGCTTATCTGAGAACAGAACTGGTAATATGGTTGGCGTTCAGGGTCATGGAGCTAAGCTTCTAAGTAGTAGAAAAACCCCAAAAGATGATAGTCTAGTGTCTCTCATCTGACTGAAATTAATGTTAAGGAGAAAGCTGGGACTATGTGTTTCCAGTCCTTCTGGGCTGGTTTGAATAGCATGAACTGTAGAAAACATGTATGTTTTTGAATACCAGTGGTCCCAACAGGCTCAGGTAAGGATGTGAGTGATCTGGCCATGCTAGAGGACTGTCCTCCCCCCGTTCTGCACCAACAACCTGCACCAAGTTGTTGTCCCATGTTCAGAAAACCTCCTTAATTGCCGTGTAGGTTTACCACTGCCTTTTCAAAGTAGTTGGCTTGATTTTATGCTATCAGCATTGGTGACATGCTTAGACAGGCAAATACCTTCTCCAGAAGTTAAACCAAGCGCGACGTTCACTGTGTGATTGCAGCAGATTCGAGGCGAGTGGACACGCCGGGGTTGCTGCAGCGTGGCAGGGCTCTCGCCCATGGGCCACGCATCTGGTCTCCTTCCCATCAGGCAGCACAGCTGCGGCTGCTCGTGCCTGACCTGGTCTTGCCTGGGAGCTTCGTGGTGTAGCCGTGCTCCTGGGGCTGCTTGGCACTGAGATTTGTCGTTTACAGTAGACTCCGAGTTGCAGAGGTGGTGCTGGGCATCTGAATTCTCCTGTCTGCAAACTTTGTGGGAAAAGAGGGACACTTTCCTTACTTTTGAAGTGTGAAAAATTTTTGAGGTTGAATGTTTTACTTCTCTCATGCATGTGTGTGTGAAAGAGGTGAAGGTGGGGATTCTGGTGAAAAAGCAAGTAGAATTTGTTTGTTTGTTTGTTTTTTTAACAGGAACCTTGAAAAGATTTTAAGAAAAAAAAATTATTTGGTAAGGTGTGCTTTGGAGTAAATATCGCAAATCTGGTATTTGACTCATCCCAGAAGAACTGGAAGAATGGTAGGCTGCTGACAGAAGGTTTGGGTTGGCCTGAGCTGTGTGGGTGGCACTGGAAGCTCCAAGTACCCTTGGACGTATATGTGCTCTGGGGCGGTTGTTGAGGGCTGATTTTGGAGCTCTAAGTAATGTCATCAGGATAAACGATTCATTTAAGTATAATTATTATAGCAGAGAGGGTAGTTCCCGTAGTCAATAATACGCTTATGCTGTGCACCAGGCACTTTGTAATGGGGTGTGTTATTTAGGCAAGGATTCGGGAACTTGAAGAATTTTCACCTGTGTTTTGAGGTTGAGAGTTAGTCTTAAATCCTCGGCGTGGAGCAGGAGGCCGGTGGCAGTCCCATAATGTTTGATGGTGAGGGAACCTGGCTGCTGGCGGTCTCGGGCTTTCTGCATTGTCTAGCTCTGAGCAAACAGCTTTGGAAAGAAAAGAGCTTTGAAGTTTTTTTCTGCTGCTGGGGCGAAAACCATTATAGGATGCTAAACTGAGGTGACGGTATGATTATTTTAGTCACTCTTAAGATGTTTAAATGTTAATTTGCATAAATCAAATCACAGCTTCAGAATGATTATGCCGTGCATTTGGTTAGGTTTAGGTTGATCAGAATCATTGCAATGTCTGGCTCAAGTTTTATGTGATTCATCTGCAATTTAAATTCTTATTGCCAGAATCTTCATGTGCTTGGTATGAAAAAGTGATTTAATGAATTATTGGTATTTAGTTCATCTCTGGGAGCTGATCAGACTGCTATAAGCCATAACTTCCCTGAAACCTTGTAGTCATTTACACTGGGGTCCATCCAGTGCCTTTTTCTTAGTGTTTAGCGTTATGTGATGTATAAGTTTAAGGATGGTGTTTGGGCGCAGAAGGGGACGCAGCAGGGTCAGTGCAGAGACAAGAGCTGGAAGGTGCAGCGTCCGAGAGAGGCGAGGTCTGTACAATTCAAGGTGGGATTGAGATTCCTCATCCTACGTGCGGACCAGGTACGGCTGCCGTTGTTCTCCTCCCTCCGATGCTGTGCTGGCACGCTCCGCTTCGTGCCTGGGAAAGGGAGGTACGGTGCGGAGCATGGCCCTGGGCGGTCTTGTGGCTCTGCTTTCTGCAGAGCTGGTGTCCTGAGCTGGGGCGAGTTGGGGGAGGCAGCAGGAGTAATCCTGCACCGTTGCACGGGCTGTGCAGAACGCGGCTGCTGTGCTCGGGGGCCTCCCGGGCTGGCAAACTGCCGCCTCTTGCGCAAAAATGTTCTTTGTTACCGATTTCTGAGGTGCGAGTGTTCTTTCTGAGAGGCTGTACGGGCGTAGCTTTTAAAAAATGTGATGACCTCAGGGAAGGTGGAGTCATTCAGGTTGAAATTTTGATCTCAGCCATACTGGGAATTCAAAAGTTAGCTATCCATAATCTTTTATTCTGACTTTCACTTCTCTCAGCAAGGAAGTAATTGTGTTGGCAGAAAAAAACATTTAAAAATAGACAAAAAATACATACAGAATATAGAAAATATGTATAGAAAAAAGGATACTGTTTTTCTTCCCTTCACATTCACTCAAAAATAGATTTTGTGTGAGAATTCTGTCCTTGTAAGTTGTCTACCTACAATTATCAGCTCCGTTTTCAGAAATGATCTTCATCAGGGATGTATTTTGTAGATCCGTAGAATATTATCCTTTGTTAATTTAACAGGTTAGTTTAGGGCGCAGGTTTTCTATTGCCTAACTTATGAAATTGGGATATCTGAAAGTATGAGGCTAGTATTTATTTTCCAAATCTGAATTGAAGGAGGGGGGAAAAAGAAATTGGTGCCTCTGCCCGCTGCAAGTGTGTCACTGATGTGCAGACTTCTGCAGTGGGACGGTATTTAGAGAAAGCACTTGCCTTTTGTGAATGGAGTAGGTTATATCTTAATTTAACTGAAAGTTGCAATTGTTTGTGTGAACGTACACACGCCCCTAAAGTATTTTGGGCCCCATTATGGCTCAACCGCTTTCACTTTCATCGCGGTGAAATTCTTCGAGCTTTGGCAGTTGTGTCATTTGTCTGTTCTTAGAAGCCAACAGTGCTTGTGATGAGTAGGTCGGAGACCTTGTGTAACAGGTAGCATGGGCTCACAATTAACACCTTTTAAGTGATTTTACATCATCATTGATAAATATTTGAATTGGTTATTTGACTTACGTTACTGAACATTACGGTACTTTTGTATGTAGAAATGCTGGGGGTTTTTAAATGAAAGCGGAGTTTTTAATACCACAAAGGTAGTTCCCCCACTTCAAAAATTGTGAGTAGTGACCTGCTGCAGGCAATCTCGGCAAAAATGCATCCTGCGGTGACCTGCTGCTGCTGCCGTCCTTCTGTGCTGACGAGTGCTAAGGCATGAGGACCTTGCTGTTGGCCATGAGAAACTAAATACAAAATAACTTTAGGCTGTCTCCTTTGGAAAATACACTCATGTCCTGATTTTTTTTTTAGAAGAGGAAGCTGCTGCAAAGCTTGGAAATGTGAATGCAGGATTCTCACTCGCTTTTTCTTTTTCTCTCCCTCCGTAGGTATGGCCTCACAAGTCTTGGTCTATCCACCATATGTTTATCAAACCCAGTCAAGTGCCTTTTGTAGTGTGAAGAAACTCAAACTAGAACCAAGCAGTTGCGTGTACCACGAAAGAACATACCCGCAAATCTACGTGAATGGTAAAAACTTTGGAATTTCTCCCCACAGGGTTAGTACGTACTTTCAGACTAAAAACCCATTTGACAGACCTCGAGGACAGAACTTGTTGCAGTCAAATGCTGTTGCTTTAAAAAATATTGCAGGTGCCACAAAAGCGTTGGCAGCGCGGGCGCAGCAAGCTCAGTTAGAGGCACCTCGGACTGGGACGCAAGGAAGCCGATCAGATATCCTGGAAGGACCCCAGCGATGTGGATTGAAGCGTAAGAGTGAGGAGCTGGATAATCAAAACAGCACGATGCAGATTGTCGATGAACTGTCCATCCTGCCTGCAATGTTGCAAACCAACGTAGGAAACCCAGTGACGGTTGTGACAACGGCTGCAACTTCAAAACAAAGTGGTACAAGCGGAGATGGAGATTACCAGTTAGTACAGCATGAGGTATTGTGTTCTGTGAAAAACACTTACGAGGTTCTTGATTTCCTGGGGCGAGGGACCTTTGGACAAGTAGTGAAGTGCTGGAAAAGAGGGACAAATGAGATTGTGGCAATCAAAATCTTGAAGAATCATCCTTCGTATGCACGCCAAGGACAAATAGAAGTGAGCATATTAGCGAGACTGAGTACTGAAAATGCTGATGAATTTAACTTTGTGAGAGCCTACGAATGCTTTCAGCATCGTAACCATACTTGTCTGGTTTTTGAGATGTTGGAACAGAATTTATACGACTTCCTGAAGCAAAACAAATTCAGCCCTTTGCAACTGAAAGTAATACGGCCTATTCTGCAACAGGTGGCCACTGCACTGAAAAAACTAAAAAGTCTGGGTTTAATCCATGCTGACCTCAAACCAGAGAACATCATGTTGGTGGATCCTGTTCGGCAGCCTTACCGGGTTAAAGTAATAGATTTTGGGTCTGCCAGCCACGTATCAAAGACTATTTGTTCAACTTATTTACAATCTCGGTATTACAGGTAGGTGTCTTTTACTGTTTTTAACTTTTAATGGAACAAGGTTTTAGCATTTATTAAAGTTAGCGGCTTGAATAATTACTATTCCAGATAACTAATAAGAATAGTTTGGAAAACACAAGGACCTCCTAAGAATGAAGGCCATACTAAGACTGAGTGGTTGGTTACCATTTTAAATGTGAATACTTGCTTTGAATGTTTTTATGGTGGTGTTTTTTTTTTTTCTGCAAGTGTGTTTTGTGTTGTACTCTGCAGTCATCACTTACTGTTATTTTGAGACCTCTCATGAGACTTTTTAAAAGGAAAATAAAAAAAAAAGCTTTCACTTGATTAGGATGCCTTTCCTGCCTTCCTAACATGACGTGTTTTTTTTCTGTAAGCAGCTGGACAGTGTACTAGAAATGCCATATTGCCAAAGATTATGTAAACTCCTTTGTTTTTCTCCAGCACTTGTAAATATTTTGCCTAGTTCTTACAAACTCCGTTCTGACTGAGTGCCTTCAGCAGCCGTGGACTTCAGTGAACTTCTGGAGTTAGTGAGTGATAGGATATTTAAATGTTTAAGGTGATACCAGGTGGGCATTTGAAGTGACTTTGATACATGGGCGCATTCTACATTGACTCCAGAATGGATGTATATTTGTAATTTTTTTGTTTGTATAGTTATCCAATCTGCATGACATTCGAAAGCTATTAATATTTAGGATCTGAGGTCCTTTTGATTTCTTTATGAGCTGATTTTGTCTTGATTGAAGACCTTTTTCAGTTCTGCTTTGCATTGTTGGAAGTACTATGTCCTGTGTATTGCCTGTCTGCCAGTTCAGTAAAAAGCTGGTAAACTAAGACAATGAGTAATTTGAAGAAAACTTTAAATATTTTATAGCTATTCATGTTGGAAGTGAAAACTTGTACTGTGCAATTCTAGGCTTGATGAAATTAGTGATTGGAGTTCATGCCAGAAGAATATAACTATTTTTTGACTGCAGCTTGTAAACAAGAACACTTCATGTACAGTACTCGTAAAAAGTATTCTAATTCATCACCTGCATTTCTCTATTACTTAATTACAAACTGCAGCTAAGGGATTAAAAACTATACAAAGTTCGTCAACAGAAAACTAAATTGGGAAGCCACATGGATTGAGGCATACCCCTATTATACAAAAATATGCACAAGAGGAGATAAGGAATTAAGTAACTCCAGAGCTCATTTTGGTGTAATAACTATACATCACTTATGATACAGTATTCTGGGGCCTTTCGGGACAAAAACAGGCAAGTCTTGAAAAGGCAACATGAATTCTGCAAGGTTCTAGACAAGTGCAAATATCTTAACATCAGCTGTTCTGTACAAATTTGCAGTGTGGCAGATACTCAGGATGCGTGGTCTGAGAATAATTCTTTATGTATCTTGGCTTTTTATTTACTGAAGCGATTAGAGATCATTGTGAGCTATTACCATGTGTCCCCCCTGCCTTCCCAAGACCTGACAAAGGGAGAGGCTGTAGACAGCCAGGCTGGGTGGTCCTGTCGTACTTTTTTCTCAACTAACTGCTTTCAAGTTGTTTTTTCTGTTTCAGATGGCTCATTAGACATAACATTGTTGTGCATATTCAGTTACCTGCATACAAATTTTAGCTGTATTTTTGGTTTACTTGGGACGATGTTCCTTTACACCTATATTTTGTAACTTTGTATAGAATTTTGACATGCTTACTAGTTTGAGCAGGTCTGTATGCTGGCAGCAAGATCAGTTGCGACTCCTTGGCACCTAGGGTGCATTTTGGATACTTGTATTGCATTACATGCACTGAAGCATGAGTGGGGTTCCTTGTGGATGTACGTTCAAAGATACTCTTTCCCCACCAGCAACAAAAGTCGTGGGTGTATATGCTTGTCTTGGCTCAGGGATGCTGCATGATACTCATATAACATGCACCTGAAATTCCCGAGTTACTAAGTTGCCCTTAAGTGCTTTGTAAATATTCAGGCTGTTCAGTAGCAGATAATATTCTTTTATCTTTATATGTTTATAATCCTTCTATAAAGTAACATTTAAGTCAGTATTTTTTTTGAAATTAAGAAGGACATACAAAACCAAAAAAGATGAGGGTCTGTCTACTTGAATAGTTTTGGTGTTATATTTAAGTTCAATATTGCTTGAGATAATTTTTGGAAAAAAAAAAAAAGATCCTGTACTTCAAAACTCTTTTCAGCAGAGAGTTTACTTTTGAAAAGGTTTACTTCTGAAAAGGTTTTTAGCATGCTGGATTTCATCATGGATGCTTAGTGCTCTGCCAGTTGAGTGATTCGAATTAACTTTGTGCAGCTTGGCATGCAGTTTCTCAAACTTTCTTTTTATTGCTTTGGAAGCTCCTGACTAGTGTAAATAATATCAGAAAATAGGAATTTTTGTCCAGAAGGTCTCGGAATAGATGATGCCAGGGAAATTTGAAGAGAAAAGCCTTAAAGAGAAATGAGAAGGGCCTGCAGAGAATATATTGTATTGAGATGGATTTTTTTTTGCAAGAGATTGTGCTTTTTGTCAATCAAATAAAATATAACTGTACTTAAATGTTTTTGTATTAGAAAAGGGTGGGAGTGATAGTGCAGGTTTGACTTGTTTGAGTATGACATGTTGAAACAAACCCTTTCAGAAAATCGAGCAGCAGTTGCAACATTGAAATCTCTGTTTTGTTTTTCTTCGCCCTTAAGCTCAGTGGTGCTATGTATTTGTTTAGGTCATTTAAAAATCATTTCAACAAATGTTTTCTTGCTATTTAAAGCCTCAACTAAAGTAATCCAATTAGAGTCATATTGGAAGTGTTTAAGAAAATGCTTGTTCCCTATAGCACTACTTCTATTAGCGTGATCTCGTCTGTATTCTTGTGTACAATCTTTGAAAATTGTTTCTGTGCTAAGCTGTATGTGTATTAGCGTGAGCTTTACCTGTGATTCTTGCCAGTGGGGATCCTTGCATGGTCAGAGATGGCAGTGCATGAGACTGTGCTTCACCAGGTGACAGTTGTAATGCACTGCTTTGGCCTAGGAAATATCCCTGTAAATGTCAATTGGTATGAACCTGCCCTGTTCTGATGTGCAAAAGCACTCAGCCAAGAATTTGAAGAAAAAGTTAAGAGGAAGCATTTTGTTTTTAAGTGGCTGTTTTAGGATCTGAGGTTTTAGAAAAGGGTGGAGCGAAATGCCCATCAATGATGGTGTGTGTTCAGAGCATCTCTGCAGCATCGGGATGCTGCTTCCCAGCCCCACTGTGCCGGTGCCGTCCCACTCTGGGGGTGATGCTAGCCCCATGCCCACCCCTCGTTCTGTGCACCCTGCATCTTCCAAGTGCCCGTGCCAGCGTGAACAGGGAGGGAGGTGGCCCGGGGAGAAGGGAGGAATGGTTATTTCTGGCAGCACTGTGAGCTGATACCATGGTCATTTTCAGGAATAGGATTTGCACCACCTCTGTGCAAAGCGTATGCCCACCAGTGTCTGTAGAGGTCTACGCTGAATGCTTGAGAGAGACCCATGAGGAAGTCTTGCAAAGTGAATAAAGAGAAAGGGTTGTTTGTTGTTTGGGGTTTTTCTTCTGATCTTGTCACTCCTTTTTATTTTTTCTAGTTCATGGGACTATCATGAGCTAATAATCGTGAGAATGGAGAATGTCACAGTCTCGTGTTACGATGTTTGTTTTGAATGGTAGTGTCAGTATTGTACATCAGTAAGAGGAAGTGAGTAATGAATTGGAAAAATAAACAATAAGAGGATTAGGATTTAGGGCAGGGAACGTAATACAGCCAGGTGGGTGGATAATGGGCTGATTTACCTTACTTAGTCTATGGCAGAAGAAGAGGTGACGTAATGATGACTCTTGGAGAGATTACAGTGCCTGTGTATGAGAAGATGTTGTAAAAAAGTGAGACTGCTTGTATTTTAAAAGGGCGTAGACAAGCAGAAAAATGGAGACAAACTGGATGGAGTGGTAATGATTTGATGTTTTCCTGTTTCTATTTCAGCTTTATCAAGCAAAGTAAGAAATGGTTAAAACAAGTATAACAATACTCTTTTTGATATTTCATTACCTTTTGGAAACTCCTGGCTGTTATATATTGCTAGAAATTAGAGAATAAATACTAACCACAATACACTGTCCTGAGTCACAGACTTTTTTTTGTTTGTTCTAAAGATGAAATGTTGTTCTGAATGCTCTTTCCCTAAAAGACTGTGTCTGTGCTTACACACTGTTTTTACGCTGGTCTGGATTTTAATAGCTGTGGGCTAGAGAAATCTGGTATTTGAAGCCTTTTCTTTGCTGCTGGCCTCACATGTTAAGACTGTTGACCTTTTGTGAGTGATCTAAGTAGGTAAATAACTAGGCAGCATATACATTTTGAAAAGAAAAAACCCCTTACATACAGCGTAGGTGATCAAGTTTTTGTCATATATGGAAACAGTATGATAAGTATGTGGCTGTCCTCTTGGTCAGCTGTGCCCCAGATCACGAAAAGGGGAGCGTTGCATCAAAAATCAAAAGTTTCTTTTCTCCTTATGGCATGGTGCAGGCTATGGAAGAGGAGAATCAACACATTGATTTCGTAGTCTGGTGTCTTGCACTCATCTGGCGAAGCAGAAAAGTTTTTCCAGGGCATGGTGTTTTCCTCAAAGTCATTTTCTTTTGCTTTGCCTTTTTGCTGAGATTGGGTATATTTAGGGGAGCGGGTGTGAGAAGAGGGCCTTCGAAATGGCAGGCCCCAAGGAGCAGTAACCTCCAACAAGAGTCGAGTGATGTGAAATGGTCAAGGTAGTTCTGCCCGTCTGCTTCGGGGAGCCGGGTCACTTTCATCTCTGTTGCTGTGGGAAGCAATGGCCTTCTCAGCATTTCATGTTCAGAGTTAACTTCAGGTCTGGTTTTGCAACAGACCTCTTCTTTCTTCTGGTACTCCCTCCAGGAGTTTTTTCTGGAGAAACTTCTGTTGAAACCTGTGTATAATTTCCCTGTTTTGAAATAGCTGTGCGCAACACCAGCGGTTCAGGAGTTCTGTTTTACTCATTAGCGAATACCCACATGACTGTTCGTGATGCCTTCTGCCCATTGCTGTCGTCTGTACCATTCAGCCGTTGTTCAGAGCAGGTGAATTGTATTTAAAGAATGCACAGTTCCATCTAATGGTAACATCTATGTGGCAGGGCTTGGTAAGATGAAGCCTCTTCCTTCTCTTCTCCCACTTGTTGCTTGGCTGTAACACCGTGTGCACAGCTTCATGATTTCTAGGATTTGCTGTTGGTTGGGAGGAGTTATTGCTTAACTGATTGTCAAGGGGAATCACTTTCATGTAAAAGACAGGATTTTGAAAATGAGACTTCAGTAAACCTTACAAAACGCATCATTTGTAAAATCCTTCCTAATATCATGGACTTAACAGTAGCCATTGCAGGTGAGCGAGTGAGTGTGTTACTTCATTGCGCGCTCCTTATGCGCAGCCTCCGAAGGGAGTTGAACACTCGCTGCTCCAGTTGCCTCTGTAGCTGCCCCGACGGTTACGTTTCCTGTCTTTCGCCTCCTGTCTCTGAAGAAAACATCTGCTTCATCAGATTGTGATGTACTGTTAGAGTACAGCTGGAAATTTTACTGAAAATATTTTTTGAGAACAAGCACTCAGTTTTCTGATGGAAGGATGCTCCTCTTGGCATCCAGCAGTCTGTATGCAAACTGCAGTTTAGCATGGTCAAATTAATTGGGAAAATGAAATGAATGGGAAGGAATACAATTGATCTCTGACTAAAACAGGGCACTAGCTGAACCTGCGACAGGCTGATGGACAGCTTGAGTGATGCTGGCAGAATGGAAGGTGTCTGGTTATTAAGGGACTCTCAGAGCTAGGAAATGGTTTTCTGCTCTGCTGGTGACAGCAGTAAAATACAATCCTCGTTATTCAGCAGCGTGCCCGTAAGGAAAAGCAAGTGATGTGAGTAGACGCGCTCACTGGAGTCAACTCATTCCTGAATCGGGCAGTGATATCCTCCCCCCAACCTTCCAAGGATAGTTGCTAATCAACAGAGTTGTTCCAGATAAAATGCCAAATGTCACTCCTGTTGCGGCGGAGCTCAGAGGGATGGAAAAATCTCTGTTGGATGTATTCCTGTTGGACAAGAGCAGGCTTTTCCCCTTCCCTCCTCTTACTCTCCTCTCCCATGAAGGATCAGAGAGGACGGAGGAAGGGTGATAATCATTGTGTCCTGTGGTCCTGACACTGCTTTCACTTGCCCAGTTCTGCTGCAGCTTGGAACTGTGCTTTGGTCTGGTGTGATCTCTTCTGCTTTAAAGGATTTTGGAAAAAAACTGAAGTAGTTGAGTTGTTTGGTGTAATTACTGCCCGTGAGCAGGACTGTAACGTGGGCTATGTGCGTGCTTTGAGGCTGTTGCACTAGGACAGCTTTTTATTTATGACTTTTTCAGCTTCATGCTTAGTTTCAGAATAAATCACCAACAGCTTATGTGATTTTTTTTTTTCCCCTCAAATTTATGGAATATATTTGATCTGTTCTCTGTATTTCTTATACACATTCCTTCAAAATTAGAAAAAAAATCTTGTAGCCATAAATTTCTAGAGAGACTTGTTTTCTTACTGGCCTTTGTAACTTGACCAGATGTAGTCCTTGTCACTCCAGAGAGCACAGGCTGACAGTACCTCCCTGGAGTGTTTTTGTTAAATTGAATGTCTTCTTTTTGTAGGTTGGGATTGTCAGGAGGATGGGTTATTAGGACTCAGTAACACAACCGTTGCATCCGAGTAACTTGTCGATTATCTTCTAACATTGGATCAGCATACAACTTCCATATGTTTAGAATATCGGTTAAAAACCTGTATACAGATAAACACCTGTCTTAATACAGGTATTTTTTATAGGGGTGACCAGGGGAAGAAGTTGTGCAACGTTGACAAGGAAGCAACAGCTTTGTAAAGTCAGCCCATTGCTCTCACATACTTGAAGCTTTGAAATAAGCTTTATCTAGAGTGGAATGTCTTGCTTTTTTCTCCTTCCACAATGCCTAAAATTCTTGCTCCATTTTTTTTTTAAATTTTGCGTTTTAGCTGTTTAAACGAGAAGCAAAGCTCTGTTTGTAAATTGAGATTTCTGTCAGTTAGGGAAGCGCAGTAGGAGAACGAGCTAAAAATGCCCCTGTAAACAACTTGCACTTCAACGTGCTAGCAGATGTTATTCTATCACTTTGAACTGTGCATCACTGAAGTGTATTGGGATATCTTAAAATAGTCAGGGGTGGTGGCCAGAGACTCGAGACTACTATAGATGGTGAGGCTGTTGCGCTGTTGCAATGAAATAAGCCAGAAGTACATACTGCTAAGGTCATTTGCTTGCTCAAGGTCAGCGTGTTTAAAGTCAGCTGCTATACTTCTGAGCATGGTTACTCTCAGGAGTACATAAAAGAAAAGAGTTCTGATAATGTAAGGAATTGCTATTACAAGTGAATTGGGACACCTAAAAATTTTGCCTCCCTGCTTCCCCCCCCCCCCAAAGTTGCTGTAAATGCTGATTTATTCTCTTATCTGAGCAAATGGAACTTAATGTCAAGATAAACTTTTGTGGCTCTTGTCTGCGAACAAATTGCTTTATTGATGTGGCAAGATTTTGTTTGCACTTTTTGCATAGTGTTCATTAATTGTTTAATTGAATTCCCGTTTTAAACTTCTGTTTCACAATTAGTAGAACCTAACCAAGACCATTAGAAGTGTCCTCCAGGAGTGGCAATTGTAGCCCATCATAACTTCATATTTACATAGCTGTTAGATAACAAATACAGTTTCAATTCTCTTACTGTTTTCTATTCAACATAACAAGGTCTCTAATACCTTATTATTCTCTGTTCATAGAACCAGAAAATAAAAGTAGTTTTTATGGTAATGGTGTAGTTTTTTTGGTTTTGTTGTGGTTTGGGGTTTTGGGTTGTGGGGTGGGTTTTTGTGTGTGTGTGTGTTGTTTTGTTTTTTTTTTTTCTTCCTTTTTTTGCATGCTCTGGAAAAGAATGGCAAGGTTACTGTAAATTTGCAACTTTTTTTAACCCTCTCTGAAGATCCAGAGGAGTATTGTGGGGATGGGAGTGGATGAAATGACAGCCAGCCTTCGAGTTGATTGTTTTTCTGAGCTAGAGATTTTCCTGGTAACATAAGCTGGGATAACAAATTAAGCATTCAAAGGTACCATGTACGTGCTGGAGATGTAGTAATGTCAGCCCATATTTCAAATTAATAGCAATGGCAGGAGCACCAACTTAAGTCAGAGCTCAGATGATGGTTCTCTTGGTCTTTAGATTGCTTCATTTTGAACAGAAGGGAAATTCTTTCATAATTTTGAAGGCGAAAGAGCTCTTGGTTCTTGCTGTATTTCATTTTTTTGAGGTTGAACGATAGACATAAGTTTGTCATGGCTAAAGTTTTGGGAAGCAACTTTTATTTTTCACACATTAAAATAAATTTACTGAAATGTGATCCTTTTTTCACTGCACTGATGTTTGTGTCATGAAGATTTGTTTGTCATGCATCTGTGTGTATGTGAGTGTGGATATATCGGATAACTTAACTGTAGAAAATACCAGTGGTAGCTACAATGCTGTATTTGTCAATATTGTGTCTAACTGGTCCCACTGTGCCTGTTTTGAAAATATGGCCATGTATTTTGGTTGTAAGAGCAGGTAGTACTAGATCTAAATCAACGCGATCGAAAGTGAAGCCCCAGTCTCTTCCATCTGGCATCCTCGCCTTCGAAGGAGAACTGTTTTGTGGGTGAAGGCTGCCTACTGCACCAGCTCACAGCATCCAACATGAATGAAGAGGATGAAGCAGTTTTGTGGAGGAAGCAGTTTGCAAATAAATAATGTGGGCACACTGAGAATATTTAATACTTGTGCGAGTTCAGATCAAAACCAGCAATAAAACACTATCGTGATTAAAAAACAAAGCGGTGACAATAGCAAAAAACCCTTTTATGAATTCTGGCTTTAATTGGAAAGTGGTAGAGGTGTCTGACATAAATAAATGGGATGTGATTAAGTAAAATTAAATATCATATGAAAATAAGTTGCCTGAAATGTCCATATTGTCAACTTTTATACCGTATGTTTGAAGGTCCTTGATGCTGCAGTGCTAGCTAATATTTTGGAAGGATTTTTGTTTGGACTGTTAATAAAAAACCTTCTAACAAGTGAAATTGGATTAGGGGGCTGGGGGAAGCAAGCCAAAAGCATTTCACAGATAAGATATTCAACCAGTTGCGTTTTGAAACTATGATGTTACCTGAAGAACATGTAAAGTGTCATTGTGCTTAAAAAAAATATGGTTTGTTGGTAATTCGACAGCAGCAGTTGATTTAAAGGCAGGTGTAATGTAATTTAAACTAGTAGCACTTGTGTGAGTAGGTGAGTCTTTATGCAGACAAGGTTGTGCTAGTGAGATGAAACATAGAGACGTTTTTATCCCTATGAAGCATTTAATCAAACTCTGAATCTCCGTGCAGGCGTAGGTGTAAAGTATGTGGGAGAGGGGGCGATGCTGTGGCCTTCTGTCCCACATGCTTGTCGCTGGAAGCGGGCAGAAGCACCTGCTAGTAGTACTAAGCCTCCACAGAAGATGGACGGTGGGAAGCATGGTCTTCCATCCCTGCGGTGTTGTCCAGTTTGTTCTACGGCATGGTACAACTGCAAGCGGACTTCACCAAGATCTGACCATTAGCCTGCAAAGTAATGGAAAAACAACTTTGTAGGAGTGAAGGCCCACTTAAATGATAGTAAATTCAGAATACATTGGGGTTCACTTAATTTCCTTGTGCTTTCAAAAGTCTAAACTTTTTTTACTAGCGTAAAGATAGTCAGAATTATGACCAAAACTTCTTTTGCAATGCACAATATGTACTTCAAGGATAAATTATTAAAAGCAGCTTATTTGGAAATGCATAGTATCTAGAATTTTCTGTCAGTAATAAATTATTACATATTCTGTAAAATGCACTATATTATCTGGATTGCAGCAGCGCAGGAGCCTGGGCATAAAGCCCTTATTCTTTGGGGGGGGGGGGGAGGGGGGTGAAAGATAGTTACGGTGCATCTTCAGAGCAGGCAAGTCAAACCTGGTCTCATTTCTCTGTTAAACTGCTGTCGGACGCTCCAGGGCATTCGAGATCTCTCACTCTTGCCTTCATGGTGTGTGCTGTGCTGGGCGCAGCGTATTTAAAATTACCTAAAGCTGAGAAACGGAGCAATTTGCCAGCTGTGCTGTTTGTGTGCAACTGAGATACAGGCAGTGAAGTTTGCTTGCACAGGAAGCTTTCTCGGTGCTAAAAATCGAACGTTCATGGAATTTTGTTCTGTGCTTTCAGGACTATAGTAAATGTTGTGGTTTTTCCCGTTGTGAGTGGCAAAGATGTTTTTGTTGTCCCAGGACAGCATAGCGATCTTTTGCAAAATGTCACCTCTTTATGTGGTTCCCTTAATTCAGGATTGCACCATAGCTGAAGTTTTATCAGTATTTTGAATGCCTTATTGGATATATTTGATAGATTCTTAGCCTTATAGTCAGTCATTCAATATGAAGTGTTCAAAAATATTTAAAAACAACAGATACTTCATGGTGAAATCTTTCACGAGAATATGCTTTATTGTTTCAAGTGTAGTACATATAGGTAATCTTGGAAAAAGAGCTGTTCCTTTCGCAACAATATCAGTATTCAGAGCAGGTGTGTATATAAAAATGTACAGAACGCAACTGAACTTCTTTGCATGTTCAGAATTAATGTAAATTTAAAATGTAGTTGTACAAAATTGATTCTAGGAATTGAATTGGAACCGGGTTTTCATTATCTTTATTACTTTCAGTAAAACTTTGATAATTTTTGGATATTTGCATTTCATAATTTCTTTGTAAAACTGCATTCATTACATTGCTTATCTACAAGGCTTTTCTATATATGTAACATGAAGCTTTTAAACTGCATATTACTGTAGTTTTATCAACTGAGAAGTTTAATAATTTTTAAAATTGATTTGAGTTGTTAGGGTATACTGTAGGTCACGAATTGGTAGTAGCACTTAATGATACTTGCGAAAAAGGTCAGATGTCAAAAGTGTTGTTTGCACTGGAAGTTGTGCCGAGTGCCTTATTTTGAACCCCGGTAATGTTTAAATCTTTGAGCTGTTCATTTTCTCACTCTTGATAATTAATCTTTTGCTTCTTGCCATCCAGTACTGTTTTAGCTCAAGATCTAGTGTGTATTTCTTTATGGAGAGTATGCTGTTTGTCTATGCGTGTTTTGTTAAGACTGTTTTTAACACCTTGAAACTTTCATCAGCACTTCCACACACCCATGTCCATCCCCTCCCACCATAACAGTGGTTTCTGAGGCGCATTTAAAACGTCTTCTGCATCTGCTACGTGGCCACGTTTGGGTTCAGTAAAGTGGCTGTAGTTCTTGGGCTTTGGACTTTGAGTTGTGGTAAATCCAGAGGCTGTACCGTAGGTACTTGGCTTCTCTAGAGAACTGCCTGATGAATGAGGTCTGTGTTGGCCACTACCAGTGGGTGACAACGGGGCTGGAGGGACCTCCAGCTGCTCCTCTGTTTCTGGAGGTTGCGCAGCAGGCTGCAGAGTGGACAGGGTCTGTGTACTGATGTGCTTGGTAGTCCCATCATGAGACAGTCACGCTGGGCAGAGCCTTGTGTGGAGATGCAACCAGTTTTGGACACTTCACCTCTCTGGAAGAGTAGCTAGAAGTGGAGCAGAGGGCCTCAGCATTTTTGGTAACAAGAACTGTAGAAAGTAGAACAGGAGACCGTAATTTGCAGATTATACGATACGGCTTCTGACTGTGCTTTGGTTTTCAGCTAGCCTTGAATTATTTCAGCAGCTTCCACTAAGAAAGTACTCTTAAATCAAAAGCTTTCCTGTACTTGGAAAGTAACTGGGAAAGCTCTGTAGTTAAAGTTGATGTCTGTCTGATTATGCTGAGTAATTTCTGTGGAGAGGGACACTGACAAAAACCAAGGGATTAACCGATCCTGAAAGTTATTTCTTGCTGTTTGTTTACTGGTCTCCCTGCCTTATCTGTAGATGAACTCGATGAGTCTCTTCTCTTATTGAGACCTGTTTTTTCATGACCAACACCACTTACATCCTTAGTGTTGTCTTGCTCTGTGTGATTTTCCTGTGCAACAGTGTTTGTTTAGCAGTTGTTTAGCTGTTAAACACCTACCAAAAAAGTTAGGAAACTGGCAGATAAACTTAACAAAGGAAAAAGCTGCAACACTGTAAGTAATTACACGGGAGTCAGCGTGTGTGGTTAGTGCCCGAGTACTCCAGCCTGCCCTCTGAGTTGCTGTCCCGCAGGGATGGTCGCTCGTGGAGCGGTGCTGCGTGCTGTTTGGGGTGGTTGCTTTGTAGCTGTGCAGTTGCCTTCCTGAAAGAACAACTTGGGGATTGCCTAAACCTGATTAGCGCTAATTTTTTGTTTTGCTTCATCTCTGGTTGTTCTGAGGTTACGTTGGCTATGATTATTAAGCATTTACATGTGAGAAGCACCTTTTTCTTTATATGTCTAGCTGTAGCATTATTATTAGCCTGTGTACAAATGATATCAAATGACTTTTTTCCCCCCTCCATTCTAATGTAGAGGTATCTGATGTAAAATTAAAAAAGAAGCCCCAAAACTTAGTCTGATATTTAATGCGGATTTACTGGATTGATGGAGGTCATGCCCGTATGTGGTTTCCTGTTTTGTAGCTATTTTTCGACACTTCAGCATTTTCATTCTGTGTGCACCAAGGATCGAGCTTACGTGAGACCACTGGCTGGTTCTTGCAGGCTTGTATGAAATAATGCCAGTATAGTACCAATTAAATCATTTAGATAACCAGGGTGTATAGGTCATATTCCCTGGAGATAAATAATCTGTGCCACCTTTACAGAATCACAGAATCACAGAATAGTAGGGGTTGGAAGGGACCTCTGTGGGTCATCTAGTCCAACCCCCCCTGCCGAAGCAGGGTCACCTACAGCAGGCCGCACAGGACCCCGTCCAGGCGGGTCTTGAATATCTCCAGAGAAGGAGACTCCACAACCTCCCTGGGCAGCCTGTTCCAGTGCTCCGTCACCCTCAGAGGGAAGAAGTTCCTCCTCATGTTCAGACGGAACTTCCTGTGCCTCAGTTTGTGCCCATTGCCCCTTGTCCTGTCACTGGGCACCACTGAAAAGAGCTTGTCCCCATCCTCCTGACACCCACCCTTCAGATATTTGTAGGCATTTATAAGGTCCCCTCGCAGCCTTCTCTTCTTCAGGCTGAACAAGCCCAGTTCCCTCAACCTCTCCTCGTAGGGGAGATGCTCCAGTCCCCTCACCATCCTCGTAGCCCTCCGCTGGACTCTCTCCAGTAGCTCTTCATCTTTCTTGAACTGGGGAGCCCAGAACTGGACACAGTACTCCAGATGAGGCCTCACCAGGGCAGTCTAGAGGGGAAGGAGAACCTCCTTCTTCCTGCTAGCCACACTCTTCTTGATGCATTTCACAGAGGACAGCGTTGTATGACTTAGGAATACCAAATGCAGAACAGTAACCTCAGCCCTTCCTCTCCCTTACTGACAATTAAACTTCAACTAAAAGTTAATTACTTTGTAATTAGTGCTGTTCCCCCTCCCGACCCAGGAGACCTGCAGTCTCCTAGCTGCTGCGTGGTGCTGCTTGTGGGTTTCCCGGTGTTCCCGATGGTGGGTGCCAGGCGGAGGCTTCAGGGAGATGCGCTGGGTCGCCGCGGGGTGAGTGCTGTGCAGGAGCCGTGTTCTGCCATTCGGGAAGCAGGCGATGCAGTCTGCTGGGCCATGGTGGAACGCGTGCGGCGGGCAGCTTCAGGGTGGCTCCTGAAGAGCAGAGTCCCTGTGCTTGGCACAGAAGTGAACGGGAACCGGTGCAGTGCTCAAGCGGGACGAGGAGGCGGAGGAACCAGAACCGTGCCTGCTCACGCTGGAGCAGTGGGGCTAACGCATGCCGTTCGGGGAGCCAGGGGCTGCGTAACAAAATGCGTACCTTTTAGAAAGCCAGTGTGTTAATTTCTGGTCATTTAAATAACGTGAATGGCTGCTATGTATGTTGGTGTGGTTGTGTTTTATTTCTGCATCCCCTGGCACGTATTACACGCGTGCTTACCCTCAGTCTTTGTTGTTCCTGAATTGCATCGCTTGTGTGTCTTGAGCGTGCATAGGATCGGATGCAACAACTTGTTTCCCTTTGCTGCTGTGCTTTGATTTCAGCTTTGCTTCAGAAGTTTGTAAAGATATTTTCAAATATTTTGCCCTTAGTTGTTTTTTTTTCTGGAGCAATGCCTTAAGAAAGACCTCTCTCTTTTGTGAGACAAACGTTTTGTCAAGCAGCTGACCTGTGCGGTTTGAGGTGAAAGCAAAGATGAAAGGTGGTACACAGGCTAGTGTGTGTTAGCAAATCAAAAAGTACAAGTATTCTGTAGTTTAATGGCCGCTTAGTGGTAGTCATCTGAGTGGATACATTCTTCAGTTCTTGAGTTATAGTGACGTGGCTTAATTTTTCTTCTGCGCAAGACTGTCAGTGTAGTTTGTCTTAAAGATTCTTTGAATGCTTTCTTTGACTTTTTCATTAATCTTTAGAGAATGATTACAGACAAATCTCTGAAGTTTCTCTGTGTATGTTGCATCTGTAACTTTCCAGTTGAGCTGTGAGGACAACCGAAAGCACCCTTGGACCAAGACCAGCTTGTTAGAGGGGACATTTGGTTGCCTGCAGTTGCAGTTCTGAAATGGGTAATGCAAAAAACTCCTGCGGTAAGAAATAAGGTGATTACTGGGTGGGTCGAATCTAGAGGGGATTTTTGGAAAAAACTTCAGAGCTGACTTCTTAATGTGCTGAAGTGTGCATTTGTCCCAATACCACTGCAACTTTCAAGTACTTCAAACCAAATCTGACAGCAGATGAAAGTCGTGAAGGTGCCGATACCAACACTACGACAGCAGCTGCAGAGCAGAGGGAAGTTTCAAACTAGTGATTCCTGCAAGATGAAAAGGAAGGAGTTGGTTATCATGCTTGCTGTTGTGTTGTGCAGTAGCCATCTGGCTAGTCAGCCTGTGTGTAGCTCTGGACTAACTAACTAATATACTTCTTGCCCTTGCGTGTTATAGAAGGCAAAATATAGATCTAGGATTGTTCATTCTTTTCTGGGGATAGAAGTAGTGCAAATCTGAAAAAGCAGCAACGAAGAAGTGTGTTAAGACTGGTGGTTGTTGGTAAGCTTGTTTGCATTTGTGTGGTACGACAGCAGATTCTCTTCTTCAGCAGAATGTGGCACAAAGACCTGTGGAGAAATGTGTGAAAAGCTTTCTGACTTCTAAAATGGAGAGAATTTCCTGATGTTTACTAAAAGCTTGTGTTCTTAGTTCTCTCTCCAGCTTGTTGCTCAATGCTCACTTCTCATGGCCGGCACTGCCGCTGCAAGAAGAACAGAAAGCTATGCAGACAGGGCAGGGAACTTTATTAAAAAAAACAACCAACCAAAACACACACATGCTCCCCCCACCCCCCAGACAAAGCACCCATACCACCTTATCCTCCCACCCCCCTCCCCCCACCAAAATCCAGACAAAAAAACCTCCACCCAACAACCAAAACAGACAAAAAGCCTAAAACCCCCAAAAGCAAAGGACATCCCCACCCTAAAATGTATTGGGGAATGGGAAGAGAGTGCACGCTCAGAATCACGTCAGGATGCCTGTAGCTGTATGTACCTGTACTTACAGGACTATCATCTCAAAGCTGTGCGTTGTTGTATTTAATTTTTCTACTGTTGTGTGGTTTGTTTTTATTTTCACCCTCCCTTGTAGAAACAAATATTTTATAATATCTTAGTTGCTTTAACTAGAGTATGTAGTATTTTGTGCCAAACTTCTGTAGGTCTGAGCCTATGAGAAAGTATCTGAAAAATTAAAATGAGCCCTGATTGTTCTGAAATACGCTCTGGTGCTTGGCATCTGAAGGACTGCCATGTGGGATTCTGCACATATTTCTGCTAGGCACTATCCTGTAACCGCAGCATCTCGAGCAGTTGCCTCTTTAGGGATATCAGTACTGCTAGGTATCCGTAGGAGTTCAGGTTCCTGCTGTTCTGCTCTGAAGGACAAATACTTTATGCCTGTAAATTAACTTTTTTTGGGGGGGATTTACCCTATTGGTATACCGTAATTAGTTCCATGGTTGGGGAATCCTTCCATCACTTGGCAGTGTGTGAGTGTACTGGGAATAGTGGCAAGTTCTGTTCTGCCTTCTGCCTCGTGGTGAGCATGGTAAACATGCGGGGCTCAGCATGTCCCACCATCAGCCCTTGGGGCACGGATACCTCACACAGAATGCACGTGGGGAGCGTGTGTTTGAGCAGCTCCGCATTATGCTACAGGTGGGCAGCTCTCGGGTCTGAGAGTCACTGGCTAATCTCTGTAATTATTTGGAGTATTTAAGTATCTTCAGTTAAGTAGCCAGCTTTGCTGCCTTAATAACATCTTACGCAATGGGGACCTTCCCACGCTCCTTGCTGGCTCGAGGCGACATGTCAGAGTAGAATTTTTAGTGTCCAAAGGGGGTTGTTGAAAAGGGACTCTGTGCAATTAAGAATATTTTCTTTTGAAAGTCAAAATAGATTTTTTTTTTTTATTATTCTTCCTAAATCTGCTGTATGTCAGTTATTCTATTTACAGCTTTTTTTTTTTTCCCCTTGCATTGAACTGTTACACATTACTACAGAACTGGTAGCTGAAAGAGATTAATACCTAGGGAAATGGGCATTAGTCAATGATGTGGTTAAACACAGTCTCTTTTTACTCTTTGTGAAACTTGACTTTTAATTTAAACTGGAATTTGTGAATGAAAATTAAGTTAAACTAAATTTCCAATGTTTTGTTTTCATTAGCCATAGTCTTTTTTTCCTCATTGGGCTCACGTGTGACTTGTCCAAGAATGTGAAAACTGTCATGTTTTGAAACCTGATTCGTGGAATTTGCACAACTGACAAACACATGGTTAGGAGTAATGTTTTTGATGCTTTCTACAAAAATAAGAATAACTATTCGACACACATTCCTGTGAAACAACAACTGTATTTTAAGTAGATCTAGACATTGGTACAATATCCTTTCCTTTGTAAAGGGGGATTCTTCCTTTACTTAATCTCATTACTTCTCTTATAGCAAATGTAACCCATTCAGTAAAAGGTGGGATGAGACAAAGGGCTGCAGAATACATGTGTGAGCCTCTAACAACCTTCTGAAGAACATAAAACCAGCTCTGAGCCATCAGGGGTCCAGTCAGTATCTGGTCTGTGATAGTGACTGATGGTGAAAGCCTAGGGAAAGCCAAAGCAACAGAGAAGGGTGTATTTTTATGGATGGTTCCTAGCTGCTGGCAGTCGGAGCTCGTTAGCTTCCTTAGGGTGGACCTTTTGTGTCTAGTAGCATATTAGAGCTTGTGGCCAGATCCAGCAGTAGAGCTTCACAGTCGGGTTGTGTTTTATGGAACAGATTTTTTTTCATTTGTTGTATAAGGTCCTGATCGGGAGCTTCTCTGTGGTGCAACAGACAATTGTATTGCATGAGCGACTGGTGCTTTGGAATGAGATCGCTGGCGGCTGGTGTTGCTGAGCCAGGCAAGAGCCTAGGAAAATAGGATAAATTGTGTTGGAAAGATGGTTTCATGAAATTTTCTAAGCGGCTGTGTGCAAATATAGTAGCGTAGTACTTTTTGTGCAGAACCAGGGAACTGTAACTTGTTTTCTGAGTCCTTTGTCTGGAGCTAGCACATCAGTTTGTCCTGTCCCTAACGAAAATGTTTTCTTTGGATTGTGTTCCTTGTGTACTTTAACCTTTTTGGTTATTCCCCTTTGGCCTGCATAAGGACATTTTGGGGCCCTGCATTAGAAACGCCTGTGCTCAGTCTCCCACCCGGCGTTATTAACATCAGGAAACAAGAGTGTTGCTGGGAGAGTAGGAAGGAAGTAGACTTCAGAATTCCCCGGCGTGGAACTAGTTGTTTGGGTTGTTTTTGTTGTTGTTGTGTTTTGTTCCTGTTACTAAACTTAACTCTAAAATCAATTCTTTTTTGCGTGAAGCATAGCAGGAATGAGCGATGACCCCACTTTAAGTTTGCTTCTTTTTGGTTTAAGTTAGATGCTGCAAATAGGAACGAGTTAACAATAAAAAGGAGGACTCTGCTTGTAGTGAAATGGCTCTTGGTGATTGCATGAAAATGGAGGGCTTAGGAGTTCCTCTTCCTTGCTGTACCTCTGCATTACCATCCCGCAGCAATGGCAGGGTGAGGGGGGCTCTGCGAAGGTGAGCAGCACAGGACAGGGTGTGTTTTCCGGTAGCATTGCCCTGAACACGTGTCTGTGCAAGAAATGTTATTTTGAGCTAGGTTACTGCTGTTCTTTCCCAGTTAACTTCTTGGTCTATTAATAAATCTCCTACGTATAGTGTGTGTGTTAAGTGGGTGGAGAAAGTGAGTGTACGTACCTGTTGCTTTTGTCAAGAAAAGTGAACGATTTTCATGAGAAATGTTTGCTGAGAATGCAGAGCTGGATTTGCTTTCCGTAGAAAATATCTGGGAGTTGAATTTTAGGTGACAGTCAATTTTCACAGCGTCAAAATTGAATCATCCTTAAACTAAAAAACAATATTGAAAAATTAGTTGTTAGTTTCTTGGTTGGCTGCAAAATGTATTTAGCCTTCCAACCTGTGACTGATGTACGGTCTAATTTCATTAGAACAGGTAATCCTGTGTCAGGCATCTCTTGAATGTTCTTTGCAGCAGTTTTTGTTAGAGCACTTTGGAAGCAAATTCACGATGAGCTTGTTGTAATAGTCACACACAGGATAAAGAAATAGCTTATAGGTTTGTTCTGGAAATGATGACATGACAGTAGCCTCTGGCAGTGGAATTTAGCTATCAATAGTGTGTTAATCCGGTTAAGTAGAGAGCCTTTCATAGGGAAATACAAGTCATGTGTTCTAGCTAAATAATTACCTTTAAAGTAATCATGCAACTTGTAAACATTGCCTCGATATTTTTGTGATTTCTTTTTTTTTTTTTTTGACATGGTTATGGCACAGCAATAACTCCTTATTGAAGTGGTAGCACATGCAGTAGCTTTGGGTGGTATTTATTTCGGAACATTCTTATCTAAAGCGGTGTTGACACGTGTAAGCACTAACTTTGTCAGCTAGTTTTTCCTTGTTCCTGTTTACTATTTAGAAAATACCAAAAGTTATGACAATTGTAATTACACTCACATTTATACACGGCTTTTTAAATCGTAGCAAGCTTGCATTGAGACACACTGATGACTTGGAGAAGTTTATGAAGCCAGTGCTCTGTACTTTCCCTACCTGACAAGAAAGTGTCCACAGGGGCCAGTTTTCACCGTAGAGTTCCCCTGGACAGAGTTCAGCTCTCATCCTTTTCCCGTCCCGGGGGTACAGGCAGTGCCTTGACAGTTAAGCAGTGGTTCAAATCAACTGGAAGGGGGAAGATAACCAGTTAAATGCGTGATGACTTACTTCAGTTAACTCTTATTGTAACTTCAATCTTTCAATTCATAGATTTTTAACATACTTTTTTTTTTTCTGTGCTGAACAGTGAAACAAAGAAACCCTATGATTTCACTTGTCTCTTATTTCAGTGGATATACTGGCACCAGTGGGGGATAAGAAATACACAACACAGTGAGGTATGTGCTTGTTCTGCAGAGCAAACCTGTTATCAGTTGCTCTCTGGAAGTTGGTGGAGCTGGTATCAGTGTGCCTGGTTAAGATTGCCATGCCATTCTTTATTAAAAGATGCTTCTGTAGAGTCCTTAAACCTTCAAGATGTAAGACGTTTGAGCACATTCTTTTTGTTTCAGATGTTTGAAGGTGACTGTAGGGTTGTTTGTTTGTTTTTTTTTTTTTTTCCCCCTGAAGAAACCAATGAACCTCCTCCATGATCTTGGCAGATAAAATCTGATGGTGCTTGTTAGTTTGGTGGGTTAGTGTTCCTGGTGTCTCACCGTGCTGCTTTGACATCGGAAAGATAATGGCAGCAAGTGAGTGGCAAAATCTGCCACATGCAGTCCATATGAACTTCAACTGAAATGAGGGATATGCGATTGATAGCGAGTTTATTTTTGTTATGTTTAAAATAACAAAAAAGATTGAGAGGCAGGTCTGGCATCTTTGAGAAACCTTCACACCTGTAGTTTTATAAATGATGTACACCTATTTACATCAGGCTTAACTGCAGCAGGCCCATAAGTACGCTCCACTGTTACGGTTATAACTTGCAAAAATGTATATGATCACTTCTTATTCTATGGAACTGTTAACCACCTTTAGGAGAAAATGTAGTAATCATAATGCACTGTATTACTATGTAGTGCTTAGCAAGCCTTAAAGTGAACACAGTAATATTACATTGACCATCCTTGGGGAATAGAAAATGGTAGCAGAATGTAATCAACTCTGTTTTGGAACAGGATCTTCTTGCCTTTTACAAGCATAGAATACTTTGGGTTGGAAGGGACTTTTAAAGCCCATCTAGTCCAGCCCCTCTGCAATGAGCAGGGATACCTTCAGCTAGATCAGGTTGCTCAGAGCCCCGTCCAACCTGACCCTGACTGAGTGTTTCCAGGGATGGGGCATCTACCACCCCTCTGGGCAACCTGTGCCAGTGTTTCACCACCCTCACAGTAAAGAATTTCTTCGTTATATCCAGTCCAAATCCACCCTCTTTTAGTTTAAAACCATTACGTCTTGTCCTGTCCTGTCACTACAGGCCCTGCTAAGAAGCCTGTCCCCACCTTTTTTACAAGCCCCTTTCAGGTACTGGAAGGCTGCAAAAAAGTCTCCTGGGAGCCTTCTCTTCTCCAGGCTGAACAGCCCCAACTTTCTCAGCCTTTCTTCACAGGGGAGGTGTTCCATCCCTCGGATCATTTTTGTGGCCCTCCTCTGGACCCACTCCAACAGGTCCATGGCTTTCCTGTGCTGAGAGCTCTGGAGCTGGGTGCAGGACTCCAGGTGGGGTCTCACCAGAGCGGAGTAGAGGGGTAGCATCCCCTCCCTCAACCTGCTGGGGATGCAGCCCAGGATATGGTTGGCCTTCTGGGCTGCGAGTGCACATTACTGGGTCTTGTGGAGCTTTTAATCCACCAGCCCCCCCAAGTCCTTCTCCTCAGGGCTGCTCTCAATCCCTTCATTCCCCAGCCTGTATTGATACTGGGGGTTACCCTGACCCATATGCAGGACCTTGCACTTCGCCTTGTTGAACCTCGTGAGGTTCACATGGGTCTGCTTCTTGAGCTTGAGCAGGTCCCATCCCTCGGGTGTGTCGACCGCACCACTCAGCTTGGTGTCATCTGCAAACTTGCTGAAGGTGCACTTGATCTGTCTGTCTCGGTCACTGATGAAGCTATTTAACAGTACTGGTCCCAGTATGGGCCCCTGAGGGACACCACTTGTCACTGTTTTCCATCCGGACGCTGAACCGTTGACCACTACCTTCTGGATGCAACCATTCAACCAATTCCTCATCGACCAAACAGCCCATCCATCAAATCCACATCTTTCCAATGTATTGAGAAGGATGTTGTGGGGGACCGTGTCAAAGGCCTTACAGAAGTCCAGGTAGACTACACGCATAGCTCTTCCCTTATCCACTGGTGTAGTCACTCCATCATAGAAGGCCACTACGTTGGTCAGGCAGGACTTGTCCTTGGTGAAGCCATGATGGCTGTCTTGAATCATCTCCTTGTCCTCTGTGTGCCTTAGCATAGCTTCTAGGGAGATCTACTCCATGATCTTCCCAGGCACAGAGGTGAGGCTGACAGGTTGGTAGTTCCCAGGGTCCTCCTCTCTACCCTTTTTAAACATGGGCGCAATGTTTCCCTTTTTCCAGTCACCAGGGACTTCACCTGACTGCCATGACTTTTCACATATCATGGAGAGTGCCTTAACAACTCCATCAGCCAGTTCCCTCAGGACTCTTGGATGCATCTCACCAGGTCCCATAAACTTATGTATGTTCAGGTTCCTCAGGTGGTCACAAACCCGATCTTCCCTTACAGTGGGAGGGACTTTGCTCCCCCAGTCCCCGTTCTGCAGTCCATCCACTAGAGAGGTGTGGGAAGAGAGGCTGCCAGTGAAGACAGGCAAAAAAATTGTGGAGAACCTCAGCCTTCTCCTCGTCCATCATTACTAGCCTGCCAGTCTTGCTCGTCGGAGGGGTTATGCTTTCTGTGACCTTCCTTTTCTGGCTGACATACCTGTAGAAGCCCTTCTTGTTATTCTTAGCATCCCTTGTGAAGTTCATCTGCAGCTGTGCCTTGGCCTTCCTGACACCATTCCTACACAACCGGGCAGCATCCCTATACTCTTCCTAGGATTCCTGTCCCCGCTTCCATTGCCTGTGTATTTTCTTCTTGCCCTTTGGTTTGACCAGCAGGTCTGGACTCAGCCATCTGGTCTCTTCCCTTCCTTTCCCGATTTCTTACACCTGGGGATTGAGAGATCTGCCAGCTCTATTCTGTTCCCCTGTCCCTGAGGGCAGTTTCCCACGGAGTCCTATTGACTAACTCCTTGAAGAGCTGGAAGCTTGCTTTCCTAAAATTCAGGATCCTGACTTTAGTCTTCATGTGACCCTTCTCCCTCAGGACTGTGAACTCTACCAGTGCGTGATCACTGCAACCCAGGCTGCTTCTAATCTTGATGTCACTGATGAGCTCACTTGCAATGTGACCGTCAGGTCCAGTATTGTGTCCCTTGAGTATTGGGGTCAATTACCTGGCCTAAAAAGTTATCCTCAATGCATTCAAGGAATCTCCTGGATTACCTACAGCTTGCAGTGCTACTTTTCCAGCCGATGTCGGGGTGGTTGAAGTCCCCCAGTAGGACGAGAGACTCTGAACGTGAAGCCTCCTGGAGCTGGAGGAAGAAGGCTTTGTCAACAGGCTCCCCTTGATTGGGCGGCCTGTAGTAGACAACCACAACCAGGTTCCCTTGGTTGCGTCTGTCTCTGATTCTTACCCACAGACTTTTGACTGGCTCGTGGCTATTCTTCAGAGACAGCTCTTCACACTGTATTGATTTCTTGATGTAGAGGGCAATGCCTCCATCCTTCTTTCCCCGCCTGTCCCTTCTGAACAGCCTGTAGCTATTGATAGCCACGCTCCAGTCATGGGATTTTTCCCATCAAGTTTCAGTAATGGTAACTAGGTTATAGCTTTCTAGCAGCATGGTAGCTTCCAAGTCTTCCTGTTTGTTTTCCATGCTGTGTGCATTCGTGTAGAGGCACTTTATTTGGGCTTCATAGAGGAACACCCCTTGTTTCCCTTGGGGTGCTTCACAGAAGCTTCCTCGTTTGCTCCTAGTACCTGAGGAGCTCCCAACTCATCTCCGCAAGGCTTTGACTGTGCTGCAGTGTCCCTGGCACGCCTCTGGGCAACAGGCGGAGGGCCCGTACTAGCACCCCGTCCCTCCAACTGTTGTGTATCACCCCATAGTTTGTCACCGGCAAGCCTGATACGTTCCCTCTCCCCCTTTGCATCTATTTTAAAGCCCTGCCAATGAGCCCCACAAGTTCCTGAGCAAGGATCCTCTTTCACCTTTGAGAAAGGTGAATCCCATCTGATGCCGGAAAGCCTGGTGCTGTGTAGGCCATCTCATTGCTGAAAAACCCAAAATTGTGGCAGTGACACCAGCCACGGAGCCACGTATTAAGAGACTGGGCTCATCTGTTTCTTCCAGTGTTGCTGCTCGTAACTGGAGGAAAGAGGAAAAAATAACCTGTGCTCCAGATTCCCTTATCAACCATCCCAAGGCCATGAAGTCTTTTCTGATTGCCCTTGGACTGCACGTTGCGGGCTCATCGCCACCCATGTGGAAGAGCAGTAGTGCATAATAGTCCCAGGGCCGTCCCAGACTAGGAAGTTTCCTGGTGATGCCCTTTATTTCGGAAGACAGTTGCTTGAGGTCTCAAAGTGTAGATAAGGACCTCTTTCCTTGGGACTTCACCAAAGCAGCTTTTTGTCTTTAGGTACTCACAGTACCATACCAAGACTTGATAAGTTGTTGACATGTATTTTGTAGACTATAGTGATTTTTATCTTCAGATGAAATTCTCTTTCAAAAAAATGCATCTTTGGAGATTTTTTGGATGTCTGCAGGGTTTTATGTCTTTCCCAGTTGGTTATTTTTAGTTATTTATGTTTTAAAAAAATCTGTAATCTTGAATCATAGTACACGCTGTTTTGCTTAAAGGCATTTGCAGCATCAGATCCAGCAAATAATAATAAAAAAAGTTTGTCATCTAGTCTAGTTCTCAAATGACTAAGGAGAATATTCTTACTTACTGTGCTCTAATGGACTCTTCCTCATCAGGTTGTTACTTGCCTCTAAGTCTCTCCTGTTTTGATTTTGATGTAGATTCGATGCTGTTCTTGTTTCCACCTATCTATTCTCAAGAGGTTATTTCTGTATAAGGCTTCAAGTATTCCAGTGTCTTGGCAATTGTTTGATAATGGATGATTTTGCTGCTTGTGTCCCAGCAACGTCATTAACATATATGGTGTTTATAGAACCTTTCCAAGGCTGGTTGACAGCAGTTCTTCCTGGATAATTCTAAACAGATTTGTAGGTCTGTCTTGGCAGTTGGATTAGTGGCAAGGATTTCTTTAAGTATATTACTCTGGTTGTGATAGTTTATGCTACTCTATTCATGGATAATATAATTTCTTACTTATGTCTAGTTAATAAAAAGTTGACTCATTAATTGCTGTCAATCTTAAAATCAAGGTTTCACAAGGAAAACATTCAGACAAACTGACTTTGGGGAAATTCATGTTATACAAAAATCCCACTGAGCTGACGATAACAATCCTGTCTGATTTCACCTGTAATCTTTGGCCGATGTCAGTGACCAAAAAGAACTACGGCAACTTCACGAATGTAGGAGAAAACCGCAAGGATTTCCCCTGCTGCTGGCAGCACTTGTGTGTGCGTAGGGGCTGTTCAGGTTGCAGGCAGCAGACATTGCTGAAATGGAGCAGGGCTGGGCTGCTGCTGGCGGTTTTTCCTTTTGAGAAGAGATTTCTTTTTTTTTCCCCTCCCATTTTTGACATACACTTAGGTTTTTAGATTGATTTCTTCCTAAAACTGAAAAACATGATGTAAAAATCCCAAAAAACTTAATGAACTTGACTCCAAAGGAAATAGTAGCTACTGGTGAAGGCATGGCAAGGCCGGTGTTGGGAGCCTTATGGAAAAGTGATGACATAACGCAGGGCTGGCCTGTGGAAGCTTGTCCTGTCCGTTCGTGGTGTGACAGCACGATCCAAAAATAGTTCCTGGGACTAGGAAAAGGGAACACTTGATTTGAGGATTATTTTTTTTTTTTTTTTTCCACCTGAGAAAATTCATATGTGCTGGAAACAAAACAGGCATGAATTCTCCACATCTCCAAGGAAATCACAGATACCTTTTTAGTGGAGGTTTGTTAACTGAACTTTAACTTTCATCTTTTCAAAGAACAGGCGTTCCCAGTAAATACTCCTACTGTGTAGAGTCTCATAATAGTTTAGCCTTTAGGGCAGTGTTCGGGGCTGAAGGTTACATTACACGCGAAATCGACTTCCCGATGGCTTTATTTTTGCAATTTTTGTCAGTAGTTGGCATATTGAATAAGTTCTTAGTTGACGTGTTTTTGTTTTGTATTTTGGTGCAAGTCATTTGAAAGTTGAAACTAGAAAATATTTTTGACATGGTTTGGTACTTAGATGGATTATGGCTATTACGTGGTATATGTGCTAATTCTCAGTTTAGGACATATTTGAGAGTGCTTTGTAATCCTTATTGGTATTAATGCATTTATTTAATAGTTCAAATAAATGGATGGTTGTGTTTTTGAAATAACTACTGCTATTATTTTTTTTTTTTTTTAAGTTCAGGAAATGTTTATTGCTCCTCATACTTTGCCACCCTGTGCTTTAAGGTTTGCGTGGTGTGTGTACATTTTTGCATGTAATGTTACTTTAAAAATCTTTGCAAAGTGGAGCTTGCGGAAAGGCTGGGGTTCTTTGCTGTAGTTGCATTCCCGTTGCAGCATGTTGTCAGGGTCTGATACGACATCAATCTAGATGTAATAGATACATAGTTAAGCAGTTTATTTTAGGATCCAAAACTCTTCTAAGAATAGACAGGCTCTCTTTTCAACAGGAAAGGACAAATAAATTAAAATGGGATACGGGGGAAGAAAAAATAAGAAAAAACAGAGAGGAAAAAGTAAGGAGAACAGAAAAAGGGAACACCCAGCAGACTGGTGGGGTTCGAGGCTGGGGTGAAACATGTGGAGGGACCATTGTATATGGATTCTTTCAGCAGACTGCAGTGCAGTGGCCAGCAGGTGATGTGACATACTGGAAGGCTGAAGTCTTACAGTCTAGCCTACCAAAATAGACGTGTGTAATTTTCCTTGCTAGCAGTCCATAGATTTAATTCGTCGAGGAGCAAAAAAAAACCCCAAACAAACCCAACCTTTTAGATTTTCTAATGTAATTTCTTAGTTTTGTATGAACATTAACAGATCATTTTCCATAGTGCCCCAAAGCTTAGGCTCTTCAGTGTGTCCCCATGATTATGTTGGTGGGATCACTAAACCACGGGCAGGGATGTGACTTGTTCTGGTGGTGTCATATTTACATCAGAGGTCTAATTATAGACATTCGTATGGGAAAAACTCACCAGGTCAGCCAGTCGGTTCACTTGCCAGTGCATCATAAATTACTACAGCAGTGTACAAATCAAAATTAAGGTGGTTGAACCTCGGTGTATACTGTACGTTGGGTGTATTTTTCTGCATTGTTGTGTGGAAGCAACAGGTCCCAATAAAACATTGTGCCAGACATATATCAGTTTGGTGTGAATCTAGCAGTAAATTTTAAACCTAGAAGTGTTTAAAAATAATCTTATTCACCAAAAAGTCACTATTAGTGTAACCTTGAGAAAGCAGATTTAATTTCATGTATGTTAACCCACTTGCCCCAGTTACTGCTCTGTAGGTTTTCTGTCATAACTTTCTTGTAATGTTTCTAGTAATATTTTTCCATTTAGCAGCTGATGTAGCTATTAAGTGACTACATAATACTTTATACAGGGGAATATCCAAAGTGAAATGGATTCTCATGTTGCATTTATTTAGTGAATAGGACATGAATCTCCTATGTGGAGCTGTGACACCAGTACTTGACTTTTTGCTGACACTGCTTTTTTTTTCAATTGTATGTGCTTTGAATATTTGAATTTTAAGTGCTCAGATGTCACTGTTGATCTGATATGATTCTTTCTAAAAGTTAATTTCTCCTGTGAGTCTTTTTCTTGTTTCTCTTTTAAAATGAAGCAACTTTAACAAGCCTACTGTCTCTATGTATCCTGAGGTCATGTTGTCATTGTTTGATTCTTGATTTGACAATGTTTTTATAATCCAGTATCACTACATAAATTTTCTGTAGTGAAAATACTGACATTTTTCTAAAACTACAGTTTTTTTTTTTCTTCTGACAAATTTTTTCTTTGAGGGCAAGATTGTGTCATGGATGAATGACATGAATAAATTTCAGTCTACAAGTCAGGATAATAGACTGTGAAAGCCTTATTCCAATACTATGTAGAACATTATTAGGAAGGTAGACAAGGTAAACATACTAGTTCGTGTGAATACAGAATGACCTGGAGGTCTGAGAGAGATGAACGACATGACATCACTCTGCCTGTTCTGGAACAACGGTGTTTATTTTTAATGAGCTTTCTAGAATTCAAACAATGTAATTTTAAGTCAAAATGTATCAGTCTGAGTTGCGAAATTTCATCAGGCTATCACTTTGCATCATCCAGATAGGTGCATATCAGCAGTTAAAAAAAAAAAACAAAAAAAACCCAAAAAAAACACTTTTCACAATGGATGAGGATGTGAGCCCATATTCTTCCCCAGGTATCGATGTGGCATGTGTGTTTCCAGTGCAGTATGCCTACCTGAAGAATTGTTGTGCAACAGATGTATGCTAGAAAATGATTTCAGATAGCCTCATGGTTTATTGAGCTCTTGGGGCTGAGCTGCAGACCTACAGCAGGCAGGTGTGTCGTTGCCCTGTGTTGGAGGGCAAACTCTTTTGCAAGTGTTGCTGCAGAATGAAAGGAGTTTTCCTTTGTCTCTTCGGGGTAGATTTTTCTTTGGTCTTGTTTGGTTGTTTTATAACTCGTTAATATAAAGTAATATATTATGATCTGCATGATTTTTGGTAGAACACTCATTTCCTTGCACTCTCTGGTATTTTACCTGAAGTATGCCAAGGCAAGAATCCATGTAAATGTAAATAAATGAGGGACCCTCATGCTAATCAGTCATATCAGAAACTGATACCTCTTCCCATTGCTTTCTGTCTGGTGGGAGTCCCCTGGTAGGGTTATTGTGGCAGGATCAGGCTGCTTGCTTCTTTAGGACCACCATGACTTTGTAGGAGTGTCGTCATCGGGGTGAAGGCACAAGAGGCCTTCACACAAAACTGACTTACAAGGTCTTCCTATTCTTGACGAGGATGCTACATATGAGTACTGCCGCGGTTATTACTCTATTGTAGAAACTGTCTACCTGTTCTTCAGCTGGTATGTTTAGGCACTGCAAGTCCATGCAAACCCTGACAGAGTTAGAAGCTGATACTCCCACAAATTCAACAATAACAAAGCAAAAGAGTGAGGGGAATGAAGATCTGGCATCTCTGATGGAATCTCCCACACTGCGCTGTTCTCATTTTTCTCTTACACTTGTCCAGAGCTGGAAATGGTTGGTAGTGTTTGATCCTCCCCTCGGGTGGAGGCCAGTTTGTGGTTGCACCTGCCCCACTGCATGGTCTTCCAGTTAGCTGTGCTTGCCCAAACTTCTGTCTCCAGTCCAAGCAAGACAATTTCAAGCTAGGTTTTCTTCAGAAATAATCTGGACATTTCACCAGCTCAGCTTGGGTTTTTGTTTTGGCACAAGATTTTGGATGTTTTCGTTTTCTGGGTGGTGTTTGTTTTTTCTTTCATCCCTCCTTCCTTTCTACCCCAATAAAAAGAAAGAAAAGAAGAGGAAAAGAAACCCCAAAGGTGGTTATGGGAGGCACGTCAGGATCAACACACTGTATGATAGAGACAGTCTCATCAAATTAGGTACATAGGCTGTTATTGCAGCTTGGGAAGTTAGTATGACTGCCTGCCAAAGTGCAGAAGAAAGGCTGTCTAGGTCTTTCTAGTGAGAGATGTGCAAAACAAGAATTTAGACATCTGTGTGTGTATATATATACACGTACACGCCTGTAATCCCCTGTACCCTGGGGCAGGATCTGGGAGGCTGTACACACAACTGCATACTCGCTAGGAGGGCAGGAGATGAGGAAACTCACCTGCTTGAGAAGAAGGAAGATTCAGCGCCTTGACGTTGTGGGTACGAGCAGCACGCAGCATTTAGGCAGAGCACGCTCCCCGCTGCAGGTGAGGGCAGAGGCGATGTCTGTGCGACCGTCTGCTGCAGCCACTGACTCTTAAGGAAAAAGCACTGCGAGATGGTTTCGCAGTTCAGAGAAAAGCATACAGCACAAGTACACGAAGGATATTGTCAAAAGTCGGTTATTGGTAAGTAACCTCACTTGATGCTTTGAATATTGACAAGTTGCTATCCAAATGTAAATAGAATTTATTAAATTACAGGCTTTATTTACCAATAAAGTATCTGAAGGGTTTCTCTGTACACAGTTTTCTTCATTATGTTGCTACATTGGTATCTACTTTGCTTAATTTTCATGTAATTCAAAAGCTGCTTAGCATATCAAGTACATAAAAAAAATCACTTGGTAAGTTGCAGTCTTTCTGAGGAAAAACAAAATCATGACAAGGCCAAAGCATAAACATCTTCTGGTTTTAATAAAATCAACATCTCATTTCACTAGAGATATTGAATAAGTAGAAAAGAATCTGTTGAAATCACTACTTTATTATTATCAGCTGATAAAAAAATCAGAAAGGAATAACTAAATACTCATTATCTTTAGTACTTCTGAGAAGTGCTAAGAGAAGGTGTATTAGGTTAAAATTTGTAATGAGTCTCTCAATACAAAATTGATTTTCAGCACCAGGAAAGTGCACTAGGATAGTTTGCTTTATTTGGCAAAATTACCTAGGATTTATTTGTTGTCTGGTTTGATTTCTTGTTGTCTTTTTTTTCTCCCCCTGCAGTTGTGAGCCCTGTGTTCAAATTCACTTTTTTACATTGATTGCTTGCTTTTGTAAGTAGTTAACATATTTGGGCCTCTCCAGAAGGTTTTAAAATCTGGTCTCCTTTTCAAGGTCAGATCAGGGTTCAAAATTAATCTGGCAGCTGCAGGTGAATCTTGTACGTTATATATGAGAGTGGAAGGCTGTGATGCTGGCTAGATCTTTTCTAGCCGTTGCATAGTTCTATGAGAAAGTTTTATTATGCTAAAATGAAGTTTTTTCTGCCAGGAAATGCGAATTCCTTTTGCGCCGCGCTGTGAACACCACCACAGCGATTCCGTGGCCTGGGAAGTTTCCAGGAGGATCTGGGGACTCTGTGTCCTCCTGTCTTCGCCTCCACTTCCCACACAGGGGTCCGGTAGAGCACCAAACACCTTCCAAGGAGGAATGAAATGAATGGGGGAATAACTTGTCCTATCTTCCCGAACATATTTGTTCTCCCTGTGTTTTGTGCTATGTGGTGACATAGTCCTAAACTGCAAAGCAATATTTTGGATTCTTTCCTGCCACCTCAAACACACAGATGCCCCTATCCAGCTTTAACTAAGGTTTCCAGAGTCTGTTTGTGAGCACTTACATTTTTGCTTTCAGTTTAAATCCTCTTGCCTAATTAGAGTTTAAAAAAAAAAAAAAAAAAAAAATCGAATTTGCCAGCTGTATACTTCCTGATGCCTAATCACAACAGAGTTAAGAGAACACTAGAAAACTGTACAAGAAAAGCCAGGATTGTGGATGTAAATCTTATAATGCAGTTTTGCATGATAGATTTACAGCTACAGTCCTTTCAAAGGATAGGGAGGGACACTCGTTGTCTGGCAGAGTGTAGCATACTTGCATTTGAAAGACCGTATGTACGTTAACACATGACACTACCAATCTGTATTCTAACATCTCAGTGGGCTTAAAAGCAAGAGAGAATTCAACTATGAAAGTGTTCTTAAAAAAAAAAAAAAAAATAAAAAAATCACTTGAGCATCTTGTCTGTAACAACTTTTTGGGAAGACTTCTGTAAATGTTATTAATGCTTATTCTAATGAAATGGAATTAAAAATAAAAATTATTCTGACCATGAATAAGATTGTAGAGACTTTTTAGTTTGTATCAAGGGATTTGCTCGAGTAGCTCTTGTCTTTGTGCAACAACAGTGATTTTAAAATGTAGGAATTGAGAGATACGTATGTTACTGGATCCATGGTCTAAGTATTCTGGTATTTTGTCACTGGAGAAAATGTACTGTAGCAGAAGGTTGCATTTCAGTGTCTTCTGCTGCAAGTTTCTTCCAGCTCTACACAGCTGGTGGCTGTTTTTGTTGTTCACTGATATTTAATCTAGAGTCATTGTTGATATTTTTTCTGTTGATCCATTCTTAAATACTCTTAATATTTTTTACCTCAACAGTGGCCCATGATTCAAAGGCTGATTGTATTCTGGCTTAAAAAAATACTTTATTTACATCAGTCTTTAGTCTCAAAGGGAGTGGGGGATTTCTTGGTCTTCTGTAGTGAGACAGGGCACTAGAAACACCTGACTACTTCTCTTCCATTATTTTATATATAATTTGAGTAATGTTACTGATAGTTCATTCTTTCCTGAAGCTTTATAGTTCTAACCAGGGTTTCTTCTTGTACCTAAGTTTCTTCAAGTCTTTAATTTATATTGTCCTTCTCTGCGTCTTTTCTATTTGATGTATCCTTTTTCAGATGGGGGTGGCCAAAACTGAACACAGAATTCAAAACTGAACACACACTATTCAAGGTGAGGGAATATCACTAGTTTTATATAAGGCATAACAATTTTCAATACGTCTTTGTCCTTGGAAAATAAATACTGATATCCTGATTATTTTTGCTCCCAGTTCTAAGATATTTTTCTCGAATAATCCATAAAGTTGTCTATATTTTATTTGTTGGAAAGTTGGTTAATTTCTAACCTATTAATTCTTATGGGTAATGAATAAATGAATAATGTACGTTAATTTTCACTACGGTTTACTATACGTCATGGATGTTCTGCTGCCTGTCACTGTGTTGAATGCATTGCATGGTTGAATTTCTTTCAGAAGCCCATCACGCATGCACTAGAGAACAAACTGTTCTTTGTCCTTCATCATCCACAGATTTTGTCATTGTGTAGTTCATTCCCATGGCATCGTTCAGATTATGGAAGTGTACTTGCCTGTGATTTTTTTCCTCAGTATTGCCACCTTGGTTTGGATCCCTCTAGCCTGGAGTCTTTCCTGTGTTCTTTCAGAGCTCTTAGAAAGGTTTGCACTCCTACACATTCGTGATGAAGACTGGTGGCTGAAGAAAAGGAATTGTACATGAGAATACTTGTTAGAATGTCCATTACCATTTCTCATTAACTCCTTCACTGCATCTGATCTTTTCCTTAGACCACCTTTCTTTAGAAGAGCTACTACACATCTCACAACCCATATCTAGTTATTTCTTTTATAAATAATATTCTTGTGTTACGCTAGTAATGGTAGTGGGGGGAAAAAAGTGTTTTTCTCAGGTTTGTAATAAGTTTCGACTATAACTCTTGCCAATTGGATTCATTTACATGAGTTCTTTTGGTCCATAGGATGGCTGTGAACAAGTCATTAATAACAAAAGATAAACATCCTACCCATTTGATGAGTTCTTTGCATAAGTACTCGTTATAGTGATGACAGTGTGCTGTTTCCTGAGCAGATGAAGTATTGGGCATTGTCACAATGAACAGTGGTAATTAGGGCTAGTAATGTTTGGCTTATATGAGAAGAGTATAAATTTTGTGTTGCATGCTCAATATTGGAAATTCTGTCTGAATTTACCTTCAACCATATGAATATACAGAAGCCAAAAATTATGGAGAGACAGTATTAAAATTTTTATTCAGTGTGTTTTGAATGGCAGATTCAAAATGTCTTGATAAGGCTTATATGCCTGTTTGGAAGGAATTTTACTGCAAAAGCTGTAATGGAGAGGTTACGCTTCCAAAGATCTACCAGCGTTCCTGGTGTCCAGCATCTTTCAACTACGCAATAGCAGCTGGGGAGAGGAGGGAGCTCCATGTTCCTCATACGGCACTGTTACCTTCAGCTTCTGGCATGGAAGTTGGTATAGGTGGTGGCTAAAGGTTTTGGTCCTGGATAGAAATCACATGGGTGTGTTGAAAAGAGTGGGAGACATGAGGGGAGGAAGGCTATTATATAGTCTTCTCTCGTCTGGAGAGTGGCAACCTGGTGGTCGATAAATAAAACAATGACATGTGGTAGACAGTGGATACAATGACCCTTTCATACTGCTAGAAGAGAAATAGAAATAAAAATTGCTCAGGCTTTGATTTCATTTTCTTGATATGTGAGGGGGTACATGTAATTGTTATAGGACCTTCAGTGGGAACATATTTGAGAAATTATTCATGGGTTCAACAGAATTTTTCATAAAGTTTGCAGTTCCAGGAAGCTGCTGTTTTTATCGTTTTGGGTTTTAGCTTTTTCATTTAACTTTTTTTCTAAATTTGATTTCTGACTGATAGACTTGTAGGTAGTGATCATTTGAAGTAGGCTGACTCCTTACAGTTTTTGTCATGACTTTTTTTTTTAATATGGCTAATTCTTGCTCTTTATTCTTTGTTCCCCCAGTGTAAAGGTTGGAAGAATTTTTTCTGTTACTGTGCTAAGGTTTTGATTTTTGCATAGTTTTTGCTTGTTTGGTTTTTAATCCTCCCTAGAGGAATTATTTCACTTTTCTTCAAATGTGCGTATTTTGTTGCTTCATTATAATCTGGCTAACCTGCTGAAGCTAAATTATTTTATGAAATGTTCTGGTCTTTAAGCAAGTTAACAGAACAATTTGTGTGGTTCCTTTCCTCATAAGCTTGCAAAAACCTATAGAATAATGTGTATATCCGTAGCCTGTGATGTAGTAAATAGGAAAGTGACAATCCAAACAAGCAGCTGAAGCAAATATTCATTTGTATCTTTCATCTTGTTTAGATATTTCCAGTTGAAAAGTCTGCTTCAGAAGCGTTGAATTGAGCTGTGCTGTCAAATGAGAAAGGAGGATTTCAGATGTGTTAATCTAGGAATAGCTGCTTAATAAAGTGAATCTTTCCAGTATGGTAGTACTGCATTTCAAATTCTAAATGACATTTTCTGTTAATGTTTTTAATTAATGTTTAATTAACATTGATAAGAAGGAAATATATGCGCTTCTTGTAAAATCTTGCTTTTAATTTCTTTTGAGTACATTTAGGTAAGATTTGGTATCCTTAAGAAGTTTAGAAAATTCTAGTGTTCTTGTTGATGTCTTCGTATGGGAAAACAGATGCTCTTTAGTAAGTTGAGGACTACAGTAGCTTCTGGTGTACTGAGCATCTTGCCACCTGGAGCAGACACCAAGCAGCAGTGTGTGTGTGTGTGTGTGTGGTGGTGTCTGAGAGAGAAGTGCTAAGTTACAGTCTCTTTTGAGTAATCTGAAGTTAAAGTGACTATGCTGGGACACGTGGAGTTCCTACCACTTAATTTAATGTCTATGGTTGTAGTTAGGAAAGGGAATACCTTCCTTTTAGGCTGTATGTAAAAGTATTTCCTACATGAAAAAAGAGCTGTGGATCATCTTAAAAAAAAAAAAAAAAAAAGATTTTGAATTTTCTCCTCTTTAACCCTTTCCTCCCCGGTTGTCCAAATACATTTTAACTGGAAGTGTGAAAGAAGAAAGGGGGGGTGGGGGAGAGGGGAAGTGCTTTAGAGTATGCCATTAGCAAACTGTTTTCCTTTATTAAAAATATTTGAGCTGATTAAAACCAATCTAAACACAATCAAACCCAGTACAAGTTCTCTTGTAACTTAGTCTGCTGTGGGAGAGTTGCTCTGTTCTAAGGACCAGCGTGAGGCCATGGTAGGAGACGTTGAACCTGAAAAACAGTGAATTTGACATTTCTGTGGGGCAGCAGCTCTTCATCTTCATCACTTCAAACTAGCCTGAAAATGATTTTTGTTCACCGTACTGCAGTGAGGTGCGGGCAGCCCTGTTTGGAGCACATTTATTTCCTCTTCCTTTCTGGGTGGGAGGTCAGGTGCTGGGAAGTGAGTAGCACCAGTCTTGCCTCTCCTTGAACACGTCCCTATTCTTTGGACTTGTTAGCACTTTCAGTGGTATCGCAGAACTGCTTAGTACCCATGAAAAACTGGCAGATTACTATATTGTGAAACACAGTCGTCATTTTGTCATCATACTAACCTTTATACTTCTTTTATTTGCAATCCTGTCCCTCAAAAGATACAAGTGACAGACTGACTGACTGGGGCTATTTTTATACAGTGCACATATTAACCATTGAGTAAATGTAAGAGGTTTTAAAGAGCTTATTTTAGCAGAAGCATTTGTTAAAGCCCCTATATCCATAGGCTGTGTGTATATTCATTAACTATTCAGGGCTGTAACATAATACAACAAAAGGAAGCGTGTTTTAACGGAGATCTGTAACAACCGTACGCAGGCTGGCACTCAGCCAGCAGCTGGAAGCAGACGTTTCTTACGGCTATTTCTAGTCTTGTGGTATCTACATATATTAAATTTATTTCTCGGATAACGAAGCTAGCTAATACTTACTGCAGTGTCATGATCCCGCATGACAAAAATATGTTATGGTTGATCCCTAGAAGTTTATTGTAATCAAATCTTTGAAGGCAGTGGAAAATTGAGCCTCTCCAGTTTCACTGCCTGTGTGACAAGATTTATCTTTCATATACTTGTCACAAACTGTTTCGGATGCAAGGATGGGAAGAACTGAAGCGCTGGCATGAATGGAAAATGCCTAAATATTTAACAGAATATCCTGTCCTGTAGACTTTCTTATCTGTGGAAGGTCTCAGATTTTCCCTGTAGCAGAAGCCCAAGAGGTTTCAGAGGTCGGGGTTGGGGCAGAGCATCGGGAGTCCTTCCCCAGCGGTGAACGTGCATCCTTGGAGCTTGGACTATGTCTACGTACAGCTTCTGCCAACTACTCCTTGTGAAAATGGATGGAGATGCCTCAGCTCTTGGTCTACTGTATACTACAAAATAGCTTCTTTGTCCCCATGTAGCATGAAAATAGGAATTTGTTCCCAATCCAGTACATTTTGGTGAATTAAAGAATATTTTGATAAAGGTAAATGTCAGAGGAGGAGATAAAGGAGATATGTAGGAATTTACTAATGGTCAGAGATTCTGTTCTGTATGTGCAATGACAATATGATACACCAGCATGTGCTGAAGTGTAGGATTTTTAAGCTTTTACACAGGTGAGAAATTGCGATTTTCCCCACCAGCGTGGTCGGTTTATCCCTACTGTTCTGTCCAGCTGTGGTGGGAATTACCCTGTTAGTTTTAACCACTTTCCTGCTGTTCTGTGGCACGTGAAGCTAACAACAGATTATCTGTTTTAAAAGCAAATCACTTTATAGTGTGATACTTTAAACAACATTTTACATCTGCAGGCCTCTTCCTGTATTAGTGTGCAGATATATTTCAATTCTTTTTCCCTTTGTTGATACCTTGAATGAACTGGGAGGGAAGGTTTAAAAAGAACAAATACAATTAAAATGGATATGTGTAAAATACTTGAGTTTTGTTGCTTTTGTTAAAAGCCCTTTTAGCAGCTATGTCAATACCAATTTTTTTGATTCTTGAGTACAGAAATAAATTCAAATGCTGTTGGTTAAATCACTCACATTTGTTTTAGGTGAAAAACAAGACCTGGTCTCTTTAGGAAGTGCAGTGGTTTCATTTAAGTGATTTAAAAATTGATCACATTCAACTGATTTGAGTGCACTAAGGGATTTGCAGTTATGTAATTAAATTGGTATTTTAAATAGCTTTAAGTGCACTATCCAGGTGGGAAGTGCACAAGTGTATTTTCAGATAAAACTTTTTATTTGTTTATTTTTGAGATGAATGGCTGTATTGTGTTTAGAATGTAGTTAAGTCATGTGACACTGAGTGGACGAATCATTCAGGACATACTGGAGGAAAGGCAAAAATGTTTAATCGGTCACATTCTGTTTTTCAGGCATATCAATTATTTTGATGTACGTAGCAAACTGATTCCTGTAGGAAAAAAACATCTCAGAGCTGCAGACTTTTACCACAGATTACCCAGATAAAGAAAAATGCAATTTCGGATGTTATGATTTTATTGAGATAATTAGCACATGTTTTCAAATAACAGATTCTGGGGTGGTTTTGTCATGTTGGATTGTTGAATTACCTTTTTTCCCTAAGGAACAAATTCAGTAACGATGTTTAATTTGCAGAGCACCAGAGATCATACTGGGATTGCCGTTTTGTGAAGCCATAGACATGTGGTCGTTAGGGTGTGTGATTGCAGAGCTGTTTCTTGGATGGCCACTGTACCCAGGAGCACTGGAATATGACCAGGTAGTAGAATAAATTTCACAAGCATATGCACACTTTCTGCAACTTAAGAATTTCAGATCATTAAATCTAGGATTTCAAATGTTAATAACATCCCCTATTAAATCGTATCTCTTGAAGTCTGTTTAATGCTTTTAATTTAGTCTTACTGATTGTCCTAGATAGAAAAATCCAGTTTCTAGATCAAACTGCATATTGTGCTGCTTTTCTGAATTTAAGTTCAATTTGTCCTTTTCTTTTTTAATCTTGCAAAACAATTGTTAGCATTAAAGCTCCTTTTTCTGATGGAAACCAAAGTTTGTGGCGACTATCATTGCGTTGTAATCTCTTCCACTTGCCATGAACAGTGTTGACTCTGGAATGTCTGTTCAGATGTCAGGATTAGGTGTCTTCTGAATAATTCCTGATGCTTTCTGAAAATACAGCATAGCTCAAAGATTGGAGAGCCTGTGCATCACTAGGAAGGAGAATCGACTGTTGCGATGATACTGTGTATACACAATGGTAAAGCTTGAAGCTGTGCCCTTGCTTTGTTGGAGCTTTCAGCTACTGACACCATTGGCATTAGTGAGCTGATTTAAAACAAGAAGTTGTTTCTAATAAAAGATGTAGAACATTTTCTATTTAAAACAGTTGAGAGAGAAGTCTTTAATTTTCTAGCATAATGTGGAAATTTGAAAGGAACGTTATGGGCATTCTGATTATCTCCACCTGGTTTTGAACTATGAAAGTAAAGAAATCTCCTGAAAATCCTGGATGTAACAGCAGTGGCTTGTTATTAACTTCTATGTCTTTGATTCAACATTCACGTTAGGGTCAGTTCCTCCAGCATGTTGTTTGGGTTATTCAAATCCTGGTCTCCATGCAGTGGGTTTTTGGCTTCCTGTACTTGCAGGTCAGATCTACTTTTCTAAAAATCCTTTTGTTAAAACCACTGTCAGGGGAGATACTGATTTTTGTGTTGATTTTGGTAACATTTCATACTTTGGTTTCCTTCATTTACACAAAATTCAGTGTTTCATGGGTAGGAAGTAAGCCATGAGTGAAACATGGGTTAAGGCCTTGATGCATTTAGAATACCTTTGTGCAGGGTATTGCTGTTAAAATGGATAACGAAATAAGAAGCAACTAACGACCATGTAATTCATTATGTTCTTTAAGGAAAAAGTGAAGGCATTTCTTTTTTGAAAGAATCTGTAATACTGTCTCAAAAATTTCCAAGAACTTGGCAAACTTCCTTTGAAAGAAATTGCAGGAGAAGATCAGGACTTCCAAAAAAAGTGCCAAAATATGTAATTTCTAAAATTACTTTCACTTTTGACACCATACTGCTGTTTCATAGCTATTAAAAGGGATGCTGCTGTGGGTAAGGAAGGACCTGTAAGCCCTGTTCACAGCATTCTGATCATGATCTCACACATAGGTAGATACCGCTTCTGGTTGTGCAGCATGGCTTTGGACCACATCTTAAAGCACTTACGATGCAGTAGGGATTTGAATGGTGGAGAACGCTCCCTGTGTCGCGATTCTTTCCTCAAATTAACTTGTGATTTGTCATGATGGCAGCAGCTGAGACTGTTAACGTGTGCCAACAGGCTTATACAGCTGTGAACCTCTGACTTTTGTACAGAGAGCAGTAACAGTGTAGAGCTCAGTGTCATGGTTGTGGGGATGCTTTTTTGGAATAACACAGTCTCATTTGGAAAGCAAAGACCTTTCCCCTGCTGCACCACAGCCATCTTCTCATGTACGAAACCCTGGCAGAAGGCAGCAGTTCAGTATGGTGCGCAGAGCACCTGCCTTCATATAGTGCGCCTTGGCTCATCTTTTCTCAGTTTTAGACAGCCAGGTCCTTATCACAGCGTATTCCTGTCACTTGTTTCTTGCCATTGTAGGCCTAGGGCCAACATGGCTCGACCTCTAGATACTGCCAGACAGTGCAAGTAAACAGCATTGTCACCAGTGACAGCCACCTTCCAAGGTGCTGGCCTTCTGGAAAGGACTGCATGGTTTAGGGGTTAATCTTGATGCCCATGAGATTTTCTGCTTGCTTTACAAGTGAATACTGAGTTTAAAAGACTTTTAAAGACAGACATATCATTCAGGTTTGCTGGAAGCATTGGTTAATAACTCATCTAGCAACTTGTCTAATCCTCATGTCGGAGAAGTCATGGTGGAAGAGGAGCTGTAACCTCCTCTGCACCAGCAGGAATTACCTTACTTAGCCTTGTCATTGTGCTCAGCCATGTCTGCAAAACTTGCTTCAGAGAGATTTGATTCAGGATTGTTCTCGCTGTACACAACTACAGCACTCGTAGGAGGTAGCTCCCAAGGAAATTCCTTTCCCCTTGCTCCATGGTGTGTGTCACTGAGTAAACGAACAGGCAGGGGCTTTGTGCTGCATTTCCCTCTGTCCCCCTGGCATGTGGCAACCAGCACACTAGCCCTTGAAAGGAAGCCCTTAGTTATTATATTCATTTGTGATTATATCTAGTAACAGCTGTACTTCTCAGCGGAAAATAGCCAAGTCTTCTGAGCTTTAAATACTCATTAAAAACAGGCACAGGTGCTTCACTGCTAGATTTTTGAATTAATGCATTGTCTTCCCCCCCTGATTTTTAAGGCTTTGTGTAATAAGCTTAGACAGCAACTAAATGATCCCGGAAGACTTCTGGTGAGAGTAGGATTCTCTTTACTCCCTGATATAGAGAATTATGGAGGATACCAGATACCAAAAGTTGGCAGCATTGCATTTAGTTCCTCCCTGCTTTGGTCTGTCACTTATTTTTCACCAGAAGCCTCAAGTGTACCTTTCCTCTCTGCTGCCCATCAGTTTTTCTTCTCTTTGGTGCTCCTAGCTCTGAAGTCCTTTGTCTTCCATTGAATTCGTTTTATCTCCCAGTTTCTGGTTCGCTGTATTTCACCACTTTCTGCTTTTGATTTTTCCCTTTCTTCCATTCTCTCTTACTCCCTGGCTGCTCGACCTTTTGCAGGGTCCCACGGCACACACCGCCACAGAGGGGCTGGCCCTGTGGGGCCCTGTGGGCAGCCCCTCTGTGGAGTTGTGCGCCCTGGGACCCTGCCCGACGCTCTGCAGCCCTCGCTCACCTCTGACCTTCAGCCTTGGCTACCGGAATCCATACTCCATCCTGACCTGCAACAAACGCAGTTTTCAATTATTGCCAATTATTCTTCCAATTTGTCTTTCTTGAAAGTGTTTTTTTTAATTTTTAAAGACGTGTCACTTCTGGGATACCTCCCTCCTGATACAGTGAGTCAACATTGTATGCACAGTAATTAAAAACACCTTGTAACACATTGCTTTGACAGATTTGTGTCAAGGCCTTGAATATTAACTATTTTAGGTAATACTTTGTATCATCAAGTGTAAGAAAGCTAATGAAAATGCATAGTAAATTATCTTCTAAAATAAATGCATGTCAGTCATTTAAAGGGAAAAGAGCATCTGACTATTTCAGGCGCAAAGCTGATCCATTCCCATCGCATTCAGTAGCAGATTTTCTGAGACAGGGACGGTATCTTTTGCTGGATGCCTAGAGGTTGTACATGCACTCCCTTTCCAAGTGGAACTTTGCTTGAAATGCAGGTCTGTCAGATGCGTAAAAGACTGATACACTGGAAACAGCAAACGGGAAGGGTTTTTCTAGCATTGTATAATAGTATGCCAAAAAAAGTCATCAGACTTCTGTAAGCAAGCAAAGCACTCCTATGAATTTTCCAATTTAGAGTGAAAATACTACATTTAGGATTTGAATGGGTTGAGGAGGTAATGACAGCCACTCTCCCCAGCTCGTCGTTTCTGTGACCGAACTTTAAAAGCTTGCTTATATAGGTCACTTCAGAGGTTTGTTTATGTATGGCTTTCTCTGAGAGATGTAGACAGCAGTATCAAGCGCTCAAGTGTTAGGTTTCTCTCCTATGTAAAGAAGTACTTACTGAACCATGGTGCTCTGAGGGTGGTTCATTTTGCTATTTTTAAAATGAAATTACAGGTTTTTAACTATGTAGATCAGATTTTGAAAATCAGAGGTAAATTATTTCCCATGTTTTGTTTTATTTTCTTCTCCAGATTCGTTACATTTCACAGACTCAAGGTTTGCCAGGAGAGCAGTTGTTAAGCATGGGAACGAAAACTGCAAGATTTTTCTGTAGAGAAACGGATGCACCATATTCTAGTTGGAGATTAAAGGTAAACAGTGTAATATGGTAGAAAACAGTATATTATTTTGTAAGCAGAGAGGCTGAGATCCACTATGATGTCGTTAGCTCCCTTCCACATCTCCTGCGATGTTTACCAGTCCCCACTGTGTATCCCTTCCGTTCTTCCCGTCCCCTCAAAGCAGCGCTCCGAGGTGATGCCCGCTGAAGTTTCCTCCCTGCCGACCGGCCCCGAGGCAGCTCTGCTGCTGCTGCCGGGCTCTGTGGTGGCTGGGCGGCCAGGTGAGGAGGGACCATTCAATTCAGATTAAGCCTTGTATCTTCAGAGGTACTAAACAAGATTTTTTTAATCTTTGTTTTTTCTTTTCATTTTTGCTCAGTCACTGCTTTTCACTTTGCTTTAAAGAATTTGTCTCCGAGGCCTGAACTGCTGTGTCAAAATTTGTTCAAAACTGGCTTCAGGACCAGAAGTTCCTAGGAGAAAGGGAATCAAGAAACAATATGAGTGTGTCTGGCTCATTTCCTTCAGATCGCATGCTAACACAGTCTTTGTTGCCTGAAAGATGCAATACAAATTAAAAAAAATGTGGTCTGCACACCTTCTCTCTAAGCAACATTACTGCACACTGGCTTTAAGCAGAGCTTTGACTTCCTATGCAAATACTTACTTTTTTTAAAAATTGTATTACTTCATGGTGTTGCTTCGCTGGATTTACAGAGGTCTGAGGGAGTCAGGAAACAGTTACAGTTGCCATAAAACTTCTGCAGTGACAAACAGCTGAGCAGCTCAAAGCACAAATTGCGCAACTCTCCACAGTGACTTGGTAAATCCCCGGCGCGCGTTGGGCCGAGCGGCTGGGGCTGGTGCTGCCCTGCTGTAACGCTGCCGGGTCGGGTTATGTAAAGCTTCTCCAATTACACCGTCCTGATTGTTCCAGTTTTCTGGGTTTTCAGAGGATTGATCATTAGACGACAGTTTACATCGGGCTTTTCAATGTCGGAGAACCCAAAAGAGTTCTTGATGCAAACAGCCCTCTGTATTTTCAGAAGCTCGTACCTTGCGGAGGTTAATTCTCTTGCATCAGACTAAATATTTTGGGGGAAGAAAGGAGATTTGGTACAGACTGTTGGTCATTACTCACAGTTTTTGTAAGAGTTAATTTTGGAAACTTTTCTGTAATCTGCATGTTAAAAAAATTTTTCCCTGCAGTCCTGCCTTTCCTCCTGCAATATGGACGCTTAAAACATAACCCACCTCCCGGTGCTGTCTGTGTTGAAGGAGGAAAGTTGTAACAGAAAGTGGTATTCCAGCTCCTAATCACTGAGAGGTGATCGCATTCCTTCTCTGGGATTAAATCGTTTGTTTCATACTTCAGTATTGAAAACACACTAACTGCTGTGTATGCAAAGGAATAAAAGCATAAAAATAACAAGAAAGAGAAAGAGAAATTGAGCAGAACCTGCCCGGTTTTTGTTTTAGTTTTTCCAGTGATGTGATGTTGGTGCTGTTTGGAGTTAAAAGTCTGAAGAAATGTGCTAAATACAAGTAGTAGAAAACCTGTGATGTGTAAAAATATAAGCACATGAGAGAGTTTCGTTTAACAGTGTGTTGCTAGGCTTTCAGCACTTGCTGTGTGATCTACAAACCATCTGTTGTTACCCAGTACTGTGAGCACTCTGACGTGAAATTCAGTGGTTTTTGTATTTCAATTTAGAAAATGAAAGTAGTCAGCAAAGCAACATGCAGATATACAATGGAAATATTAATTGTTTTTAAAAAGCAGGTTTATTAGACCAATAAATATGTAAAGTTACTTTGTAGCTTTGTAGCTGTAATTGTCCTTTATTGTCAACTTCTAAACTCAGCTTTCCTTTTCTTTTTTGAGACATTGGAAGAGCACGAGGCAGAGACAGGTATGAAGTCTAAAGAGGCCAGAAAATACATTTTTAACAGTTTGGATGATATAGTGCATGTGAGTATTAAAGCATTCTTCCTTTGCAAAAGGAATCTGTGATTTTAAAACATTTTACTAGTTGGAAATAAACACCTTTTAGAGTATTGTTTGTTGTGTATTAGTCATATCCATCATTCTCTGTGTATGTAGGAGAGGAAAATGCTCTGAGGAAAATGTCTAGCTATGTCAGCCCTTTGGACTTTTTATAATGATCTTTTTTTGTCATTGCTTGTGTTAAACAATGGTACTTGTCCCTGTGGTGGGGGGAACCCTTTCATTTTATGTATAATATATGCTTGCTCTTCTACCTTATGTGCCATTTTGAGTGAAAAAAGAATGCATATGGATCCTGCTTTCTTAACCATATAACTTCCAGTATAATTCTGCTATTTTAACAATGTAATTCTCAATATAATTATTTTTTCCTTTTTAAAAAAGAACTTAACTGTTTCTGCACTTGTTTAGCTTTATAACTCTCTAGTCAATTACAAAAGGAAATTTTTCATTCTCTTCCATATCCTGAAAAGAGAATAAAATCTTTTTGCAACATTTGCATTAATATATGTTTGAAATTATTTTTTGAAGACTACTTGGGTAGTTTAAGTTGAACCATATAAAGATCTTTATCCCAAATCTTACTTTTTAAATTCCAAATCCCAGACTGGAGTAAAGCCTTCAGGGCTTTTTAGCTGGGGAGGGTGCAAGGGGAGCAGTATGTGCGCAGGAAAAAGTCTCCGATTCCAAGCCAACCGTACTGGGGTAAGCCAGCAAATTCACTGTGCCCCACGTGATAAAATCATTCAATATTAGTATTTTATAGCAGAAGGCAGTAACAGAAATAGTTAAACCAATATGCGTGTCTTCCATCTGACTGTTCTGTTCAATGCCAGGTGAACATGGTGATGGATTTGGAAGGAAGTGACCTGTTGGCAGAGAAGGCAGATAGGAGGGAATTTGTCAGTCTGTTGAAGAAAATGTTGCTGATCGACGCTGATTTAAGAATCACTCCAGCTGAGACCCTGAACCATTCTTTTGTTACCATGAAGCACCTCCTTGATTTTCCTCATAGCAACCAGTATGTCACACACAAAAATTATTTTTTAAAATCTTCATTGCAGTGACTCGTGTATGATAGTGTTGTTTCTTCTGCGAGAAGAAGAGAAAAATCTTTTGTTGTTTTTGTAACACCTTAGAGAATTCTTTCAATTATTTCAATGTTACATACAGCTACTTGGTCAAGGAAACTGTTTGAATTACTATGTTTTTTTTCTGAATAGCAATATTTAGAGCAATAGATTCTGAAGTTATCATTTTTATGCCTGTTTGTTAAAATTCCAACACTGCAGAAAGTTGGGCTTGATTTTTGGAAATATGAAGAGCTTTAGTTCCTGTCAGTCATTGAGAGCTAGGGTAGGCATTTCCTCTTGAGGTCTCAGATACCTTCTTTTATGCATTGGTTGATGTGGAATACATTGGAAATTTTATTGCAGTCTGGAACTGTGTATTTCACTGTGAATTACCTAAAGTACAAGCATTTCACTGAAAGAAAGAACGAACTTTCCATCCCTTTAGTTTATTATCCTTCCTGCTGGTACGCAATTGTTAGAAAACGGTGTTAGATGCAAGGAGCAGGAAATAGCGGTATTTTTCTTGATTTTAAAATATGCATTACAGAGGCTTGCCATGAAAGTAGTAATAGCAGTCTGTCTTTTTTTCTGCTTCCGTGTGTGATGCCGTTCTGTGAAAATGGGAAATGTGGGCTTTGAACTATTTGTTTTTCCCTTGTTCTGGGAAGTAAAACAATTCCCCAGAACAAGGAAAAAACAAAATATACGTTTATTATTTATTATAAATTTATTATTCAATTAGACATTTAACAACATGAAATTCTAACTAAAGCAATTTATTTTCTTGTTTTGATAGAGTGAAGTCCTGTTTTCATATCATGGATATTTGCAAATGCAGATCAAATTTGTATGACTTAAGTAATCGCAATAAAACATCACTTATGAGACCGGTTGCCTCAGGCAGTGCAGCTAATCTGACAGCAAGCTTTACCAAAATCGGTCCAGTAAGAAGTCAGGTAAAAAGTTGTTTTTTCGGTTTTTTTTTTGTTGTTTTTTTTTTTTTTTTTTTTTTTTTCTTTAATGATAAATTTAGTTAATGCAGTTTCTCTAATTTCATACGTGAAATAAGTACATCTGTTAAGTGGTAAAATCTTCTGTCTTTTAGTCTCATTTTTTCCTAGGGTTTCCTTAAACAAACCAATGAGACTTCAGCGTGTTTCACAACTCGGTTCCAAGCTGGGTTTGCTGCGGCAAAGCAGTGCTGTATTGTAGGGCCCTCCAGTGGCCAGATGAGAGTGCTTATTGCAAAATGGATTCGATGTTTTAATTTATATAAATTATTTCAGTTGTTTAGTGTACAAGCTGGTGGGCTAAGTGTGTGAGAGATTTAGATTCACAGTTATAATGTTGCCTGTGTTGAATCTGTTCCCACAGGCATTAACTGCATCTGCCCATTCCGTTTTGCACCAAGGGATACCGCTGCAGGCAGGAACTGCTCAGTTTGGTTGCGGTGACCTTTTCCAACAGGCATTGATTATATGTCCTCCAACTATTCAAGGTATGTTTAACCGTAATTGTTACAGTTCCTGAAGTAGGAACGTTACTGTCTGTCTGTTAGCAGTATTTGAGTTTTTCCATTATGTCCGCTTAAGCTAGATGTTTAAAAGAGCTTCATTATGTAGTAAAAAAATTAGCATGGGAGTCGGATTGAGATACCTTGCACCTTTCTGAAAGAAACAGCAAATCAGCATCTGCAGAAAATCCAGAGCCCATCTTCATATACCACACAAACACACATATATGTATAGATATTTGTGCATATATATCTTGGATAAAATAGAGGGACATGATGTGGAAGCTGAAGCAAAAAAGGAGGGTATTCTGAAATAAAAATTGAGAGGGAACAATAAAGCCAGGGAAATATCAGTGCTGTGGGTTTTTTTGGTGATGTGGTTTTTTGTTTCTTTTTTGGTGGTTGTATGTGTTAGGGTGTTTTTGTTTGTTGGTTCAGTTGTGGTTGTTTGCTTGGGGTTTTTTGTTCGTTTTGTTGGTTCCCCCCCAGCCCCCCAACTACATCCCTAGGGTATCCTAGGGATAAGGATAAGAAAATACAACAGTTCTTGTGATAAATCTGTCTGGGTAATAAAGTTGGGGTATTTTACTGGGCTTCCAGGTGAATGTTTAAGAAAACATCTGGAAACTTGGATCTTCGTTTAAGGATGTAGCTGCCCTATGTAAACAGTGTCATATTTACTGTCCTATGTTATAATGCTTGGTAGAACTGCCGCAGCTTTCTGATGGCTGAAAAACACATAACTAGATCTTGGAGACTGTTGATTGAATTGTGCTGTGAGGAGGAAAGGGCAGCTTGGCTGAACTCTCCTGTATTACAAAGGATAAGATTGTTTTAAGCATACAGTTTTGTATTTATGGAAAGAAATAATTGACTGAGAGTTCTATTATCAGAAACATTTGAAAGACTGCAAGGTGGAAGTGCTAGCACAGAAATATTTCCGCAGTGTAGAAAAAGACCAAATAAGGCTATGCCTCTCCAGAAGGACACACAGTAATGCCGCTGACCTGTTTCCCTAACCGAATGCGTTTGCATCATGCAAATGTCCCTCCAATTTTTGAGGGGAGTCTCAGAACATATCAAGCAAAACTTGTTTTTTCAGTGTATAATGGGCTCATCAGAGAAGAGCTGATGAAAACCAGACTTTCTTGTCCTAGTAACAGTAATTTGTGGGGAGGGAAAGGTAGCTTATATTATTTGCTTATTAAGTTAGCTTGATTATAGTCTTCATCTCCAAAGATGCAATTTATCCGTCTTGGTGATGTTCAGCTTTATGTGGAGTTTAGATCTTGAAATGATGGAGTTCATAGGAAGTACGTTTTTGATGGTTTTTTCTTTTTAAAGAATGATTTTGGTACTCCTCTTTAAATCTCCCTCCACAGTTTGAAGTTCTAGAAATCACACTAGATTCACTCTGGGAAAAAAACAAACAAACAAAAAAACAAAACCAGAGAACAAAAAACACCCAAAAAACCCCCCACAAACAAACCCAGAACACTTTTAACCTAAACTTAGAGCCCAGGAAGTTTTTATCTCTTTTAGATAAAGACAGATACAGCAGACTTTATCAGTAATGTTATTTGTGGCTGCTGCATCTGTCTTGGGTTCCAGACACTCATGAAAGCTCTGAGTATTCGCTGTGCAGTGTCAGAGGCTATATGAGTTAAATGCATAGCTTCATACGGATTTCCTTCTGAGCACTTAGTATGGCTAACAAATTTCTTATTTAAATTGTATATATACTTTACGCAATGAAATATTCCATAATTTTAAAACCCTAATGTTTTATTGTACTCAGAAGAATAAAGCAATTATAGAAAAGGAAACAGTACAGGCAAATACTTTATCTGTGATCTGTACACTGTATTCTTAGTATGACAAATTTCCAAATTTAAGTTCTGCTACAGCTTGAATGAAGGGAAGATATTGTTTTCATCACATAGGTGACAAGCTGAGTTGCTGGCAGAGAGGGAAAGGGATATTAATGGTATCTGGCACTGCTTCAAGGTTTCCCTGCTTGGCTGCTCTGTCGAATATCTGAAGTGCTAAAGCTCGCTACTTCTAGCAGAGTTAAGATGTTGCTGTTCTAGATGGCTGCATGGAAAAAGTTAGTCAACAGCATTTCAAAATTAAAAACTTTGGAGTACATGGTTATAACTTAGTATTGTGTTACGACACAATTACGTCAGATGAATGTTTTCTTTCATCCTTTATTGTAAAGATTTAAAAAAACCCAAACAACCCACTTTTAATCTTTAGTAGTTCTTTAACAGTTGCCTACGAACACCCATTGCTTACGCTTTGACTAAAGCACAAGACACAAAATGCAGTTAGAAGATGAAATTAGTGTATATGCCTAGCTAGTATTTTTTTCTAGCATAGCTGTTCTGTACAGTATCTGTTGAAAAATAATTCCTCTTTTAGTTTAGTTTAACTTTTTTATCTTAAGAATTATTATTAGTAGTAAGCATTGCAGTGTTGCTATATGTCTGTTAGTTTCCAGTGACAATAGTGAAGTTATACCGAGCGCGAGCATCTTTTTCCTATTACGCTCTTGTGGTAACATTCCAACAGTGCTACGGTTTGCGTTATTTTGATGAAGGGAGGAATAAGATTATGAATTCTACTGAAAATGTTTGATGGCATATACAGAAAATTTTACTTTGTTTTCCCACAAAAGAGTTGGTAATCAATAGAGGCACATTATACTTGTGGTGTTGCCAGCTGTAAGAACTACGAGGAATGGGTTTCAGCTAGCTGGAAATACAGAGCATGCGATGTGCCGGAGTCAGCTGTGAGAAGCTTTGAAATTCAGTTCTGCTTACTTTTGTTTGCTTCCTTTCAAATATTTTTAATGGAACTTGTGATAAAGAGTAGAATGCTTAGCTTTGCAGAACTTTCTGCCAAAGTCATTCTGCTTTCTAGTAGTCTGTTTTCAAATAGTAGCTACGGGCGGTTCTTTCTGGAAATTACAGCATCAAATATTTGCAGAGACGTAATGGCACAAAAATATTTTAGATGTTGATATATTTGACTTGAAAGTCTGAATTGTGGAATTAGATCATAAACACATCAAGAAAAAAAAAGTAAAATGTTAGAAAATTATCCTTTATGTTTGTTTTTGGTTCTGAAAATATATGCAAGACTGGTGTTTTGCTTCAAGCTTGGGTATGTGTTTTTTCTCCCTGACAGGAATTCCTACAAACCATAGTAAACCCAGCAGTTTCTCGCTGAGGGTGGATAATGCAGTTCCATTGGTGACCCAAGCCCATGCAATTCAGCCACTACAGATTCGAGCAGGAATCCTTTCTCAGGTTGGCTCACTTCAAAGTAAAAATCTTGGTTTATTATTAAGCCCTGTAGAGTTGTATTGCAGTCTCTCTTCTGTGCTGAACTACAAGCAGCTAATGTAAATTCAGTTATTGCATGTGTCATGAAACCTTCTCTGCTTCACAACAGACCTGGTCGAACCAGACGCAGCAAATTCTGGTTCCTGCGTGGCAGCAAGTAGCACCAGTGGCAGCTCCTGCTACATCTCTGGCCTCTGATCCTGTGGCTGGCCCACAGAGGCTTGGAGACTGGGGGTAAGTCCACGTATATTTTGTACAATAACTTAATGGCTTTGGTTTAACAAGATCTACAGATGCGATGCCAGTGACTTGCAATATAAATTTATAATTAATAATTTGCAATTATGCCTACAAATATCTGAAGGGTGGGTGTCAGGAGGATGGGGCCAAGCTCTTTTCAGTGGTGCCCAGTGACAGGACAAGGGGCAATGGGCACAAACTGAGGCACAGGAAGTTCCGTCTGAACATGAGGAGGAACTTCTTCCCTCTGAGGGTGACGGAGCACTGGAACAGGCTGCCCAGGGAGGTTGTGGAGTCTCCTTCTCTGGAGATATTCAAGACCCGCCTGGACAAGGTCCTGTGCAGCCTGCTGTAGGTGACCCTGCTTCGGCGGGGGGGTTGGACTAGATGACCCACAGAGGTCCCTTCCAACCCCTACTATTCTGTGATTCTGTGATTCTGTGATAAAACTTCTTTTATTTTTCCTCAGGAAGCTGATTACCCAGGGCACCCATTACAATTCAGTGATACCACAGCCTCTTTTAACACATCAGATAACCTTGTCTGCCCCTCAGCCAGTTAGCGTGGGCATCGCACATGTTGTCTGGCCTCAGCCTGCAGCTACGAAGAGGAATAAACTGTGTCAGAACAGGTTGGTAGAATATTTCTAGCATTCAGAGATAGCATATATGTAGTTGCTGTTCAGTGGGCAGGGGAATAGCCTGTAAAAGTGGCATGTTTGTTAGCGACAGTTCTACTTAAATGGTGTTTTGGGAAAAATTGTTCTTTCTGCCCTAAGGTTTCAGTTTTCAGTACTATTTTGGTAATGCAGACTAGGTGGAAAAATACTTGAGATAGTAAGAGGTTTTAGTTCCTGATGATTAATATGTGCCTATCATGATAGCAAAGTTGTGTTTGTGGCCTTTGGGAAGGTATAAGAGTATATTGAGGTAGCTCTAATGAGATATTCCTAAGTTTATGTGCGTGAGGATATATTGGTTTCAGACAAATAAAAATACAGAGATACTATATAACAGGGTTGCATTATGCCTTATGGTCATCTTAAGAACAGCCTGTCTTTCACTGGTGGCCAAAAATACTTTAGCTGCTTGCTGAAGAAAATACGCTCTGCTGCCATACAAAGCGTTTGCAAAACTGTGGGATGCTCAGTAAAGGGGAAAACATGGATTATAGAGGGCAGTTTCAGCAAGGATTTAATCCAGAGGCTCCCAGCTTTTGTTTTCAGGGAGAATCTTTGCAGGATGTCTGGCCAGGTTTTGTCTGCTTGTTTTTCACCCAAACAGAATTTTAGTTTCTTTTTTTGTTTATAAGAAAAAGGGATTTTCAATGTATTGTGTTCAATGTTGTTACAAATTTCAGTCTTAGATAGTACTTACTTTGGATGTGGCAATGTAGCTTCTTATTAGCATGTTTCTGGATTTTTTTTTTTTTGTATTAATGTCTGAAATCATATATGGCCGAGTATTTATGACTGTTTCCTGTTCTATGTTTTTCTTTGTATTAGTTTAGGAAATTGGTGGTTTAACCTGCAGTGCTTTATTTATTTTTTGTTCAAAGTAGTACAGCTTTCAGGTCTGTTGGTAGAGATTCACTAAATGTCAAATGCTGTGTTTTCTTCACAGGAGCAATGTGTTACAAAATACCAATATTCAAAATTCAGCCTTTATATCTCCAAAGATACTTAACCTGAAGGCTGTAAAGAGAATAAGTTGTATAGAAGCACAGGACAATCATAACTCAGAAGGACAGGAAAGTAGCTGTTGTGGAGCATCGGTCAGGCTGGACCCTGATTCATCTCTTTCAACCAAACAGCGCCAGGCTATCTTCATTGCCGGTTCGCCCAGCCCAGCAGTCAGCGTGATCACCATCAGCAGTGACACAGATGAAGATGATGTAGGACGAACACATTCACTGAGAGAGTAAGAACTGATGTTTACTTTTATTAAGGGGTCATTTAAATACAGCTGTCTTAGCATAACTGCTGGATTTAATGAATCCAAGTTAGAAAAAGACAAATGATTCAGTTCTAATCAAATTTCACGAAGTTAACTCTGTAGCAATGTGTTCAAGTGAAAAATACTTTGAAAAGTCTACCTTGTTAGTACATCAGGCATTTGCAACAGGAAACAAATAATTTATTACTCTTTTGTGACAGATTTGGTCAAAGCAGAATATTTTTAGGTCCAGCACACTTTTTTTGCTTAATACTGTTATATCCTATTTATTCGTTGAACGTCAGTGTTCTGGCTTTGTATAATCAGTGTTATCGTTCTAGCAGTAGCATCCAGTAGATAATGTTACATACACGTGGGTAAAAATTACTTCTCTAACAGTATGAAAAGGTGTGCATTTGGTTATGAAAGCAGATGCTGAGCGTGTTTCCCCTCAGGAGTTTCTTTCACAAAGCTATCAAAGAAGCATGTATCATTTTAAATGAGGGCTTAAAAATTTAATATTTGTTCAACTTTTATTTTTACTTGTAAGGATTCTGAACTGGAGGAACTTGCGTTTTAAATCTAAACTTTGTTAAATGTTTCAAGGCGCTGAACTGCTGTAGTAAAATCTTTTATCTGCTCGTTTCAGTATTGATTCAGTAAAAAGTTTATTCATTTAGTAGGTTTCAAAAAAATGTAAGTTTATTCTAAAATTTCCAAAAGAACTCTGAAAAGGTTTAAAAATCTGTTTTGGATGTAAAAGAAACGAGGAATTGGATACTAATTTACATTTAAGGGACCTTTTCTAATATTTGACCATTTTTTTTATTCCATAATTGCACTGAAGTTGGTGGCGTGCGGAAAGAATGAATGAGAGACAGTAGGTTTGCTCACTTTCTTTTTGTGTGGTAGGTGTAAAGGTAGCCTTGACTGTGAAGCCTGCCAGAACACCCTGAACATTGACCGCGTGTGTTCTCTCAGCAGTCCTGATAGCACTCTGAGTACTAGCTCCTCGGGACAGTCTAGTCCATCTCCTTGCAAGAGATCCAACAGGTAAAAAGCTGTGCTCCTTTCAGTAAAAAGAAAGATAGTAGTATACAGCGGACTCAGTTTATAATAAAAAATGTGAAAGTTTTGTTATGTTGCCATCTGGTTGAGGCGAAGTGATGTATTTAAAAATTAATTTATTGGCCTGCAGTTGCATGGCATAGACTGTTCTTTTATGGTTCCTAACAGATCTGTCTTGCTACATTGGAAGTTTTCAGAATACTGAATGAATGATGCTTACACAGACAGTGTAAACATGTTGCACGCAACTTCCTTTAGAACAAAAATCTTCTAAGGTTGCAAAATTAAGTAAGCCAAAGTAGGACGTGACAGATTTGAAGTTACCAGAACATCTTTAATTTTTGCACTTTCTTGTTCTCCCATTGTGTATCTTGTGTTGAAATCTTTAATGATATTGATGCCTTTTTTCTTCTACCAAACGTAAGCTTCACTTACATGAACACTGTTCGTATGAGCAGCTTTTAAATATTTTTATCTTCACTGCTTGATGTCTACTTAAGCCTTCATTTTTGCACATTATTCAAAATTCACTCTTAGAAAAACATGCAATGCAACTCTGAAAATGAATGGCATGTTTGCTACAGTACCTGAGAATTTGACACTGAAGCATCTGTCTGTGTGATACTCAGACTTGAACCTGTGACTTGAGATATTCTGCTTGGGGCTTTTCCTGTTTCGGTCCCTACCCTTCAGGTGCTAACGTGTTGAAACTTTAGTTGTGGCTGTAAGTACTTAGCACTTCTACAAATCAGATTTCTAGATATGAGTATGGAGACCAAGAAACATTTGGGATATATAGTTGCTGGTATTGGTGAAAAGTTTGATTTAATATGATTTACTCAAAATCCCATTGAAATTCTGTGTTCTATGGATACAATTCTTTTTGTTTTCAAGCAATCTGTGGTTACCATAAGCATGACCAGTTCTTTTAGATTTATTCTACAGTTGACTTCCTATTTTCTGTAAAATAGTTTGATATATAGAACAGAGTGATTAAAACTCAGAGCAGTTTCATTGTGTGAAGTGGATAAGATTGGAGTCTTAACAGAAAAAAAGGTCTGTTTAAAGTAATTAAAGATTCTATCACAGCATATATTGGCAAGGAAATGGAACTGCTAGTCTGTACAGGCAGGTTTATTTGTTTCAAATTTTGGACAGCCTGACTTGATGATGCTTTTAGTGGATAGTTTATAGGTATAAATGATTCTGTTTATATAAACACAACCCTCTCCCCTAAAAAAAAGTGGAGGGGGCAGACTTTTGTGTGAATAACTTTGACATCTGTTTGGCATTTTGAAAGGCCTGAAATCTTTGAACAAATCATAGAATGGTTCAGGTTGGAAGGGACCTTACAGATCATGGAGTTCCAACCCCTCTGCCATGGGCAGGGACTCCTTCCACTAGACCAGGTTGCTCGAAGCGCCATCCAGCCTGGCCTGGAACACTGCCAGGGAGGGGGCAGCCACAGCTTCTTTGGGCAACCTGTGCCAGGGCCTCACCACCCTCACAGTAAAGAATTTCTTCCTTATATCTAGTCTAAACCTACCATCTTTTAGTTGAAAGCCATTACCCCTTGTCCTGTCACTACATACCCTTGTAAAAAGTCCCTCCAGCTTTCTTGTAGGCTCCCTTCAGATATTGGAAGGCTGCTATAAGGTCTCCCGGGAGCCTTCTTTTTTGCAGGCTGAACAGCCCCAGCGCTCTCAGCCTTTCCTCATAGGAGAGGTGTTCCATCCCTCTGACTGTTTTTGTGGCCTCCACTGGACCCGCTCCAACAGGTCCATGTCTTTTTGTGTGCTGAGGGCTCTGGAGCTGGATGCAGGACTCCAGGTGGGGTCTCGCCAGAGCAGAGTAGAGGGGCAGAATCCCCTCCCTCGACCTGCTGGCCACGCTTCTCTTGATGCAGCCCAGGATGTGGTTGGCCTTCTGGGCTGCGATTGCGCACTGTTAGGTCATACTGAGCTTCTCATCCACCAGTACCCCAAGTCCTTCTCCTCAGGGCTGCTCTCAATCCATTCTCCGCCCAGCCTGTATTTTTGCTTGGGATTGCCCTGACCCAGGTGCAGGGCCTTGCACTTTGCCGTGTTGAACTTGATGAGGTTCGCACAGGCCCACCTCTCCAGCCTGTCCAGGTCCCTCTGGATGGCACCCCTTCCCTCCAGTGTGTCTCTGCATTGTTGGACACTGAATATGCTGAAAGGTGTAGTGGGTTGTTCTGCTCTATACTGTCCAGGGCTGGGAAGACATGTTCTAAGGAGGTGACGTGTGTAGTCTGGTGAGTGCTAAAATGAGGGAAAGGTTTTGTTTACTGAAGATGCAGCTTTGTGTTGCGCTGAATCCAGTCACACAGGTTTTTGAGTGAATTAGTTTTTTGTTCGGTTACTGAACTGATGCAACTTATTCTGCAGACACAACTGCTAGATCCAACAACAGTATAGTAATGAAGCACGTGGATAGTTTTTTCATTTTTTTAGGGTGACTTGATGTAGAAGATAATCCCAGACAAATTTCCGCCATTTCCGAGACTTTGGAGATGTTAATATAAAAAGTTGCCAGAGTTAGATAGATGGACTAACCCAGGTGTATTTCCCTGGTCCTGTTTTTAAGCATTTGTCATTTCTGACTGTAAAACAAGAGAATAGCTAGAAGCATTTCAAGAATTTCCATTCAAATGGTTAAATTTTAGTAAAGATTTAGGTAACAAGATGTGCCTTATACTGGGAGGCCTCAGGTGATCTTACTGGTTGCTAGTTAAAATTGTCAGTAATGCTTATGATATTCTTTAATATCAAAATGTTCAAAACTACAGACAGATTTTTTATAAAGACCGGCTTGATTTTACAGTGTTTTTTTTAATTGCAAGGAACTGACATGTAATTCAATTCACCTCTGTAATTCAACTGTATGTCAATAGCAGAGCAGTGCATCAGATTCTGGTTTCATTAGCTTTTGATTTGGAGTAAGTCATATAATTAGTAACTTGAATCAAAAGTTAAGAATATAGAAATATAATGAATTGTCACAGTATCACTCTTTGTTACTTAAAAAAACTACTCGGAATTAACCAGCTCTGTTGACCAAGACTTCAGGCTTTTTTGCTGGCCCTCATAGTGTCAAAGTACTTTTCACAAAACATTAAATTTTATAAATACTTTTACTTACATTTTCTTAATTTAATCACCATGCTATAAGGACCTGTTACATTCGCTATAAAATCACCAAAGGACTTGGCCATATGTTTAGGGGTCAGTCAATTCACTGCTGTTACTTGCTTGGTTTAAGTTAAGCATGTATTCCACCAATTTGTAACATAGACTGGAGTTTTCATGTTTTTCTAATTTATAGAAATTCCTGATTCTCATGCCTGTCCTTTCTAACCAGGAACTTTATTCGCATCTACACTTACTTACTCACCACCCCGTATCATTCTTTTTACCTTCATCAAGTGAATGATGTCTCTTGCTATCTTTATAATCCATACCTGGCACTGTCCTGGACTAGTTAAATTTCTTTTGTTGTTGTTAGTGATGTGTATGTGATGTACCTTTTGCTTGTGTAATAAGTAATACATAAATGAGATTAATATATTTTCTGGCAATATACCTAATTGAAAATTAGTTTCCTTTCCCAGGTTGTTTACTGCTTGCTGCCTAAAAGGTATTTGGTTCTGGTTCCACTGCTTGACCTGTGGTCTTGCTTCTGGCAGCTGGCACTTACCATCATCTTAGCCTTTTCTCCTTCTGATACAAGCATGGAGCTTCAATAAATGTTAGCAAAGGCTGTTATTATGAGTTGGTTTCTCCACCTCTTTCCCCTTCCAGCTGCTAGATAAAAGTGGTTGAATAAATGAGCTTGCACCACTTGACCAGCATGGATTTCACAGACCACAAATGCCAAAATAGCCACCATGTAAACAGAGGGTTGCATTTGTCTCCTTAATCTAAATCTATGAAAAAGAATCTATCGGTCATGCCCAGGCAGTGCTCTCTGGGGGAGCTTCAGAGACCTGATTTTTCAGTAGATCAGGTCTAGCGTAGCTGCTGGTAGTTGATATGCGGATGAGAGGAGCTGCCTGCTGCTGTGCAGATTGCTTCCTCTGCTCGCTCCATCCCATTCTGACTCTCACGGGCCCTGGGGATGGCTTTTCACAGACTCTGGGATGTGGCTGATTTCTAGAAGGAAATTAAATCAGTATGCTCTCATTTGCTAGCACAGTAACCATCAGGAGGCCTTTATGTTTTGATTCAGGAAGAAATGAAATAATCTTCTTCAACCCTCTGTTTGACCTAAAAATCTGAATTTCGATGGTTTACAAGTACAAGAATATTTGAAAAATAAATTACAAAGTGTGTGCAAGTTGGGTTACACATCAAAGTATTTATGTAGTAGTTATCTTCTTTATCTGAGCCTTGGAATTTATGTATAGAATGAGTTTGAATATTGAACTGCCATCTGAATGTCTGTGCTTGTATAATTAAAATGTAACATTTTTGTCCACCTTTGAGTAGTTTCACTTCCATAAATTTTATGTGATAATTTAGTAAAATGGGTCTATACTATGAAAATGCATTTGTTTCAGTGCAATACTTTTGTTTTTTGATAGTATGTCAGATGACGAACAGGAAAGTGGATGTGATACAGTGGATGGTTCCCCAGCTTCAGACTCTTCAGGACATGACAGCCCATTTGTGGAAAATGGCTTTGTAGCTAGTACCAATAAAAATAAGGAAGCAAGAGCATCGGGTAATCCTGAAACCAAATCAGCTGTTTGCACGGTAGTGGTACCACCAATGAGACTTGAAAACAGATTCCATCTTGATGAGCAGATGGTGAATACAGGTAAGTTAGTTCAGGTGTTTACTAGTAGATAAGAATAGAAATTTAAATACTTGTTTGATAGCCATACACATGAAGATTTTGACCTACTCATATATCTGCTGATATGTAATAAACACTTCTGAATTGCGTTGGATTTTGACTTTAATTAGTGTATTGTTTTATTATTTCTCCCTGTATGCTGAAGCAAATGAAACTTTGTTTAACTTTTGTTAGAAGAGAATAGGGACAACAAAATGATAACATTGTTCATTTGTGTCTTGGAAGATGCTACGTGCCAGCCACTGAAAAAGAGTCGGTCTGTCCTGGGAAGAATAAACCAGTCTTCTATGGTAGGAAACCGTCAGCAAAAACTGACATCATCATTCCATCAGCAACATGTAAACTTCAGTCAGGTATGTGTACTTACTCACATCTAAGAAACATTATTTTCTGTCTTGAGGTTCCAAACATGCTGAAAGCTCACAATTTCAATTGCTGTCAATGGCAACTGCAGGTTTTCAACAGCTTGATTGCAGAAGTGTTCAAATCTTGAAAAACGGATTTCAACGTACTGGACAAGTCATAAGTATCTTTCACTTTTGGTCATTTTCTTAAAGCAGCATTTTAAAAAATGATTGAAAAGCCAGAGTGGGAAAATTATCAATGCCTGCACAAAATCAAAGCACGAGACAAAACGAAAAATGTGTTGGCGTATTTTTTTTTTTTCCTACATCCAAATGCTAAATGTACATAGTGTGCAGTTAAACACTGTGGCTGTGTTTCAGTCTTGTTCTGTTCGTAGTGTGCATGAAAATGCTTGTAGTTTGAGTATCCAGAGATGAGACAGAGCTTAGCAAACCCAGCTCTTCCTTACCTTGGCTGCCAGGTGGTGAAGCTGGGGGGAAAGAGGTTGTGATTGTAGTTCAATCCCGTGTTGGAAGATACCCAAAGTTCATGTAAAAGCTACTTTTATCGTTACCCAACACCATAGTAAACGTGTCGATTGTGGCTGAGAGCTGAAGTTGACACACGACATCGAGTTTAAGCTCTTTTTAATTGATTAATTTTGAGTTGTAGCTGCATTGAGCTTTTGGTTAGATACCTGGAGGTACATTTAATATAAGAGCAGTACCTGTTTGTGTAGGTCCTGCAGAGTAACTGTGAATATTGAATTCCAAGTTAAATACTAAATGCAAACGTGCTATGTGTAGATAAGAGGATTTACCAATAAGGACTTGAATAGTTTAGATGGAAAGAAACATTTAGGTGGGTGACACTGTCTCCCCTTCTGCATGATTATGCAGAAGGATTGGTTTAATTAGTTCTAAGCAAACGTTAATATGATCAGCATAGTATTAATTTTTAATCTCTTCAATGACTGCAGCTCCTCAGCCTCTTGGCAGAAAGTGTAGAACATTATTTTCATTACAAAAATTTATGCTGATCCTTCCTTCTTTGGTAGATCCCCTATGTAGTTTGAAGTCTGCATCATTTAATGGGAGTAATTGATTTCCAGTCTTTCTCTGTATAACTGTTAATGATTGCCACATCTTCCTGTGATCATAGCCCTAGACTTCTGTTTGCCTAGTTGTCTCAGATATTTTCAATCCGTTTATTATTTTTTCTGCTCTCCTCTAAAATTTCTCTCCTATTTGTCCTCTTTGTGCCTCATTATGGTGCCCAAACTGAATGCAGCACTTCCAATTGATGCCAAGCCAGTGCTGAGTAGAGTGGAATAAGCACCTTGCTCATGTGATACATGGTATTTCTGTTAAAACAGCCCAGCATGGCATTTTTTTTTTCTTTTGCAAGAGCATTAAAATAACTTGTGTTCTGTTGACCATCTCTTATTGTCAGATTTCCTGTCTGTGCTACTTTCTAAATAGCTAATACATTTTTTTTGTTTAAGCATTTAATTATTCCTGTCTCTATATTTCTCTTGATTTTAAGTTGACTAGTTTTAGTGCATTATTCCATTTTTCAAATTCTCTTTATACTTGGAAATGTTAAGGCCTGCCCATTTCTCTGTGTGGACAGGTTCAGCACTATGGATCGGGGCTGCAGGAGTGGAACGGAAACTATGCTCATCGGAGGCAGCAGGCTTACATCCCAGCCAGTGTTGCCGGTCTTGCTTTCTCCCTTCCACAAGGAAGTCCAAATCCCACTGCCGTGCACGCACATCTCCCTGGAAGTACCCACCTCGGAGGACAGCCTGCTATTCTTCCGTACCCCTCGTCGGCACCCCTTAGTACTGCTGCACCTGTTGCCCACCTTCTTGCCTCGCCGTGTACCTCAAGACCCTTGTTACAACATCCGACGTACAATATATCTCATCCCAGTGGCATAGTACACCAAGTTCCAGTTGGCATAAATCCCCGTCTCTTGCCTTCCCCAACCATTCATCAGACTCAGTACAAACCAGTTTTCCCACCACATTCGTACATTGCAGCATCACCTGCTTACACAGGATTTCCATTGAGTCCAACAAAACTCAGCCAGTATCCATTTATGTGAGAACTCAAGTGTACAGTATGTTGAGGAAGCTCAATGATACGGAAGTTTGATTTAAGAAGCAGCATGGTATTTATTAAATATTAGCCATGGCACAACAGGAAAATTATTTTTTTGAATCATGTAGACTTGGGTGCAATTTAAACAACCTTGAGCTTTAAAAAAACTCACTTTTAATGTGTTTTGCACATTTGGTATAACTTGTCTTTGGTCATGTTTTCTTCTTATATAGTAACTTTAGGCAGGTGACTTATGGGAGCAGAAATCTGGTTTTGCTCCTGCTATTTTTTATAAAATTGCCTTCTAACTAGTGCAAGACACGTCTACATTTGGGAAGCCATTCAGTGTACAGAACTAGAGCAACAGATGCACATATGTCAGCAGTACGGTGTAGAAGTAACTTGTTTGTATGGCGTATCTTGGTGTTTAAATGTTGAGTCACTTATCTAAAAGTTGAGCTGTTGTTCTTCACATTGCATGTGTCTTTTGCATGGGCAAAAAAGCCTAAACATTGCTCTTAAATGTTGTTGTCCTAATAATATCAGCTGCATTGTAAACTGTTCCCACACATAGTGCCTTAAATATTTGAGGTTGTTAATGTTATTACTTATATATAAATGTTGAGGACTGCAGCACTTAAAAATTTGAATCTGCTGATTTTTTGATAGCGTAATGCTCAGTTTGGGTTTCGTGTGGTATGATTTTAGTATTGGGTGTGTTTTCCTTATCGAAAAGGCAGCATGTTTTGCTGTAGCTGAATTTTGCTGTCTTTTTTTCCCCCCAGAATGATCTAGCTTCAAGACAAGACTGTAGTAGTGCTTAAGAAAAGTTGATTCAGTAGCTATTGAGTAGTGACACACAACACAGTATTTCGTACTGGTAAATGGAACTGCAATACAACCTAAGTAGTTTATTTTTGAAGTGTTTGTCTAATTGGATTTAATAAAATGTTTAGAGGTGCGGTAGGCATGACTGACTAGCTAATGAAAGAAAAAGCCAAGTGCTCGTTGATCCATGGTGTGGTTTCATCTTAGCTTGAGCAAACCATGCAGTATTTAATAACTAGTAGCAGAATATTTACTATTGAAGCTTGAAAAGATGTGAGTTCTTTGTGTGCAATCTTTCATTTATGCATGGGAGAGATTTTAGTCTTTTTACTTTATAGTATTTGTTTTAGCCTGTTGCGGGTGTTTGCTTATTTAATACATTCCGTCAGGGACGTAAATTACATGCTTTTTGCATATTTTTTTTTTTTTCTATAGGAAGTGTGTCTTTTTGTTTTTTGTTTTGTTCAAATGAAGTTGCTTTTGCAGCACCAAAGACTTAATCATCCATTTCCTATAACAGGTAGCTACTTTTTCATAGACCTCAAGTATACTGTAGTGTAGAGATGGGATTTACGGAAGGTATTAAGCTGAGGCTGTGTTTTAGCTTATGGGCAAGTAATAAATTGTATCATTTATCTTGAATGTATCATAGATAAGCTGCTATATAATGATTGCCACTTCAGATAGCTGTGAAATTAGGTGATTAACTAGTTCTTTCTTAGCCTTCTGATTTCTGTACGAGTCTAATTACATGAAATAGAAGCCGGGTTTTGGGTTGGTTTGTTTTGGGGTTTTTTTGGTTGTTTTTGGTTTTTGTTTTTTTTTTTTTTTTTTTTAGTTTTGTTTTCATGTTTGAAGTGTCATAACTACTATACTGTAAATGGTGGAAGATGATTGCGTATGTTTTTTTGGGGTGTGTTATTTGCATCAGTATTTTATCTCCATTAACTTTGAGCTCATCACTGCATATAAGTGGATGTATTGATGTAACTTAATTTTTTTATGTTTTCATATTGGCATTGTGTAGACACTTAAGAAGCTGCATCTTGCAGGCTTGACTTAACTTTTTTTTAAAACAAAATCTGGAATACAATCCTTGCAATGTTGACTGGAATAAGAGTGCAAAGCATTTTGAAAATAACTCTGTCAGTAAGCTAATAACTGGTAATTTTTTTCTTTACTCCACTAACACAAGCAGTGTTTTATTTAATGAATGTCTGAATGAGATAAATGTGCCTACATTTGATTTATTTTTAAGTAATAACTAAAATACAACAGTATTAGATGATAAAAAAATAATAAAAATACCAGCAGTACATTTTTAATCACACTGAAAATTAAGAAACCTAACTTTTCCCAAAAGTTTCAGTGTTTTTAGTAACCAACTCTATGCATTTTGTACAAGTGTGTGTATATAAAATATACATTAGAAACTAGGAGTATCCTGATGAATTTGAGATCTTATCAACACATACATAAAACCTAAGATAGGGAGTCAAGAAAATGCTCGAATTGGATATCCACCTTACCACTTCAAACTCGTGCTGTAGGTCCAGCAGATGGTTTTCTGTTCACTCCCTTGTGTTGGGAAGCAACGTCGTTTTGGTGCTTACTCCATTGCAGGCGATGGACACACCAAGAATCACCAGTGCAAATGGAGTAAATCAGTTTTGTATTATGATAACAAAAAAATACTGCATTTTTTTTTTTCTGGGGCCATGGGGATCTTCATTGGTCTGTTGTATTTACTGTACTTTCTTTTTACTGTGCTTAAGGTTTTAAGCTAACGTTCTTGTTAAATTGACACAGTTATCTGTATATCACAACATTGTCCTCCCATATGCAGGAGAAAGTTGCTGTAAACACGCCCCAAATTGATCTGCTGCTCTTTCTATGTATCGCAATTTTAGAATTGTCTGCATTTCAAAGAATGAAATATTTGAGATCCTGCCACAGCTCAAATTCAGTACAGCGGGTGACTTTTCCCCCTTCTTGCAATACGCTCGGAGAGAACGGACTCTTGTGACTGCAAGAGTCCGGGGCCCATCTGCAGAAAAAAAAAAAAAGCTTTCAGGGCGAGGGCCTTTTCTGTGAAAAAAGTCATCCTCTGAGAAGCATTTTTACATGTTACCGTTTTAATGCCTTTTTTAAATAAAACACTGCATGACTACAGAATTGCATATCTGCATATTACTTTAATTTGCAAGATTTTATATGAACTTATTCTGTTCAGTTTTTAACTTCAGGGTGTTTTATTGGTCAAATATGCTACTGTATTAACTTTTTTTGGTTTTAATTTTTAAATTTTCTGTTTTTACTGCTAATTAACTTGGTTTGTGTTAAGTAAAAGTTAAATCACACTGCAAGCTGTAGGAAGACTTGTTCTAGAAATACCCAGTGATAGAGACTTGATTAATGAGTTTGAACTGTTACTGTTTAACAATTTGTAGACTTGTGGCTTTTTTTTTGCTTTGGGTTTCTCTGCTACACTAGTTCGCCATGTAGCAATTGCACTGTGCAATATTACAATATGAGGACTGGGAAAATTTTTTATGGATGTAATGTCTCTTACAGTTTGCGATTAGTATTTCTTTCTAGTTCTCAGTGATTTAAATGTGACCAAGCCTTCTGTACTTTGTCACAAAAAGCGGGTTTTCCAGGTGACTATTTTGGTGAGTGTCAAAATAAGAATTTATGGTGTATTACTGTCGAGATTCACTTTGAATTAAAATATATATTGCAGCAGATGACTTTTGGTGGCTTTCATTTTTTGCTGTGTTATGTCAAGGCTGGATTAAGGTAAAGGTAATGAAAATTCACAAGGAGGGCTCTTTAAATTCTGATACAATCATATGACTAAGCTTCTCTTCTTTCTGAAATTTTGAATTTTACTAACTTTCAAGGTTTGCATAGGAGGATCTTGAGAATTCTGCCTTTTGCGTAGCCGAACCTTGAAGGTGATTTGTTCTGGATGTCCCACTTTCAGAACCTTAGGAAGAGGTTATCTGGCCCAGATTCCAGCAGATGCATTGCTGCTGCTGCAGTTGGTATCAAGCCTGTGGCGACTGCCTCTTGGCCAGCAGGCAGGTGGTCTGGCTGCCGCGCGTGGCCTTGCGCGGTCGGCAGCTCCAGATGGCCAGCCCCGTATGGACCGGGCTCGTCTGCTGCTGCGGTTGCCAGCCAAATGTGCTCATTCTGCCATGGGGTTGCAGCGCGTGCTGAAGTCTGGTGGCTTGGAAGCTGCCACGAAGGAGGCTGTTGGATATGTGTATTTATGAAGTAGCGTGGTTTCTGTGCTTAACCTCGCATTTAAGGTGCTGTCGTAAAAGAAACGTAAAAGACTGAAGCAACAGTGCAATGTATTTTTGATACTAAAATATTTCAGAATTGACAGCAAGCTTCACTTCGCTAAATGTGAGGTGCCGTTGTTACTGAGCCTGCACAACTGCCCGCTCTTCTGCAGGTTGGTCATGCTGTCTGCAACGCTTCTCCTGCTCCTTAGGCTACATGAAACCGCAGCGCTGTCCGAATTCTGCAGATACCTCGGTTGCTGCGAAAGCTGCCTCCCGTTCATTGTTTATGGATAGACTCACGTGTTTTAGATGTGCGTTGGTGTTGGTATCTATAGCCCACATTTCCCGTGGAAAACAGGGCCAGTGCCTTGGTGTACTTTACACTCTCGACTTTGGCAACATCTAATGAACAAGGAAGGCAACTTGAGCCTTTGGGAAGGAATGTGCTGTTGTGAAGTCCTTTCTGGTTCTGCTTTTTATTAGTAATAATGTCCAACTGTCCCCTGTGTTCTTTGCCGACCTGTGGAAGGGTAGCACTAGGACAGAGTAAGTAATCTTCCTCTCAGCTGCGTTTAGGATGACTAATACTGGTTTAAAATCTGGCGAGTATTTTTCCTGTCACTAAATGCAAAGGACAAATCTGTAGTGCAGTTGTGATGGCAGATTCATCCAAGGAAAAGCCTTCAGAGTCAACGGGGCTGTCACATGCTACCGATCTGTAGTGGGACAGACTGGTTCAGGATGATGCTATGTTTTCCTCAATGAATTAGCCTAGGTTTTCAGCTGGAGAGAGGATCAGTCTCTGGGAGGCAACAGAGAAGCTACTGTTGGTATCACTCGCAGAGTAGCACAGTCCTGATGATCGTGGTAGGTTCACATTAATCACCACAACTCACGTGTACGGTGACTTAGCTCCAGTAATGAACGGAGGTAGTGTGAGTCCAAGTTTTGGAAGGGTTGTGAAACACTCCTGCTCCCCGCTCCAAGAGCTGTGCCCTCCTTACCAGCCTGTAGTGTATACGGCTCGTGGGGTGCCGAGCTCTGGGGAAGTGCTGTAGCCCCTCCTGCCTCGCCTCCCACGCTGAATGACACGTGACCAAAACGGTCAATCTGACACCAGTGGGATCCTGCTGTGCGGGAAAGCTTAGTAAATCGTAGATAAAGTTTGGTGGTGATTGCTGTTAATTATATAACCTCCCACCTTTCACCCGTAAGAAGGTGCATGTTCTCTCTCAGGAGAGCTGGGTACGTGCTCTAAGCAGATTGAGGTAATTCTACCTGCCACTGTCTTGGGGAAAAGCACCATTCTTTCTTAGAATGATGAAGCTTCATGTTGAGAGGATGAAATACATATTTGAATGGATTCTTCTCCTTAAATCCTAAAGGAGCAGGTTGGGAGCATCTACACCCTCTTGGTAGAGGTGCCCGAGGACTGGACTCCATTCTGTGGTTGTATCTGTGGAGAGAGATGTTCATAAATTTGGCCTTGTTTATTCGTCAAAATGAAAAATGCCAACTGTTCTGTTGCAAAGATAGAGACCCAGGCCTGCCACCTGCTTCACGGAAAAGTCACTGCATGGCCAGTAGCCTCTTCTCATCTGTGAATGAGACCCTCATCTACGGCTTCCTCCACAAAGACAAGCAAGACTCAGCATGGTTGTGGTAGGTCTACTGCAAGCAAGGCAGTTTTGGATCTAGGTTTTACTCATCATTTCCACCAAGGTCATACAGATGATGTCAACCTACTGCTCTATGACAAAGGCTGGAGAATCCATGCAATCATGAATTTTCATCTCTGTTTATATGGTCGAGGGATATAATGGTCCTATGGCAAAATATTCAATATACCTCAGTAGCCAGCTGGAATAGATCTTCACTGGCATGAAGCATCTTGATTCTTTATTCATAATAAGACGTCTATTCTAGAGGCTGGACTGTTTTCCAGCATGAAGGATTCCATAGCTGAGAGGAAATCAGGTTACAAGTATGTACACTCCAACTCCCTGTCCCACAAGCGCAACCACAGCAGGGGCTACATGGGCAACACGTGTGTGCTGCTTGAAGTACCTGATATCGGGTGTACAGAGCATGTGCAAGCTCCGGGAGAACATGTGTGCAGGAAAGCAAATCTCAGCACCAAGTGTGGGTGCACAGATCCCCCACAGAAGCTGAAATTACCTTTCTGGAAAATTAAGACAAGTGGGCTTGGGAAAGGTAAGTTTAGGAGATAGTTAACTACAGTTACTTGGGAAAACTTCCATGATTTTTCATGAGCTGTAAGAGATCCTATCCAGTTGCCATTCTGGAAAATAAGTTTTTTAAAATTCCTTTGAAATAACAAGTAAGTCTGCTAGGAAAAAAAGTGTTTGTATTGTATACAAAAATACGTGCACACACATATATGCTGTATGATGGAAAATTAAGAGATTACTATAATTGTTAAGAGCTAGACCAGCAAAAAGCACTGTCAAAAGTAACCTATTGATGGATCTATCACAAAGATTGTTTTATGACAAAACCTAGAAGAACGAGAAAATGATGAAAGGGGATTTACACAGGACTCCTTCAAGAAAACAGAAGGTACCACCAGAGGGCCCTGCGCTGGAGACGTTGGCCCTAAATAAACCGGCGTGATGAGTAAGCTATCCATTTTACTATAATAATCGTACAACTGCCATCTTTTCTCTGTGGATAATCGTTAGCAGTCATCATGTGAAAGCTAATTTTGCATAGCATGAATTAGTGATTTGAGGGGAAAAGTGAGTAAAATGGCACAAATGGGACGTATTAGTGGCCGAGTAATTATATTGGTGACATACTGAGTGTCCTAAACTAGTCAGATAAAAACGCAGTTATGGGTCATCAGAACTTTGGGGATGCTGTGACTAGCTGGGCAGCAGGACCCAAAGCTGTTGCTAGCCAGTAGACCTGCAGCTTGTGCTACCTCAAAATTGGCTAGTAAGATTTTATCAGAAAGATGACTTCTTCCTTCCTGCTGGAGTTGCTGGGAGGCCGGGACAGCTTTCCTGCTCATAAGCAGCGCTGTGCCCCTGCAGAATCAGCCTTCGCGGTCCCAGAGCTTGTCCTGCCCCAAGCCCACCTTCGTTTTGCTCCTCCTCCCACCGTCACCGTCTCTTGCCCACAGCCATGATCTGGGAACTGAAAGGACTCGAGGAAGCAGTGCCAAGAAGGAATAAAGAATTGACATTACTGCTTTCTGTAATGAGTATTTTCAGCAGAGCTGAAGGAATTGCCATGGTATTGGGTCTGACTGTGCCTGGGGCAGCTTCACCTCCTCCTCTGATGGCCGTAATATGTTTGGTGTGCCAGTTGGTCTCCTGGTGCACCTTCAAGCATCACTGAGGCAAACCTCTGTCCTTCGAAGGTCCCGTTTCAGCCTGCAGGTCTGAGCGCGGCCAGGGGGTGGGTGGCCCAGAGGGGCAGTGGGAGAAGACCTTGCCGGTGTTTGCACCGTGTGTGGCTGAGGACGTGGCTGCCCATTTGGCCAACCCCTGCCCCATGCTCCGGCTTCTTCGCTCTCGGAGCTGTTTCTGCACCTGCGGAAATGCTGCCGGGGTGCCCTGCGCTGCGGCAGGGCCGGGGCTGCTCCCCAGGAGGAGGTGCTCGCTGGCCCCTCGGGGCCGAGGGCCATCTTTGGAAGCGCCCTGGCTTGGAGCCTCGCAGGTCCGGCCGCTGGCGATGAACGGCTCCCGAGGGGCGCAGAGGAGGACTCGAGCCTCGCCAGGCCCCAGGACCGCTGCGAGCGGGCGCGGCTTCCTTCGCGCCGAAAAGGTGGCGCCGGGGGCACCGGCTTCAAAAAACGGGGGCTGGGATGGGGGCCGAGAGCCGGCCGTGCGCTGGAAGGCGCAGAGCGCGGCGGCCGGGCCTCCCCCCGCCCCCGAGCAGCGCTCGGCCCCGGCCCGGCCGCGTCCCCAGCCGGTCCGGAGCGGGCGGGCGCGGGGGGCCAGGCGCCCCGCGGGGAGGCGGAGGGGGTCCCCGCGGCCCCGGCGGCGCCGCCTCCGCTCCCCGCCTCCCCGCGCTCGGAGGGCGGGGAGCGGGGCCGGGACTGGCGGCGACGCGAGCCCTTTGTCGGTGAAGCCGCCTCGCCGCGGCGCTCCCCGCGCCGGAGCCGGAGGGGCCGCGCCGCCGCCGCTGCGGGGCACCGGCACCGCGTCCTGCGGCGGCCCGGGCAGAGCCGGCGGCGGCATGCGGCGCCCGCCGCTCCTCCCCGCACAGCCGCTGCTCTAGAGCCCGGCGCGGCGGGGGGCGATGGGCAGCGCTGCTCGCTGAGCCGCGGCGGGGCCGTGCGAGGCGCGGGGATGTGGCGGCGGGCGGCGAGCCGCGGGCGGAGCGGGGCGCGCCCGGCGGGGCCCTGCGGAGCGCCCGGCCCCGGGACCCCGCGCAGCCCCCCGCCGTCGGGCGGCGGAGCGGGCCTGGCCGGGGCCGTCGTGCTGCTGGGGGCGATGGTCGCCGTGCTGCCGAGCGCCGGGGCCGAGCCGGGTAAGGAGCGCGGGGGGGCGGCGGGGAGCGCCGGTGTCACCGCCCTGCCCTGCCCTGCCCCGGCGTGGGGGGGGCGGCTCCGCGGGAGGCTCGGGCCGGCCCGGGCGCAGGGTGCCGCCGCCCGCCCCGCCGCCGCGCCCGCGCAGGTCTCCCGGGCGAGCAGGCGGGAGGGAGACCGACGCCGTGAGATCTGCCCCGAGCCGCGTACCGCCGGCAGCGGGGGGGAGCCGGGCTCTTCCTCCTTGTCTGCCGCGTCCCTTGCTGCCCGCTCTCCGGGCAGAGCTCGGCTGCGAGACGCGGGTGCCCGGGGTCTGCCTGTCCCCGTACCAGCCCGCGCCGCGGCCGCCTCGCCGGCCTGGCTGGGGCACAAGCGGCGGCTTTTCCCGTGGGACGCGCTGGGTGGGTCGGCTCCTGCGCCCGGCGGAGGCTGTTGGGAGGGCGCAGGATCGTTTCTGGCGGTGCCGTGTGCGCGGCGGGGAGGAGGGGAGGGTGAGGAGGGGCTGGGAGCGGGCGAGCTCTGCCGAGCCCCGAGCGCGGCACCTCGAACGCAGCGGGGAGCGCCGGCGGTCTCTGGGTTAGATTTTTCCGATTTCCCTTGGCTTCTGGAGTCGGGGAGTATTCTGCGCTCTCCCGACTGCTTACAGCAGCCATACACTCGGCGACCCCAATGCAGGAAATGTTACTGTTGCTGGCAGTTATTGTATGTGCCAGATACAGATGCCAGATACAATTCTCGGGCTATGCTAGAGTAAGTGGAAGAGGCTGGAGTTGGTATATGGGCAGATTAATCCCACGGATTTGAGAAAAGAGTCGGGATGTGGATCCACATTTTGAAGCTGTTAACATGAATGTACAGTAATCTTATATGACTGATGTCAGTTTTATAGCCACAATATAATCAGGTTTCTCATTTGCGGGTTGTAGGTTGGTGGAACAGTGCCTCGTGCTTCGTTACGTGTTCTGAGCGTGTAAATACCGTGGTTCCGTTTATTTCTGTGAGAGAAATTGATCCGTGATCAGAGGGATGGCTGATTTTTTACCTGTGCTGCTCAGTTCAGTCTGGATTTCACATGAACGCTTGCGCCATGTCTAAATGATGAAATGCGTCTTCATTCGGAGGCCGCCAGCCTCTCAGAGCTGGATTGTGAAAGCTGAGGTATTTCTGACAACGCAACAAGACACCTCTTCCCACTTGATCACTAGATTCAAAAGTAGGATGAAAAGTGTTGATACTCTGGTGGAGTCACCATCCCTGGAGGTATTTAAAAGATTTGTAGATGTGGCACTTAGGGACATGGTTTAGTGATGGACTTGGCAGTGTGGGGTTTGCGGTTGGACTCGGTGGTCTTCAAGGTATTTTCCATCCAAAATAATTCTATGATTCTATGATGCTATGATTCCTTTGTGGTCCGTATGCTTTTATGACACAGCCATTGTCACTTTCAAATGAGGAAATCCAATAGAGTTAAAAAATACGTTTGTGGGCATCTCCTAGCCTACAGCTTCAAAAAAGAGAGGTGAGAAGCTACAACAGCACCAAGCTAAAGTACATAATAATAGTATGCATAGCACACACAGTGGAAAATACTGTCACCGTTAGGCATTACCTGCGAATTTTAGACGATTAGGTAGTTAGGTTAAGGTACTTACTGTAATCTGTTATAGTTAATGGCTTTGAGCATTACAGCTGAAATGGCAAGTAAAACTTTATTAGTCTTACGCAGTGTTTATCAGAAGTTACGATTGCTAAGGTGCATAAACTGGATGTCACTTAACCTGAAAAGCTCTGTCTTCCAGTGAGACAGAGCACACGAAATGCTGTCTCCCATTGAAGTCAGGGGCAAACACATAGTAGAGCCAGAGCATTAGTTTTGTCTAAGAAGGTGGATGTCTGTATGTTTACATAGAGCAGTCTGTGTGTGGTTCTGGATCTCTGTTAAGCAAATGTGCTTCTACTGATTTCTGTGATTATTACTGTGATGTACATAGTTCACAGAGCAGGTCTACTGCCATGAAGTCCAAGTGGTGTTGTGTCATGCATTAATCACTGGGAAGTACACTTGTCATGCACCGTTTCTACTACAGATTTCTCCTCTGGGAAATACTTACATCTATGGGAAAATTATGTCTGTACATTCGTCCACACTCACAGGTGAATGCTTGGTGCTTCTGTTGGGTTTGCATGCAACACGTGACATCACTGTGTGAGAAGACAAAGCAGGGAACTTGAGGCGCAGAGGGTAAAAAGAGAAGTTTTACTCTGGTGCTAGTGCTTCAGAAGGCAACTCAAAAGTTTCCCGATCCCTGAGATGATTTTAAGTAGCTATGGTAACAAGATTTCCTTTGCCCTCAATAACAATTTAACACAAAGGGAAAAGATCTCCCTGAGAGGGGACCCTGACGGTCTGAGGCATTGGGCTACCAGGTGTTGGGAGCAGGGAGATCGGTTATCTCTGTGTGAGGGGCTCAGAACCAGACCTCAGTGCTGGTCAGTGCCTCGAGACACTTTCACTGTTGAGTATGGAGAGATTAGGTTTCAAACGACAGATGAGAAGCTTTATTTTTAATTTTAGAAGTATTCTGTGCTTCTTTAGCTGGATACACCCAAAACTGCTCAGTGACATGCAGAGTTAATCATTAATTTCCACAGTATGCCATCCCCAGGACCACCGCTTGAATTCAGACTGAAAATAAAATTGCGTTGTCCACCATAATGAGAAGTGTCTAACTGTGATTTCTGATGGATTATAGAACAATGAGTGCAAAAATTCAGTCAAACTGAATATATCTGTCAAGAAAGGAGAAAGTAACAAGCCAGAAAACGAATGAGGGAATGTGTGGTTTTGGGTTGACTCCAGCCGGGCGAAACTCCCCCATGAACCAGAGGCATGAACCGTGGGCAACTGTTTTCCTTGGGAGAAGAAGAGAGGGGCAGTTTCTGCAACGGGTGTAACTTTGAAAGGCAGCTATTGAAAGCTGGGCTGGTCCCGGCGGGCCATGTCTCAGCCAGCGAATCCACCACTGTTGTTTGAGTAAAACCAAGGAAAAGGCACGATGCTCACAGTTGTGTTGCTCATGAGCTTAATCAATTGATCAGAGGGGCTGCAGTGGGGGGCCTGGGGAAGTAAAGTTGTAAGAAATGTTAAAATATACCTTATCCATCATTCTTTATGCTTGTTTGTGTAGCCTGTTTGAATGATAAACTTGTCAGGGAAAGGTCCATTTCTTTCTGCGTTGGCTGAATGCTAGCACAGTGAGATCTCACCTTAATTAACAATGATTTCAAAAACAATAACGACACCTCCAGCGCAGTGGCTGCTTCTCGCAGCTGGCACTTTGATTGAACAACTCGGAGAGTGCTCCGTGCCAGCTGCTAAATTGCCAGTCCCACCTCCTACAGACCATGGCTCTCGATGGATGGCAGCTACCTGAGCACTGACTCAACACCTCTCAGCTCCTGAAACTCCACAAAAAGCGCCAGGATTGGCACATCTGGAAAGGTCGGTGTTCCTGTTGCCAAAGGAGCTGCCATAGAGGTGAGGGCTGTGAGTGTATCAGGATGTGAGTCGTTCCCTAGATCCAGCTCCGCACTGAGGAGGACATAGAGAAAGGCACGCTACACCTCCTGTGGTTGCTCTCCACAATTACCAGTCCAGCATTTTAGGAAATCAATAGTTTCAGCTTGGACATGTTGCTGTTTTAATGTTCTGTCTGATTATCTCACAGAATAAAATACGTGCAGATATCTACTCTGTGAAAGAATGGTAAATAGTTCAAATTCTGACTCATTCAAAACAAAACAGGACTCTGCAGCATGGGCTGAAAGAATTAGGCCACCACGAGCACACAGAAAGATGCTTCTTTGGGACGATTTGAGGATTTTACAGGTACACTTGGTATAGATCCACCAGTCATGAGTTACCTTCTTCTGCTACATTCCTCGATTCAAGTAACTCCCCACATTAGCTGACAATAAATAATGTGGTTTTAGTATTCATGTAGATACATGATATTTTAAATTTATATACATTGAAACAATTTTGAAGAGACTGTGCTCTGTAGATGAAGATAAGCAACTGGTATCTCAGAGGAGGTTGAAGGGTATCCATGTTTTGCCGGTAAGGAAAGCTGGCTGGCTGTTTGAGACCTATGGTTAGAGAAGAACTTTTAAATCTTATTTTCAGTCATGTTCAGTCATCCAGTGGTGTGCTGGATATGTTGCATCCTCTTAATCTTCGCTGCACTCTTTTCTGAAATCTTTTACACTTGCTTCAGGTCAGGTTGATGAACAAGAGGAAGGGGACTGTGAGTAATTTTCTGTTTATGGCATTTTCTTAGTCATGTGGGAATAGTTGTTTCTGCTGAAGTAAATACTGATGATATTTGCACATGAATTTAGGCTTCAATGTCCAAATATCTCAACACTTCATTAATAAAAAGTGAGCATTTCAGTGGTTGTTTACTGTTTTAGCTCCCTTCTGCTGAGTCCCGGGGTGGAATTACTGCACTTACTGAACTAATCTGCATTTTACTGCTAATCCTGAGGGCCATGGGCAAGACACTGCCTTCCAACTAGCAAGGTGGGATAGCACTGGTGGGCTTTGGACATAGGGCATTTCTCAGCTGAAACACCCCACAGAAAAACATTCCCAATGAGGGTGTTTAGCTAGAGGAGGTACAGGCTACATGCGAAACAGTTTCTGTACATCTCCCACAGAATAGGTTGCTGCTGATGTCGTTGCAGTGTTCTTGGCACAGTTGGTCTTTGTGCCTGAGATTGCCTTTCAAATATTAAGGGTCAAGTTCATGAAGAAAAGGGAAACAAATCTTCTAAAAATTAGTTTTAAAAGAATGAAGGAAATAACACTTGCAGACTTGAGTTGAAGGTGTGCAGGAGATTTCCTACCAAAAGAAAAAGAACAGAAAAAAAATCCAGGTAAAATAGATTGGGACAGAGCACGGCAGATAGCGCTGTGCCTGCCTGAGCGAGAGAGGTGCTTGTTCAGAGGCTGCCTTCGGGAAGGTACAGCTGTACGAAGCACCAGAGATGAAGGGCTTCCACCGCCGCAGCCTGGGTGATGCATCTCCTTTCTTGGCGGCCTCCTCTGAGACGGTGGGGTCCCGCTGGCTCTGGGCTCGCGCGAGGCTGAATTATCCTTTATCCACCGTGCGGACAAACAGCTTCATTTTGTGGCCCGTGTCACCAGAGTGCTTGAGACTGCTGTAGTCATTGCTGGGTTGCGTACATACAAGATAGGAAAGACTTATCTTTGTTTTTACAGTAAATGGCCTTGCCCGTAATGACTCTTGCACTGTCTCCTTCCTTCGGGGTCTGAAGCTAGGTTGGCAGCTCCAAGAGGAGTTGAGCAGAAGATGGGCAATTGCTGTGAGCTGTCTCTCCTTCAAACGTTGGTGAAGCCTAAGCCCGAACACCTGTAAATTGCTTAGTAATACTTCGTTTATTCTCTTTCTGTCCTACCTAAAACCCAAATACCCAAGAAACAGGGATCCACAGCAAACATTTTTAGATTCCATAAATTAATCTTCAGAATTTATCAAAAGAGTAATGAAACAATGTATTGAAAAAATCACCAGGGTCTTCCCTTCTCCCTCCATAGACATAACTTTCAATAGTTTTAGATTTGAAAAGGTCTGTGACAAAAGATCTGGAATTGATAAAGAAGCAAATAAGGGCAAAGTCCAGGCTTTGAACTGATTTTAGTGGCAGTCCTACATACGTGCAGAAGGATATAAGGGAACATCTGCATCTTGTAACTGTCACAAGAAGAAAAGCTAGTAATGTTCTTAAAGTCTGAAACAGAGATATGATGCCGATGGGTGTCTGAAGTGCATCTTTGAACACAGGTGGTGCTTTTAAGGGCTCCTCAACAGCAGCTGTGGGTGACTCAGTTTGACTACTCCCTTTTAAAAAGAGGAGTTACTGCAGAAAATGAGAAGTCTGAAGATATAAGTACTATGGACCGCTTTGGGGTGAAAATAAATTATTGTGTTATTGATATTTAAGTAACAATCACTTTTGCAGGTATGAGGTATATGCAGTGTGAATAGCAAAATGTGAAATACATAATACTGGTATTTGATCTTGGGGTTTAATTGGGGAAAATTCCTTTCTGGATTCTGGGAGCAGGAGAAAGGAAGGAAAAATGAAAGAACATTCGAAGACGTTAAAAATAAAAATCCAGACTTAGAACACAGTGCCTGTTTCCACATTTTATCCACCATACCTTGCTGTAGTTTTGAAAGTATCTACAATACCTTGTCTATCATTTTATCACTTGTTAGCAATATAGCGGTGTTTGTCTTTTAAGAGAAATACCCCGGTTGAGTCCTGCTGACTTTGAATAGGAAGAATACATGGGAGAAATTAGAGGAAAAACTATGCAAGACTGTAAGCACAGAATGTAAGTGTTCTGGGCATATTCTCCAATTTTCAGATATCATCAGGTTTGATGCATCAGCTGGGGAAGCAACAGTAGCGCTTCTTTTGAAATTTCTCCTGAATTGCCTTCATATGTATGCATTTTCCTTATTATGATTAAAAGACCTCTGTGTTGAATGTAGTAATTTTGGTTGCGCTCTAGGAAAGTCTTTGTACATGATATACCTACTGATCATGTGTTTTCCTAAGTGGTCATGTAGATGGGTGGTGATAAAATATTCTTGAAGTAAGCCAACATAAATTAAAACTATCTGTATACCAGGTAATAAAAAAGCAGCAGAACCATCCTGCATCTCTCTACTGTTTAGTGATATGACGATCTCACTGCAGTGTCTTTAGCTGAAAATAAGTAAAAATTCTTTAAATAAATTGTTGCCCTGTGTTTGAGGGGTATGGATTTTGTAAATTAAACCCTATATAGTTACTAGCTAGGATAACACAAGAAGTATGTTACATAAATGTATGTAATTCATAATGCTAAGAGACAGATCTTTTAAGTGTTAGTAAGTCAAAAGAAAGGGTAAACAATTAAATGCATGGAAGTTAAAATGTCAAAAAACAGATTCCAAAGGGATGAGAAACAAAGACGTTTTAGTTTTCCGTGGTATTTCTTAAACAATGAAATAACTGAGGCCAGCAAAATTTGCTGGCAACCAATGTAAGAAAAGAGTTGAAAAATGCAAGTTTATCCTTGGGAACAGCTTGTTACCAAATAGTTGTTATTTGTTTTGAAAATAATGAAAATGACTTGGATTGTGTGATGTTCGTCACTGAACTTCTGAAAAGCTGATTTAAAAGAAACCATTACAGACCTGCCTACTTCTTTCTTTGTGTAGCTTTCTTTTAATGTGATGAGTAGCTTTGGCAGATGAACGTACCAGTGATGAAAGACTGGATTCTTATAGGGGTCATGGCTAGTTTGGAAAGGGAATGCATTTTTAGTTTTCTATCATTGTAGTATGTTTTGTATGTGTGAGGTCTTTAAGCTGTAATTTTTAGGGGTAGTTTAAAGAAATCTTTAAAACTGATGTTTTTGGTTTTATTTAGCATATCCTGGTCTAGTCTTCCGTGATACTGTAATTTTAAAAATGCTTCTCTAATCTTGTGGTAAAACATCTTGGCTGAATGATTTGAAGAGCAGTACGGGCTTGATTGTTGTAGCAGTTCAGTATTCTCAGCCAGGTTTGTCTGAATTTCTTGATGCTTACCAGCCCTGAAAGTCTCCAACCCTATTCTTTTTTTTTCATACTGAGTATAGCTGCTGAGTTAGATAGTCACACAGAGAGTCACAAGTAGACTTGAAAAAAGTGTCCATTGTTGACTGGGAGTCCATAAACATACTTGAAATTGCCCAGCTTTTGCTCGGAGTGATCAAAAGCAGAGATGTTCTCAAAGCCTCAACCTGCTGAATGTATCAAAGTATTTCCCTGTGAAATGTTGGGTACCCAAAATTCATTGCTATTTAAAAAGAAAAGTTTGACTTATTGGAGAATTAGAGCTTGGGCTCTAGATTGGCTACAGACAGTAGTCTTTTGCTGGGCGAATAAGTGGGAGTGTTGATTAAACATTTCATGGGGTGCTGTTTGTGGCTCTGCTGCTATTAAAAAAAGCACCTGTAAAAACACCTATAAAAAGCTTATGGAGTCCTGTCAGATAACTAATATGAAATTACTGAGTTAATTTCAAAAGGATAGTTACCAGATTGTCACCTACCAAGAGCTCTGAGACACCTTTATATTTTACTGAGAAGCCATGTACAAAAATCCTGTTGACCAACTTGGGTTGTTTGTGAGCAAATGCAGCGTTCCCTCTGGTTATCTCGCATCCAAAAGAATAGCACAAGTTGGAGAAAGGTAGTGATCGGCCATGAGAAGGCATACAGAACATGGAAAAAATTGTATTGGTAAAAGATTTCTAGGCATATAGGTCACAAAGAAGTCACTGATGTCAAGCTTGTCTTCTGCATAAGGTGGGCCATAACATTTCGCTTTTGTTTTAGTGACTGATAAAAGTGTGGCAGCTCTGAGTAACCTTTAAAAAACTATGCAGTCCTAATTAAAATCTTTCAGGGGCTGGGCAGTTCACCACAATTATTGGTGAAGGCCATTAGTAACATGTTCTGAAATGTATAAAAATACAAAACTGAATATGTCCCACTGCGTTTTCTAGCCACCCTATCTACCAGACTGAAGAGCTCCAAAATCTCTTTTCCATGTAGCTACTCGTACATTGTGATCAAGTCGTGCCTTTCGCTTTGAGTTCTGAAGTCATTCAATCAAAGACGTATTTTCTGTGTCTTTCATCATTCTTGTGAGTCCTCTTTGAATTCTTCCCTCTGCAACTGCGGCCTCCAGATCTGGTCTGGTATTCCTGGTTCGTTAGGAGTGGGCATTGGCATCAGTGTCAGATGTAATATTATTTTTTGTTGTAGTGCTGATCTCCCCCTATGTAGGAATTGAATTAAGATTACTCCTGTAGCAGTTCCTGTTGATTGGATTATTCAGCTCTGCTTCCAAGATTTATTTATTTTTTTTTAAGAGTAAGTCTACTGTGCAAACTTTGGTATAATTGGGAGAAGCAAGATAAACAACCCCTGAAGCTACAATGCTTCTCCTACTTGTGGAAGCTGCAATCTGCTCAGTAGACATAACCCTTCATCACTGTTCCTCTCCATAGACTCTCTTATCGCATGAAATTGGTCTGTTGTCTTTATTTCCAAATGTGTGATCTGATACTTGACTGCATCTTCCTGTCTGCTTCATTGTTCATCACCTTCCCAGTCGTCATTTGAGAACTTTTATGAGAGATAGTTTTGACTTCCTCCAGGTTACTGATTAAAATGTAGAGCGCATGGCTGAGAATCAGTCCCCATGGGAGTCTACTAGAAAGCATTGCTGCTCAATTTAATCCTTTAAAACCTATTGCATATGCACCATATTCATTTTATATTTTATTAATCAAAATGTGAGATATAAAGTCAAATGCCTCATTGAGATCTAGGAATATTAGATCAAACTTGTAGTCGGATAGAAATGAAAAATTAATTTAAAGTGATTCATTGTCCATAAAAAATCATTCCTGGGCATTAATTATTCCATCCTCTTTTTGTTCGTCATTAATCAAATCCTTCTCTGCTAATCCAGTCCATCACCACCATCAATATCAAAATCTCTATTTGACAGTTTCCATTTACCCTGTTTAAATGTCACAATATTACAGAACATAGATAAATACTGTTCTTTGTTTGCTTTGTCTCCTAGCACTAGGAATGAAGGAACAATCAGCAACTGAGAAAAAAAAAAAGTCTGATTCAAAACCAGTCAATGCTGCTTCACACTCCCTCTAGCTGTAGGACTCACTGCCACAAAAGTGGGTACTTTAAGAACCTCCAAAATATAGTGCCTGTTGCACTGTCTGGTAGAGCCTGGCTGCACCGACTGCTGGAGACTGGAGGGGTCCTGTTTGGTGCAGGATGGCATTTCCTACATTCCTGTATGGACAAACAGAATATTCAAAATTTGAATAATTGGCACTAGAAGAATATAAACTATAAGAAGATGCATGGAGAGTAAGCTCCTGGAAAACCAAACGCTACTTGGGTGTAGGGAACACTTCTGAGGGCTTCGTGCCTCACTTCTGTTTCATGAGCAGCCATGGAGATACCCAGAAGTCAACGTGTGTCCGTGTGTCCCTGGTGTCTCTGAACACAACCGGTGCTCGGGGCTGTGCTGCCGTGCCAGCAATGATGGTGCGGCTGAAACTGCAGATCAATTTATCAAGCCAAGTGCTGAGAGCTGTGCGTAGGAAGGAGTTTAAGAGAGGAGGGGATTAGGGGTTAGGCAAAGAGAAGAGGACAAGCATGCCGAGTTGAATAGTCTTTCCAGTTGCAAACTGTCTAATATTCTTTGCTGTGTAGGTATTTTAGGCAGAGGTGATGGAATGCTAGGTGAACAGTGTTTAGACTTGATTCCTCAAATGCCTCTAAAGAGTTGGGGTAACAGGATTGTATTAGAGTTCGACCTCTTGTGGTTCTTGCTGTAATTTATTTGGGAGCTGGAAATACACTGGTGAAGATCCTGGCTGGGGTGGAGCCCACGGAAGTTCTACCACTGTTTTTCATGTGGATGAGATTTCAGTTAGTTTGTTTTCCTTTCGTGATGACTTTGGCTTCCTTCTTTTTGCAGCATGGGTCTCGGTGTCCTAGGTAGGAGACTGGAATGGTGTTTTAATATTAATCTCCTTATTGTCCTCTAAAAGACCTCAAACCAGCCACTGAAATTAATGAAACTCTTCAAATGCTCGAAGGGAAACACATAGAATGCTAATCTGAAATTAGACTACAATCCTCCAACATGCTGCGGAGCACTGGTCCCTGTTAGATGAACTGGCTGGGCAGCGTGTATTTTGTTGAAAAGCCAACAGCTCATTTGAAAAATCAGTGATGAATTAAAAGTAATAGATAATGGGAACAGGACTGAGATAATAAAGTATGGAATAGTCAAAGTTTATCAGATATTTTAATATATCCAATATTTTCAGCCTAATGCAGATAATTAAAATCACCCCAAAGAAATGATCTTATAGGAACATACTCTCGGAGTGTGATTTGTTTTCAACAATATTAACTGTAGGCTACAATAATGTAGCGTATTAGGCAGAGTATATGTAGGATAGATTTCTGTAGCTATTATTATAATGTCCTATCAAATAAATCTCTCTTTATAATTTCTACAATTATTTAACTGCTAATTTGATTCTAAAATTGTCTTTCTAGACAATTGTTGCTGAAATCAATGCTATCTACTTGTGCACACAGAGGAAAATTCTTAACATCATTGTAGCCAGCCTAAATTCACTGTATTGATGTTGAATTATTTGAACTATTTGGGTATTTCCATGACTAATTAGGCCTAGCCATGGGTATCTTAGCTTTCGGATCTGGTCTGGTCCTGCTCTCATGGGAAGCAATAGGAGGAATCCCAGGGACCTCGGTGGGTGTGGACTGACTCCCTGATTCGTGAGTTGGGTCTGAAGTACGGGCTGCTTCTCCTGTGAAATACCACTGAATTTTATAGAGATACACCTGGGAGAGTTGTTTGCAAATGGGGGAATTTTGGTTGTTTGTACTACAGTAACGACCAAGGAAAAAGGTGAAACTGTTATGGAGGGCATTAAATATATAGGATGACACTGATGCTCTCCTAAAGTGCATGCTTCAACGAATGAAAGTTGCCATTTTAAGGTGCCCAACAAGTTTTATTGCTAATCTGTAGAGACCTTCAGTGATGAGGACAATATAAATAAAATACAGTCAAGAATAATCTGGAAGGTAAATATGTGTAGTGCGATATTTGACTTATATATGCCTGCTTAATATCAGTTTTCCCCCTTAAAAAAATGTTCAGTTGTTTCAGTAAAGCAGAGTACAAAAACTACCTGTGTTAGTTAAACTGATGAAGTACTGAGACATCTGTGCCTCTGCTCCATGTGGGTATGACATTTTCAGGAATACCATGAACTTTATTTCAGTTCAGAGTGGCATGTAATTGTTGTTTTGGTGTTGTTGACTTTGCTTTCTAGAAGGAAGACAAAAATACAGTGAGATGTGTATTTTAAGTCTTCTCACTCATGCTTTTCTTTTTTGTTATTAAATCCAAATATGCTTTGGTTGAGAGTGAAGACAATCAAGTACATTGATTCGTGCTTCTCTTTTTATAACAAATTTGGTCTCTCTGTGGTCTCTCTTGGTTCCTTTGCTTTCATAGAAAAATAAGTTGGGAGCAATTAAATTCAAAAATGCATACTTCTTACCTCACATCATCCACTAATAAACTACCGTGTTCTTAAACAGTAAGTCTCTGTGTGCATGTGAAAACTGCTGCGAGCAGCAAATTCCACCTTTTCAGTGTCTGTGCGTATATCTGGACATTCCAGGGTTTCCTGGTAGAAATAACATGAGTTTGCCTTTTAAGCACCGAATGTGTACTTCTGCAAACAAAGATTTGTTAATTACAGGGCACCTTCCTCTTTTGCAGTCTTTTTAGTATAAGAAGAATGTAATTCTTTCTCTTCAATAATATTTAAACTCATGAAAAGTAATAAAAAATAGCAACTATATAATGAAAAGTAATGCTCTTTTATTACTGCATTCCTGTATGAAGTAAGACTTATTCCCATCAGAGTAACACTTATAGCCCTTTTGTTATATCAGTACTCCTCTCAATGCCAATATTGCCATTTATTCTGGTAAACAACTGAAGGATTGCCATTTTAGCTGATGTCACAGTCTCCTTAGGGAAACTATTTCTTACAAATATTGCCACTGCACCTTTGATAATTTCCATTTCTAAAAAGAAAACATAGTCTCACTTTGGAGCAAGGAATGTACTTCATGTTCTATTTAGGACAAGTGGATTCTTATAAGTCAGGTATCAATATGATCTGGAAAACTTAGAGGAAATCGAGTTTTATGCAGGAGTATTTTTTCTTCTTAAAATATATACTGACAGTGTCGGTAGAGTGGCATTTAAATGAGGTTTCTTGTGCATGTTTTTGTCAATGGGGTGTATTAGGGATTATTTTTAAGTACTTGTCAGTGTGTATGTATCCCATTATGTGGTAATAATAGCTCTTAGGAGTATTTTTAGGCACACTGGTTAAGCTATTTTTGCTAGAGAAAACATACTAATATTCAAGAAAAGAGATAGCGAAGTCATTTAAATGTTCTGGTGTGGCTTTACAAGCGTTTCCCTTGGCTTCTTCAGCACTTGGAGGGGGTTTGTATTCTCTCAGCTGGGAAACTAGGAGGGCTCTTCAGCTGCTTCAAGAAATAGTAAATATTCGATCAGTATTTTGCAGAAAAAGAGATTAACATAAACAGGGTTTGCAGGATAACATTTTTTTATGGTGGGCCTCATGTTTACACCTGCAGTTCTGGCTTCCATTCTCTAATTGTCTTTGTGTGGTACTAACGCGTGGTGTAAGTGAGCCTTCCTGCTGCCGGAGCAAACGCTGAGGGGAGAGCTGAGGCAAAGGAGTGAGTCCTAGGCGAAGCACCGGCAGATGCAGACATTGTCTGTGGGAAGGTTCGCGTCCTCTGGTCTCCGTTGAGCACGTCCCTGGCCCGCTGGGCTGCAGGACGAGGTGCCGGAGGCCGTACAGGCAGCGGCCAGAGCCCGTCTGCAGCCCAGAAGTCGGCAGTGTCTGTGGCACAGTGACGTGTCAATTCATCTGGAGTTTTTCAACTCTCCTGCGGTGTGTCCATGTTGGAAATTGTGCCACGTGTGCTACGCATTTAGTTTTGTGGGGCTTCCGTATAGCGCTTTCTGCATTGACTTGCCTGCTGGCTGTTCCTCAAGTGCTGTATCGGCACCTGTCAAATGCTTGATGGTCTTCACTGGAGTGTGCAAGCGTCTAAAGGTGTTAGTTACACTGCTTCTGGTGTCTGCTTGGGCCTGGATGCACGGCTCCTAATTACAGAGGCTCTAAGAGATAAAATTATGTATACTTGTTCATATCATCAGCTTTAAAGAATTAATTTAAGTAGCATTTGTATTCGTTGCATGAACATCAGTATTTACATTCAACGAACTTGCGCTTTTAAAACTCATGTTATTGCACATTTTGCTTCCAAAATTTCATGAAGTGTAGGAGCACCACAAATTCTTGGTTAATAATACATCCATAGATCTTGCTGTACTGAAAACCATTTCTTTATATCTTTGTTGTGAAACAGTTGTCATGGGATAGTTCTCTCGTGGTAAACCCAGAGAAGAGAGCACCGATCCGTTTTACTGTGACTTACTTCTCTACCTGCAGTTGCTTTTGCGGAGTTAATCTCAGTGTAAACCATCAATTTTTCATCTCCACTTTATGTTAGCTTTGGTCGACTCAGTTTAGACATTCTTTGTAGTCCCAGTGCTATACCCCGCTACAAGTTCACAGTGTTTGCCATCTCGGTGTAAGAGCACTTTTTTGAGGAGATTTTGCAGAAAAGAGGCGATACAGATCTGAACGTATGTCTTCCCAGCGCAGCGAGCCACCGAGAGCTGGCCACCAGCATGGCAATACCAAACACCTCCGTAAGACCCACAGGAGCTGCTCTTTTCTTGGCATCATGAGTCTCCATTTCGGCTTGGTGTTTGGACATGCATTCAGGCAGAAACATGTTACACATTTCTACATTGACATATTTACGTGATGGTTTTTAATGTTGGTTTTTTTTTTTTTTCAGGCCAGCTGATTCGTACACTTTCCTGAGTATTTAATTTGATTTCTGCGTTAATTCCGTATCAGGGACTAATTAGAATAGACAAAGAAAGAATAAGTAGGACTTAAGTTATGAAACAAAACTGCCACGTGAATTTATTGCCTGTGGTTCTTCGGGACCCAGTCATCTGCTACAACTTCTTTTAATAGCTCCCTCTGACTTTAATGTGATCAAAACAAATGTAGCGTTTTGTTCTTGAGTAACATTTGGATTCTGCTACTTTGTTGTTGGCGCAAAACCCATTCAAAGGGGTGGGAGTGCTGAACCTGAAGTTTGGTGTACCCAAACCACGGGGGATGTACTGCAGAGCCTGCCTAAAGGCCACTGTTACATGGTTATCTTCCTGTAGTCAGCTCACTACGGGATGGTGCTGGCAGAAATTTTAACAAAAATACTGTTGAGTGCCATGGGATTTTGTAAATGCATCAGTCTTCAATACAATCTGAAAAGTAACGTGCAAGAAACTCTAGCTAACATTTTGTAATATTATGCTTGCTTTCCTAGGCAAACAAAACTAAAGCAATGGATTTTACCTTCTTTTCTTTTCTCAGTCCATTTCAAAGACTGACAGATGTACAACCCTCCTCAGTAACTTTGTAATCCTTTGGCCTGTTTCCATCAGGTTTGTCAGAGACAGAGATGTCTGCCGTCTCAGGTTCTGCCTGCTTTCACAGAAATCTGTGCCTGTAAAGATGGAAAGGAGCTGATAACAACAGCTCTGGCGGTACTGGCCGTTTCCGGATGCTCCCAACCAGCAGACGCATGTGTTGGAGCCAGCTGTCTCGGGGAGAAGGCGGGGAGCCACCGTCCAAACACGGGGGAGGGGTTGGGGTTTCTGGGGTGCCCTGGGGGGCTGTGGGGCTCAGAGGTGTGGGTGGTGGGAGCTGATGGCACAGGAGAGCCGCGTGAGAGGAGGGGATGGGGCTCCTGAGGGTGTGTGTGGGGAGCTGGGGTGGCTGTGCCAGCAGGACGCCTTCCCCAGCAATTCCTGTTCTACCGCAGCAGGAGGGTCCTGGCCCTGGCCCTGGTGGGCAAACCTGACTGCTGCCATGATGCTGGGCAGGGAGCCGGGAGCTGCTTCTGGGCTGAGGGACAGAAAGCGATGACAAACAACTGCCAGCACTTCCATGGAACTGCTGCAAGTGCATCTGGAAAGACATTATAAACACAGTTGTTGATTCATTCAGCCAACAGAAGGTACCAAGAAATACAAATTAGCTCTTAAAAGATCTGGCCTGTATCTCCAGGCTTTTCTTACTTGAAACAAAAATCCTGTCAGCACATGGTCTTGTTTATACAAACACGTATACACATGCAACAGTCCAATTCCACGTGCCTTGTCCTGCTGAGTACTCACTTGCAGCTCTAGGTCCTGTATTTATCACTGTGGCAGAAGCTGAAACTTTTCAGCAGTTTTCCACAATGCTAGCGACATTCTATTGAAAAGAGAAGAAAACCCCACAAAAAACTTTTCAATGCACATTTTTAGAGAAGACACAGAATTACATCTGTCTTCCAAGATGTCTTGCAGTCAAGATATCAAATGTCAAACATTCAACATCTTTCTCAAAAGAAGTTTGGTGGTTTTTTTCTCTCTGAGGGATTATTCAGAAATTGTTAACTAGTATCAAGTTTATGGGTTAATCCCATAAAGAGGTGATGCAGATCACTGCTGCTCAGCCTTTTCTTTGGAGAGAGAAAAAAAGAGGACACATTCCAATGTGTAGTTTTCAGATCAGTGATTTACATTATAACAAAGCGTGATTGAAGATTTTATGGTAAAACAAGATGAAATTAACATAAACTTCAGTGCAAAAATAGCAATATGTTCCAGTTGGAGCTTGGAGAAAACGCTTACAAGTAAATAGCAAGTCAGGCTCTTGGAAGCATCTCTCCCCCTCTCATCCCAGGTGCTGCCTCCTAGAATGAAATTAAGACCTGCTCATCACTGCCTGGTAGCTGGGTCAGGGCTTGTGAAGGTGCTTGCGTGGCTACAAGAGAGAGAAGGGAGGATGCCAGTGCGAACTCACTCCTTTTTTGAATTTGCTGAAATTTCCTTGTAATTTTCTTGACATGACAAACTGGTGTGGCAACCTGTAGTGTTTCTCCCTGTGTCCTGATATTAGATATTTTAGATGTTGGAGTAATACTGCTCATTAGTGGATATAATACTGCAACTAAGATTTACATCAGGGCTTTCTTGGGTCATACAGTGAGGTTTTACAGTATCCTATTTCTGCTGACAGTTGTCCTTTTTGACCTTTTGCCAAAGAAAAAAGTACCCCAAAGTACCTGAGGATCTCTAAGGCTCAGTTTTAATAGTACCATCGGCACTTCAGACGGCAGGGCTCGGTAATTTTCAGTGAGAGAGTAGGTACCAGAGCGCTGGCTGCTGAGAGTTACAAAGGCATTTAAGTGCCTACGGTTGCAGAAGTGAGCCTGCAAGATCGCTGGAGTACTTCAGGCACAGAAGTTACACTGCCTTTTCAAGGGGCTGGTGGCTTCTCAAGTGAGTAGGTGTTAGGCAGCTCTCGCAGCTGGCAGCGCTCGCAAGTGTTACGAGACACTTACACACATCATTTGTAAATCAGCCCCTGAGGCACTCATGATGAATTGTTCCAAGCGCTGTATTATTGCGTGTGTGTTTTGTCATCCGTGCAGGCACTGGCTGCTCTGATCTTTTTTGCAAGGTTAGCTATTACAGGTTCTTCTTTTCATAGTTTTTGTTCAGCTCAAAGTATTTATATCTGCCTTTAGTATTAAATACCAAAAGCACCAGCCATTCATGAAGCTAACACTGAAGAATTAAAAATAGCTGGCACAAAATGACCTTCATTTTGCAGTAGTTAAGCAGAGTAGATACAATGTGCTTGGGTTTTTCAGTACTGCCTGCGAGCAAAGACTGCTGCTTCTCTGTCTCTGACCGATGGCTCTTGCGATGGGGCACAAATGCCCTTTTATAGGTGAAAAGAATCTTTGCCCCATGCATGTGCCGGTATGTATTTCTTGCCCTTTCATACGGCAATGAATGTTTTGGTAGCTATGATAGACTGGCATGTAAACTAAATGCATGTATTTGTTTGTATGTAAATGTATTGCTTATATGGAAATATGTGTATTTCTTCATGTCCATCCTTTTTCTTTTTTCCTGTGTTTCCGTAAGGCCCGCATCTGTTTGTCTGAAGGTGATAGCTTTAAAGTGGTTGGTTTTGTGAATATTTGACCTCATATAGGGTGCCCAGCTCCGTGATTTATATGTTAATGGATTAACAATCACTGCAATTTCAGAATACATGGAAGAAATGGAAACTAGCTCTTTCCCCGTCTTTTTCCTCAAATTTGTATTCACTTATGATTTGCATTTGACTTCAGAGCCACCCCCACTGCTTCACACAGCTTGTTATGCCGAGGTTGCTGCCATCGCTGCGGATGACTGCGCAGCAGCAGTGCATAGAGCGGTGTTTCCTCCGTGCTTTCTGTGCGTGGATGTACGTTTGCCTGTCACCCTGCAGCGAGGGGCAGGGCTGTTCTCCCAGATTGGCCCGTGGATGCCAAAAGGGTTACACCTCTGCCAGACACCGATTTCGGATATTAAATTGAACTGTCTCTAGGATTTCTTCATGTTATCAGGATATTTAACCTCGTACTACTCCTTTACTTTTCCAGACTTTGTCCTCCTTCCAAACTACCCTTTATTTCCTCCACGCACAACCGTGTTAGGCATTTGCCCAGCGAGAACTGGGCAGAATACCTGGAAATACCTGGAAATAATCGTGCCGGTTTGCCCTTCCACAAAATTGTTGTGCGAAACTCAAAAGAAGAGAGGAAGCCATCCAGCTGTGGCCGCGGGCTCCCTGCGCGCCAGCTGCAGCACACATTGCACACACGCACACACACGCAGCCGGAGCCGGTGTTGTTCCGAGGATGGGTGCTCCTGTGTACGGAGTAGCAGCAGTGCACTGCAGATGCTGCAGTGTTTCGTACCAAAGGTGTCACACGCACCTTGCACGTGTGCTTTAACCAGGGCATTGCCACAGAAGGGATGGGTGCGTTTACCCGGTAGTTCGCTGCGCCTCCTGATAGCTCTTTCCTTGGTGCTAATGGAATTAATGTGACGGGAACATGGGAACTGTGGCATGTTCGTCAGAGGAGATAGATGAACACTTCTGTTTATCCCGTTTGCTCAGCTCTCTGTACGTCTCCATCATCATCCTCATCCTTGGGTGATGGCCTTTGCTTCATGAGGAAGAAACATATTAAAATATTTCAATCTCAAAAAAAATGAGCAAAGGGAGATTTTTGAACTCATGAATCGTGGGAGTGATCATGGTAGTGAATAGAGAATCATTACTGATTATATTCATTTATTTGTATTTATTTATTGTATATCTCTCTAAAGGTGGGCTCCTTACCATTGATTCCTGTACAAATACCAGACTAAAAGGTAGTCCTTCCCCAACAGCTTGTAGTGCTTCTGTGTCCTGTTTGGTCTGCTGCTGATGGTGCAAATCCTTCATCACTGCTGTGAGTTTAATCTGGAGTCGTTTTCCTCTTCTCTTCAGCTCAAATTCTTAATTATTTTATGGTTATTTTGTGCCATCGCATTAATGTGTTTCCTAAATTGGATGTTTAGGAATAAAACGTGAGCATTTTACTTTTGTCACCACAAAACTGATTTTTGCTCCCTTTCCCCAGAGAAGCTTTTTTTGGTGATGACAGCATTTTCAAGTGAGAAAATGCCTGTCTTCCACTCTTCCTAGCTGAAAGTACAGCCAATTCATTTTAGGGAACTGCATAGAACATTTTTTAATTAATCTTTTCCATAAGTGTTGAAATTGCATTATGTGATTGAGATCATGGAAACTAAACTCCATGGATTTGGTTGTTTTCCAGTTATCAATGTGCAAACACAAAGGAGAGATAGTACAGGAAGGTTCTCTAAAAATGCCTTCGGTTCTGCCAAGCTAATATTTTTTTTTAATCAAACCTCTTCAAATTGAGTCTGTAAACTCTATTTTTCCAGCATTCCTAATTCTTGGGAGACTCCTGAATTCTGAATAGACGTTGTAAAACAGGACATGAAAGTAGGCTGCTGCTTATCCTCAGGAAACATATTCAATTCTGCTGGATTAGGGCTTTCAGAGCTTTTAAACTGTATAAGCATAGTTTAAATCTTGATACTGAACAAGGTACAGTCAGCAGTGAAATGGAGTCAGCATTTTATTACTTGTAGCACTGAAGGTAATTTAATGAAATTAACAGAAAAAACAATGATATTAAATTGCTATCGCAGATATTTGGATTATAAGTGCAGTATAATAAAATCATATTCATATCAAAATGAAAAATCATATATAGTGTAGCACTAATAATGAATTGTTTTCATCTTTAATGAGTTCATTTCTAAATACAGCTATGAAATCTCTTACTGATTTCCTTGCAGTATTGATTTTTCTCACCTTCAGTGTACTCACTGTGTTATTAGTGTCATTTATGAGACGAGTTGTTTACACTAGCGCCTCAAGGTGTACATTGGTAGTGTTACTAATTTTAACGGTTTATTGCATTAGGAAATCCAAACTTGATACACACCTGGTAATTTTTTTTGGCTTATCATCTGATACCTGTTTTTGCACTGGCTTTGTTGAGCCTCTCGGGCATCTCGTTTCCTGTGGCAGCCTCTGGACGGGTGCAGCGGGTGGAGCGAGTAGGTGGGGTGAGGCACGTGAAGCACCTTCTGTCCTGCTGCTCACCAGCTGAAGTGTGCCCAGCGGGGAGAGCTTCTGCTTCACAAGCAGAATTCATTTGCTATTAATTTAGCAAAAACTGCTAAAAGTTGCTGATCAGGATAGGAGAAGCCTCCATGTTCCTCTTTTTATTGAATTACTGTTGAGAGCACTCCAGTTTGGTCCTAGCACTACAGTGCTACATCACGATTTACTAACTATTGTTTTCTTTAGAAAAGAAATAAATGAACTATTATTAAACTATGTATGTTGATAATTAAGTAGTGAGGTGACTGGATTTTAAGTTGCAGATATAACCAGTGCAATTTACAGCTCACACTGAACTGCACTAATTATAGCCAAGGTAAGGAGTTTTTAATAGTTGCTTGGATAACTCTTTTTCTTTTCTTGCTTCCATAGTGTTACCAGACAGCATTTCAGACTCTGGAGTAAAATCATTTAACTAGAACTGTGTTGAAGGTTTTCATTTTTTGTCTCCTAGAAATGACTATTTTATTTAATATGAAATTAGTATAGTATTTGATGTGTTACGCGTGGAATTAAATAAGGATCATTCTATAGTTAGTAGTTTGAAATAGGTTTATTTGTTTACTACATTGATTATTATGTGTATTTCCTATGAAATTTATAGTGGCCTGACCAGTAGGGTTGTAAAATGTAAAGTGATGTATTCATGCATTACAACTGTACTATTAATTTTTACCCTTGTATGATTCACCTGCCCCTTTACAGTCGTATATCTGGAAGGAACAAATGTACAATATTCAGACTTGAGAACCATTTGGTGGCGGGGGGAAGCTGTTGTTGCTGTTGTTTTATTAGTGTATAACCAGAGTGACGGCACTAGCATAGCAATGATGTTGCAAAGAGGATGCAGAATTCTGGAAATAGATAGGCTAAAGTTGCCTTTTGAATACTTACAGAATAGTCTTTAATTTCATATCACAGAATATCACAGAATAGTAGGGGTTGGAAGGGACCTCTGTGGGTCATCTAGTCCAACCCCCCTGCCGAAGCAGGGTCACCTACAGCAGGCTGCAGAGGACCTTGTCCAGGCGGGTCTTGAATATCTCCAGAGAAGGAGACTCCACAACCTCCCTGGGCAGCCTGTTCCAGTGCTCCGTCACCCTCAGAGGGAAGAAGTCTCTTATTGATTTTTTTAAGCCCTTGAAAGCTTTTATCTATTTCAGTAAAGAATGGATCAAGCACTAGGAATGAACCAGCATTGTGAAATGGGGATTGTTGTCCGTGAGACTGCTGCCTCAGTTGTGGGATTTGGAAGACGTTTTCTGCTGTGGACAATGAACTGCAGAAAGGGAAAGGTCTCTTGGGACAAGGCAGCCGAGATAGGCTTTGTGCTTTTGAATGTAAAGAGTGAACACAAGAGAGTTTGTCCGTGGTGCTAATGCAAATAACTTCAACCAAATTTGAGGCTTCTCTTTTTCTGAGTGTCTAGCTTGAGAAATCTAAGGCCTAATTTTGAATTCATGTTGAGAAGAGGGAGTTTTGACAACGCTGCCAATTTCGAACAGGTCTTTGGAATGAGAGAACTGTCATTTTTCAGAGGCTTATAATGAATAGATTTGGCTGGATAGTCATAGGGACAGTAAACGACACATTTCTTACAGTAAGATAGCTCTATTTCTATATTTCACACCCCTGCTCAAAAGCATCTCTATGCTTATATTTCTCAAATAAAGAGCTGCAGTAATTTTTGGGAGTACAAAATAGCAAATTTCCTCCCTAATTTTGTTTTCCTAAAAAACTGTTATCTGTTTTATTGCAAACCCACATCCCTATATCTCCAAGTTTGATTTAAGAATCATCTATGTATAAAACCTTCTCTTGAATATTCCAGTTTAGCAAACATACAAGGATGTGACAATAGGGCATTATGGAAGGAATTCAGCAACCTCAGCTGCGGAGTCCCCACCAGTGATGCCTGTGATATGACACCTCCTGTGTCATTGACTGTGTCAAGATCAAAGCTGTAGATGAGATCTGGGAGTTGAACTTAGATGTCCTGAGTCCCAGTCCAGTAGATCAACTGGGGGGTATTTCCTGCCTTTCCTCCATCTGAAATCTTCAGCTGGTTGCGATTCATGATACTTTATTAAAAAAGGGCTTCACTCTATTAGCTCTCCTTTTAGAGGCAAATTTTCATTCCCCTCTAAATGAGCTGCCAAGGAGGTTACCTGGCAGGATGCAGTGTGGTAGAAGTATTTCGATCTTGAAATGGTAATAAATATTTGCAGCTATTTCTCTGGAGCTCTTTAGTATTGTTGAAATGAACAACTCTAATTAGAGAATATTTGTTGAGGCTGTGATGACTCAGCCACTGGTGCAATAAGCAGAGGAACAGAAACACTGTCCTTCCCTGCTTGGAAAATGCTCCTCCTGTGGTTTTGTGGCATGACTGACTAGAGTTAGCCCCACAAATGTAGCTGTGATTTTGGCTGCCCCTGACCAATTGAGCTTCCTGGTGCATCAAAAGCTCGCATCAGCCATTTTTAAAAGTCTACTAATATACAACAAAAATTAAATATTTAGCTTTATGTCTATTTGGAAAATGTCTAGTTTGTAGTGAACAATTCCACAGTGCCAGTTTGCTATGCTCAGATTAGTTTGTCTTGGTTCTTATCGAAACAAAAATCTGAATATCACCTGCAGTGCTTGTGGTGGTAGCACTAATGCTGATCAGGGCATCTGTTCAAGTGCAGAATATGCTGTGGAGAACCATGCAATTTGCAGACATTATGTAGTACCTATTCCAGTTAGTTTTGAGGTTTGGAGTGAGGGGTAGATGAACACTGCTCTTGACCTGGATTTCTGGGATAATGAGCCCCAGGAGAATAGGCCTGCAGAATTTTAGAAGGGTGGAATTGGTGGGTTTTACAGAAATTAAACTTCTTTTAAAAAACTTTACAGCTCAGCAAAGAGCACTCTGTTGATTCGTAGAGGGTCATTTAAGAGTTCTACAGAAAACATCATCCTTTGTTGAATTTCATAGTATCTTACCATGGAAGAATAGTTTACAGCTTCAGCTTATTCAGTGTGCTACAGTATCATTCTCTTTGGCAGAAAAATATTTTTCGCTGTAAAGGTGGCCAAACGCTCCAACTTTGCCCATGGAAGCGGTGGAGTCCCCATCCTTGGAGATGTTTAAGACCTGACTGGACATGGCCCTGAATAACCTGCTCTTGTTGACCCTGCTTTAATGGGTGGTGCAGGACTCGGTGACCTCCAGAGGGGCCTACCAGTCTCATCCATTCTGTATGACTTTGTCTAAGGTGTTCCCCTTCCGGTTACCCCCCAGGTACACAGCTGGAACCATAGTAAGGGAGTAAAGTGCCAGGGTCTGTTCTATAGGATCTGCAGAGACCTGTGATTACTCTCAGATCCAAATGCCTTCATAACAACTCTATGTCTATCAGGAGAGATCTGGTCTACAACCTTATTCTCCTGAACAGCAATCCCCTCTCTCAAGGGCTCCCAAGAATGAATATTAGTACTTAAATAATAACTAAAGATAATCTATGGAGTCATTACGTTGAAGTAAGATTGCAGGTCTTGTCTGTGCAGAACAAAGGACTGCCTACTCCCCTTAACCAGCCTGGTGCTGCAAGGCACTCCATCGTGCAGAGCAGGATCCCAGCGTACCATGCTCCAATGTGCGAGACCCACGTGTGGAAGGTGACCCACTGTTCATAGGTCTCATGGACATGACCTGGTGCAGCGTAAGTATTCCGGTTATTGAGCAACAGGTAGAGAAGAGTGTTCCCTACATCGTAATTCCTATATGTACAGTGACAATGTTTGTACTGTATCTGTGTGTGACTTCGGAGGAGCCCTTTACCATGCTAATAATGACCTTGTAACACTTCTTTTTTAAAAAGGCACTGAAATGAAAACAAGCTGTACTCTTTCCTATTTAATTTCAATTGTCAAGGATAACAAACCTGCACTACAACTCGATGCTGCAACCTAACACAGAGTCTGAGACAGGGATTTACAAAACCCCTTCAGGAAGGGGAAGCTATCATGCAATCAGCTATGGTCTCAGCCATGAACACCCTGTGGGGTACTGGGACCTGTTCTCAGCCAATACAGCTGTGACTTCTGATGCCTTGCTTGGAAGAAAGCAACAGCAAAGAAACAGCTTCAAAAAGGCTTAGGAAAATAGCAGATAGCAGGAGATGGAGGTGGAAAAAATAGCACATAAATAACAGAAGCCTGAGATGATGTCCTCTACAGAAGGTTGCATCTGCCAGCAAGAAAGAATTGAACTGAAGATTGTTCAGAAACATATGGACCGCCTACTCATTCATTCTTCCCCTGCCGGGAGCTAGCTGCTGCACTACACAAGTGAACATTATGCCTTCTCCAGCTGATGCACCAGCCACCACAGGTGCTGCTCTGCAGCAAAACCAAGTCCACCATTTTTTGAAGACCTGAGATTGCCAAGTACACCTTTTTCCCCACAAGTATGGGGACAGAGACCAAAGAATTTCCAGGAAGATATCACAAAAATAAAAAAGCAAGGTTTCCACTAAATGAATGTCACCATGGGAGATAGGCTTTGTAGATGTGGCTAAATAGTGCAGAAGGTTTTTCTTTAAATGGCATTATGAATTGCAGTTTGTGTTTAAATGTGTCTGTTGTAGTTGTAAGAAATCAGCGTCCTTTTACAGGAAAATAAAGAAGCACTAAATTGTTTCATTAAACTCTATAGACATCCTCATTAAGCAGGGCAGCTCATTTCAGGCTTAAATTTATAGCAATGCACCTAAAAGCCTTTGCAGAATTGGAGGTCATCCACAAAATAAAACGACACAATGTACGAAAGTTAAAATCACAGAATTGCTGCAAAGACAAGAATCTCTCCTTAGCAGTTTGTGAAATGATTAAAAAAATCATATTTAACATGTCTGTTTATGGCTTGCTTCGTTCCCAGAAGGCAATATTCAAGTCCTACATCAAAGAAGAGAACTTAAGGTTTGCTTGCGTGGTGCTTAATCTCATTTTGTTGGGTTTGAAATCACTAAACAAGGAGGCTGCAAACAAACCACTGTGATGAAGCTGGTCCCCTAGCTAACCCAGCAGCCATTGCGTCACTCAGACCTGTCATTCCTTCCTTCCCTGCCTGCTCCTGGGAACTACATTGAACGTGAAGCAATAAGAAAACATATTCATGTTCACCAGTGTGATCTCCTATCTGAAATTTTATGCATCAGGGTCCCCTCCAGGTTCACAGTCTGAGAGGACACTTTTGAGGGTGAGCTGCCCATGCCCCTTCCCTGCAATGAGAGAAGTCATGTTTGTGACACGGATGGAGGCACAGCTAGGGGCAGGTGGACTTTGTGGCATGTTTAACCGGGCACTGCAAGCCTAGCTCAGGTGGTCTCTGTACAGGGCTCAGGTGTCTGGCAGACTTGAAGACAGGAGATATGTAAGCTAGGCAAACCTGCGCTCATAAATAACTTCAGAAGGACATTTGCTTCTCTTCACCTGTAGAATAACAATAACAATCATGATCTCCATCAAGTCAGCCGTTCTCTAGCCAGCAGTTTTGTAGCACACCGTTCCTGTGGTGACTTCTGCTGGGAGGCATGGACAGGGGCAGCAGCTTGCGGCCAAATAGCATGCATTTTTGCAAAGATTTATTCCATTTTCATGACTCCTTGAGGCCAACTGTCTTCCTCCTTCTCAGTGTATCATTTGGCACCTGAACTTCTAATAATGAAATACAGTGGAAATTCTTGATGTATTAGTGCTCCAGGTTGAACAGCTAGCTTTACTGATGGAGACTCCAAAACTTTCCTGGGCAAACTCCCTGATCAGGTACCACAGAGAGGAAGGATCACCTCCCTCGACCTGCTGGCAATGCGCTGCCTGAGGCAGCCCTGGAAGCTCTTGGCTCTTCTGTTTTGTTTTGGAAAGAACAGCACTGTTTGTTGCCAGTAGTGTTGTCCCTGTGAGTGCTTGACCCCATCCTGCCACCAACCCCCTTCCTCATTTGTAGGGACAAAGGGAAGAATACAGGATCTGAGCTTGGAACCCAAGGTTCCCTGATGGGTATTTTGAATGTGGAGGGGTTGGAGGTATGTTATTAGGACTGCTAGAGTGAAACGGAGGTCTGAGACAGGACAGATATGATTCTATTACTGTGGACTCAGCTGTTACACAGGATTAGCCCAAAGAAATGTAGTGTTTTATAGAACAACTCCAAAAATATTGAGTGGGTGCATTCAAATTCAACCCTTCAACACCTCTCCTAGTGGCTTAAATCAAGTCGCCTTGCATCCTATGCAGGTGCACAGAGGTAAAACTTAGCCTTGTAGCTTCATTTTCATCATCCACGTGCATATCAAAATTATTCCACAGAATAATGAAGTAAGTTTCTAATTCACACTGGAAGTATCCCGGTGTGATTTGGCTAAGGCCATTAGAAATAAAGGTAGTGAAAAATAAAGTCGGCTCTGAAAAGTTACATTTAAAAGCTCTGACAATGGAGCAGTTAAAGAAGACACAGTTTATTGTGTCAGTCATTAATGTAGAAAAACCTGAACTGTGTCCTAATGATTTCAACATGGGTCATTACACAGAGTGATCCAGTAGTGCATAAAAACTACTATCAGCAAAACTCAGAGGGGAGGAAGGTAGATGTTATTGCTGCCTTGCAGCAAAGTGCTTTGTAGTAAATTGGCTCAGCGCAGCTCCGGCTGTTTTGTGGTGCTGCTCACAGGATTCAACCCACAGCCGCTTCCAGGCTCCCACTCTGAAAAGTGTCCGAAGTTTTAGTTTTAAGTACAACGCAGATTTGTATTGTTAATGTGAGTGATCTGCTCAGGAGGTAAAGCATCTGTGGCTTTTTTGGGTTTGAGTTTTTTAGTGTATTGCCATTTCCTGAAGCCGTTATTTCCAGTGGCAGTAGTGAGTGATATCTTACACGATGTGTCAGTGCCCCAGACTCTTACGCCTGCTCTGATAGCTTAGCTCTCCTCCACTGCAGAGCAGTGGCCCACTTGGTCAAAATCTGTTCTTTACTGATATGGCACACTTGACCTCATTGAAGGTCTACATTTAACTGGTATTTTCTCTGGCTTGTATTTCTCTCTCTCTCCTGCTGTTGTCCTTAGGATGTCAAGTGATATCAAGGGTTTTGCACCCTGCAGGCCTCCCTGCTCCAGGGGCACTGAAGTCATCTCCCTCTGGTACCTTGCTTCCAGTTTTGACTTTCCTCAAGAGGCAAGTGCTTTTTGGCAAGATAAAATATGCCAGTTATAGTTCTTAAATCAACTGAAATATGGGATCAGTTGGCATACAGAAACAAAATTACATGAATTATCAGAAGAACTCTAGTGGACAACAGAGAAGACATGAGATGGTGCTGACCATACACATGCAATCCCAGAGCCTAATCAGGATGTCTTTTTCAAGCTGCACCAAGAATTTCTCCAGCTAGACTTCTTTTGAAAGGACAACATAATACTGTGGATTCCGTTAATACTTAAGATTCAGCAGGCTTCTTCATTGTGCAGATCTGAAAGGTTCCAGTTTCACATTAGAAACAAAATAGGGCATTTGCCAGTGACAGCTGATGGTATTATTGGTGGCTGGGACTGATTATCCTGCAGTCAGGCACAGTGCAAAAGTCTTGACATAGGCCTGTCATTCTCTATCTCTTACAAACATATTCCTTTGCTGCTATAGTCCTACTGTGAGTTAGACCTGACTATCAGTCAATTTGCTGACTGTGTAAGTATCCCTAGGACTCCTAAGTTGAGACCATCACCATAACTCTACTTTCTCCTGTTTTCCCCCTCAATCTGTCGGTAGATACTGTAATGCTTCAGTTTCAGTTAGAGTTGGCTGAGTCACACCTGTCACTTGTTATTTACTTGTTCCAAAATGGTGTGTTCTTAGATGAACTGCTAGCAGCAGGAAAATTCAACTAACACGGTTGTGGGGAGAAACATTGAAACTTTCAATATACTTAACAAAACCTTCTCTGGAGTGAGTGATCGAACTTGTTAACTGTTTCACTCAACTCAAAATTACATTTTTGCCAGGTAGTTTACTTTTCCACGGTATTTTCTGACTGTTTAGTATAAGTGTAGAGGTGAGGGGCATATTTTTTATAGCTTACTTAGAGACTGAGAAATCCTTGGCTGTACTTGTCTGTCCTTCCCTAGTGGTGGAAAATCTTTTTTAACTGCAGTTGTGAGTATTTGAGTTGGCGTCTTCTGGGAGTGAATCAGTACAGAACTTCAAATTTCCTGCTTCAGGATATGCAAGAAGCAGTAATTAATTCTTTCTTTGGTTTTGAGAAATGTCTTATAGACCGTATAGTCTGATGCAGTATCAGTTACTGTCAGAGCATTGTAAAGAATGTAGCGGATACTACTGGAAAATGCTTATTGACAAAGGAAATCCTAATTTGATCATTTGCCAACACTTGTAACATCTATAGAGAATCCTTTCCAGTTAGTATAGGTATGTTTGCACACTAGTATGTCAAATGTTTTCAGATCTTGTTGTAAATAAAATAAATTGCAAGAAAAATCTGAAGCATTCAAGCAAGAAATGGAACGATATGGCACACAAATTGTAGTGTAGTTGTAGAAGAGCAAGAAACTCCTAAGAAATTCTGTGTTGCAAATGCTTTATTTGAAATTTATAAAATCCAGTGCTGGAGATGGGACAGGAAAAACGTATACAACTTGGACCTTCACAGTTAAGCTGAACTGTGTTTAGTAATCGCATTAAATCAGACTATAAGAATAGTCTGCTATAATTTTAGCACAGGCTTTTTGCTTCTGTTTAAATACTCATTGTACTATGGAATCGCTTAGCTGTTAAATTTATTGGCCTCATTCTGTATTTTATTTTAAACATATTTGTATTTGTTTCTAGTGCGACCATGCTAAGGGTGTCCAAGTCAGTGGAAATGCTGAGTGTGTCTTTTCAAGAGTGTGTCCTTTCAAAGCACTTGCTGAGTTCTAAGCTTGATCTAGGTAGAAAAAAATATTACTGTGTCCTGTCTACTGCTTTCTTTTGGGAATTGGGAATTAGCTTTACTAACAATCATTTGCCATCTGAAGAACCATCTCCTAGAGTAGCTGTTCTCATACCTTATGAACTGAGAGAAGCAGTGCATCTTCTGGAGGCTAACCTAGATGTTCTCTGAAAAGTACATCTGACTGTGATAGGCACAGCCCATGAAATCACTCCTGCAAACGCTTCACAACATGAGAAGAATAGAGATTAGGGGGTTTGGGATTATTTGAATGTAATGGAAAGGGAGCCAAAGGAATTTCTGTAAGTGAGCTGGGCTGTAAAGAAAAACATGGAGTTGCTGATACATTTCTGTTTGGATAGCCTGACAAACTCACTGCTCTGGACAAAAAAATCTCAAAGCTTCTGCCACCAACTTACAATGAGAAAGGTACAGTATTATAGTGCCTAAGAGGGTATTACCTAATGCTTCTTCTGCATTTCTTGCATGTAATAGTCATTTTGATAGTGTAGAGAGGTTTAGAAGAATGAATCAGTGTTTGGACCATTTTATTTATTGCTTCTAACTCACAAGTTCTTTCACAACTTACTTTTATCTGACAGATGCATTTTCTGTGGTATGACTAACGCAAGTTTGTCCATCCCACTGTGGATACACGCCAGTGCACCACATAATGCAGATTTTCTGACTGGATGATAATTATGTACTAGCCTGGGGACAGAAAAGGATCTATAAGACCTTTGGGAAATACTAGCTAAATGTAGCCAATATCTAATCTTTTCATTGTAGAGTTGCTGATGTAGCTCTAGTGAAACATCTGTCAACTCACTTGCTGTTGCCTGTTAGGCAACCTCCCACTCACCAGCTACCCTGGGTGTTAATCTGTGCTCATGGGAAGTAGTAAATCTATGTTAGCACACCTTTTTATCTTTAATGCCTTTTATTGCTGTAGATTTTTTCCCTCCACAGAATAGATAAATACAAATTTCATCTATCTATTACCATACATAGTATTGTTTTGTGATGTACATACAAGCAGTCATTTTCAGACAGTATTTACCAGTAAGGAGACTTCATGAGTAGAAGGGCAGCCATTCAGTGGTGTTTTAAAACTTCCGTTAATCCATGTACTTTTGTACAATTTTAAGTCAGAAGAGACTTGAAAGGAATCACTGGCTTCACTTCCTTTGTTACCACTTTGACATAATGTCTTACAAGCATTGTGACTGAATGGCTGAAAGTGCGGATGAATGAGGGTTCCTTCTCTGTCCAAACAGGCGAATCCCACTGCACAACTGAGCTTATAGTTATTGGGGTCCAGACTCATAACTCAGTTTTTTTCATTGCCATCTGTAAGGCCTCCTTGTGTTGGAGGGGGAGAAAGTTCAGACCTCTTTGCCCAGAACAGCTTACTCAATAAAAATATTTTCTTAGCCACGGGACTGGAGGGAAACAGGAAGATCTGCATCTTCTTGATAGGGATCTTGACTCCATCTCTTGTCAGCAGCATCAGCAATTCTCATTCAGGAATGACTGCATTACAGCAAACCCAAAGAACAGCCGTTTTAGAGTTGCTTTGAAAATGAAATCTAAAACCTGTTTGCTTCTTCAGTTATTCAATATTTAATTATTTAAGGACATAAAATAAATCTTCTCGGTTTTGCTTAGATTGTGAATGTTGTAAAATGAGTCCTTCCATCCCTTCCAATACTAAATTATTACTTTCTTTTATCCAGAGCAATAAATACTGTTGCCTCAGTCACAGCATCAAGGGTCCAACTAAACAATGATTTTTTAATTTTTGTGTGTTGCAGTTTGTATACCCTTTGTTTAGAAAACAGTGAGGTTCATTATAGGAGAACCACTTCGAAGACCCAGTTTACATTTTTTGATGATACAAATGTTCTGAGCAACAAATCCGAGAGAAAAGACCTGTGTTGTTAATCCCATCATGATAGACCTCCTGCAGCCTCCTGGAAATTCCAGATGCTTTGGGCAGATAGTTTTTGGCTGATGGGAGCTTTGAATGTTTGCAATGGATTTATAATAGCAGCTCTAAAACTGCATGTGATGCGAATGAATTTCTTACAAGATATGTTTATTTTGTGCCTTATCTATTACCATGAGCTGTTTTCCAAGAAACTGCATGGAAGTGTTTGCTATACTAACTGATCATCTGGGCCATTCTGGTAAATAGAAAACCTCCAGAATAAGTTAGTCATGTTTTGTGCCAGTGAATTTTTACACATCAGTGTTTCTACAGTAACATTGAAAGCTAATTATTTTACAGATTGTCCTGGTTTCAGCTGGGATAGAGTTAATTTTCCTCCCAGTAGCTGCTGTTGATAATACACTGATGTTTTCAGTTATTGCTATGAAATCGAGGACTTTTTCCAGTTTCTCATATTCAGCTAATGAGCAGGTGTGCAGGAGCTGGGAGGGAGCACGGCCAGGCAAACAGCCGAGCTGGCCAGGGGAAATATTCCGTACCATGGACGTCATGCTCAGTTTGTGAATGGGGGTTGGCCGGGGGGCAGGAGTCTTTCTGCTCTTCTCGTTTCCATGAGTATGAATCCTCTCTTGTCCTGGAGGTTGAACTTTTTTGGGAATTTCATGAAATTCGTGATTTCAGGTTTCCACAACATCTACTTGGAGACTGACTGCGAATCAGTCATTGGGTGCTGAGAAATATTGTGTTGTATATTGTTTGTTTTGCATATTAATTATAATAGCTATTATTATAATTAGTAGTAGTAGTATTTATTTTGTCTTCTTATTAAACTGTCTTTATCTCAACCCAGGAGTTTCTCCTTTTGCCCATTTCTCCTCCCCACCCTGCTGGGGGGAAGGGGAGGGGTGAGCAAGTGGCTGGCTGCCAGGTTAAACTACAGCACATATTTAGGATTTTCTTTTTTACCTCTTTCTCATTTGCTGTGTTGCACTATCACTACCCTTGTTGGAAAGGTCTCTAATTCACAAGGCAGTTAGCCTAGTTGGCAGACTCACTATCCTAATAAAAACCCACTCTTAAGTCTGAAATACCTCACTCTTCTATCTGTTCAGGTAAAGCTTTTCTATGATGATGTATGCAGTTTTCTTAGGAAGGGAAACAGCGACAGCATTTCCTGTTCTCCTTGTCATCCCTTCATCCAAGAATTTCACTGAACTTCTGTAAACGTTAAATTAATTCAGATGAGGCCACTGCCTCTCAAATGACCACTTTTTACACATACTGCGAGTGGGCACAAAAGCAAGGAGAGATTAAATACCTTCCAGAGGCACACACAGTGAATTATTGTCAAAAGCTGAGCCCTGGAGTCCTGAATCCATTTCAGAGTTGCAGAAAGCCCTCACAGGATTCCCTTGGGTGCTGAATATACAGGATGCACAAAATGCAAGTATCTTTGATCTTTGATTTAACTGCTATGGGCTTAATTAAAGCCTGTTCACAGTTTGTAAAAAAGATATCAGAATTTTGATTTATGAGGCTTGGGTTTTAGGAGCTGATGTAACAACGTGGTAAGATTATATATTTGCAGACACTGGTGCAGTACTGAAGCATTCTGTGTCTTTGATGCAGGTAAATAAGCTTCTGAGAAATCCATTTTAAAAAAGCCTTTCTGAGTGAAATGTAATTGCAACACATGCACTTTTAGCTGGTAGCATTCAGGTGAATATCTGCTTGCTCTGACTGTTAAATGCAACCCAAGCTACTACCCTGAAAATCATCATTTTACAGCCTTATTTTTAGAGGAAATGCTGAATCTCTTCACATTCTGATTTAGCTTGTTGCTGTTGTATGTCTAGAATGCATATTTTAATAGTTTTATTTTTAAAATATTTTGTCTATACATTTTGTGAAAATGTCTACTTCCCTCTGAGATAGTCTTAAAAAAATAACCTAGCCTTTCTCAAGTGCTCTGTCAGCTGCCTTTTTAAGTTGCATTCATTTGATCCTTTCAGTTAATATGATAAATGTGTCGTCCGATGTCAGAGGGCACTATAGTCCTTTTGCAGCTTGTCAATTTAAGCCTAAATCTTTCTTCATAACTCGTTGTTGTCCACCCACTAAAATTTGGTTTAGGGCTCTACTGTCACATTGCATATATGAAGCACTACTTCAACTTGTACTTGGAAACAATTTGTATAAAATATGTGGATGCATAATTTTCACTTTTATGATCCCACCACCTCAGTTCTTTTCTCACACTTTTCCTGCTGGCGCATACCACCTACGTACTACCCATCTCCTTCTGGCCTGCCTGTCCTACCCACTTTCCCCTGCTTTGGCTCACAAAAGCTCCCTTCATCTGGGCACGGTCTCTGCCTGCTTTTTGTGGAAGCTCTTCTTTTCTTTTCTGTTCTGAGGGTGGAAAGGGACCGTAACCACATCGGGCATGCTGCTGGTGCTCCTCACTAACTGCAGTCAGCATTTACTCTAAAGAGATTGCTAGTCTTTTTTCTAAGCTTTTAAATCTATTCCAAAGAGAAATCACAAATTCTCTCTTAAAAATACTACTTTCCAAGTAAGGTGATCACAACTAACAAAATCATTAAAATGCTAAATAACTGCAAGAGAACGTTATGTGCTTGGTTCCATTAAGAATATGTACTTCCTTAAGTGATTATGAAATAATATTAAAGTGGGCAGATCTTCCCTTGGCATCAGTAGACTTATGTTGATTTGTAACAGAGAACAATCTGACCAGTTAGACTTAGTGTAGGTGGTTAAAACATATTTTAGAGCAGCATTGACTCTTTTGGTTTCAATGTGTGAATCAGAAGTAACCACATTTAATGGTACCAAACAAATACGCTGTTGGCTTGTACTATAAGCAAACCACTTGATAAAAACTTTGTAGTATTATTTAAATGAAAGTATTGCTTGGACATGTGAAAGTCTTTTGCAGAGAAGGACAACAATCGTGCCTCCTGATTTAATGCTGAATAGTATAAAAAATGGATCATACATGCCAAGTCAACCTCCTCTAGAAAAGCACTGATCTCTTTGTAACTAGGTGGAAGCCAGAAATACAGATAATCAGAGGCATGTCAAAACCCGCTCTGTAAATTAAAAGCATTTGTTAAAAATATGCCATTTGTCTCATTTTATTCTGCAGAGAAATCATCTCTTAACCATGAATATTTCTGCTAAATGAGATATTTGTTGCATTCAACAGGAACAAAGGAAAACACAAATCCTAATGATTTTTTAATGACTTGATTCAGCTATTCTTAACCCCTTGCAATCAATAGCTGATTTTTTCCTAATGCAGCAGAAATTATTACACCTTCCCATCTAGCACCAGTTCCACTGGAAATGCTATAGAGCTTATTGCTCTTCATATTGACAATTTTAAGACTTTTTTAAACAAATGCAAATCCTAGGATTATTTGCAATTGGACTTTGATGTTTTGCAATTTACAGACCCGGTGTGAAAAGTCTACGGCTTTGCTGTCTGTACAGCTCTGGATAGATGCAAGTGAGTCCAGATACCACTCCCTGTGTCTTTGGCTTAGTGTTTGTACGTGTTCTGCTTACGCTTTGGTACGTACCACACATACAAAAGCTCTGGTGGGGATAGATGAGAGAAGATCATCTTGCAGAGAAGATTGTCAGCAGAGAAGTGAATTCAAGATTCATATTTTTTTCTGTGTAGTGAGCTTTGTACTTTTTCAGCTCCCCTTGTTAACAACACTGCTGTAACTGGGATGGTCCAGGGATATAAAGAGCACAAAGTTTGTATGAGGAGCTGAGGTGTTTTATTAGGAACAACTTGCAGAGTTGGCAAAATTGCATGTTTTAGATGCACAAACCTTTTTTCGTCTTTCAAATCGGAATGAAAAGCAGCAGCTTTCAAAGCTAAATGCATGAATACAGGTGCTCAGAGTATAGTTAGAGATGTATGAATTAAAATATCTTTGAGGACATTACCAGAGAAGAGAGAGAAAGAGGTAGATTGCTTTGTAAGGTTGTGAAAAATCTATGACTAGTACAGAGTTTGAGTCCTTTTAGTTTCCCTGATACCATGTGCTTACAGATATGTCAGTTATCCTTTTATTTATGTTTTTCTGTCTGCCAGAATATATTTGCTTCCCTCAAAAGGCAGTACAGAAAATTAAGTAATTAGTATCTGGTTTGGACTCTGACATCCGAAATGTAAAATACTCGGAAAAATTGGGTTCTTGGGATTTCCAGTTTATATCCAAAAGCAGTGAGGAGTTGATAAATTTTGGTGTTAATTTTCCTGTACCTCAGATTCCTGATGTGAAAACTCATCTTTTTTTAGTTTGGGGAATGGATGAGAAAATGTTGTTAGGGACAACATCCTCAGTGATAAACATCAAACAAGAACCCATGGCTAAAATCTGGTGCATGCAGCAAATATATATGAGAAATGTATGGTATGAAGAGAAAGATTAAAAAAAAGTGAGCACACATCTTAATTCCTGATTGCTATCCAGTCCCTCTGCTGAGTAAGGCAAGGATTTGGAGGAAAGGGTGGTATGTCTGTGTGCAATCAAAGGCTATTGTAAGAGGAACATTTTCTAATTCTGGAATACTTGACTTTCCAATCTGAGTAACATTCATAACACCAGGTTTCAGTTTTTGATTAAATGGGATATTCAGCACTGTTGTGCAAAATCTTTATGTTATGTCAGTAAAAATCATAGGAAGGGAGGAGAACATGGTGTTGGTCTTCTCAAACCTGGGACTTTGAGTGAAGCTTCTGACTTCGGTGTTGCACGTGTCCTCTTGACATGTTGTGAGACCCTTGAGGAGTTACCCTACCCGCTGAAAATACCAGTTTATGAAATGAACAGCTTTGTATTGCATATAGACGAATACTTTCTTAGATTAACCTCTGCTTCATTTTACACACAACATAATTATTGAATTCACCATTTCTTGATTTTCTTTGTGAAATATTGTTGCAGGATATGTAAAAAATAAAATAGCACTTAGGTACTAATTATGGAACCATTTCTATTAGGATATTTAAGTTTCATTCAATTTTTCACCTACCTTAAATGTCACTATTCAATTTTTTGTTTTGTATGAAGACTATAGTATATTTTCGTTCTATTTATCACACAAAAATATTTCTTGAATGTTTAAACTAAATCTATTGCTTTATAATCTTCTGTATACTAAAGCTGGAATTAGAAGTTTAGTGTTTGACAGGGAGGGTTGTTTTGCCACTGAGTGGCTGGTTCACTCTCCTGCAGGCTTCCTAGATATTAAAATCATTGTTAGATAACATCGGATATATCTTTGAGAGAAGCTAATCAGACTTGCTAACACTTTTACTTTATATTGGCTTTAATTTTATGTTAATCAAAGTATCTGTTTTCTTAATTTATAATTGCCTTGAAGCTGCCAGATGAGATTAAAGACCCTTTTTCTATTGGTGAGGAGAACACTGTTGTGAAGTTTGCTGTTGCGTTGCAGAGTCTTGGGAGGCAGGATGGCAGCCTCTTCACGATGGCTGGTTATTTTGTTCTGGAACATTCTAAGGCTGTTCTCCAAGGCAGCCTCTTTTCACAGTAAACCTGGCTTTGTATGGCCTGTAAGTCTGGCAGGCCATTACAGGAGTGATCATTGAGCAAAATCTGTAAAGTCCATTTTGTTTTGATCTAATTGACAGTCCATTTATAAGACTATTATAATTTCATCCTTCTCCAAGAAGTTGTTCACTTGAGTTTCGCTGTCAGTCCTGGTTCATGCTGATCTTGCTGACAGGATAATTATTAGATTGTGTCAAACTGTTAGTAAAGATGGTGTGTTGCATAATGTGTGTTTTCATGTCATGTGAGGGGTAAAAAGAAGTTCTTTATAATGATATAGAAATCACTGTTGTAGGTGAAACACCTACTAGAAAGCTTCCACTTGTTTGGCATTTCGTTGCTTTTTGGGATGTATGTTGGAAAAAGTATTTAGTGACATCAAGCACAATGTGTTATGGACTATTGTGTAATGGGCATCACAGTCAAAACTGTAAAACGTGGAGAACCTGTTTCCACCGTGCTCTGCTGCAGAGAGGTTTGGTGGGAATGGTGAGATTGGTTTGCAGGGAGCGAGAGGGGATGTCTGAATGCAGAAGAAATGGAAGGGGCAGCAGAAAAGGGTGTAGGATTCAAACACATCTCAGAACACCCTAATCAGGAGGAGCTTGCACCCAGACTAAAATGAAGGACAAACTGAAAATGGGGAATCACTGAGCTCTTCATCAAGAGGTAATTGCAGAAACATGGAGAGCAAAGCTGGAGCCCACCAGAGACGGAAATCATGGCCCGGTGTCAGCTGTGTGTTGTACAAAAAGCACGTCTAAGCCCAGCACCAGGCTGCAAGCCTGGGAAGATGCCATGGGTGTGATGGGGCTTTGCCCCAGAGTTGTTTTGAAGAGCCCAGTCCAGATGGTGTGGCCACAGCGGTGCTCCTTGGTGCCCAGCTGTGGGGCAGCATGCCTGGGTATGCTCCTCTCTGTGCCAGAGGGGTGAGCGAGTGAAATCAATTTGGTTTTAAAATAAGATCATCTTAAAATCACCCTGCCCTGAAGTCTCACGTTGAGCTATGTTAAACTGACTACAGCACAACAAATATATTTGCTGTGCTGTGACCTTGCAGTCTCCGTAAGATGACCGTGTAGCACGGCCCATAAAGCATAGCATTTTTTACATTTGGGGCTATGCCCTGTAGAAGTAAGTGTGTGAAAAGAATTAAGGGGAGTCGATCAGATACATGAGAGGGGAGGGAGGATTTAAAATGTTTGGCAGGAGACCAGGGGTGAGCATGAGTCACATTTCCGGCATAGTAGGTATTTTTATCATTTACTCCTTACGCTGTATCTTTTCTCATTTTATGATAAATATGAACCCTGTGTGCATGTTGGTAGCACCGGTCATCTTCTTCGAGCTGCTGTGAAGGGTTGGTGGTCTTGGGAGTGGGACCTGCCTGGTCTCTGTGTTTGGTGGAGAAGGGCAGCAACCATTTACTAGCCACACAGATCTCCAGTTTCTTTGCTCAGAAAGCCCTTTGTGATCTTTCCCTTCTCTCTCCAACCTTTAAATGGAAACATGAGATGCAACTGCAGAAAGACAAAGCTCTGGTTTCTCCAGGCTCCTGAGAGTCAGGCTGGAGGAGTGGGCTAGAGTGCCTGCAAAGAGCTGGTGAGATCCATATGTCTGTTGTGGCTCTTTTGAAGGGAGGAGAATCAGGGCAAACTCCAGAAATTTATCATTATAGAGATTTTATGGCTTTTAATCCTCTCATCTCTAGATGAAGGGGAGGAGACGTGTTCAGTGTGACTAGCAGTTAGGGAATGAAAAGGAACGCATGCTTTTCCTGCAAGTCGAATCACCATTCCATCTCAGATGTTATTTCTAAAGTTGTTGTATATTGATATGACTACTAATTAAAAAGATAAATAATATTTCAAAGAATAAAACTTGGTTTTGTATATTTAGTCAATTAAGCATTAAATGGACCATCTCTGCACCAAGGTGTGTTTAATGCCATGACTGAGGGCTTCAGGTTGTCTGCCCAAACTGTGGGTGACACTACTACACTTTGAACTAATGACATTTGAGCATCTCTGGGTCTTTGGTCTAAGGATAGAAAAGGTTCAAATTTCCCATGATTTATCTGAGCTAGTAGTATGGTGAAAGCACTACCTGACATTATAAAAAAAAAATGTGCCCCACTGCACAGTTGCACTGATGAACTGGTACTAGAGGCAAAAGGCAGAGGGGATGATCTTGTGATGCTGACAGTTCAGATTTGTATAACTACTTCAGCTCAGAGTGTGTGGATTTGTTTGTCCTTAAGTTTCTGCACATTTTCTAAAAAACAAAAGCGTAAAACATCATCATTGTGTATTTGTGCTTCACAGGGGAATGTGCTTAGGCCTTTGCATATGCGTAACATTCTATCAGTGTGTCAACAATTAAACTACTCCTCTCTAGAAAAACAGTTTCTAAAGTATTTGCTACTTTCTTATATTGTTTTGCCAATACAAGTGGCAGGTAATTTTTTTTTAATTGCCTTTGATTTGCTAAGGAATCATGCAGACAGGTTAATGATAATGTGAAAACAAGCCTACTTCTGCCTAATGAACTGGCATGTATTATGCCTGGTAAACTGAAAAGAAATAACAAAATTTTAATCATTTTTTGAGTTTTTAATTTGTCTTATTCTCTACTCTTTCTTCTTTCACAGTACAGTTTCTCAGGGTTTTTTTGAGGAATTTGAGATGTTTTTCTCAGGACCTATCAATCTGCAATAATCTGTGGATTCATAGCAATGATACATGCAAGAAATGTGTGCATTATATATTCTTTTGAAGTAATTTACAAAAAAATGTACTTTTATTTAGAAGAAAATATGGTAAGCATGTATTTTATCACTTTGTTCCTGGACCGATAAAAGCAACATCTAGCTTTCAGTGAGTAAACAGGAGGTAGGAAGTGATAAGTATAAATGTACTTGACCTTCTAAGTGCCTAGAGTTCCGAGCTGTAAATTTTCTTCATCTTGAATCAGAGCAAAATTGGGCTTCTGTTTGCCAAAGTTCCTTTTCATGTCGTTTTGGTGTACTGCTTCTGTAGGAATCTGTTGTGGCATGTTCTGTAGGAGCAGGAGTATGAGCATAAATAAATCGTTTAATGCATATTTTTACCATCCTGTGGTTAATTATGCAGTTTGAAAAAGAAAATGATGGCTATTAACTAATTGGAAAAGTGTGTTTTCTGTGTGTCATGGGACTGTGGATTATAAAGAAAATCCCTCACATAGAAAATCTTTTTAATAATAACCTACTAAACTTATTGGTAAGCTTCATCAAGGCAAGAAGGTCAGTTGCCCCCTGAGGATGATTTGCCTCCTCTTTCACCACTCCCATAATTAGCTTCCTTGTTGTAAATGCTTGCCACTGAGTAGTTGAGGGCAGGGCTATTAATCAGGAGCAGCAGATACCGTGGTCTGCAAGTGCTCCTTTCAAGGTTATAGCAGCACTGCCTGTGGCTGCCTGGTCTCTGGGACCATCACAGTGATGGTCTGAAAAGAAGACCCTCTCTGTGTAGTTACCTGGTGCCACACTCTCCACTTTTACCCCTCCGAAAGGTATGACCTGTTTCTAGTAAAGGCTCAATTTTCTGCTAGACTGATGACAGCAGGTTGTGTAGACCAGGTCTGAAATAAAGGTAAGTATTGGTTTTGTTGGTGTCACCTGATTTTTCCTCCCTTTTTTCACTTCAGGCTTGAGGCTGATACGTGCCTGCTATGGGTGGCATAGGTGTTGGCCAATCTGACAGCTTGCTAAAGGTCTTCTACTGGTACTTTGGGAGCATATGTAGCATTTCAGGCTGGAAAAATATCTGTCCTAGAGGAGAAATTTGTTCTGCAGCATGAACTAGCAGGAGAAAAATGGTCACTGCAGCGGGAAGGGGATGCTTGGCCCAGGCTGGATTGCTTGGTTAGGGACAGAGGAAAAGAATACCAAAATGTTTCTCTCCAGAGTCACGCAAATCATCTGGCCGTGATTTGATGGCACAGTATTGGCTTTAATACTAACGAAAATATGCATGAGAGAGCAGATGGATGAGAGCACACCACAGAAGACTGGCATGAACGCTGTTGAATGCTGGGCAGAATTTATGGAGCCGATGGCTAGAGGGATGTGGTGCCGTGTAAAAAGGTGTGTGTGTGCCTGGTCTCTTCTGGGTCTTTCACGGGAACGTTTCGGAGGGCGGGGCATGCATGCAGGACTCTTTCCTTGTCGTGTAAAGAAAATACTCTTTATTTTTTCTTGTGATTCTCGCTAAAATAATTATCCAGCTAAATTATGTGCTGGAATAGACAAGCAGGGACGTTGTCCTCCTTCCCCTCCTGCACGGTCAGGAGGCATGTCGATGCCTGCTTAATCCAGCTCAGGACTTGGTGCAGTCACCAGAATCAAACTAAACAGCAAGGCTGATGCAAGCTTGTATGGGCTCGGCAATTTGAAGAAAGCCTGGCCTGTTTGTCTTCTAGTTGTAACTCTCTCTTGAGTGAGATCCTGAGAGACATTTCTTTGTCTGCTGGCATTTGAAGAACTCAGGGAAATGTGTGTTTTATGCCCTGTCTTTTAATGCTATGATATTTTAATGAGCAACCATTGGGATTTAGTACTGTGACATTAGTTCTGGGTGAGTACTTCGTAAAATGTTGCCCCTCTGCATGTGGGAAAGGTTGTTCTTGGTTTCATTAGAAATGCAGCGACTTTGTTCCATTACTGTCAGGAGAAAATATTTGTTTTCTCCCAGCCTAACCCTTTTCTGAGAATGATCTGCTTTTATTTCTGATGTACAAACACATCTGTTTTGATAGTTTGTGGTCTTTTAATAAATTGTATCTGAAATGAGCATCCAAGTCAGGGAGATTATATATAGAAATATGTAATTGCCCTTCTGCGAGTTTACTTAGGTGTCAACAAGCTGCCTATAAACTCCATTTATAACAATTAGGCAATTTGCACATTGTTTGCTAAAAGATGTCTCCGTGGGAGGATCAAAGGTTGGGCTGGTTTGTGTTGCAGTTAACAGGCATGGCCAAGCGAAGGGAGCACCTTCTCCAACGGAGGGGTAGGAGCGTGCTTTCGTTAACCTGGGGGCTGGGGGGTCAGCAGCCACGGCTGCTGGTGAGTGCTTGGCCGTGGGCACCCGGTGCTGCTGGTGGCCTTGGGGATGTGGATTGTCTCAAAGCTGCGCCCACCGCACTGTGTTGCGTGGTAGGTACGTAGTGGCACGTATGTCATGTCTTTGGGTGTCTGTGGTTTAGTTATAGCCCTAGCAGTCGTAGCAGCTCTATTAACTCATTTAACTTGGACTGATGCATTTTGGTGTTTTCAAAAAGATTACGCTCAAAACCTTCACATTTAATAGGGAGTTAACCTAATGGTCTATTATTTGCATATTTTGCTCTATTAACGATATTTAGTACCTTTTTTTAATCACTGTTTCAAATTTGCTACCATTTTTAGCATCTGATCCTGCAGTTTAAGCTTACTTAGGACACAGTCTGGCTGCTTCTAACTCTGTTGGGTCTGCGGGCTGACTTGAGACCCTTATGGTCCCTCGCTGTGCCAGACAACTATTCTGGAAAAGCAGAACTACTTCGTAAGGTCGTGTAGGCCAGAGAGTGCTTTAAGGGCCAGGCTCTCAGGGGAGCCATTCACCCTCTTGGCTGAGAACAGGAGTGAGAAGTCTTCCAGGAGATGTTGGCGTGCAGGTCCCTGGACCACCGGGAAGGTGCTAGGGCCTGAGCCAAGGGCAGAACAAGGCTTTGGTTACAAACGTCGAGTGTTTGTAAGCCAGGGTATTTTGAAAATCTGGCCGCAGGGGTGACTGGTGAGTATGGCCTTTTATTCCCTGGCTGGTACTTCTTTTCCATATTCCTGATGCTATAGATGAGAGCCTACAGCAATACAGACAGTCCAACATTTGACCTTTCCGTTAAATACTATTTACAGCAAAATGTGGTTCTCTGCTCAGAGATTGATTTTTTTAATTGTCTTTACCTAATGAGAAATATACAACATTTTGTAAGACATCAAACAATCTAAACAAAGCAACTTAGAAGAGTAATGGGTCCTTTTGGTTTTTACTTTGGATAAACCAGGAAAAAGTATTTTGCTTCAGAATAACTTCCTCAACATCTCCATTTTGAGTCAATCGGCCCTCTCACAAGTGTTTCAGATTGACATGCAACAAAGTATTTAACTAAATCTTCATATTATTTACTTTCAGATTACCTACTCTCTAAGCATGTCTAAGAAAAGAATGTTTTATTTAAAGATGAAAATTTGAAATACTTCAGTTTTGGAAATATTTCCTAGTGAGGTTTTTTGTATCAAAGTGCTTCAATAGACTATATAATTAAAACCCGCCTTTTTAATGGAACAATTTAAAATAAAATAAAATTCTTCCCCATTGTCTTCAGCTGTTGTGGAATCACACCCTAGATTTTTCTGCCCTTTTAATTCTAGCACCATTTAGACCAACATATGCTTGGAAATCAAGTGTATTTATTGCCACCAATGTGTATTACTTCAGCATTAAATTTCACCTTTGTCAAAAATACTCAGTTATCTACTCAAAGTAGCAGTGTACTTGGAACTTTTTTTTTAAGGTAAAAATGAACATGAAAAGATAGTACAATACATATATATTTTTTTTAATTTAACATTACTGTTTTTGAAAGGGCAGATCACAGAGGGCAGATGTCCAGACTATGGATGAAACTGTTGATCACTGTGTGTCTGGCAGCTTGTGAATGCCAAGTAGTTATTAGATATTTATAAAATTATTTTCAGGCACTTCAGCTGATGAGTAGCTTGCAGACTGAGCCTCTTTTTTGAAGGATATGTGATGTCTATGCGTGTAACTGCTATTCCTGCACTCTCAAAATCTGTGAGCCAGATTTCAAGACACCAAGATCGACTTGAGTGCTTTGAGGTAGCCTAAAACAATTATAAAGCTTTCTAGTTTTATGCCTGTTTTATGCTACCAGAAGCCCCCTGGGCACTTTGCCCTTTCTTTGGATGATGGGTGTGTGTTGCCTGATGTGCTCCATCCCCTGCTCGCACTGCGGGGTGCTCCCTTTCCCATGCCATCACCTTGGTCCTCATTGCCTTCCAGCTGTCATCGTCTCAGCCCTCTTCCACACATTCTGTATTTCAATATTTCTCGCCTGGCCTTTAATCATGGTGTGGTGGTGTTTGCCTTGGGAGTTTGGCTGTTCTCTCTCTCTGAAGTACTAGAGGGTTTCAGCCCCCCTGATGGTAACTGGGATTTGCAACTCTTCATCTGGGCTTTGTGAAGCTGATGGGAGGAGAAAAAAAACAAAAACCAATTTCAAAGCCCCTAGAACTATGATAAATCTCTGAGAATCCTTCATATTGTGTTAGTGTATTTATGTATTTCAAAAGCTGGAGACCAAGCTACCGCATAAATCTTTAATGTTTCATACATGTATAAAATTTTAAATTACTGTTTAGTGACCTCGTTGTAGAGGGATGGTGAGAAGAAATCCCACAGGAATGCAGTATGCTTAATTCTGGGATCCTCTGTTTATATTTTTATTTTCTTCGAAATTAATATGTCTGTGTTCGGCAACAAACATGCTTTAGGCCAGACAGTTGAAAGCCACGTATTTGGGGTCTTACTTCTAGGCCACTAATTTCACAGTTAGCTATCTTTGTAGAAACAGCTTATCTTTCAAGTGCTGAGCATCCCTAGGCCACTGCATAATTGGTGGACGTTGCTAGGAGTAAGCAGCTCAGGAAATCAGGTTGCTCCTGTTTCGGTGCCTGAGTCTAAAATTTAGTCCACCAAGTTTGTAAATGTTGCCCTAACTAACTAATACTGCTGACTTGGCAGGCTTTGGACAGTTTGTTTGACATGTCACATGACACCATTAGGCTGGTCCCTACATGTATTAGAAATACAGAGGGGAGGCTGACCGAGCACAGAATTCAGCATTGCTTTTGTGTAACAGCTTTTCTCCCCACAGAGAGGATAAATGTCTTCATGGAAAGTACTACACAGGCCAGATCTCCGTGTCTGTGCTCAGCACGTCCTTCCTAAGCAGACAGCTTCACAAGCCAGTAATTGTGGATGAGCACAGAGCTGGGATTTGCCCCAGTAGGGAGTCGATTCACAGCAAAAGTGGGTTTGGTAAGAGTGGGCTGCCCATGGGATCCAAACCACCGCTGCATACTGGTGCCTCTGCTTGGTTGTGGTTAATTGCCGTTTGCCTAGGATGCCTGGCATGCAAGGCTGGGTCTGAAACCCTCCAGAGACAGCAGAGAAGGTAAAGTCAGGAAACCAGCATGGCACAGGAAAGTAAAGTTTGTGTAACTGACTGAAAATGCTTATTTCTTATTAAAAATTAAAAAAAATGATGGTCTGGTAAAGTAGATACTCAATATTTTGGTTAGAAACTTTCTTGATGATGCTTTATGATTCACCTGGGATGTTGAAGTGGTGGTTGTATTTCAGTTTACCTAAGTGATTATATATATATATGTATAATTCAATATATAATAAAGTCTAGGAAGAAACCTTATCAATTATCTACCTGAAAATGCAGTGGTGGGTGTTTTTTTAATTTTTTTTTTACAGAAATGGCTTGTCTGCAGGCAAGCCTGCTTGTTGAATTGTGAGCTAGCTGGCAGCCAAGGAGCAGGTCATTTACCAGAGGTCATTGATTGCTGAACACTGATTCCTCCTCTGCCTGTTCTTCTAAGGGAGTGGTATTATCTTCAGCATATTTGTGTAAATAGTGTCCTTTTTTTTTTTTTTTTTTTTTTGTTTCGAATTGTATTTTGTAAGTCAGGAGCAATTCTCAGCATTGGTGCAAACCTTACCTGAGCATTTATTTGCCTTTGTTTAAAGAGACCGTACTTCCCTGTGGAAACCATAGGCTATCAAGGACTGGAATCTGCGAAAAGATGTAGTTAAATCACCAGTGACTGTTCCTCTAAATCCCCACAGCAAAAGTGGTTTGGCTGCACATCGGCTTGGAGGTTGATTCAGCGCAGTGCAGAATGCCTGAACTCTTGTAGAAGACTGAGTATACTAGTTTGCTTTTAATCTTGGAGCCCTTCACCACACTGAGGCACTGAGGGACCCACTGAATAATATTTGTTGTCTCCAAAATGTGATTTTCACTTGGCTTGTTATGGTATTGTGTGAATAACTGAAATGCATACCTCTAGGCACGTTGTGTGATACCAGCTGCAGTGTGACACTATGACTAATGTGCATCTACAATGAAATAAACTTCCTGAAGATGTCTTTTTTCATATGATAGTGCCAAGCGACTTCAAAGACTTTGATGTTGACAGTTACAGTAATTGCGCTGCATCCATTATGTTGTTCTTGGTAAATTAGATTTCCCGAGTTGGCCTGAGCAGAGGTGCAGTGTCTCCCATTTTAACCTGCTGTCTGTAATCTGCTCAATACTTTTTCTACATAATGTATTTTGATCTACAGAGTATCAAATTTAAATTGGGGACTCTTTTCCGCCTAGATTACATGCATATATATAGTACACTTTGTTACTGATTCTTCAAGTATCTCTTTCCATATGATGGTGATACCTGGAGAATCAAGGTTATTAACACAATAGCTTACAGGAAAAAAAGCTACAGCCAGGAACCTAATACATAAATAAAAACTAGTGTATTTCTCATTGGAATCCAGAGTATATAACTTACCTGTAGTTGTATCCATGTACTGCTTTCTGTTGCTTTTGCACCTGGCCTGACTGGATGTACTGCTGGATGATTTCTTAGATTTCTCATTAGCCTCGAGTCCCTAGAAAAGCTAGTGACTAAAACAAAAAACAAAACAAGTTAAAAATCATAAAATAAATAGAAGGCGTTGATGATTTCTGGGATATTTTTATGGGGTTTTAAAAAAAATACCACAAATTTTCAAGCGCACATCCTGTCACTCGCTTGCTGGATTTGAGATGTGGTGGATTGCTGAAGCATGTATAGTTCCAGCGGGCCTGATTCTTCCCTGCCTTGCTGCGCTTGCAGCTGTTTGCAGCTGTGCAAAGCAAGTTCAAAATGCTGTCAATCAAAAGATAAATATTTATTCTTCTTTGCATTAAGGATAGTTTATACAACTGCTGTAGACAGGGTGGGCTTTAAAACAGGAGTCAAAATATAATACTAGCATTTTCAGTCCCCTCCTGTGCTGAGAAGCTAAATGACCTGAGTTTAAATGAGCTTTATGCTTACTTTACAAGAATGCAAATGATAGCAGTAGGTTTATGGCAGTGGAGATTAGATTTACTATGCTTACAACAGGTTGGAATGTATTTATCTAATTAATTAAAAAAATAAGTAAGAAGAAAGGCCATATTTCAATTGAAATAGTTCTCATAAAGAAATTTAATTGACAGCTTGGATCAATTCATGTTTATTTGCCTGTCCTGCTGTGCGAAACCTTACTCAGATGATAAGAAAATTATGCTTTTGTGATAGAACACAACTAGCCACACACAGGGAGATAGAATTGAAACACATCCCAGCTCGCCCTGTCATATAGGCTCTTTTATATGTTACTTTTTAATCCACTGTTATTCTATAGCATTATTGCTTTTATGGGGATAAATGTGTAGTATTAATTTTTTAGCTTCAGGCTAAATTTTGCACTGCCAACAAACCATCTTATTTCATATTAGTGCAGCCTCATGATAGTTGCAAACTGAGATCCTATGACTGATGCTATTAAGTCATGTAATATACTGCGTTCTCTTGTCAAAATTTATTTTTGCTATTGTCAACTTTTTAATATGTCTAGGCAGTTTTAAATAATTGTTGCAATAAAATAAGCTTTTGGATGAGAAACGTGCCTGGTGGTTTGCAGAAATGGAAAGTGGCTGAAGCGTATTTATCACTTTGAAATGACAATTTCTGAGATGACAAATCTTTGATTCATGCAGAATATTGTTATTGTATAGTTTTTTTAATTGGAATTCTGGATACATCCCTTAAATTATTTTAAGTATCACCTGTTAATGAAAAAGCAGTGGTCAGTGAAGAATGAAATGAATGATTAGTCTTTATTTAAGATTCAAATAAGTTTTTGTAAAACCATGAAAAAGAAATTAATGTTTGTCTTATTGACTTTCACCTTTAGACTGTGACCAGAATTTACAGTCTCATTTCTGCCCTCACCTGCAAATAAAGCATTTGCCTTCAGGTTAAGGTAATTTGAAGTAGCACCTGCCTTTTAGCCCAGACACCAAGGTGGGGATCTCGCAGCTGTCCCTCTCCCTGCGGGGCCGGAGGTATTCTTCCAACACGTCGAGGGACTGTGCTGAGTGGCGTTCACCTTGTCGTGCTCTCCTTACACTGGTGCAAAGGAGCATTTTGGGCATTCTTTGGGGATTCATTGCTAACGCTCGGGTCTGAACTGCTGTTAGGCACACTTAATTGGGAATCCAGGACTTGTCTTTTTTTTTTTATTATTTATTCCCCCCCCCGCTGCATTTCTTTTGCTCTTTCAAGGTAGCCTGTTTGGCATTGTGCAAAAAACACTTTTCTCCTTGGCTAATTTTTGGCCAATGAAGCTCTAATTCTGTATTTACTCTCTGTGCCGGCTCACCTTTACTCTGCAGGTGATCCAGTCTCCTACCTGGGACTCTTGGAGCATTACGAAGAGGCAGGAAAGCAGACAGCTGCAGTAGGTGCAGTGTGAGAGCTGATGAGGAACAGGGTAGGTCCCACAGCTCGTGCTAGTGTTCCTCTTGGGTCTTGCAGGGAAGGACAGACCCTGGGGGAGAACGTGCCAAAGCAGCACCATTCATTGAGAGAACTGTAAAAAAAACACGAGGTAGATGTTATCTGAGCCAAATGAATTTTTGAAAAATTAATTTTCAGACTTTTTTCTCCTTGTGCAAGTGTCATGAGCCTCTTCTGATTTTTTTTTTTTTTTTTTTTTTGTATGTTCAGCATCTCCACTTTAACTCTTTACTGTACTCACAACTTTAGTTCTACTTAATGGTGGTTCATCCATGAAGTCACCAGTTTACTGTAATGGTGTCCTAACTGAGGAAAGAACAGAGCACCAGTCTTTGGATGAATATTACTTTCCATAAGTGTGATGTGTCACCTCTGTGGCTATGTCTGTGTGCACGGTTCTCCGTTTTCCTGGCCCTCCCCACCAGTAGATCTTGACAATGATGAGAAGTGTGTGTTGAAAAAGCACCTGGAAGTGGCATAAATCTGACAAGGAATAAGCGCTGCCCTGATCTATGCAAGAAGTCACCTGTTGGGAAGGTTATGGGAAGAAACTTTCACTTTATGCTTCTGATCTTACCTGGAGCAAAGCCTCGGATGGCCAGGGTTTCTTTTTGGTAGCATCAGTGACTCGGCTCTTAACACTGGTATGTAGACACCTGAGCAATTCTTAATTGATAGTAAGAGTGATGAACTGCTGTGTGACCTGGCAGTTTTACCACTTTCTTGCTTCGTGCATTTTCCCTTCATGTATCTTTCCTTCACTTTTTTTTTTAATACTCTGTATTCATTAGTCTCTCCCAGGTATCCCTGTCTCATTTGAATTATCTCATTTTAATAGCAATACCAGCATAGAGCAGGTTAATGGAAAACCTACTTAAATGCTGTACAGTCTATGTGTTTGACAGTGTAGTAGTAAAGCTCCTAAAATCCTGGTTAGTCTGAGAGCTTTAAAGTCGAGATATTCAGTTATATAAATGCAAAACGTTTGCATAGTGTATGTACAAAGGAAAAGCCTGTCTGAGTAGGGCATCGTCTTTCTCTTTTTGTTAAAACTGACCACTCGTGTCTCTAAAGATTAATGCAGTGGCTGGGAAGGAATTAGGGCCTGGTTTGGTTAGAGGCTGTTTTTGGAAATAGCTTCCAGAGATTTTTAGAGAACAAAACCTTATGAAACTTTAGTAAAAAGAGCAGCAATCAAGTGACAAGAAGTATCGTGGCAGTACCCAAAGTGGGTCACAGAGTCAGGCTTTTTCAGGGTTTAGAAAGTTAGAGAGACGGATCCAAGGGGGAAGTGTTTTCCATTGCTTTCCTATCAGAGCCATTTTTACCATCCTGTAAGGTGCAATGTGATGGAGCACGTGAGACCCGTGAACTAAAGCACAGCAGACGACGGCCAAGCAGGCCAAACTGCTATGGAGAAGAAAATATATCTTATTTGGCTTGTTTAAACTTTTCAGAGGGAATATTTTAATCATTTTCTACCATGAACCCCAAACCTTTCTATAGGACTTTGGAGATTTATATTAGGAGATCCACCAACTTGTGCAGTGCTGTTCAGGCACCATCTGGAAATAGCAGCATCTTTTCTTTCTAATAATGCCATGTGTTCCAGGCAGTGTGTCTTATTTTTGAGAAACCAGCTGCTCACTTAGGTACCCGTTAACTGTTTACTGGTTTTACAATTAAAAGTGACTTCAGTTGTTGCTAAGAAATGATTGTGCCTGTAGCAGTGATCCTGCTTTTTTTGTATGTTTGCTATTTTTTTAGGACTCCTGTCATTTCCCAGGGAAGATGATGTTGTCTTATTACTTGACATAAAATGCCAATACCTTTATCTTAGGGCAAAAGGATAAACTTTTTAGTACCATATCACTGATTAATACTGATACTTTTCATGTTTAGGTAGCCAATGCAAGAGCAGAGCTGCAATCTGTGAGTACATCTACCTGCTTTATCCCTATGTTTGGGTGTTTGTGAGCTTTGGGTTTGCTACATTTGATGCTTGTATTTTTATGTTAATGCCTGTCAATTAAATACTGAACCACTGTAGGATATATAACTTGCATCTGAATGTTTTGGAGAAGTGTGAGGGTGCAGGCTGTATAGGACTGAGCTCTCCATATGAGGAACGGGGCTTTCCGAATGATGTAGAGAGGTCTATTGCTTTTGCAGGGAAATGGGTGAGGAGCAGGTACAGGCGCCTACATCCTGGTGATGGTCTGAGTGCGTGTCGCTCATAGGCGAGCTGGAGCTGGGCTGGGAGCCTAGGGTATTTTTCCAGCCTTCTTGGGAACCCCACAGTCTGCCAATGTTACCATTTATTTTTCAGATTCCGAAGCAGATGTCATAGACCTGCATTTGTGTAACATTTCTTCCGGATTTTAATTCATGACTGTAAAGTTAGATTTGTCAGGGCGGTTATTTAACCTTATTACCACCAGGGACTGGACTCCCACTTTGTGCTTTTAGACTCTTGTACTCTGTCAATGGGGGTGGCTGATTTTTTTATTACTGACAGTAGTGGTGTCCTGTCAGACAAGTATTTGCAGCGATTTCCAAGAGGTGAGAAAGTGAAATGAGGCGACATATTGCTATAAACTTGAGATATTGCCACTTTTATGCAGCAAAGAAAAGATCCTGAAAATAAAGGCTAATGAGGTGTGCAAAGCACAGTGAAAGTCATAGAAAATGGAAATAATCTTTAAACATTTGCATGATAGTTTCTAGCCTGAGCCAAGTCCTCATATACTCTAGAGCAGACAAGAAGCCTAAGAATTAATTACCTAGTTGATATGCATAGTTCATTAAGATGTGATTTTTAACTGTAATGTATATTTCACTTCACGTTGAATATCCACTGTAGGTCATAGCAAAGTTGCAGGTTGATTTGTTGTTCAGAAGAATTTAGTTTCTTCTCCATCACTTGACTTCAGGAAGCTCTCTGACAGCTCCCTGGAAGCTGAAGGTTTCCTTCATAGGAAAGTGATTTCCCTCCTCTTGAGAGAGGCCCCTTCCTCCATTTGTAAAAGCTAGGAATTAAAGGACAATACTGAATAATAATTTAAAAAATTAGATTTTTTTTTTTAAAAAGGGATTGCTTTTAAGTCGATAATGTCTGAAAAGTCAGTACATAAGAAAGAACAAGTTAAGATGACGTGTATAAGGCTTTCTTCCTAGTTTCTGTCCTTTTTTCAGTGGAGAGAGAATAGCTCTCTGTGCTGTCCCTTACTTACAGTGCTGTCAAGCCTGCTCAGGAAAAGCATTTTTCTAATCTAAGAAAAAAATGACCATTTTATGTGGCCTGTTTCTCAGCAAGAGCTTATGTTTGCATTCTCATTCATTGACATAAAAAGGAGTCCCTTCCAAAGAAGGATGTGCCACATTTCCACTCATTAGTTGTCTATTAGCTCATTCATGGTAATGGATCTTATTTAACCTTTGTGTGTTCTGGGGCCAAGTAATAGATTTTGCTTTTTCAGATTCAGAAATTATGTTGTATGCCAGGATGGTTAAACACTGGTTGTTTTGTACGAATCTTGAAGAGAGAATAGAATTTGGACTTGATTATTGTTTTGTTGCATTTTTAAAAAAAGGTATGTTATTTACTCTGCTTCACATGTTGAGTGGTCTTTTCAGACACTCTCTTTGATGTGACCAGAAATTTTTCTAATCTAAAAATCAATAAGATATTGACTTAAAAAAAAAAATTTAAGAGCAATGACTTTCATACTTTGAAAGCATTATCAGTGGGGCAGTACCAAATGCTGTGCAGACAGAGAAAGCAGGATGCCTCTGTGCATGACCTACATTTCTTTCCTGGTCGTCACCTCTTTGTGCTTCTTTACAGTCAGAGGCCACAGGCAGTGGAAAGAGCTTGAGAGCAGCAAAAGACATTGTGGAAACCTCTGTCCTTCTATTGAGCCTGTATATGTGGCAACTCTGAGACTGTGTATCTCCTCAGAGAGGATTAACCTCTCCTGGTTATCTTGCTGTGATAGGCCTCAGGAATGGGATGCCATCCAGAGGGACCTGGACAGGCTCGAGAAATGGGCCCCTGTGAACCTTGTGAGGTTCAACAAGGCCAAGTGCAAGGTCCTGCACATGGGTCAGGGTAACCCCCAGTATCAAGACAGGCTGGGGGATGAAGGGATTGAGAGCAGCCCTGAGGAGAAGGACTTGGGGGAGCTGGTGGATGAAAAGCTCCACAAGACCCAGCAATGTGCACTTTCAGCCCAGAAGGCCAACCGTATCTTGGGCTGCATCCCCAGCAGCATGGCCAGCAGGTCGAGGGAGGGGATTCTGCCCTTCTGCTCCGCTCTGGTGCAATCCCACCTGGAGTCCTGCACCCAGCTCTGGAGCCCTCAGCACAGGAAAGCCATGGACCTGTTGGAGCGGGGCCAGAGGAGGGACACAAAGATGATCAGAGGGCTGGAACACCTCTCCTATGAGGAAAAGCTGTGAGAGTTGGGGATGTTCAGCCTGGAAAAGAGAAGGCTCCCAGGAGACCTTATTGCAGCCTTCCAGTACCTGAAAGGGGCTTGTAAGAAAGGTGGGGACAGGCTTCTTAGCAGGGCCTGTAGTGATAGGATAGGACAAAATGTAATGGTTTTAAACTAAAAGAGGGTGGATTTGGACTGGATATAAGGAAGAAATTCTTTACTGTGAGGGTGGTGAAACACTGGCACAGGTTGCCCAGAGGGGTGGTAGATGCCCCATCCCTGGAAACACTCAGTCAGGGTCAGGTCAGACGGGGCTCTGAGCAACCTGATCTAGCTGAAGGTGTCCCTGCTCATTGCAGGGGGGTTGAAAGAGATGAGTTTTAAAGATCCCTTCCAACCCCAACTATTCTATGTTTGTATGAAAACACAGAGAGCTTGTCCTCCCCCAGCCTTGGTGCTTGCATGTGTGTTTCACCTGGTAACTGTAACTTCAGAGCTCTGAGATAGTTGAAATTAAGAAGTTTTAGTGTTGTATATACATGTGTCAGGCATTTGGGTTGCACACTGGTTAGCTACAGCCACGTAACGTACCCTTTCACAGCTGATGCCTCTAGTACATGCACATATTAGGTAGAGATGATGCTGTGATAATCAGCAATTCTTGGATTTCATTTTTTCTCTGAAACGGTTTTGGTCTATAGCGTGCAGTAATCCAAGTTAGGCTTGCTTGTCTGTAAAATGAGCAGCACTCAGAAGTGTAACACTCTAGTGCTCAATTAACGGCAGCAGTGGCTAAAGACGCTCGTGCCACGGACCTGCATGTTACTGTCTGTCTGCTGGAGGCTCCCACACCTGCAGCACCAGAGGAATATGCACCCCACACGTCGGTGTCTTGGTGGCTCAGGCTCCTGCTGAAGCCCTGATGAGGATATCTCCCCTCTAGGAGGGTGGCAGAAGCTGCCGCCGCTGCGGTAGGTTAAGGAAGTCGCTGTCCTAGCAGACCATGGTCCAGAGGGTCTTCTCCACTGATGGGCTGTGGCCTCCAATTTTACATGCAAAAATGATTCCCTTGAAGATGTGCTTGCTTTGGTGAGCAGAAAGGTTTTTGGCTCAAGGGAACATTCACAATTACCCAACCAGCATGTCAAAATATGTCATATTATGTAATTTGGTGCACAGTACAACCTTCTGAAAGCACTATAATTTCTTTAAAAATGTTCTGGAGACAATAATTTTTGTTTTCTTTCTAGAATAATCCACATGTCTTTTGTCGGGGATTGTCTTCCATCTCCTCTTGTATTTGATTTTGCAGGGGGAGTTTAAACTCTGAAATCTTTATTGGAGTAGCTTGTAGTTAAGAAAATGCGCTTTTTATTGCCTGTAATAAAGCTGTACTATTGTTGAGTTGTAACTACTAGCAGAAAAACCAAGCCGAGTCCGCATTTCCTGTACTTTGCTGCCTGACTCCCAAAGAGTCTCAGCAGATCAGTTTGGCCCCAAACTCTTCTCATGTGCATTCAGAATTTGGTACCACCCTTACAATCTGTCCTGCCTCTGGAAATTAAAAAAAAAAAGTCAGTCCTCTAAAAATGTGATTTGCTTATAAATCATGGGATTTTAAAGTGTTTTAGTTTTCTTATATCCCACAACCACAGGAATTCACAATTTCCACGTAAAGAATGAAAGCTGAAATACTAATACAGTTTGTTTCGCTTACGGGTTGTTTTTTTTTTTTTTTGGCTGGTTGTGGTTTTTTTGTTTTTGTTGTTTGTTTGTTTTTTTCACATTAAAAAGTCCCTCAAATTTTGTAAGACTTAAGATCAAATCATGAGAACTGGCAGCTTTAGTATTGCATGTTCCCAAATGACCTTGAAGTTTTTTTGCTACACTATTCATTAAATCATTTATGCTGATGCTAGCAGTGTCTATATAAACTTCCCTGAATAATCACAATTCCTTTAAAAAAGTTTGTACATAAATGTGTATTTACAAATAAATAGATAAGCAGTATGCTAAAGCAGGCTGTCAGGCTCACAAAGGCATTGATCCTAAAAGTGTTGCTGAATAAGCAATAAAAATTAAAATAAATATGTGTGCCATTCATCCACTTAAATTCTGTGAATAATCTGATCAACTCGAGCAGAAATGATAACAGGTACATTCAGTGGGAGCAAGGCAAGAGCCACCATAGCACATTCTGGTCTCTATATGATTACGTGCAATTATCCTGCAGCACTGTGTGGCGACGAAATCCTCCTCTGCCACGCTCTAATTTCATGCATTTCCTGATGATCTGGCTGAGCATCTGGTCTCTGAATACAACATGCAGGTGATGCAGCTGCAATTGCCAGTGGCAGAATTGTTTCCTCGACGACAGGAGCGTGTTACTTTACCCTGGTTAATCTATTGTCTCTTATCCTGCTCTTCACCTCCGTCGCCGCATGCTGGATGCAATTCAAGCATCCCGGCAGAGCTGCCTGTGTGGTGAAGGAGACACGTTTCACCCCCAGGCAAGGCTGGCACTTGGTGCAAGTCACACCAGTCTGTCGGTTCCTGAAGCAATATTGATGACAGCTGCGAAGCATTTGCAGGCTCAGCTCTGCTCTCCCAAATCCCAGCCAGCTTACGTCTGGGCTGGGTAAGCAATGGAGACAGGACGTGTTAAAAGTGGGACAGAAGTACATTTTCATTGCAGCCCTATATTTTCATTTTATAGCTAAAAGGTTGCCTTTGATGAAAAGCTTTGCTGCTGGTGCATTTCCTTTGGTACCCAAAGGGAAATCTGTGTGTGGGAGAGGGGGAAGGCGCACAAAAGATCCTAACAGAAGAGATTGCTGCTTTGGCTTTTCCCGTGAGCAAAAACAAGGCCGTGCAAGTGAGATGACCAAATACTGTATCCACACGTTTTCCTGTTATTCATCATAAAGTTCAAACCTTTTTTTGGTGAGAAGACAACTTTGTACAGTAATGTACCTCCTCTGTTTTGTTTAAACAGAATTCTGGTGGTATGGGGACAAAATATTTTTCCTTCTGTCAAAAATAATCACAGTTTTCAGATATCATTTTCTAAGATCACTGGGAAGAGGGCCGCTTTTTGATGGGAGACGGTGCTTGTTTTTATTGACTGGCTCATGCAGCAGTTGACTATTACAGGTAAATAGAGACTAGGATGTGAACAACCTCAATGCTGGTAAAAAGATCTGTGTTTTAATCCTCCAGGTCAGGATTTTGGGTTTGGAAGGTCAATTTCTAGTTTGGGAAAAGTTACAACTGAAGTAAATGTGAGAATCAGTTTACTGAATTACTGTAAACTTTTCTCAGAATCTGTGTAAAGAAATTGATATTGAGGTCACAGAATGGGATTTATTTTGCTGGTTTATTTACCTTCACTTTTTTGAGAAAGTTAGCGCAATCCCAAGGAAGCAGTTTTCTCCACCTCTCCTGCCGTAGTAGCTGTGGGTTGGAAGCTGCCAAAAATCCATATATTTGTGTGCTCCCCCTTCCAGTGCATTGGCTGAGTCTGGCGATCGCTCTGGGCAGGTTCGTCTGAGGGCTGACCCAAACCCCGCTGGCCGCAGAAACAGGCACGGCTCAGGGTGTGTGCATCGGGGCTCAGTACACGTGTGTGTAGGTAGGCTTTTTGACATGGCTAGAAATCAGTTACAGGTTAAACGTTATGCAAAATGTGTGAAATTAAGCTGCAGATGTCTTTGTGGAATGCTGCCAAAGGTGAGGTGTATGGGCTGCATAGGTTGGGATGTAATAATTTCATCAATATGAGGCTGGAATAACAGATCTTATGAAGGCATAATAGAGTTTTGCTGTTCTGCACAGTGAGTAACAGTAAAATTTTGATATGCAACATAGCTATTTTTATAAACACTTTGCTGACTACTCGTGTCTTTTGTTGGTAGCGTATTTCATATCCTTTGACCTGTGAAACTGGCATTCCTTGTGCCATTTTTCCAGTTGTAAACTCTTAAGGAAGAAAAAAAGATACATTTTAGGAAACTCTGAAGTGGTTCAGATAACATGCATGTTGATGCTAATATGATACTGTGTAGGCTTAATGTCCTTCAACGGCTGTATAACCCTTTGGGTAGGGTGGTGCCTTTTCCACTGGTGTAGCAGAGATTCTTTTTGTGTTTGTTTCCCTATCATATCCCATATAGGTCACATCTGACCTTTGATTACTCAGTCTCTCATGGTGAAGCAATAATAAGCAGGAAACTTCATACTTGTGAGAAGAAAAAACTAATGCTTTTTTCATATAATAGTGGCATTGTTTTTAAGAGATGATGCTGCCCTAGGATAGTGCTATCACTGCATAGACTGGCATAAAGTAGCAAATGGTCACTCTCAACAGTACTTCTCTTGTAAATAAACTGTTGTTTTATGTATGTTTGTAAGTAACTGTGTTTCTGACAATCCAGGTTTTATTTTTTGGGAGTGGTGTTTTTTTTAAAGTTATCTTTGGAGTTGCTTTGCCTTAGGGCTGATAGGTTTAGACTTGTATAAAATGCAGGTTGCTTATGTAATTTAATGTTCAGATGTCCACTGTGCTTTAGATGGCTTACAGATACGATTATATTATTAAACTTTAGCATTTATAATAGTTCACAGCAGTCATGAATTCTTTTTAGTCATATTTTTTGTCTCAGAAATTGGTAATTAAAGAAAATTCATTTGAAAATTGAAATCCTGTCTTCAGTATGCTGAAGGTTATGAAAAGTTATATACCTGACGTATAATGGGAAGATGTCTTGGTCAGTCATACAATAAAATTTTCGTATGTCCTTTTTACCAGCTTCACGCTTAAATGTTACTAACCCAGATGATATGAATAATGAAATGGAAGTCACAACAACAGAAATCATCTGTGCTTGAAGATACCTTTGAGTTTATCTTTTGTAATGGCTCAAAAGTGGCAAAACAGTATTTCTTGTCCACCATGACAGTGTGAGGGAAGCTCTGGATAGTCATTGTGTTTCCTTCAGTGTAGTTGTAGACTGTGATTCAGTTGAGGTTCTCAAAGTTTTTTTTAGCCTTTTTGGTGCGTTAAATGTTTGATTCCTGACTGGTTTTTTTTAATCCAGTTGGAGCTGAATTAATTTTGTGAGCATGTTAACAAACAGATACTCATCTGTCCTGAGGCAAGCTCTGCTGCTGGGTTCCTACAGGCTTCTCTGTGGCTGCTCCTCTTGCTGGTTGCCTGCCGATGGGCAGACAGGACAGATGAGAGAGTATGTGCTGTGGCATCCACAGGACACTTGCATTGCTTGTTATAGATCTTTGCCTTATTATGGCACAAGGCAAACAGGGCAGCACAGACAAGCAATTTGATCTCTTCATATACTGCACTGGTGTGGCCCCACTTCAAGTACTGGGTGCAGTTTTGGGTGCTGCAATATGAGAAGGACATCAAACTATCAGAGTGTGTCCAGAGGAGGGTGACCAAGATGGTGAAAGGCCTTGAGGGCAAGACTTCTGCTGAAGCAGCTGAGGTCACTTGTCTTGTGCCAGAGTTATAGCTGACCAGCAGTAGGACACAAGAAAATGGAATAAAGGTGCATCAGGGGAAGTTCAGATTGGACATTAAGAAAAAGCTCTTCACCGAGAGAGTGGTTGGTCCCTGTTACTTCTTTAGGTGTGTACAAAAGGGCTCAGAAATGATAAAGCCACAATTTTCTCTAAACTGGATCAATTTGTAACTTCCTGTTGTGGCTTGTTGGAGGTGTTTCTCATTATTGCAAATGGAAAGATCCCTAATCAATGATGGTTGTTGTAAAAAGGTTACTCCTATATGGGTTTTAGGATTGTTGGAGGTGGCGGTTAGTCAATAGCCTGAAGTATGAAAGAATAACAGGTAATTGTGAGATGTCAGAAACAGCTACTGGTATGTACAAGCAATGGCTTGGTGCACAATGCACGCGGGATGGAGTTCTCATTGCGACTTTCACGTTGGTTTGAATTGGTTGTCTTCTTCTTTCATCAAGTGCTTTCAGCTGTTGAAGTGAAATATTTTCCCATGTCTGCCTTTTTTCCATGGTACAGTCTTTGTTTGGACAGTATTTGATAAGGATCTGTAGTTGTTGATGATATCCTACTGATTGTCAAGTAAAGAGTATGTACTTCAGTTTAAACTCCATGTATTGGGAAGATAATTTTGCCTTTTGCATGATGCGTCCAGTCACTATCAGTATGTTGAATTTATGACAGAAGTTTAAAACAGATACTGATAATCAGTATCTTTCTGTAAAGGTAGAATCAAAGAAAATTCGCTGTGGAGGATTGCCAGCATTGTCTATCTGTTGCAGAATACTGTGTAATTTTTTTAAACCTTCAGTAACTCAAGAGCTTTACTTCATTAATGGATGTAAACAGGAAAATTGCCAGTTGGTATGGAATGGAAGAAACAAGAACTGAAGGACTAGCATTAAACGGTGGCTAGGGCACATTTTTATTCAGTGTTTTATCTTCTTTGCATTATTTGAGCTTTCTTTTTACTTTTTGTCAAAATGTGGTAACATCAATTCAGCACTTTTTTTCAGGTTTATGTTGTCTCTCTGCTCATAATTATTCGTATTAAAGCAAAGTGTGAAGAAATATACGAGGACTGGTGCAGACTGTGTGTGGATTGATATTGACAGATTTTGCTATGTTAGAAAGCGAGAAAACATAGACTTGTCTAAATCCCCTTTAGGACTAGCATTTGCTAAGTGCTAGATGAAATCCCACGTGAAGGTTTTGCATTCACTTCGGTACAGCCTTTCAGTGAGGTGAAACAAGACAGTTTGAGGCATAACAGATCAGGTAATGATTACTTCATCAGCTGATATGACCTCACAGAAATTTAAACTGCACCTTGCCTAAGGCCTGATTTTTGCAAAGAACATCATCTAGTTCTTCATTTCAGGCATATTTGAATCCATTCTAGTTGAGCAAAATACATGTCGTCTTCTTTCCTACCTTCTGTTAAATAGCTGCCTGACTGTAACAGGGAAGGAAGAGCCACCAAAACACAGTACAAATCACATTGTGTCTCCCAAAAAGTGTTGGAACATGTAGAATATCAGAAACTGGGCCACACCAGTCATTTGGGTCTCCGGTTGCCCAATGACACATCAGCAACTACAGCACAAATACATAAGAGTTACTTCTGTGCTGCAAACCTCTCCTGGTGGGTCAGGTTCCCTGGTGGACTCTCCAGCCTGCTGATCATCTGGAGCAGCTTCAGAAAGGCTGACTGGGTTTCCCCATAGCCTGCTTATCTCTTGTTGCTGTAGGTAGCTCCATGTCTGCCCACCTTTGGTTTTCTCCAAAATGCTAATGTGTAAGTCGGCCTTTTCGGGGACTTTCTTTATTTGCTAGAAGGGCAGAGCTCTGTTCTGTTACCTATCCTGGAACTGCTCCCTTAAAACAACTTGTTTCTGGAGTCTGTATTCATTCTTCCATGTCAGTGGAGGAAAGATGCTTCACTAGGGTTTAATCAAGCTCTTAAATACGGGGATAAAAGGGAAAATCTATGGTTTCTTTGTTTTGGTGTTTGTTTGTGGGTTGTTTTTGTTTATAGAGTGAAAATGCTACACTGAACATAATTCCAGCACGTTCTTGTTGAATGCACACAGGAGCCTGAAGGAGCTAGTCTCACCATCTACTTTGGCCTGCGCATATGGATGATGGGCGGTGTAGCACAAGGGCATTGCAAGAAAGAAACTTAGCTTTAAATAGGTGCAGCATGACCCATTTTCCTGTCTTGTGCTGCATGATGTTCTGCTGCTGGCTCCTGTTTGTGTGAGCTGATCCCCTTCAGTGCTTTTGGCTCTATTGACCCTTGGGTTCATCAGTGGCTGGAGCTAATGTCCAGCCTGTTTTATAACCATGTATCCCAAGGTCTGCCCTTCCTTACTCTTCCATGCCATTATGGGTGTGGAGGAGGTTGGCATCCTCTGTGTCTGATCCAGACGCACTGGAGTCGGAGGGCAGGGACTAGCTCTGTATTGTGCCTCTGTTTAGCTATGCAAGGCGCACAGCCTGGCATGGTAGCAAGCGCCAGTACCGAGTTTTGATCTATTATCTTGGCAGGGAGGGAGGGGAAAAAAAACCCTTAAATTTTACTCTTGGGTGAATCTTAATCTTTAAATTAGTAGGAATGTGAGTTTTCCCATGCTACAATTTTAAAATAACTGTAATCATTTTAAGAAAATAAAGCCTAGGAACATTATGATGTTGAATGTAGAGTAAACTGGTGTTTGAAATGCTGTGTTGTACATCTGTACATACCGAAAAAGGAGTTTAATTTCCTAATTTGTTTTGGATCTTACCCCCCTTTCCTCATGTTCATCCCTGTTTTATTTTCTTCCTTTTGTGTCTATAATTGCATGCATTATTAGAACTGGCAAGATGAGCACCTCCAGATGCATCCTACAGGAACCCAGCCAATTCTGACTCTATTCCCATGTCAGACTGCATGCCAAGTCAGTGAAGCTTGGTTGTCAAAATCTATTCTCTTTCTACACTGCTTCTAAACCTGTCTTCTCATAGAATATTTTGATACAGGGTGACTGATGATAACCTCAAGAATTGTCCCAAGCTTAAGAAGGTGTCTTTTAGTATATTGAACCATCCTTCTTAAAAGTAGTATTTTGAAATAGTATGATCTAGGAAGCTTTCCTTATTCTTCTATCAGATGAAACGAGGGGTTTGAAATCTGTCACATTGTACCTTTCACTCTTTTTGTGGTGATTTTGTTTTTGTTTTTAACTTTCTCTGAATTTTTATGCTCTTTGAATTAAAAAAAAAACCCATTCACTATTTTTACCAAATGTAATGCATCGGAACTAGATGATGTTTGAGGCCCCCTCCAACCCAAACCATTCTGTGTTATGATTTGTTGCAACAAGACAGCACCTCCTCTTCCTTTTGGGGAAGAATATACTAATTTTACTTACTATTTTACAGGTATCAGGCAACAGCATATCAACGTTGCTCCTTCTACAGGATCTTTTCCTAATTGGAGATCTCTGCTATCACCAACATGGCCTTCCACAGAAGCTAAGACTTCCTCAGTAGCTGATATTTCTATGGGACAGACTTTAGAGAATGCAAATTTGCTTCAGATGATAAAAACAACACTGACTGGCACACGTATCAGGACTTCAGATCAAACTCATTTGTCGCCCACCATTTATCAAGGCAGTGGAAACAGTGCATCCCAGGAACCCGCTGAAGTTTCAGCTGAGTCACCTCTGAGGTCATCATCTCAAGATGCAGATGAAACAGCTGCTGTATCAGGTTTGCCTCAACTTGGTATGTTTGCCACATTGTCCACTACACCATCAGTGACACATTCGAGTACAGCTGTCCCATTTCAGCTACTACCATTAGAAACACCCTCCATTTCAAAAGGAAGCACATCAGGATCAGACATGCTTTCTGCTGTTCCATCACCATCATTGTCTTCATTGGTAATTCAGTCACCTCATACCATTAACTTTTCTAAACCAGCTGTACTGCCCACCAAAGTGCCTCTGTCTGATGCAGATCCTGAAGGTTTCTTCAACACAGATTCAGCCAGCTCGCAGGTTAGTGAAAGCAGAAATAGTCCTCTAAACACGGTCACTGTAGTACATTCCAGTATGGTGAATCACAGAAAGGGTCACGAATTGTTAATAGGTTCCATGCCTTTCAATCTCTTTGGATCGACAACAGTGCATTTCACAGAAATAGTGGGAAAAGGGTCTCTTTCAGAAAGAACCTCTTTTTTGTCTGTATACTCTGATATTCCTGTGTCAAAAACATATCAGTCTTCCCTGCCAGTAACTTCCAGAAGCCTGTCACAGTTTCCTAATAAGAGTATGTACAAAGTATCTTCTACTGGAGTAAAACCAAATAGTCAGCGTTTTAAAGCAGCATTGACTGACAGAAACAGTGATATCACTCCTCTGTCATCACCAGTTTTTCAGGATAAAGCAGAGATTCCTACATCAGTCTTCCATCCTGTGGGTACTCCACATCTAATACCCCAAATGAGTCATCCTCAGTCTTCCACAGCACTGACTAATTGCACTACAGGCTCTACCAGTGCGGCGTTCATGTTATCAGCTTCCAAGAGCCTGGCTGAGGTCTCCAGCTCAACAGAGAACATGTCTTCCCTTTCATTGCCAAAATCACTTATTCCAGATGCAAAGCATGCTCGCAATGCAGTGCTGCCAGTACGAGCATTTAGAATTGAAACAGATTTTCTCTTTAGAAATGCAGCACACTCCTCTTCAACAAGTACAAGGTCCCCCTTGCTAACTGAGACAAACGACACCTTTACTAGGGTAGCACGCGCAAACCGTGCAAGTGCAGCAGCAGCCGATGAGAATACTTTGCAAATCCCTTTGACTCTTTCCTCGCATCACTCAATGGTGGCTCTGAATCAGACTTTTGCAGAAGACCTGAGTGATCGAGCTTATCAGGCAAATGGCAAGCGGCTGCCAGCTGCTTCTGCGCGTGCTTTCCCAAATTCTGGTGGCTTTTCTGTGGCAAGAACAGCTCAACAGCCTTTCACAAGAGGGATGACAGCAAAGATGTCCACAAACATTAACGCTAATAGCGTTCTGCCTTATAGATCTCAGCTTTCCAAAGTCTCTCCAAATACCCAAGCCAGTAAACTCCCCAAAGAATCAAAGATAGCGGGCACTGTTTTGGAAACAGGCATGATGAGTCCTGATCTAGCTGCAGTGCTGTTAATTACTTCCACTACAGGCCTTTCAAAACCTGAACCTGCTATCACAAATACATCTGCTACTAGTATCTTTGTAACTGCACTTCTTCCACTTGGAGATGCAGAAAGTCCAGATATAACTGCAAATAAAGACAGAAATATGAGAGTACCCACTGTTGTGACACCACATACCGAATATTCACCTCCAAGAGCTTTACATCATTTTGCCTTTGGTCAGACTTCACGTTCAGTTGATGGAAAGCATCTTGCCTCTGTCATGCCTCCAGCATGGGTTACGTGGCCATCACTGATTTCTAATGTGATGGACAGCCATGGCTCCAGCTTTTCTGGGTTTTCGAGTGTGGACTCTGAAAGCAATTTAGATCCTGTCAGCTCTCCTGAAGTCGCAACTTCAGCTTCTACGTGGACGAATACAGCATTGCTGTCTCCAGCTGGCATTAGTATTCCTTCGGTAAAAACTTCCATTCAAATGGCAGTAAGAGAAGTTCTTCCAAGTAATTCTCTGTTGGAAACCAAGTACCATGTACCATACTCAGTAGTTTCAAGTCTGCAAGAGAAAATGAATACAAATAAGCAGTCTCTCTTCTCCACTCCTTCAGCAAACTATACATATGCAAACTCTATTCAAAATGTTTCAAATTTACCCTTTGCTGGAACCAAGTCGAATAGTTTTCCAGAATTTGATGTAGATTCATTTGCACTGAAAACATCTCCTGCTCAGTATTCGTCCCTTGCTACCACTTTGACAGTGCCTGACCCCCTGCAAAAAAAGCATGGAAGCACAGCTGAAAACGTTGCTAATTTCTTCACTGTTGGAGACGTTAATATCAGTATACGCTACGAAACACCTCTCCATTTACATGTACCTCCTGCTAATGATGCAGGTGCTTCCCCTAGCACTCTAGAATCACAAACAACTGATGCTGGAAAGATTACTTTACTGACAAAAACCTTAGGCACAACACCAGCATTGGCTTTTCAGCTCACTGACAACTTGACTTTTTCTGCCAGCTATGACAACAGTGTCACCCACAGCACACTGCCAGCTGAGTCCCCCTTTCCCATAACCAAGCCTTCTAGATCAACCCTCTTGCATAGTTTTATTACAGAAGATGACATTGGTTCTGGAAATTTACCAGAATTTGCAAATGACCAGTTAGAGTCCTCTGGTTATTTGGTTACAGATGATAAAAATCCAGCTACATTTATTGTGGAGGAGTGGGACACAAGTGCTACAAGACATAATCTAATTTCCGGTAATATATCTCATAAAGCTACCAAGGGCATTCCATTGCAAACTCCTACCGCCAGCGCTCTGCAGTCAGTCATCATAACTTCTGTCCATGCATCACCAACACCACTAACTTCTCCTTTTTTGTCAACAACCAACTTTACCCATTCTGTCATTACAGTGTTATCTGGAGTATCTTCTGGTGCAATACCTACAGTAGGAACTTCAGAAGCAAAACCACTAACAAGAAAGGCATCTCCAGCTTCACCAGTGCCACCTTCTTCCCTCTTTTCTCTAGGCACTGAAAACACACCTTTGCCATCTGTGATGGCTTTAAGCCCACCAGTACTAACACTAACAAAAAATAACACTGCCACAAAATTGGCATTGGATCTAAGCTCAGTAGGAACACATACAGATTTTCCTTTTGCAACAAGAAACGCAGCTGCATTACCCGTGGACATGACAGCTATGCTTAGAACCCCTAAAAGCAGCACGGTCACATCTTCCACACTTGCACCCACAGCACATGTACCAAGGCAGACAGAAACAACAGTAACTGACAGCCAGAAGTTCCCAAGCTCAGAAATCACCAAAACATCAACCCCGTATCCACTGACAATGACAGCAGCTTTGACATCTATTACAGCATCAGCGAAAACAACTAGGCTTCCCCCTACTCCAGTGGAAAACACCTCTGCTCCTCCCGAAACCACGGCAGCAGCCGCTTTCGCTAACATGACAGCAGTTCCTCCCCTGGATTGCCGGCTCTCCAGGAACCTTATGGTTAAAACAGGTACGTGGGGCCACTGAATTTACTGAAAGGACCTGAGCGGGAAAGACACTAAAGTGTCAAAGAGTGTGAGGGCATTAGTGATTAATCTGGGAACAAGGCTGCTGCACTGACAAACGGGACAGATAAAAGCAGGGTTGCTAGTATAGGGAGGACATTGGCTTTATTTGTAGCTTGGATTTTACAATGAGTGTGTCAAATGAAGTAGTGAGATCAGGTGCTCTGAAGATCAGCAGGTCACTGCAGGGATCTAGCAGACCCACCTCTGTGAAGGGACCACCCAGTATGACATGCTGTTTTGGTCTCTGCTTTGCAGTAAGGAGTCTGTGTCACTGAAGAAGACCGTGCAGTAACCTGGATCAGTCTTTGGCCCCGTTTGCATATGAGTACCTAATTCTATCATTACAGACTTATTATAAAATAACGTTTAGTATTTAGAATTGTACACCTCAAAATGGGGGGTTTTTGAACTTTCTACGTGAACAGTACCACTTTTGGCACTAGCTGTTTTTTTAGCCAGCTTTTCCTCAGCTGTAAGAACTCTGAACTAAAGGGGTCTGGAGAGGTCCCTTGCCCAGGCTTCACAGAAACTTTGTATGGTAGCACAGCGCAGCACCAGAAGCTGTGTGGATCTTGGAGATCTCAGCAAAGAAGAATAGCTACATAAAAGGGTTTATGACCTTGTATAGAACTGAATGATGCTGGGGACAATGAAATAAGCAGCTTTTGGACCTAATGTGTGTTTAGTAGCTGGTAAATATCTATACCAGTAGTATGATGAGTACAACAACTTTTTCTAAAGATAGAAGTAGCTTCTATACAGTATATGATTGAAAGTACTTAAGTGCAGCTATAAAAATCTGTCTGCAAATTATAAGAGAAAAATGAAAAGCTAGTGATAACGTTAATAAAGAAGGTGTACAGATACTTCCTAGATGGAATATAAATGTAGCAGTGGAGTAACACGTTTCTCTGTTTATTTAACTCTGGCTGTGAAGGTATGAAGCACACGTCCTTTATGTGGGCCTGCCTGTGCGGCACCAGCTCAGTCCCCTGGGAGTGCTGCACCAGTCTGTCTGCAGGCAATTGAGTGGATTCCTACCTCACTCGGAAGGGCAGCATGGCAAAGACTTGCTGTTGCTAAAGAAATTGCAGTTGTTAGACCTCAATCTGGAAACAAGGGGCTATTGCCATGGGATGAATAGGGAACCGGGAATGCTGCTGAATCCCTGCATTTCTTGCTCCTGTTGGAGCTGCTGCAAATCCTAGCTGCTTTGATGATCTCCACCCAGCTTGCACAACATGATACAATTAAAATAAGTAAACAGTAGTATGGTGAAATATCAAACCAGCATGTGGCTTTTGTTGTTCCACAGTCCTTTTTCTGAACACGAGGAGGATGCTGATCAGCAATCTCTTCAAGGAGAGTGTGAGAAAAGGACTCAACCAAGTGCTGAGACAAGCTTTCAACCAAAATGTCAGTGCTCAGGTAAGCATGCTTGGCTTGCCTGCATGATCTCACCAAGAGAATCCCAGCTGGCTGTAGCTCCAGTGGTGTCTCTGGGAGCGGAGCACCAAGATTTTTCTATGGAAAGCAGGCACAGGTGGCACCCACTCTGGTCTCTAAAAATACAAGGACCACTCCAAAGCTTTTGCCATTTTATTTGATGAAGTTGAAGGGGGAAATGCAACTTTATTCTTGGTATGTTTTGGGAAATGACAACTGACAGCAGTTTGCTCCTCCCCCTGAACTCAGAGATGACTTTGGTTCACGGTCAGACAAGGGCTGCTGTGGTCAGCCTGGATCAATTGCAGGAGGAGGGCTGGTAAATGGGGTGTCACTGCTGTCAGCCCGCTCCCTGGTTTGAAAACTCAGTGCCTGACAAGTGCAATTCCACAGGGATGAAAATCTTGAGCAGGGAGAAAGCACGTTTATTGAAAATAAATGAGGGAGACGTGTTCATCACTTTGCAGGTAAACTGCAAATCTGCTGCGCTGCTGCGTGTAAGAGCTGGCTTAGGTGGATTGCTGGGCACTCTTCTCTGCAACACAAGTTCCTGCGCACTTAGGCAGGGGTTTGTGCTGAGTCCAAGGCTGTTATGAGTTATTCTCACCAAGCCACTGGGATGGAAAAAAGTAATTTTACTCAAAATAGAGGGCATCAAGTCCCCATGCTTTATTGCTGCAAGTTTAGGTGATGTTAGTCTGTTTGGGAGTTGTATATTCCTGAGGCTCAGTAGCAGCAATGAAAACTGTCAGACTTATTCTCCCACCTTCTTGTAAACCCGACAGTAGTTGTCTTTTTCTAACGGAGGAAACGAGCTAAAACTTAGTGTGGAGGACCAGTTCCAGGGCTTAAACTTTTTGGAAAATACAGAACATTGAGGTAAAACTCAGCTCATGCTTTGGCTCACAGTGTGTTCATTCTTGTGGTTTGTCATTTCTACTCATATAGGTGATACCTTAATCATCTGGGACAGTATAGGAAAAATAGTATAGAAAAGACAGCTGAGGTTGAAGAATCAAATATTGGAAACTTTTTTCTTTCAGAAACCTGTCTCCAAACCTGCAGTGACAGACACATGCACAAAGTCAGTGTACTTCAGGTGTGAAGTAGAAGCTGGATGTTCTCTGGATTCTCTGTAGTTTTACATTCATAAGTAAAATGTCCCAGCATATCTACATGAATGAAGCCCCAGTCTAAATTCGAGGAACATGAGCTGTGGTAGCAATGCTCCACTGCTTCAGAGCACGTTTTGCATGGACTGGGTCTAAAACTCCCTGAGTGCTTTTGCTAATACCGTGTCTGATCTGACGCTAACTGATCCTGTAGGGTTTATAGGGCATTACAGGATAAAAACCCTGCAAGGGAGCTATATTCAGGACAAGAAGTCCCATCAAATAGTGGCTAAACTGCAAGCAAAATAATAAAAAAATATTTCCCTGTGTGTTTTAGGTTGAAATCCTGGAGCAATCAAATAATGTAACAGTTGGTTACTACGTTACACGGGGCAGACTGGTTTTTATGCCAGCTGCTGTAATTGAAAGGCTTCTTGCGTACGGCGTTAGCAATGCCACAGCAGACATAAAGCAGCACGTACCACATCTGCAGTCCGTGGCAGCCCTGGCCTTGCCGTGGACGCCTCTTCCTGCGTACCACTTCCAGCTGAAAACAGGTGAGCGAGGTCCTGCCCGCCCGCAACCGGGATTGTGCATGTGTTAACGGTCTGTGTACGGGGACGATGCTGCTCCTCCTCCTCTTTGCTGTCCTGCCTCAGCCCCTGCTCTTGGGTGCAGCAGCAGGACAAGCTCTGCCTTGGTTTCACATGTTGATGTTCCTGGCACAAGCAGGGCAGCCGGCACGTGCATCTCTGTCCTGCACGGTACTCTGCTGTCACCTCTGTTGTCACTGCTGGGGAGTGAAGTGGCCTTGCGTTAGGGAGGAGTCACGCCAATGTGTTTGACCAAGACTAGGCGTTTGATTAAATGGACTTTAGTTGACGGGTTGTGATATAACCTGTGTGTTTCTTTTGAGGTCAATCAGATGAGAAACATGACTGTATGGTGTGTATACATATGGTTCTGGCTGGACCCATGGGATTTGAGCTAGGTCCCAGCTGACTGACCCAGGGTCGCTGTGTAACCCCTCTGTACAGTAGCAAGCATCAGTGCAGAGCAGTTGTAATGCAGCAGAACAGTATAATCTATGAGCGGGCAGAGTGTACTGTAAAACAACATATTCATTTGTAAAAAGATTTCTTATGTGTGTCCTTACATGTTTATATACACACACTTACTGCAATTACCCAGTCAAGTATATTTTTCCCAGTACGAACAGAATGAGAATTAATATTATGATTGATTATGTCTTTCAAAAGCAAATGACTTCGAAGAATTAACAGTATAATTTGTGTTTTAGAATGATTTCACTTACTGCCTGGTTCTGGGTAAGTGTTTGTGCAGTGAACTGGTCTTACCACCTTTTATATCAATGCAGAAACAATCTCCATTTGTTTGTGGAGAGTATCAGCTCTAGCAATGCAATTTAATTCTTACATTTTGTCTAAATTAAGGCTAGTTTAGTGCAGTGCTTGAATGACATGTGTGATCTGATATATGATCTGATCTTATGTGGCATTGTTTTCACGTGCTTAATTTGTAAATTGGTCGTCTTGCTCTCAGACTTTACAGGAATTACGCAAGCAGGAATGTTTTGTCCACATACAAATACGTTGTTCCTTTTCCAGAGCTGCAGTTTGTGGGTCAAACAGACAATATCCAGTCATGCAAATTTGTTCAGACTATGGAGCAACGGTTACAGAGAGCGTTTCAGGATGCTGAAAGAAAGGTCTTAAACACCAGCAACAACTTAACAGTTCAGGTACAATGTTGTGTGCTTTGCCAGTGCCTGTTGCCAAGCTCTCTGGGTTATTTTTTCCTATGTGTATGCTTGTATTTCAACATAATGCCTTTGATAGCCACTATGGAAGTAAGTTTATGGTTTCATCTGAAATAAGATTGTTTTATTTATTGCAAGAGGACTTATAAATGCATGATTTATAGAAGACTGTTCCTGTTATTTTCATTAATTTGAATTTTACTGTTTGTATTTAGATCATTAAAGTGAAATTCAAATAAAGATAAATATACAAAAATATTGTTCCAAATGTATATTTTTACAAAGTTATTCTGACACATTAGTTGCTCTTAGTGAGGCTGTTCAGGTATAAAGGTAGTGTCATGAGTAGCTGTTTGTAATGTAATGGAATATATTTCTTTCTTTTGTTTGTGTGCATTTGAGTTCTACACTCGCAGACCCAAATTCACTGTTAAGGGCCTGATTTTTTGCAGAACTTTATATGTGTAGTGGGCCAACACCCTTATGCTCTGTGCCATATTTCAGGAATAAATAAATTACCCTCTGGGTGACATTATGAGATGTATTTGACGTGTTATAAAACTCTGTGTATGGACTTGCACTTGTCAGAATAGTTTGCATGTAGCTTACAAGAAGGAGAAAACTGGTCATCACTGCTCTGCTCAGTTACTTTCATACTGTCTCTTGAGAGCTCAGAGAGGAAGAAAACTGCGTGGCGAGAGATGATCTGCTGCAGTAGGTAAAGTGATTATCAAGGGTTTCAACAGCTGGACCTGTGGTGCTGAGGGGACCTTCAAGGTGGCTTATTTGCTCACAGAAGAAGTTGTAGATCTTACAAAGCACCGAGGAAATTTTGTAAAGATCCCTAGAAGAAGGTGGTAGTTGTGGTTTTTGTGGATATTGACGACTTGGAAAGTGATAGGATGGAAGTCTTGGAGGCAAGATATAAACTGGGTAGTAAGATGCTCAGGAGTGTGATCTTCATGATAAGTTTTTCTGAAATTATTCCAGTATCATGCAAAGAATGAAGCCAGTGCAACAGAAAACAGTATGAGGGTTTTAGATGAATTACAAACTGACGAGCAGTTCTGGAGCAGATGGAGCGGATTCAGCAAAGGCGTTGCTGCAGTACAAGAGCAGAGAGAATGGCAGCAACATGTGTAAAAGGCATGAAACAATTTCTGCGCAAGGAGCAATTAGATCCGTCATGGTTCTCTCACCATGAGTGGTGTAGTGAATCAGGACTGATCATTTAGAGTTTCCCATAACAGAACTACTCAGGTTTAAATAAAAAACAAAATTCTTTCACACAGTGGGTAATAAGATCTTGAAGATGTCTGGATGTAACTGCAGAAAAAGTATGGAAGTTACAAAAAGCAACTGGCCAGACATAGAATAAAAAGTCATCAACACTTTTTAAACCCAGGCATATAATTTACGGCTAAGACCATAGCTGTGGGCTAACCTTACGCTGCAGAAGAGTCTCCTCTCTCCTCTCCTCTCCTCTCCTCTCCTCTCCTCTCCTCTCCTCTCCTCTCCTCTCCTCTCCTCTCCTCTCCTCTCCTCTCCTCTCCTCTCCTCTCCTCTCCTCTCCTCTCCTCTCCTCTCCTCTCCTCTCCTCTCCTCTCCTCTCCTCTCCTCTCCTCTCCTCTCCTCTCCTCTCCTCTCCTCTCCTCTCCCCTCCCCTCCCCTCCCCTCCCCTCCCCTCCCCTCCCCTCCCCTCCCCTCCCCTCCCCTCCCCTCCCCTCCCCTCCCCTCCCCTCCCCTCCTCTCCTCTCCTCTCCTCTCCTCTCCTCTCCTCTCCTCTCCTCTCCGTGCTCATTCTCCAAACATCTGCTCTCAGCCATTTGTAAGTGGACGCTGGCTAGGCAGACTTTTGGTCTGACCTTAAACTCTTCTCTGCTGCTTTTATTATACCATGTTTTATGTTTTTACGTAGTGGTCCAAATCATAAAAATGGGGTATTTAAATAACATTCATGAATGATGAATGCTGTCGGCCCTACCTACAGTATCAGTTGCCAAAAAAACATCCCTCTAGTCCTATGGCATGAGTTTTCTGAGAAAACGTTTTCTCCCATTCCTGCCTCACCTTCGCCTCTCTGCTTCCTGCATAAAACTGGTGTTTGAGGATCTGATCCAGTACTCGCTAAATAGATTTGGTCTTTAAATGCAGTCATCAGATTTGGGCTCAGGAAGAGACTGGCATGGAGCTAAAGAGGGGAGGAGAGCCAGCAATCGTATGATGCTAGGAACAAGAGAGACATGACATCCCTTTAGTTCCTGTGGAAAAGGGGTTGGTGTTGATAACTGCACTCGGAAGGCAGCAAAGAGAGGAAGACATGCAGGCCACATCCCTCTCATCAAATACTGAACATTTTTTTCTCATATGCATTCTATCCCTCATCTTACATTTCTTGGTAAAAAACAGGGAAAAATGTTTTTGGTCCTGACTGCACCTTTCCTGCCTGCCGCTGTCCTCCAGTAACCCTGCATGTGCTAAAGTAGGAATTAAAGTATCACAAACTGTTTTACACAATCATGCTGAGTGAGCTGTGTCTAATCCATTGTTCAAGTTAACTTCTTCCCAGTTTGTTTGCACTGGTTTTGGGTTTTTTTGGTTGTGTACTTTTTTCTTCTTTTTTTCCAGCTGAGCTGAAACACAGCTACACATTATTTCTTTACCTCTGTTTCAGATTTTGAACACCTCCAACGTCTCCCAAGCTGTCACTCTGTTTTATGTAGTGAACAATCAAAGCACAACTCTAAATGGCACTATTTCCAGCAACCTTCTTAATCAGCTGTCAGCTGAGCTGGTGGGCTTCTATCTAACCTACCCGCCTCTCACCATTGCAGAATGTAAGTTATGCGCTTCCCAGCACACAGCTCCTTAAGATTAGCCAGCGTTGGGCTTTTGCTTTGCAAGCACCATAAGCTTTATCGTCAAGCTCACAGATTGTAGGTGTTCTTACTGATGACTTTTTAAATTTTTTTTTTTTTTAAAGGAGGGGGGTTACGTGAGGGGGTGTTCTGGGTTCAGTGTTTACTGTGGCTGCTAGAAACACTGGTAGATAATTAAGAAAAACACATATATGCTGTCATTAATAAAAAAAATGATTGTGCCAGGTACCAAACAAAATTGATAAAATTGTAATTTTATATAAAGCAAATACAGTGTCCCCAGTTCTCCATTTCAGGAAAACTTTGTAGAGCACTTGAAGTTCATCTTCAGCATAGCCCTTTACTTCAGTGGAAGACTAAGCCCCCAGTGCTTGCTCCAGTGGCAGGGCTGGGTAGCACACTTGGAGTGTGTATTTGGAGAGTGGGCAAGCTCTGTCTATGCTCTGTGTATTTGCTGAACTTCATCCTCAGTTTAAAATGGGGTCTAAGCACTTTATAGTGTCAATAACTTGCTTGCATTTCAGTTGTTAGGAAGAGTCAGAGGTACAGAGAGGAAGAGAAAGTGGTGTGTCTGGGCAGCCTGTGAGTCATATATGCTCTCTGACTCTGCATGCTGATTTCTCTAGTGAATAAAGGGACAAGACATTTGATTATGGAGATTTCTGTTTAATCTGCTTGTTAAACTTGGTGTGTGAAATTAAGCTCACTGTAGAGCCAGGTTATCCGTTCACTGGAAGTGAGGGGAGACAGGGACACGCTGAGTACATCAGTGCGTGGTAATGGGCTCTGGTTAAGGCAGGGCAGGTGTCAGCTGTTCTCACTGTGTGTAAATCTTCATGAGGTGCTTGTTAAATTTGAAATATCATGTTCAAATGCAAGTAAAGATCTGGTTAAGCTTCTGGTGACTATCAAACTGACTGATAAGGCTCAACCAGTGATGGAGTAGTTTGTAATTCTTTAAGTAGTGAAATAATCGGGCACATAAGGGTAGAGCCAAATATGTCTTTATGATCAGAACACTGAACTGAGTGGATTTGTGGTTTTAGGTAAAATTCTTAAGGTGCTTGTTCATTTTCTGACCTAAGAAAAAGCAGATCCAGGCTGCTGGAAAGTGACCACTGGGGAAAACACAAGCTAACTTTTTTGTCAGCCTGTTTTATTTGCAAACAGCCCAACAGCAGAGTAACTATCATGTACAATTCTTTATCAGTTACTTGCACAATGAGCTGTCTGTGGGGCAAGCGGTTGCTCTCTGGTATGAGGCAGTTAAGAATCACAGCTAACACTGGTGATTCTGCAAATCCTTGAAAAAGGAGGAGTGTATATTATTCTTGAGGCATTACCTGTCTGAATCAGATACTTCCAGACATATAGGTGAATGATGAGTCCTTGCACTGCATTGGTGCACTCTTAAATCAGACTTCCCAACCCAGGGTAAGAGACACATCTCAGGGCAGGCTTGCGTTTTCATCAAGCCTTTCCACAGGCAAGAGGAGGTGGAGAGAGGCTGTTAACAAAGGGTGTGTCTGGGGACCTCGAAAGGGGTGTTGACCATTCATGAGGAGACAGGCCTCTTCCTTTACGTGGCTGGTGGGTGAGCTTGTCCGAGGAGTGCCCTGTGTGCAGGACTTGTCTTCATGGGACATCCAGGAGCACAAGGAGAAAGCTCGAGGGAGTTCTGATGATGGCTGCTCTCAGTTAAAGTGTTTGGCCTCCAGAATAGTCCTGTTGCATAGGAAAAGCATTGCGGTACTTCTCACAAGGGCAGTACAGGTGTGTGCTTCATAGTCAGGAGCTGTCAAAGCCATTTGTTACACAGTAAGAGTCTCGTGTGGTACTGCAGTTCACTGCTGATCCCTGTACATGAGCAACTGACCCGATAAAGTCTTTAGCTAGTGCTCCTTTAACAACTAATGCCTTATATTTCATTTTGGAGTTCTTGGTTTTATTCCCAGTGCAGCAGGTATATTGCAAACTCATGAACTTAATGTGCATGTAGTGTTTATGGCTTCAGACTGATAGAAGGTCTTGTGAAAATGTTTACTTTGAAAAGTGTTTGATGCTTATTCATGTGGCAGTGTAGTTGTTTCAGTTTGTCAAACAAATATTGCGGCTGTTGTCAGAGCGTGGTATTTCCCAGTAGAGTCCAGCAGCTCCTCCAGAGCCTTTGCAGTCTGTCTTGGAAATGCACAGCCCAGGACACGCCATGAAATCCCTCCTCAAAAGCGGTTACTGTGCGTAGCCACATCCTTTACAATGTTTACTATTTCAAATCAATTTGGAGTTTAAAAATCAAGGTAACTTAATAGCAGTGTATCAACATGCGAAGCATGGATATTTTCTCAATTAAGTTCCAAGTATTAATGCTTTCCACGCTGCATAAATCTATTGAAAAAATGCTGAGCTGTATAATGAATTAGCAGCATATTGAACTTTACAGGAGATTGAAAAGCTAGAAAAATGCATCAAAACAGCAGACATCAAATTCTCACAGGTGTAAACACATATGGGAGTAATACCTTAAATGGAGCAGAGTGAGAGAGTGAGAATATGGCACTCTAAGGTGTGTTCACAGTTTCGTTAATCCCATTTGTAATTCACGTGGAACTGCACTCTGTGCAATCTGATCCGTGTTAATATTACATTATGTTAAAATTGTGGTCTGGGTTATGTCGGGATTAAATCACAGAATCACCAGAGAATCTCAGTTTGTTTTCCTCAGGGGATTACTCACAGAGAGAAAGCAGCGGAAATGCACGTAACAGACACGTGCATATTACCTACCATTTTTAGTAGTGGGCAGTGCTGGGCTTTGCCCCAGACAGTGTGCCAGCCAGTATTTCGGGAACAGGAGATGTATGCTCTACTTTGTACGGCAGCGCTTGTACTGCTTGCACTTGATGTCATTTTCCAGACAGAAGAGAAATTGTAACCCTGGAAATTATGCCTCTAGATCTCCTCCTGGGCCATAGTTCAATTTTATTTATCACTGTCTGGTTAACCAAACAGTTTTGGGACATATGATGTGTAGCATGTTGGAATATTATGACATGATTTCAACTTTTATTTTAAAGCTTTGGAGTATCCAAACCTTGATGTCTCAGAGTCAACTAGAGACTACTGGGTGATAACAGGTACTTTTTAATCTCCTCCTGTCCTCCATGCACTTCAGACAATAATTTTTAGTGCCTGGTGATATAAATACATTGGTGCAGTAATTTTACACAAAAATAAGTGTCTGCCCACTGAATCTTCCTGTTGCTTTCAATTGGGAAAATGTATTGAAAGTTACTCTGGGGCATAACTGTGATTCGTCATCTTGAACAGAGACGTCTCCTGTGTCCAACACCTGCCTCGGAATTTATGCCACTTTGGTTTAAGCACTTCTGAGAACAGCATTATCTTCTCAGAGTTTTGAAACACAAATAGGCTTCCCCCCTGACCCCCCTGGGACTTGGATTTAAATCTGAAATCAAGAGAGGCTTGTAGACATAACCCAGGAAGAAAGGTGATCTGTTAAACCAAGCAAGTTTGTAATGATTTGCTGGCTGCCTGGGTCCAGGAATTTCTGCATTTTTCACCTGAAGCATTAAGCGCATAACTTTCTGTTGGTGGAAAAGAAGGTGCAGAGAATGCTATTAAGCTTCAAAATACTTGTTTTATCACAGTTATTTCACTGGCTTCACATTCTCATTCACAATTGCTTTGACTTTAGAAGTGATAACTGGGCAAGAAAGACACCCTTTCCCCCAGACATCTTTGAATGAGTAGATACCAAAGCCTTTCTAATTGCTGTGTCTGTACCTGGAATTGCCTAGTGCTCAGGAGAGGAAGAAAAAAGGAGCCTGACATGAAACCGATTAAATTCTACACTCTGCTTCCAAAGCCGGTGTGATTTGGTACCTGTTATATCTATTCATAATTTTGATTTTAAAAAATAAGTTTATGCAGAGATTATGATCCTCTGAAGGCAATAGTACAGCTCCTCCTCATTTGGACCCCGTGAACCTGTTACTCCATTTCTTGCCTTTGTGCACTTACTGCACTATTGATACTACAGTGGAAACACTGTTTTCAAAAAAATGATGGTGGTCCCAAAAGATTTTTGAAGTAATATTGCAAAATCATACATATGTATGAATTAAATTAGCATGCCATATCTCTTCTTTGAACTTTTTGTAAATTCAGTGTCTTTTTAATTTTACATTCATTTATATTTAGAAACGTTTATTCAGTTTTCAGTGCTCTCAAACATACGATATTTTGTTTCAAACTGAGTTGTAAAAAATCCTAACTTAAGATTTCAAAACTACTGGATGAAAAACTGTGGTTTAGTTAACAGGAGCATCTGGCCATAAGCATCAAACCAGGCAGATCTCAAATAGGTTTTAACTTACTTTTTGCATTGAAGATCATAGATTAGGTGCTTCCTGGAGCCATTTTGGTAAACTGAAGGCCAAAGGAAGTTTTTGAAGGATTTTGTTCTCTGAAACATCATTGACATTATCTAAGAAGAACAGTGCGGGGGCTGAAAAAGAAGGACCTTATATCCCCAGGGGGAATTACTGAGGGGGTGTAACAGTGTCCAGCTATTTTTCTGCTAAGGTAGTTAGTATATCCCTGTCCTGCAGGGACCAAATGTTACTTTATCTGTCCATGTAAGATGTACTGATTTGTGATTTTTCTCCATTCCCACAGTTATTCAAGGGGTTGATATTGCATTACTGGGACTGAACAATCAGAGCTTTGCAAGATTAATGGAGCAGCGTTTGGCCCCGCTGTTTATGATGTCCCATCAGCAAGGAAGACGATTCAAACGTGCCACTACTGTGGGCAGCTACACTGTACAGGTGGTCAATGAGACATTGGATGAGCTAGATACGTGTTGAAGAAAGGGCTTTATTTGCATGTGTCCTGCCTCAATTTGTATGGAAAAAAAAAGTTTAACTGGGTTGATATTTCCTGTCTTATTCCATGGTTATCAAAGCAGCGAGTGCAAAATGCATGGCATTACTAATGGCTTTTTTTCTTCTGCAGTCAGCTAGGTTTACAAGACTCTCATCTTCTAGAAATTGTATTAGTTAATCAGTATTAATAAATATTTTCTCTTTGTTGCTATGAGGATTGGTACAAAGTATGTATTTTAGTGTAAAGTCTCGTATTCAGCATAATGAAGAGTTTCAGGGTTTCGTTCATAAAAAAAGTTTCCTAGGTCTTCCTTTCCTAGGTAACGCAATAAAGCTAGAACATCTTTTTTCTTTTTGTTGAAGAATAAAAAAAGTACGAAGCAGTCTTTATACAGGGTTAGTCAGCAAACCATGTGGCCACAGGTCACATTGCAAAGTAAGAGATTTCAGTGCCGAGTAATTTATTAATCATCTTTCTCTTATTTATCAACATTTCTCATTCAGTATTTTGAAATGATCTTGTTTTGTTTTCTCACTGATTTAGCCAACTGATGCTAGTTGTGGGGGATTAAAGAGGATCTGTCTTCAAAAATTGCATGACAAGTTATTGCTTGTTTTTTCTTACGTGATGTTTTTAAAGAATTGCCTGTTGTGAGAGATGAAACCAAATTACTACTTTGCTCATTTACCCACAATTCTGTGTGTTTTCCCGCTGAAAGAATTTAAAAGAAGGAACATGTTTTTGCTTGCCAAAAGTGTGAACCTTTGTAAAATTTTCCATGAAAACATAACATATTTTAGTCAATAACATAATGGAGAAGAATCACAAAACTCCTGTTTCCTCTCATCATTAGAGGTGTTTGACACTTCCTCTACTCTCAGGAAAGACAGAGGTACAATGTAAAAATTCTGCTGGTGTTCTGCAGAATGAAATGGAGGAAGCATGGTTCTTTATTATCAGCCTCGGATCAAAAATAATGAGTGTAGAAGTAAAATGTGAGGGAATTTTTCAACTGCAATATGCCAGTAAAGTATAATTTTCAATATTAGGACAGATTTTAAGAAATCTCTCATTATTAGAGGACTGTAATGTCCAAACATTTGATCCTTTCATCCTTTTTACTGCATGCTTTTCTTAGTATAGGGTTTTACCTTAGGATTATGTTTAAAAATTTTTAAGGCAGTCAGTCCTCACTAATCTTAATAGCCTAGGCTGTGAAGGGGAGAAGCTCTGATCCTGTGAGAATATTTGCATGTAACTTATGCTTATATGGGGTCTTGAAGGAGTTCCCTGTGCTCACAGCCTTCAGGTAGCTTCTGGCAGATTTTGCAGTGGTGTAATACAAACACAGTGTATTTCTCTTTCTCTCATATTCTTTTTTTTTTTTTCTTTTTTTTTTTTTTTCCTGAAAGATGGTAAAAATCCAACGTATTCCAGGACCCAAGGAGCCAGCTGAACTGACATACTACACTTTGTACAACGGGAAACCTTTGCTGGGCACTGCAGCTGCCAAAATTTTGAGTACCGTTGACTCCCAGCGGATGGCTTTGACACTAGGTTACGTTATTCAAGTTCAAGCTGATCGTAAGAGTTCTCTTAAAAATTCTCTGATTTAGTCCTTTTTTGCCTTCTTTTTTTTTTTTTTTTTGATTTCTTTCTCTGTGAAAACACCAGTGTAGCGTGGGGAGTCTCCGTTAATCACACAGAAAAATTTCAGATGCACCTTTTTAAGCAGCTGCTGAAGTTAGGCTGTTGTTTTTCATATGAAAGAAAGTAATCGTTTATCATAGTAAATCAAATACTGACTGTTATTTAGCCAGTCACCATAAACTCTACTGTACAACTATTTTTATACACATACAGTTCTATGAACTCAACTTTATGGAACTGTAAAGTCAGAATGAATTCTGATGCTAACGAAACCATGACACGACAGGCTAATGACTGCTGGGGCTAAACTGCTGTTCAAGTAACTTGACTCAAAGTAAAACAAAATTGTATGTGGGGGCTATCAAGATGTCCCTTATTTTTGACTACAAAGTTCTTGGTGAAAATTGTTTTCTATCCCAAATGATATATATTTTTAAATAGTTATTTTCACCTAGAACTTTGTAAAGTGCACCACGTGGTTGTTAAAGATATTGCTTAGACACAAATCAGAAAAGTGAAGCTGGACAGAACTACTTGTACGTATGGGCAATTTTCAGAATCAAGATATGGTAGCGTCATTCAGAATAACGTGGCGAAAAAAGTAATCCATTCTTGAAAAATACAAGAGAAATTCAAAAGCACTTTAAGACTTGCATCAGTTGCTGAGTGATTGTGAGCATAGGTGTTTTCTTTAAAAGAAGGTTTTCTTTTGGATATTCCTGTATAATTGACGCACAGCCATAAAGCTGTGGTGGAGCCTGGGGGGTTTTTTGGGCAATAACAGCTTAATGTGTGAATCAATGCCTTTAGCTGACTGAATCTCTCCGATTAGCCAAGGTATTTATCCAGATGGAATCAAAATTATATAGTGGACTTCTGTACTGGACCTCCTTACTGGATAAACGGCATATAAAATGGGACTCCCTGGTGCCATCATTTCTGCCTAAAGCAGCAGTGATATTGAAATGATTACATGTAATGGTGATAGGAAAAGAAGGAACCACTGTAACAAGTAATTGACATATTATCCATAAACATATGATGGAGTCAGAAGAATAAAGTATGATATAATTTCCAGAGAATGCACTATATGCTGCACCTGATCTTTGATTTGATCATGGTCTGTTACTGACTTTAATTGGACTAAAACCAGGGATTAAAACCAGGGATCTCCATTCTTGCTTCCATAAAGTCTAGTATTTAAAGTCTGAATGACTTTGTTTTCCATGAGAATATTTCTTTAATGTAATTTTTACTAAAGCAGCTATAGATAATACATAGCAGTTTCTTAGCTCTTCGTGCAGTTTTGTGGTTTATATGGGTATTTAGGTAATTATATGATATCTGATGCTCAGGATCTAACTTTGTACTTCCATGGTCTGATAAAGCAGCCTCATTCATCTGTAGATTTTCATACAAGTCAAATATGCACAGCATACTGTAAGAAGAGAATATACAGAAATTGAAATTATGACCCCAGGTAACTGAGATTCTCAAGCTAGACTGCTTGAAATGTAGGAGATGGTTCTATCTTTATACCTTATTACAGAAAAAAATTGATTTCTTTCATTTTGGACATGGTATTTGTAGTCTGTCTTTATACTCCCAAAGAAATACTTTGTGTGCACTTCATTTTTACTCATTATGATTTCTGTTATAGCAGAATGAAAAGTTCTGTACCGAAATGCAGTAAGAAAAGACATCTACCCTCAGGAGCTCACAGTCTGGTTAGACAAGACAGATGAATAATAAAAAAAATTATGGATGTTCCTGTTCTGTAAGTGAGGGACTGAGTTACAGCAAAATGAAAGGCTTGCTTCAAAATCCGACAAAGTCTTATGAGTTGAATGAACCATGGCTTGACTTACTCAAGGTCACATTGGAAGCTGGTAACTGAATTAAAGATGTAAACCAGTATTACTAAATATCTGTCCCATTAGCCATAAGGTCATTGTTTCCTCTGCTTTCCCTAAAAAGAATAATTATGTTTTTTCAACAATTGTTTGCTGCTCCCACAACAGCAATCTATCATTATAATTACTGCTGTCTGATAAAATTCAGATTCACTTTCCTTCCCCACAGCCCTTTCATTCCCAGACTACATAGTCAAAGGCAATAATTTAGAATTATGCAACTCCATTGAAAAGTGAACCTTGAAAGGTTGCTTAATCCTAGGTTTCAGCCTGGCTTTTTGGAGTCTTTAAGCATGCGGTTACTGTTACACTGTGTGCAAGATATGTACTTAATGGTGTTATTCCTATGCCACCCAGCAAACTACATTGGATTGCAAGAAGTTGCGGATCTACAAAGACAATAGCCTCAAGTTTCAGACAGACTTTCAGCTGGTTTTCATAACCACTGCTGAACAAGATGGCATGCATTTGAAGTCTGATCCTGAAAGATGCTGAGTGCCTCTGACAGCTAATAAGCTCAATGACATTTGGAAGCGCCGGTCCCCTAGGAAATGGCAAAGGCTGCTTTACGCTGATATTCTCACAATTGGCTGTCCACGCCAGCAACCAGTGGCACAGGAAAATAAACAGAGAAAGCATAGTGAAGTCCACAAAATATTTCACTACAGCAAAAGTCAGCCTCATAAGGAGATTATCTGGTGCTTTTCCAGAAAGAAATGAAATGAGAGAACCGGGGATGTGTCACAGGAGGATCTCTTATGTGTGTACAAGTTGAAGGTTCATAGTAAGAGACTTTATTCTGATAAAACAGAACCTAAAATGTTTTGGGATCACTGCAGTTCTGAAATGTACCCTTTTCCTGGTGCTGTTATTAATATATCTGCAAGTAGCTCTTTCCAACCTCATCTTTTCCCCTCCTTCAGAAACGATGGATTCATTTTGACCTTAAATATGATAAAGTATTTCTAGAGCACAAGACAACCATTTTCTTATTGCTCTGTTGATATAAGTAATAACTATTAGTGTGCTTAGCTTCATTGTTTTTGAAAAAACTCTCCCAGTTTACTCTTGCTGAGCCAGTAAGTCTTTGACACCAGGTATGGACTCTGTGTGTATAGTTTTAACACACATGCTACCTTCTTATAAACTGGTTTTGTGTCTGAAGAATAATTAAGGATGTATTACTTTCACTTTTTTTTTGTTTGTTCTGTAAATGAACCATTGGAGTGATTTCTAACATGGCATCTAATTTGACTTGGAAATCAATTGCTGCTTTTGCAGCTGGCTATAACTAAGTAAGAGAAGACAGCCCAGGGATTTGTGAATTGAACAATGCTGCTGATTCATTTTTTTTTTGCTTAAGGAATACAGCGGTATCGCTAGATTACCAACATTCCATTTATACTAGTTGTTATATGGAGACAGTTGAAGACTGTATTGGAAGCAATTTAAACCTTACACTTGCACAGTAAAAATTACCAATGTTGGTTTGCAATTTGCTATAGCTGTGGTGAAGAACCCCCCGAACAACCTATGGATCATTGCAGCTGTGCTGGCTCCCATTGCTGTGGTTACGGTTATCATCATCATCATCACAGCGGTTCTGTGTAGAAAGAACAAGAATGACTTCAAACCGGATGCCATGATGAACCTGCCTCAGAGAGCTAAGGTGAGTGACCAGTCTCCAAATCCAAGACGTCTATTTGCTTTCTGAGGTTTTAACTGTATTTCTGTGCTAGATGTAGTTGAACAAAGTTTGGAATTGAAATGGTGGTTACTGCCAGGTTGGATCTTTGCAATTCTCTGTCCTGGATATTGCTGGTCACAGCAGTTACCCTTCTGTTTTACTCAGGACTCATCAACTTCCTGCGCAGCTTGTCCCTTCCCACATAGGTAGCAGTGACAGAATAACTATTACACAATGATGTAAAGCACCGAGCCGTTAGGGCTGAGTAGGCTTTACTCAGGGCAGTCGCTTCCCACGTGAAGTTGAGGAAGTGGGATATCATGCCTAGGCCTCAGCAGCAGCAGCACATCTCCTGTGGGACCTCATCCTCAAACCCACGGCCTGAGCTGCTCCTACCTGCTGCCAGTGGCCATGGATGAAGATTTGGACTTCGGCAGCAGTTCAGACCTGATCTTATCCAGAAGTTCTCCATGCAACTGCTAATCCAGAAAAGACATTAGTTTTTTTTTTCAGAAATTCTCCCGCTGCTATTTTTCTTTGAGATGTTTTGAACTTTCTAATTTGTTTGTGGATATTTTTGATTGGGTTCAAACAACAATATTTTCCTTAAATTTACTAACCCATATCAGTGACAAGATTATTTTTTTTTCCCCAAATCAAATGTCTTTCCAGTTTGATTTTATGCCACTAAGAGAAATGTCACAGAATACTGATTTGTCTCTGTAGTGAAAAGTCTGCCTTCTCAATGCTGCTTTAAATGACTGTTAAACAGGGTGTCCTAAAGTTTGGAGGTTTCAGCGTACGAAGCATGGGTGTAAGTCATGCTGTTCTTTCACCCTTTTAGCTGGCCTTGTTCTTCTACATTGGCATGGAATTGAAATGGTAATTTTTTCTTTGGTTTCTTTATGCTACAGACAGCAGGATTATTGTGATTTCAGCTCTGTTGCTTCTGCTGAAAAATGTAGATTGGAGGGAGAGTTAAGGAAAACGTGATGCATATGACAGCTCTTTTCTCCTCATCTTAGGTTAGCTGAAGATGGGTGCAGCTGGTTCCAGTTGGGAAAAGACATTTGTATCAAAAATGATGCAAAAAAGACATTTCCATTCTGGTTCCAGTATGCTTATCTGTTTACCTGGTGTTACCAAACTAGTGTTAAGACTAGATCTGCAAAAGTGCAATAAGCAATATCACAAATGCAAACAAAAATTAGTGCCACTTCAGTGATATCATATAAAGTCCCGTTGAAACCTCTAAAATGCAAATCATGCTTTATTAGAAAAAATTGCAAATACTATGCACCACTTGATTCTTCTTATATGCAATTGTAGTCTCAGCTAAAGGACAAAGTTGGACTAAATTTGTACATTGTTTTGAGCTGCCCATCGTTATGGGATGCTTTACAGCTCAAGAAAGTTGCTATTTAAAAAAACCCCACCTGCTGGTAGCACAGAAAGTATTGAAAGTATTTTAATATTCCATAGCTGTCATTCCAAAAAGAAACAGAAAGTAGAACTTTTACTTCTCCTGAGAAATCAGATTTAATCAGGCCCTAAGATACACGTTCAGGTTAAAACCTGTTCAGTCAGATTATGTTTGTATCAGCAGTCAATGTGGTCAGACAAGAGTTGGGTCAGCAGAGTAAAACAATTGGTGCTGATCTCCCAGCATCGGCGCTACATTCGTTTCAGGAGATTTTCCTGCAGACGTGCTCACGTTTGCAGCAAGAGTACAGTAGGTCCACTTCTAGAGTGCATTGCCCCTTTTTGGTATATTTTGAGACTCCATAAAATTTAATTTAATACATTATATGACAAGTAATGCGTTTCAGAATGAAAACTAAATTGATTTCTGCTTAGTTTCACAACAATGGCCCCATCAAAAAGGTTCAGCCAGTCTAGTTTAGCATATACGCCAGTATATGGACTGTGGAAGATAAATTCTGCAGCAGGATTGGGAGTAGACTGGTTTTGTCATTCCTGATTTCAGTATCTTTACTTAAAAGAAGACTAAGAAATATCTTTTGGGAAAATAGTAAAATAAGGTAATTTGGAAAAGAACAGCTTTATTTTTATTTTTAATTCCGGCATTAGGGGTATCAGGAATAGTGGTAATTACTTGAACTGTAATTGCTCCATTTCATGCAGTTTAGCAATACAAATAGCAGGTGAGGACATATCTATATCACATTTAAAATGAATCTGTTATTTTTCATGGCTTAGAAAAGTGCCCGAGACTGCTTGATTAATGCGGAATCTGTTCTGTAAGTGGAGTCAGAGCAAAGCGCTTTTTAGTTTAAGAAGCTGCTTTAATATTTTATTTCTGTGAGTCTCAGATTTGCTGTTGAATCACTGGAGCAATTTTTTGATGCCTTTTGAATATCCAGCAAGCAGTATAGAGAGGAAAAGAGAATATTATGGTATGCCCACAACCTCAGATTTCAGCTGGTTTTGTTTTCAGTGGTGCTACTTCATGTGTTTGGATTTCAAAAGTCCCGTACGAAGGGGACTGGCAGAGCAGAGCTGGCTGTTCATCGCCGCAGCCCCGCTGCTGCCGGGAGCGGTGGGAGGCTGTGGGCCATCGCCGAGCAGAGCTGCCGGCTGCGTCCCTCCAGAGTCCCCGTCCCGTGCCAGCGGCGCGGGATGAAGGAGCAGAGCGCGGAGGGGTAACGAGACATTTAGCGTTACATATCCATCCTTCTGCAGGGAGGGGAGGTGATGTAATAGCACAACCGGGTTGCTGCCCGGGCCTGGTAATGAAGGAACGACTTTTTTTGTTGTGGCAGACTGAAGGCTAAATAAACGAAGTTTAAAAAATGACCTCTCATACATAGTGTAGTTTATATTAACTTTCTTAGGAATTGTGTCACTGTTTTGAATGGCCTTAGCAGTCAGGGACTTCTGGACTAAGTGGCAGGGAGAAGGGACTGTTAACTGTTACCATTTTTTCAACTGACTCTCCAGTTGTAGAATTAAAAGAAGTATAAATTCATATCAGTGAAATCTGTTTGGAATTTATTTTAATGTTTTTTCAATGCTGCTTTTATTTTGAAATACTGTTTTTTGCTTTGAGGTTTTATAGATGTTATTTTTTTTTACATCCCTTGCTTTCTAATTCACAGTAAGCTTTTTTTAAGGGCTGTAATCTGATTTGTCACCTTTCCTTTCTTTTAGAGCATGAAAGAATAAGCTTGCAGGTAAACAGAGATAAGATCTGCAGTCTGAGACCCGCAAGCAAAAGCAAATACTGCAGGCCATGAGAAAACAACCACTATCAGTTTGATAAAGGACATGGAAAAAAAAAGATTAGAGAAACTGTCTGTGTACATGGGTATATATGTAGAGGGGAGGGGCTGATCAGCCTTTTTTTTTTAATTTCTTTCTTTTTTTTTGAATACTAGTGTCTTTTTCATGATCACTACAAGGGAAAAAAGTCCCAGAAACAACTCCCTGTATTCGATCTACCCTTTACCAGGCAATGGAATGTAATGGTCTCATTATTCATTCATTATTTCAAAAGCAATATTTAAATCCCAGTCCTTTGTCTTTCTCAGTATTGTGGCTGTATTAGATATCTGTGCTTGCAGTGATTCAGCAGTGCCTGTTCGTGATTTAGGCTTGCCAGTTCCCTTCAGGGGTGGTAAAGCCATCTGCTCCTGTGGGGTTTTACAGAGCAGGGTTCCAAGATCAAATTTTATTTAACGCAATATGTCCGCTGATGGGGATGGCTTTTTCAGCTCTTGCTTCAATGCAGTTTGTTACTAGACATGGTGGTAAGTAGAACTCAGATTAAAATAATCCTTCATTTTCTTCCTTTGGCAGATCCAAGCTGGTACTCTGTAGAGTTCTTTAGTAATTCTCATGTTCTGATTCTTCTGGTTTGTTTTTCTTCTGATCTTGTTGCCATTATTTATTTATTTATTTTAAAAATAAGAGATGAAATATAAGTTGTAATAACTTCTACTCTTTCAAAGGCATGGAGGGAAAAATAAATGATTTCATCAGCTGTTCTCTTTTGTTACATTTGTTTCAGAATATCTAGGAGGGTCTTGACTAACAGTTAACATAGATAATAAGGTTGAAAAACATTATTTTGATTAAAAATATTATTGTCTAGGATGGTGTACAGTAGTTCTTCCTAGCTGTCTTTCACACACCTTCCACTTCCCCTTTCTTCGTTTCCTTCCTTCATAGCTAATTTGGTGGCTGCTTTTGTGGTACCCTGTCTTCAGAGGAGGGCAAGCAGAAGGCTCCATCAGGGGCAATATCATCATGACTTGCCATGGGCTGGCGATGGTGAACTGGTATTTTTCTGATATGTTGCAAGTTCCATCTTGGTAATGTGCGGAGATGTCTGCTTTCCCAAACCAGCATTAGTCCAGTTGCATCTCCTTAATGCAGTGGAGCTGCTTACCAGAGGAACGCTGAAGTACCTGAGCACATTAGAAATCATCAGCCTCGGTTCAAACAGGAGCTGTGGAATGCAATGTAGATCCCCATAAACAAAAAGCATGTTTTGTGTTGTTTTAAAAATTAGAAGACAGACCCATTTTTTTCAGACTGAGATAGCCTATGAAATTTATCTGCATTTATAGCTATAGCCCAGATTTAGTAAGGGAGAAAACAAGAGAAAATGTTTTTTCAGAGCTCATCCTTTTTCTGTGCCATCAGCGAATTTTTTTTATCCATCTGGTTTTCTTCTGGAACCAAAATATTCAATGACAACATGACAGCAGCCTGAGAGAGACTATTCAGGTATTAACTGTCTAATTCTGATGTGTTTCCAAAAGTATGTTTGAGGGTTAAAATCACCATCGCTCACCTTTGAAATGTTTTATGGTGAGCATTTAGCATTCTGTCAATACTCTTTGTATTTCAGGAGGAGCATCCTTCCAGTTTTTCTTAAAGTAATTGAATTTAGTGTAGCAAGAAGTTTTTTTTACATATTTTTTTCCAGAGGTGGTAAGGAATTTCCTGGAGTGATTTATTTTATTTTATTTTCCCTCTTTTTTTTCCAATAGAAAATGCAGGTCGGTTTTTCTTTTTTTTTATTCTCCTTCTCTTTTTTTTTCCCCCAATAGAAAATGCGGTTTGGAAATTTAAGTTTTGCTTAAATGCTTTAATTTTTCCATTAAAACAATCCACCTTTTGGTGGCTGCCTTACCAGAAGGCATGTGTCACTTCTGCTTGTTCCTTGCAGAGGCAGCAGGGAAAGCCTGGCCGGGCTTGGGGGCAGGAGAGACTGGGCACGCCACCCTTGGCTGCCTTGCTGCATGGCTCTTGCGAATGCCAATTCCCGAGAGAAACAAGTGAAGTCAACAACAACCTTCCCAGTAGGCAACTGGCAAGCCAGGGGAAATATAATTTTACTGATCTGAAAAAGATTCTTTTTTGGAAAATGTTGCCCATGAAACTTTGATGTGTGCCTTTTTTACTTTGTCTTGGTTTGGAACAAATCACTCCCACCCTCTTTGGAAACATAAGATCTTTTTAATAAAGTTTTCCATTTTCTGCATGGGCTTATTTTTCTCCTCCTAATTTTTTCTTCCATGTATTCATTCTTCCATTGCCTGTTAAGGAATTTCTGGGGGTGTTACAGCAGGGTAAGAAAGGTTAGCCAAGATCAATTTTATACTAATTAATCATCTAGAAAGTGTGCGGAATGGAGATCTTATCAGAAAATTGATTTGTTGTTGGGCATTCATATGGCAATCGACATATTTCTACCTGTTGCTTACCTAATTAAAGATGTGTTAAAGGGTAGTGGAAAATATTATACTGAAGTGGAAATTTTATATTAACGTATGATGCATGCTGGAAATTTCTTTTTTCTCTCACTTTTTTTGCAGCCAGTACAAGGCTTTGACTATGCCAAGCAACACTTAGGTCAGCAGGGAGCTGAAGATGAGGTTTTACCTGTAACTCAGGAGACTGTCGTACTTCCACTTCCAGTTAGAGATGGTCCTGCCTCCCAGGAAAGAGAAATTACTCAGGATGGGAGCACCATCAAAACTGCCAAATCCAATGAAACAAGGAAAAGGTATGGACTGGCATGTTTCTGCAGAGGGCTGGAATGGGGTAAAAACTGCTGGTTGCTTCAGAAAAAACTGTAAGGTTTGGCACCCGGATCTGTGTGTGGCAGATGGTTCCTCCACTATATATTCTTGGCATAATGCTGGTCTGCACTGGATGTGTGAGATTGCTGCAAAATACAAGATAAAATAAAGCCTTCACAGATTGTACATGCATAGAGGAGGTAAATGGGAAGTGGCTCTCGCATGCGTGCTGGAGTTGTAGAAGAGATGAACCTAAATGAAGCATGGGATCTGGAGCATGATCACTGATCATTTCTCAAATGAACCAAAAGACAGGACCTCAGCAACTGTAAGTTGCTGTAGCTCCACTGACAGACTGTCACTCCAGAAGTGGACCCAATGTCTTCATTAGCAGAAGGGGGAAACCCTAAACATCCACTAAGTTATGAAAGACCTCTAGATCCAAACGATCTACAGCAGAACCAAACTTTTGAGAGTGCTAGAATAGACGAGATGGGTAAAGTGCCCCAGGTTTGCAGTTTTTTCACAGTGAATCTACAGGGTTGTAGGATCACAGATTAGAAGGACCCCAGGAAGCTATCTGGCTCTTCCTCGTCTCCACTGCGGGGTCAAATATACCCCCCACTCAACTTTGCCTACCTTTTTTTTTTTAAAGTCTTACAGTGGTGGGATGATCGCAGCCTCCTCAAGCAAGCTGTTCTTCACCGCCTTTCCTGTTAGGAATTTTTACCTCATATCTGCCCTCAGAATAGCTGAAGGTCATTATTATTTGACTCGGTCATCTCAGGCAAGGAGAGCAGATTATCCCTTTATCCTAGCTGTTTTGCATGCTTCAAGTCCATTTTTCCTTAACCCACTCTCCTTGAAATTAATGTAGAGTGGAGAATCATCAGCTTTTTATTGCTCAAGAATGATACTGAAGGGAACAGAGGAAAATAAAACTGTTAGGTAAACAGCCTGAATAGAAGTAACAGTTGTTATCTAGTTCACTGGAATTACACAGTGCTTCCTTCTTGAAGGGACTTGATAACATAAAAGAAGAATATCTGGCTAGTGCAGAGAAATTCTGTAGAAAATCACATCTTCATAGCTGAGTCACCTCATCTTGTACTTGTCAACGCACAGTGATATTTGCCCGTTTAGAGTAATGGAAAATCTCGGAAAACTCTGCACAATATTGCTGTGTGCGGTGACAGGGACACACTGGAGCCATTTGCAGCCACGGGACATGCCGCGCTGGAAGGCATCAGCCCGCTCGGTGCAGGGCTGGAGGACCCAATGCTGCTGCACTTCATGGGGGTTAGACCATCCTATTGGTCATAAGCCGAGGTTTTCTCTACACAAAAATGGAAACAGAAGGATCCTGAGCTGGTGTCTGCTTTGGCATACTTCTCTGGTTGTGTAGTACATCAGCTGGAATATGGAGAGAGCTGTCTGCAGGGAGTACCAATAGAGAAGAGTAAGCCAGCTGAGAACTCCCCTGGTTCTTGTGATTACTTCACTGGGTTTAGGTGTAAACTGTTATTCTGCCCTTTCATGTCAGTGGTGTGTTGTTCACACCACAAACCACTTAAACCGTGAGGGTCAGGTTATATAGTCCATGTGAACCAAACAGTACTTGTCCCTTTTGAAGTCTTCTGTCCTCTGATGAAATGACAAATGGAAGATGACCATGACATCAGGGTCACTGGTGCTGGGCCACCACAGGTTAAGTCTTTGCAGGAACCATTCTTTAAAATGTTTTGAAGGCTCTCCAAAGCCATGTGTAAATACAGACAAAGAATGAAAACCAGCCCTATTAATTAATCCTCTAACACAGGTGATTAAGCACTTCACTCAGTCCTTTGAATGAGCGCAGAAATCCTCCTGTACTTAAGTAATCTGCACAACTTTGAACAAATGATGATAAGCAATCTTCATCCAGGAATTCACGGAAAAGTTATTCTCATAAAACATGTCAAACGTTGGTGCCTTTCTAAGCAAATAACTAAGCGTTAGTTTGGCGTCCTTCAGGGTGATTACTTCAGTAAGTGAGAACGTGTAGAATTTTAGACTTATTTCATTCCCAGGAGCTGTGTCTGGGGATGGAATTTAATGGCTTCTGAAGATGAAGAAATATTTCTTGATCTTTATGTATTTGCTCTTTCATCCAGGCTACTTTGCAGCCTGGAAAGGTCAATTTAAATGAGACTGCCATGAAGTGGCTGGTAACTGATCAGAATACCTTCTCTGATATTACCCCTGAAGGAAACTTCACAGTTAATAATACGGCAGCCACTTAAAAAAGATGAATATTTAGATTAGTGGCAGCAGACATCATTGTGCAAGCTATCCATGCTTGTTTCTTTTCCTTGTTCCCAAGTGGAGCAGATTTGCTTCAGTTGTTGGTCTGTTTCTGGATGGGTTTTCTTACTGGGCTGAGATTATTCATTAGCAGTGACAGACAGGTTTATAGGGGAGAACTGCTATTTTTCAAGAATATTTATTCCCGATGGAGTTTCACAAGAAAATCCCCAGGCTGGGCTGGGCTGGGTTGCATGCTGAGTTCTCCTACAGCCCTGTAGCTGGAAAAAGCCTGTCTCAAACTATCTATATTTCCATGTAGGCTATCTTCAAAAGAGAGTCCCTAAGAAATACTTTTCTCATACTTGTCCCTTCCTGTTCTGACCACGGTAAACACTCTCTACTTACACCAGACAGGGCAGTCAGAACTAGGGGTAAATAAATGTTTCAAGCTGGCTATATAGTATTGGCAATAATTTACAGGATGGTTTTTACAGTTTTACTTCAGTACCAGTTTCTGCATCTAAAGCCATTGTGACAACCGTAGAACTTGATCTGATTTTTTTTTTCCTCTGTAAATGGAAGTCCTTGTGATGAAGTCCTTTTTTTTTTTCCTCCGATGAAACCTCTTTACATTATCCTGTCATTCACCATGAGAATTCAGTGATAGATTGCAGATAGGTGCAGGAGTAACTATACAGGTTCTGTGGATTGTTTTCATTCCCACTGTGGCAAGTTTCATGTGTAGAAAGAATGTGATACTGTGTTTGGATGTGGAGTAGCACCAAATTTAACGTTTTCTACTTTGGCCTACTTTTCTCAGCTTATGCATTAGGATTTGAGTAATTCGTCCACCCAAAAAGAGGAGCTTGCTCTCAGAGCAGCCCAGAGTTACGCTGCTTGTTTCTGTTCTTGTTCCTCGTTGGGACTGAACACTCGTGGCGTCTCTGCTCTGCCCTCCCTCCTCACCCTGTGCAGGGACTAGTTTCAGGGCAAGGATATGCAGTGGCTAAGTAAAACAAGCATTTTCTTAGGAGTTTCAGCAAATAATGGTGGAAAAAAGGAGAATTTTCTTATCATGTTCCTTGTGCATACATGTGAAGTGAAGGAGTGCATTCTGTGTTGTGCCTGAGAAAATAGCTGAGTGTAAATGCAGGCTAAAATAAAGGAATTATTTTAGCCATAAATATAAAAACAAAGGTCTGCTTTATTTTATCTGTATAAATGACACTGAATTGATAACAGGGGTTTTTGTCCTCTGCAGTGCCACTTCTGTCATTGTGGGGGTTGTGCACGAGAAGTGTTTGCTTTCGATGCCTATCAGCCCTGAGCTAATTGAGAAGCCATGTTCTCCTACCGTCACTCTGTTCCTGCCTTTACTGTGTTTCTGTGTGCAGTTTGTAGTCTATCTATCTCCTTTGGGTGCAAAATCAGACTTGAAAACTCAGTGATGCAAACTGTACAAATGAAATAACCTTGAAACGAGGTTTATAAGGAAGAACTCACAGCCTCCCTTGTTGCTATGGTTACTTGCAGCCGGTCCCCGAGTCAGAACGGCTCCATCATCAGCAACGGGTCGGGAAAGCCCAGCTCCGGCCGCAGCTCCCTCCAGAAAGTAACGGCACCGCAAAAGGTGACAAAAGATGACGGAAGGAAAAGAAACGGTGAGAAGTGTTTCCTGACGAAAGCTGCTCACAGCTGCTGCCAGAGTGGTACCCACGCAGGCTCTGGCTACGTTGAAACCATCTTCCTATACCTTCAGCAGTACTTAGGCATTTTTTGTTCATAGCTGTTTGTTTTTTTTCCCTTTTATTGCTACAACAATTTCTCAACCTCACACCAAACAGTCTGGTGTTTACTCTTTGTGTGGGCCTTTGCAAGTTTTCTTTTGTACTTTTTTTCTTTTTTCTTTTTTTCTTTAAATAGCAGTAAACTAATGAAGACATGAAGCTGGGTAGTAGGTGGACAGGGTTTAAAGCTCTTTTTTTCTGTGTAGAGCCCTAAGATATTTATTTCCGTTATTGCTGTTGCTGAGCTGGCCCAGATCTGATGAAGATGAATTAATTAGATAAAAATCAATTTGACAATGTGTGAAACGTCCAGAGCTTTAACTTTCCATCTCTTGCCATCCTCATCATACCTTTTTTGTTGTTAATACTTACTGACAGCTTTTCTTGATGCATGTAGGGTGTCAGCTTTTCCTGATGCACCTAGGATGTTACTCTGGAGGTATTTCAGAAGCTCTTGGTTGATGGTGGTGACCTTGTGACTTGAAATGTATCAGGAACATTTGATGAGAGTAGAATGCAGTCCCCTTTCTTCCTTGCTTTTGTTTTGTCTGTCTCTCTGCCTGTTTCTCCTGAATTATATCTTTCCTTCCATAGCGATATTTTCCATATGAATAGAAAACTCTGCGGTAGAACCAACTGATCATTTCCCTCTAAAGGCGAAGAATTAAACGGGATGTGGTGTCATAAGATTCTGTCATGAACACAAGTCTGTAATTCTTCTTTGTTAAAAATCTAAGTGTGGAAAGGAGGACATGGATAAAGAGAAAGTCTTAGTGTAGATCTCTTCTTGTTTCTCCAATAAATCACCGGAGTAACCTCTGTGGAGGCGATCCTGGTATTAAATCTTATCATCCCTTGATGATCATTATGCCTAGTACTAAAGTGTCAGGCAAAGGCTTTGCTGCTTTAGCAGGAATACAGTGCAATGTAGAGACAGATATATAGCACCAGAGATGGCCTTTGCTCTGTACAGCAAAATCATACTGCATTTTTTAACTGTCCTCTGTTCTTTCCATACACGTCCCATAGAGCATTGCATCTTGTGGGGGCCACAGAAGTGACGTAACTGTAGTACTCTGTTTTTAAATCAGCTTCACTGAGATTTACACACATTTGCACATTCACATAGAGTAGTGAAGTTGTGAATTTTCTTTTGTTATGTGTTTGTCACCTGTACTGCTTCCTTCTGGCAGACCTGTCATTTCACTGATTACTCCAGACCTGTAATAATAAGCATTCTGACTGGTCTTTCTCAATGAGGTCTTTTCTTTTTATTCATAGACAGCATAACAATATTTCACGGTTCTAAGTTTCAAGGGTGGTAATTACATTTCACTGTTCCAAATGTACCTCATTTTACAAGACAATAACATTTATGGTTTCTAGTGTTAAAATCTTTTTTTCTGAAGTTTTGTACTTCCCTACCCAGGAAAGCCAATATTCAAAACTGGTGTCAGGTGATGTTTCCATGTGTAGGCAAAATAACTTAGTGAAGGGAATTTTTTTTTTGTTTTATCAGGTTTTAAATCTTCAAAGAAAATTGGTAAGAACTTCCATTTTCTTTGTTAAAGTATTGTCTAACACCTAACACCCTCTATTTTGATTTGGACTGTAGTGCGTTTCTAGAATGTACACATGCTACTTCAAGAAACCTTCCAGTGTAGTATAAGGGAATACTGACGCTTTATTTTAAATCTTGATTTCATTATAATTCTAGCTTCAACTTTATTTGATAACAATAACTAGGTGCTTCTCAAATTGTGTGGAATACTAATAACTGCTTTATTTATGTGTTTATTTTACCTTTTCTCTCCTGTCTTCCAAAAAAAAAGCCTCAATAGTGTTGTTATTTAATATGGTCAAGGTTCTCCTTGTTAGGAGCCGCAAAGGAGCTAAACGATTTCTAGGAAAACATCTTTAGAGTATAATCCTTTCATAGTATGGTTACTTGTCCTTTGTTCCTACCACATGCTGGCAGCAAGATCTTGAGCTTCTGTGGCAGAAAGGAAAAGCTGGCTTTACCTGTTTAAAAAGTAATAGTATAGCATATGTACAATATATGAGATAGATGGGCTGTTTCCATCTGACTATTCTGGCTTTGAAGGAACCTGTGCATGAAACACCTTTTCTGCAGAGCCCTCCTTGTGGCAAAGACTTCAGCTACTTTTGGAGGAACTTCCTTCATTTGACTGCCATGGCCCTACAAAGGGTTGCCTGGTAGTTTCTAGGCACAGATATGAAGGGGAATAAATACGTTCTTCCCTAGTAAAGAGATGGGGACTTTTTAGCTGTAGGCATATCTTCTAAGATATGTTTAAGAGAGTTTCCTGACACAACCCTTTCAGAATAGCTTCTGAGAAGGAAGATGTGACCATGGGAAATATAATGGCCTCCCCCTTACCAGAATTATGGAGCTGGCCCCACATTTATTTTTATATGCATGTGCAGATGTGTTTTTGACTTTTGTGTTGTGTGATCTCAAATGCCTATTGCAGCTGAAATTAAAAAACAAAAATCAAGGCACTCGTTACTTTTCATCGTGGAGCTTATGCTTTGTTCCTCAGTGCTATGATTACAAGCACTGTTGTCATCTCAGATATTTTGTTCTTTTTGCAGGGTTTTTATCTTTATCCAGTATGATTAGCATCAATAGAATCTGTTGGCTGTTTTTCTTTCTAGTTTAAGAAAGAGGCTGCTTTTCTCCTAGTTGTTTGTCTGAACCTGCTCCAGCTCTCTAGCCTGGTTGGAGGCCGATGCCTCTAATGCGCATGTCAGCAATAGCAGCAGCATATTTTCTTCTCTGAAAAGCAGCATCTTAAAACTGGAATGAATCCCTTGATGGTCACATGTTTGATTTGGGAACTCCAAGTTAGAATGGCTCATTAGTTGCCATAGTTACAGACCAATTTTAGATTCTATTTCTTGCTGACATTTAGTTACATGGAAAAATGACAGGACTGGATGTTACCTCAATACATAAACTCTATATGGCTTGTATCAAAATTGACTCCAAATGGAGTGCATCAAGGCTGTGAGTGAACAATATGAAACCACCATAGACTGACAGGCTTGGCTAAAGGACCTGATGCTTTGGAGAATCAGGAGAACTCTTTATCTGAATGTTATTTCTATCAGAAAATACAAATAAAACATTTGTATTAAAATAGTGATAAATTTTGGTAAGATAATAGCATTTTTTATATTTTGTTTTTCTTGGAAAACATTTATTAGTATTCTAATAGGAAGTTTCCTTTCGAAAGGTGATGAGTTGGGCTTTCATTTACTTTGGATGCTTAGAAAAAAAAAAGAAAATAATTAAACTCTTTTTCTAAAAGTGCCCAATTTCATGTATTAGAGGACTGTGAGATGAATGAATCAGCCAACAGAGGTACTGGCAATTTCCGAGACGGGTTTATAAGAGAGTGTGGAAGAGATCAACAGGATATTAGCACTTTCACCTATCATTTTATCAGGCCTGACATCCTTCAGGGAGAAGCAAATGGCTGAACCCACACATACTTAAAGGACTGTAGTAGCCTACAGTAAAAGTTTTCTTTCACCAGCTCCTCACAAAATGAAGCCAGTGAAAGTTGTATAGGTCATTTGTCCAGACTTTGAGTGCTTGATCTTGCAACCTTCCCGTTAGCGTCTTCGTAAGGGTGTGATTGCTTGTTTGTTTCAAGAAAAATGAAAGCTTTAGTTCGCTAGCAGTTCTTAATGAAGCATATGAGTCCATACCTTTTGGGCTGAGAACTCCTATAGTTGAGCCCAGTTTTGTACTTGAACCCCATAATCATGAAAGGACACACATCACAGGTGAATATTTGCAAAGAGTCAAACTTGTATAAGAAATTTTCCTTTCCTCCTCCAAGGAATCCCAGCTGGAACACTACCTCTCATCTTCCAAGCATTTGGACATTGTCTTTAAAAATAGATGTAACTTTCCAGAAGCAGTTCAGTCAGGGCCCTCACTCCTTTTTTAAGTATCAGGCTCTAAGACTATCGTTTTCTCTGTCCAAGCAGAAGCTGTCATATAAATTTTTAATTCTTTTTCCCTTCTGTTCTTTGAAGGGATATCTGAAAATCAGGTGTCTGCAGGAACAAAGTACCGGGGAGGAAAACTTGGCTGTATTATTGGCTTAGCTAAAATCAAAGCGATTTTTGGATGTAACTCAGCCAGGCTATGATACACTGCTTCCTTTGTTCTATGGAAGTGTGGGCCACCAGTTTTCACACTGTCTGATGTGGCAGCTCAGCATCTGAGCCAGCTTTTCTTAATTTCTGAGCAGTTCTCTGCAGTGACTCAAATGAAAATGAAATATGGCAACAGCAATGGAATCCAGTAGCAGCGATGCAGCAGTCTGCTTTGACAGAGGTTTAGCTGGAGGATCTGGCGTATCCTAGCAAACACCCAGCACTCTTCATTTGCCTTTTCTGTGCTGGGTGAGGTGAAATTAATTTAGGGTGTAAAGGGCTTCATCTTGCCAAATTTTGGTCCTCTAAAGTTGGCTACCTAACCTAACCAGGTAGGCTCTCTAGTGAGTCCAGAGAGTCACAGCTAACTGGAACAGATCTCTCTGCTCTGGAGGTACTTGCCTTTCTCTTCCCAGTAAGGAGCTCAGCCAATTGCATTGGAGTGTATGTGCAGAGAAGGGAGATGATCATCCCCTTTCATGATGCCTGTGTCTCTGAAAGGCTGAGAAATCAGATTGCTAGGAAGAATTTATGTTGTAGAGAGAGGAGTCTATTCTTTTCATCATTCATTCCTTCATCCTGAAGCATTAGCTTCGTTTGCCCCAGAAAGAGTGTTAGTGGAGGATCTTTATCTAACTGTTCACTCCCTCACAGTAAACTCCTAGGATTTCCTGGAGTAATTTCCTGACTTTTAACCATAAGAGGTTATAAAAAAACCCAAAACAAACAAAATTCACTTGGTCAGCTGAAACTCTTCATACCGGTACCAGCTGCTGTTCTCCTTGAGCCTCCCAGAAGATTTACACATTGATTCTTTTTTTTCCTCCAAAGATTTCAGCTTGTGTGACATAGCCTAATATTTCCCCATACTGTTTCCATTTCTTCCACTGTCTCTTATTTTCATGTGTATGTTTGTTTTAAATATAGAGAGCACTGTGACCCTGCTAGCATCCTGCTGGTGACAGTGAACCCTTTGTTTCTTCAGAGGTAGTAGAAGGGCTCTGTGCTTGCCTTGCCACCTAAATGCCATTTCGCACTGCTTTCCTCCACTTGGTTTTGGTTTGTAAGAGGCATTCAAGTGTTGTAACATATTCCGTGAACTTCTGAGCCACGTTTCTGAGACTCTTCACACTCCTGCAAAAGCAAAAGGTGACACTGCTCCACCATCTCTTTCCCTGGAGAGAGAGTGGGAGAACAAAGAGCAACTCAGAGTTGTCCATACTGCGTGACTGGGGCCACCCAGGTGCTGTATTGACAGGTGTGGTAGAACATGCATAAAGAAGTGGAAAATACCTTCTCTTTGACCTTGTTTAGGTCAGCAAGTCTAACTCAGCTTGTCTTTTTTTCTTTTCGAGCCAGTCTTTTTGATTGCCTTTCTCATGGCAAGAAAATACCTTGTCCTGTGTTGCTAAGGTGCCTGTTGCTGCAGACCTCTGAAGGAACTGCCATCTGCAGGTGGTTGCACAATTAAATATTTCTTAATTCATGTCTGCCTTCCCCTCCAGATGAGCTTTACTCTGCCACTAATTGAATCTGACAACAGTTCTCATCCGAGGAACAGGGCGAAGAGTGTAGATGTTCACGCCATCAGATCCAGTGGCAGTCTGGATGGTTGTGATCTTTCACATCTGAAGAAAATAAATGCATGGTTTTATTGTGCAAACAGAAAAATATTTCTGCAAAGCTTTTTAAAACTCACAGAGCACTACTTTCTTAAAGAAGTGGCTTCTGTTTTAGGTTCTCATGCCTTCCCTGTCTTCTTTGTACAGTCATCATCCTTGTCAGTTAAATAATTTTTCTTAATTATGGAACATGCCTAGGATGGTATTATAGAAGTGCCAGCCAAGAAAAGGGGCAGATGTGGTTGGAAGAGAAGACATAACCACACAGAGAGATACCCGAGCTTCTGCTGATAAGGACAAGAAACCTTCACAGAAAGTGAATGAAGCAAGCAGCTAATAGAAGAATAGACACCCCGTGTATACAGCTTCATAAAAAACCTGCAAATGTCAGTTTGGAGATCTCAAACAACCTGCTTAGGTTACTCCTGTTTCAGTATCCCAGGCAAACCCAGGTCTGCAACACCTCAGACACATGGCCTGGCATTTAGCAGACTACATATGAGAAATTAATATCCAGGGAGAACCATGAGCTGTTTCCATTAGTCTGTAAGCTGTCTGCTTCTCTGAAAATACAATATTTGTGCTGTTAATGCAAGGCTTGGAATCGCGCTGTCTCACAGTTGGGTGTATTTTGGAAAGGGAGTGTGTGTACACAAGTATTTTTCTGTTACACTGCAGTATCTTATAGGGAGATATTTCAGTCCTGAATAGGTTCAGATACTGATGTTAGGAAACTTGTATTTTACTTCTAGGCTTATCATAGAATCATAGAAAGTTTTGGGTCAGAAGGGACCCCTAGAGGTCATCTAGTCCAACCCCCCCGCAGCGAGCAGGGACACCGCTAACTAGATCAGGTTGCTCAGAGCCCTGTCCAACCTGGTCTTGAATGTTTCCAGGGATGGGGCCTCCACTGCCTCTCTGGGCAACCCGTTCCAGTGTTTCACCACCCTCATTGTAAAGAATTTCTTCCTTATATCCAGCCTAAACCTACCCTGTTTTAGTTTAAAACCATTACCCCTTGTCCTGTGACTGCTGTCTCTACTAAAAAGATTGTCCCCATCTTTCCTATAGGCTCCCTTTAAGTACTGAAAGGCTGCAATCAGGTCTCCCTGCAGCCTTCTCTTCTGCAGGCTGAACAAGCCCAACTCTCTCAGCCTGTCCTCATAGGAGAGGTGCTCCAGCCCTCGGATCGTTTTTGTAGCCCTCCTTTGGACCCGCTCCAACAGTTCCATGTCCTTCTTGTGCTGAGGGCTCCAGAGCTGAACGCAGTACTTACTCTAGGCGAGGTCTCACCAGAGCAGAGTAGAGGGGCAGAATCACCTCTCTCGACCTGCTGGCCACGCTTCTCTTGATGCAGCCCAGGAGACGGTTGGCCCTCTGGGCTGCCAGCGCACATTGCCGGCTCACGTCCAGCCTTTCGTCTATCAGTACCCCAAAGTCCCTCTCAGCAGGGCTGGTCTCGATCCTTTCATCCCCCAGCCTGTATTGATACCGGGGATTACCCCGACCCAGGTGTAGGACCTTGCACTTGGCCTTGTTGAACCTCATGAGGTTCACACAGGCCCACCTCTGCAGATTGTCCAGGTCCCTCTGGATGGCATCCCGTCCTTCTGGTGTATCAACCGTACCACTCAGCTTGGTGTCATCTGCAAACTTGCTGAGGGTACACTCGATGTCGCTGTCCATGTCATTGATAAATACATTGAACAGCACCGGTCCCAGTACGGACCCCTGAGGGACTCCACTCGTCACTGGTCTCCATCCGGACATTGAGCCATTGACCACTACCCTTTGGCTGCGACCATCCAGCCAATTCCTTATCCACCCAACAGTCCACCCATCAAATCCATGGCTCTCCAATTTAGAGAGAAGGATGTTGTAGGGGACCATGTCAAAAGCTTTACAAAAATACGTATAGATGACCTCAATTGGTTTTCCCTTGTCCACTCTTGTTATTACACCATTATAGAAAGCCACTAGGTTGGTGAGGCAGGACTTGCCCTTGGTGAAGCCATGCTGGCTGTCTCGAATCACCTCCCTGGCCTACATGTGCCTTAGCATATCTTCTAGGAGGATCTGTTCCATGATCTTCCCAGGCTCAGAGGTGAGACTGACAGGTCGGTAGTTCCCAGGGTCTTCCTTTCTACCCTTTTTGAAAAGAGGCACAATGTTTCCATTTTTCCAGTCACTGGGGACTTCCCCCGACTGCCATGACTTTTCAAATATCATGGAGAGTGGCTTGGCAACTACATTAGCCAGTTCCCTCAGTACAAACGACTTCTGTACGTTTAGGTTCCTCAGGAGGTCCCTAACCTGATCTTCACTTACAGCTGGAGGGATTTTACCCTTCTGGTCTCCTTCATGCCATCTATCGACTTGTGAGGGGTGAGGAGAGAGGTTGCCAGTGAAGACTGAGGCAAAAAAGTTGTTGAGTACCTCAGCTTTCTCCTCATCTGCTGTTACCAGTTTGCCGGTCTCGCTCATGAGCGGGGGTACGCTTTCTTTGACCATCTTTTTCTGGCTGACATACCTGTGGAAGTCCTTGTTATTTTTCGCATCCCTTGCCAAGTTCAGCTTCAGCTGTGTCTTGGTCTTCCTGACAACATCCCTACACAACCAGGCAGCTTCCCTATACTCTTCCCAGGAAGCCAGTCCTGCTTCCACTGCCTGTGCACTTCCCTCTTCTTCCTTAGTTTGACCAGCATCTCTTGTCTCAGCCATGCCGGTCTCTTCCCTTCTCTGCCCAACTTCTTACACTTGGGGATCGAGAGCTCTTGCGCTCTCTGGAATACATCCTTAAAGACCTGCCAGCTCTGTTCTTTACCCTTGTCCCTGAGGACCGTTTCCTTCTGACTATCTGCTTGAAGAGCTGGAAATTTGCCCTCCTAAAATTTAGGGTCCTGACTATGCTCTTCGTTATTCCCATTTCCCTCAGTAGCATTAGTTCCACCAGCGCATGGTCACTACAGCCCAGGCTGCCTCCGATCTTGACATCCCCAACGAGCTCACTCGCATTGGTGACCACCAGGTCTAGTATCGCATCCCCTTGGGTAGGGGTGCTTATTACCTGGCTTAAGAAGTTGTCCTCAATGCATTCTAGGAACCTGCTGGATTGCCTACAGCTTGCCGTGTTGCTTTTCCAGCAGATATCGGGGTAGCTGAAGTCCCCCAGTAGGATGAGAGCCTGAGAGTGCGAAGCCTCCTGGAGTTGGAGGAAGAATGCTTCGTCTGTCAGCTCCTCTTGATCTGGCGGCCTGTAGTAGACACCAGCCACTAGGTTCCCTTTGTTGCCTCTCTCTCTGATTCTTACCCATAAGCTTTCGACCAGCTCTTCACTCTGTAATGTTTTCTTGATTACAAACTTCTTTAGAGGCATATGTTTCTGTATTGCCAAGAGCTGTTGTTCATACCTTTCTGGAGATAGTCAGCTGAAAAATTGCATGATTTAGACGATGTAGAAAATTTCTGATTTTTTCTATGTAGAGAGATTTTCTTTAAATTGAAAATTATTTCCCCATTATTAATTTGCACTCAGGAGTCAGGATTTCTGTTTGAAATACACAGGCCCTTTCCTAAGAAGTCAGGCTTTTAGATCTGGGGCATAGTTTGCTCTTTGTCAAACTTACGATTTTTGTTTAATATAATCTATTTACTTTCCTATTATTTTAAGCCCTTCCATTACTCAGAGAATTCATTGCACACTGTAGGTATGGTTTTAATGTTTGCATTCCCTTCACACAAAATAAACCTTTGAAAATTTTTAATGCCTCACTGAGTGACCTAAGAAAAGGCAGAGCACATCTACCTGCTTGCGAGTGTTTCCCATGTTTTGGCTTCACATGTTTTCCTCCATCTATACCATCCTTTTTCTGAGGACTTCCAAAGTCAAGTGGTTATTTCTGAGCAGGACAGCACGTATCTTTGTTTCACGTATTTTGCTGTAAGGTTACTTCATCCGCAAATCTTGTATACTGATAGCTGCAGTGGTGTGGAGGTAAATCTTCAGCCATGGCTCTGCTCTTCAAAAATCCAGTGCCACGCTGATCTTCACTGCAGTTGGCACTCAACCTGAATACATGATTGCTTTGGGTGTATCTTCATGTACTTCAGTCACAGGAAGATGAAGAGGAGTAATTCAATCTCAATGGATCATGTGGCCTGAGATGTCTAGCACAAGATGTTTCGGAGATGGGAAATTACTGTTAAGCAGGTGATTAAGTTGTTTTTTTTCCCTTTTCTGCTGTGAACTTGTAAGTCTTGCTATGTGTGCACGCAGACAGCGCAAGCAGGAGTACAACAATGAATCCATAAAAATGTTGGTATGCATCTGTTTAAAACAGAAATTAAAAGCATCACTTCAGATCAGTGTTGCTTATTATAATAAGCAAGTGTGCTTACTGTGAGTGACTATAAAGAACAATTGAGCAGTTTTCTGAAGTTTCCCGTGCCCGTCGGTCACTTGCCCAGCTGAGGCGTTTGGCTGGGTGGGCTGGCTGGGGGCAGAGACCACATCAGAAACAAACACGCCAGGACTCCTACTTTTGTCTGAGCTCCCTTTGGTTTGTTTTTTAAAGTTTAGAGGTTGCTGTGGTTCAATCATGTTATAAATGCTTGCTGTAAATTCTCTTGGAAAGGGGTGGATAGGAGCAAATATTAAAATTCCTGCAGTACTTCCTTATGGTTCCCTGCCAGTAGCAACTATAGAAGTGTGTGGGTAACTGCAGATCATGGACTCCCTTTATCACTCATTGGTGAAAAAAGGGCAATGGACAAAAACTACTTTTATTTTATAAATGAATAAATGCTAAGCTAAGGTGGAGTAGACTTTCAATTTCTAGTTCCATTTGGCTATTATTTCCATGCCAATAGCACTGCAGAAGATGCAGGAGATGTGCTTACTAATGAGAGGGCTGATATAGTTCAGTGATGATCTTCAGGGTTAACGTACCACATCAGAAGCAGCTGTCGTCTGTGATTCCTGATTCTCTTTACCCTTAATTTTTCTTTTCTTTAATGAGTCTTTGAACCAGAGGAATTCTGTTTAATTAAGCAAACCTCTTGGCTTCTGATCCTGAAATGAGGTCTGAGGAGACAACCTGTGCATCTATAGTTACTCATGCTCTCTGTGGGTGCCTGGAGATCACTGCTGAGGTCTCAGCAAGCACAGTCCTTCTGAAACGCTGGAGTGACAATGCAGCTGCACTTGGTGCTTTCTGCTTGAGACAGCGCACACAGAGAATGTTTGGAAAGAATCATGTTTTGCAAGTTGATGCTTAGCCAGGGTTTTCGGTCATGCCTGATTCAGGCAAATGCTGAGACAAGCAGCCAAGGGAAGGGATTCCACAACTTCTTGGTACCTGGACCGCTGACTAGATACTATCCAGGCTCACCTGAGCTGTCATCATCATGAGATACCATCTTTGTTGGGGAAAAATACAATTTAAGCAAACAACTTCTCTCTTGGAGATGGTTGTGTCACAACAGAGGCATCTTGTTAGGGTAGAGTGAAAGTTCCAGTGGTGAATTACAGACAACACTCATATTCCAGAACTGCATCTGGTGACTTACTTGAGAACTGAACTGATTCAAAATGCCCCGAGGGAAGAACGTCGGTGCTTCACTTTTATACTTACTGTAATGTAAATGCCCTCCGGTTCAAGTTTGGCCTGTGACAGACAAATACCTCTTCGTTCATCTGATTTTTCTGGAGTAGTGTCCTGGCGGCGTGGTTGTCGGTGGGAGTCCAGCAGTTAATTTCTGTGAGCCAGGCTTGTGATCTGCTCGCTCTGATGAGCATACAAATTCAGAGTGTTTGAACAACCCCAGGAGGGATGAGGGGATTTCAGACCCACTAAAGACTCCTCTATCATATTTGAACAGTTCCGTGGAGCCAGAGGGACAATATTTAATGACAGAGTGATTTAACCCATCTGTTTCTCAGAAGCTCAAGTAGTGTCAACTCCAGTCCACACTGAGTATGGACAGAAAGTTAATAAGCTTACTCAGTGGGTTCATATTTTATGTTACCACTGTCAAATATTTTCTTACCAAAATCACTGGCTGTCTAAACTGCTGAGTTTATACAAGTCCATTGTAATTTGTGCAGCGATTAAATATTAAAAGAGTGTATTTTCAGAGGAAATAAATTTAGAGAAGACCACTTTGTTCTTTAGCAGAGGATCTCTGCTCCTGTCACTTAGGAGATGGAGCAAACAGTATTCCCTCTGATAGCATAATTATTAAAAAATGTTTGCAAGAATCTCTTCGTTGAATTTGTGCTCATGCTTTAGAGTCATCCTTTTATTCCAAAATGAGGATAAAAGATTTAAGATTCAACAGCTGACAAGGTGATGCAGGTTTACAAACAAAATTTGGAGGAGAAAGGGCCCAACTGTATGTGAAAGAGTTATCCATTTATTTAGAAATCTAATACTCAAGATGCTTTGCCATGCCATTTAATTTTAAAGGTTTTTCAGAAGCCTTCTTCTGTCTCTTAAGAAATTTTAATGGTTTGACTTTACAGCCACGTGAGGTACTGCTTTGCAAAGCAAATAACATTAACTTGGACACCATTAGTTTCTTAAGCATGTTTTAACACATGACAGTAATGCTTTCAGTTTAACAGATGGCATTTTTAGCATTAATAACGTCTGCTAAAATCAGTAGGTTTATTTTTCAAATTTGAGAATGTCCATGCTCTTTTAGTATGAGAAGCAAAAAATGCTGCACTCTTGGGTTAGACCAGGTGTAACTACTGATGCCTTGGCATGTGGAGACTTGGTGGGGTGTGTGTGTATGCATGCATATAATGTGTTTTCCATGTGAAACCTAGGAAAAGAGGTACTTAGACTTTCTTTGTCATTTTCATACAGATTTCTGTGTCATTTTTTTCCTCTTTTTTCCCCATCTTATTAGTGCAGATTGGAAATCAGCCTTCTTTAGGGGAGTGCCAGATAATCTTTTGAATACATAATGTTATCTGTAATCTAATGGGATTTTTTCCAGTGTAAGGGTTTCCCAGGTCTGCTTCTCGAGTATACTGAGCACATCATTAATCTAAAGCATGTGCTCACTGAATTTCACCTTGAACATGCAGTAAAAATATCTGTGTCTTTATGCTGAAGAACTTTGATGTACTTTAGTGCCCATAAGCGATGAAGAGGAAGGAGGCATGCTCTTTGATAACATTGCCAAATCTGCCATTGACCCCTTCGACACCTCTTCGGGATCGGTACAGCTGATAGCTATCAAACCCGTGGCACTACCTGCTGTTCATGCTGCATCAGACAGGAGCCAGGAATCTGCCATCATTAATGGAGAGGTAAGGAGTGTCTCGTGATGTCTCCAGCTGTTTTCTTGGCTACATCCACAGGTGGAACAATCTTAAGCCTGGTAGAGTTGATGACTGGTAGGGCTTTTCATATTGATGCTATATAAAGTCTTATTAGCGTTGTGGGCTCGGAAGTCTGAGAATTTAAGATCTGCTCTTTCACAATCACCTGTGAATGCATGCGGCCTTGGAAGAGGCAACTGTCTATATTCCTACCTTCTCAACATCCTTCTCTCCTATCGCATTAGTTTTAACAAGATCAGTAATTAAGGCAGAGAGCAGAATAAGATCTTTGTCTGCATGAATTCTGTGGCTGAATATGTAAATGTATATAGATTATCTGGGTCCCAAGCTGATCTTTCTCTACTGAGTGATGCATCTCATTCAGAGCAAGAAGTGCTGTAACAGGACCATGGCTTTCCTCAGTCTGCACTCCAGCCTGTGCACAGAGCGTGCAGTTGTTCGCTGGGAACAAAGTGGGATGGCACAAACATCTGATCCAGGCGCTGGCCAAAAACCATGCTTTGGCTCCAATGCTTGTATGATTATTCATGTTTTTATGCAGATTTAATTAAGAGTGGTCTATTTACAAAGGACTGAGGCTTTTATATAGTTATTAAACGTGATGGGGACAAGACAGAGAGGTGTCTTGTTTGCAAACTCGCACTGCAACAGTCATTTAAAGATCAGCCAGAATCTCCCTGATGCTGTTTAAAAGCAACAGGGAGGGCAGCTGCCAGAGACACGGTAAAAGACAGTGTCATCAGGCTTTCCATGTGGGCCTGGATTAGAGCAGTCGGTTGTGCTGCATTTCATACTTGCATTTTAAGCCCTGACATGGCACGTATTTTCCAAACTCAGAGAAAGGCTTATTTAGATTTCAGGATCTACTTTCTGTAAGTCAAAAGGATAGCACTCGCAGTGCTGTGTGCTCTCTTGTACATACATTTCCTGAAATTCGTCAGAAGACTGTAGAATATGACTCTGGAAGCACAAAGCCTAAGTAAATGGCTCATTTCCATGTAACTGACAATTTGAAGCAGGAGGGAAATTTTTTCAATACTTAGGAGCAACCATGGGACCTGACCTGTACCAGGTCAGACCAAGCACCATATGTTTAACGATCCTGTCTCTGACAGGGGCCTATAACAGATTTGTAAGGAAGCATAGAAATAAGAGGAACATACAATGATACTTCACGAGAATTCTTCCCTTGCCACCAATGAAGAGGAGGGCCACGAAGATGATCAGAGGGCTGGAGTACCTCTTCTATGAGGACAGGCTGAAGGAGTTGGGGCTGTTCAGCCTGGAGAAGAGAAGGCTCCCAGGAGACCTTATAGCAGCCTGCCAGTACCTAAAGGGGGTCTACAGGAAGGATGGAGAGGGGCATTTCACAAGGGTGTGTAGTGATAGGACAAGGGGAATGGCTCTAAAAGAGGGCAGATTTAGATTAGACATTAGGAAGAAATTCTTCACCATGAGGGTGGTGAAACACTGGAACAGCTTGCCCAGAGAAGCTGTGGATGCCCCCTCCTTGGAAGTGTTCAAGCCCAGGTTGGATGGAGCTCTGAGCAATCTGGTCTAGTGGAAGATGCCCCTGCTCATGGCAGGGGTGTTGGAACCAGATGATCTTTAAGGTCCCTTCCAACCCTTACCATTCTATGATTCTCTTTAAGGTTTTGTGTAGTGAGAGGTGATGTCTCTGTACTTATGGCATCCTAGAAGAGTTTTTACTGGTGAGTTCACCCCATGGTGCCCAAAAGCAAGCATGGCATTGGGTCATGACAATTGGCTAACATCATCGGTGTTTTTCTTCAGTGGGTGTTATCTGAGTCACTGTTTGATGGTACATAGTTTTTAGGCTAAAATTATTTAACCATCTGCCAAGCCATAAAAATGCAGCGACTCTGTTCACTTGCAGTTCCTCGCTGCTTACAGATGGCATGGTGTGGTACAAAAAGTGCTCTGTAAAATGACACATGCAGCGCATCAAACGCACTCCAACAATACCGTTTGGAAGTAGCCAGCCCAGCACCATCCTTTAAATATCTTTTTGCCTTTTAGGTGAACAAGGCTTTGAAGCAGAAGTCTGATATAGAACATTACCGTAACAAGCTGCGCTTGAAAGCCAAGAGGAAGGGGTACTATGATTTCCCACAGGTTGATAACAACAAGGGGCTGACAGAGAGAAAAAGGATGTATGAAAAAAATCAGAAGGAGCTTGACCACATTTTGGATCCAGATGCAGATGTCTCGTCTCCATTTGCTGAGCCTAAGAACAGGTGAGACTTTTTATATGCAGTTCTTCGTCTGGGAAGCAAGTTGATGTCCAGGGGCTGTAGGGAATCAAAGGGGCCATTCTTAATGAGCCAGCTGTTTGCTGTATGGTCAGCTGGGCCCCCCGACTCTATGGAGAAAATTCATATAACTCGTGATTATTTATGAAAATGTGTAAAACTGCAATGTGGTTAAAAAGAAAGAACTGGAAAGACAAAAGAATAAGGGAAGGGACTGTTGGAAGTTCTTGTGAGTCATTTTCCAAGTAAGGTCAATAGAAAAAGCGGTGGTAGATTTTTTGGTAATACTGAGAGTGGACTTAAGCCAGAAAGTTAGCATCTGAATTGATTCCTTTCCAAAATTTAATGGTGTGATTATTTTGTCGTTATTTTTATCTAAATATAAATATTGCAGTAGGTATAACATAACAGAACCGGTGTGTTGTCCATGTATTTCAGTAAGTCCTGCAGGGCTGGTATCTGTAGGGATGTGTGTGTACCTGTTATTGGTGATCTTCCTGTGCCTTTAACAGAGAAAGTCATAATTTGCTCACCTGTGACGTGAAGCTGACATATTATATAACAGTATTAATGTTTGATTAACACTTCACTGCCTCTTGAAGATGGCACACCAGCAGTATTCATCTCTATGTTTTAGAAATGAGGAGGGAGTGTACATGCTGATGCTGCCCGAGCCTATGGTGGGTGGGTGGACCTACTCCATTGCTTGTGCTCTCCGAAGCACAAGTTGACACATTGAAAAGAGGAGATCACACCAGTCCTACCCCAGGAATGTCACAGTATGCAGATTTCTCTTCCTCAGGGGTGGTGGAGGCGTGAAGGATTATAAGAGTGTGTTTGCCACCTCGCACCTCAAGGGCTCTGGTTCTTACTGTAATCAGGGACCAGCAGCAGTTGATCCATGAGAGAAAAAGGGATACTGAAGTACAGTTCCTCTGGAAATGGTCTCATGACTGGAGGTGCAATCTTGCATCCCATCTCCTGGAAAGCTCAGACCAAAGTTTTCCTATCAGCATAAATCATGACTGCAATGAAAGCATCAGTGGTGACACAGTCTTTGCACACAGTTCAACTTCAGCAGTTACCCTTGGGGCACAGAGATGAAAAAGACTGTAATGGGAATTATAAAAGCAGTGTTGGCTCAGAACCCGGGCAAAAACTGTGACTGGATGAACTTCTTTAGGTTTAGAGTTAAAGTACTGAGGGATACTACCCTTGATGGGCCATTTCCCAGAGTTGCACTGGTCAATGAAGAAAAAAGATGCTGACTTAACTGTATGTTATGTCCTTGCTGGAGGGTCTGGGGCATCATTTCTGTGTGCAGTTTTCCAGTGAAGGAGGAATAAATTGCTCCAAGTGCACTGAAAACATAAGATACCGAACCCTCAGTACACAGGAGTCTTGCTCTGCCTGCACAGTCTGTCCAGAAGACAGAAATGAAACAGTAGAAACATTGATATGACTGTGTGCTGTGCATATAGTGAAGGACAGTAGCATTACTTTGGATATTTATTGTGTCGCATGCCATGCAGGAAATGTTTAAAACATTACACATGAAGCTTTAATGCTAACCATCTGCTTTTTGTTAAATATACTGATGTTTGTTTGTTCATGTGCCAATGTGCTGAAAGATCCCGGAATACATTTTTTCTGCATGCTTTCTAATGTGTTGCGTAAACTTGTCATAGTCTATTTGAGATAGTAATCACTGGCATGACATAAACTGCTTAAAGGCAGGTATACTGCTGTAGAGGAATGATTTCGTGTAGCTGAACCATAAAAGGCTGACTGCTGGATTTACTTGTTAAATGTATAGTCTACATCCCTAAATAGGAAGAGAGAAGAACCTTTTCTGATGCACTTTCTGTAAAGACACGAAGCATTTAAAGAACTTCACAGATGTTGCAGATGTTTGCAAACAAACCAATTCCAAAGTCTATGCTACAATTTCCACAGACCTGGAACTGAACTTGATGTGCTGCAACACACGACTGCATTATTGTCTTCATTTTTCTAACTAAAAATAAGATAACTAAAATGGCGTACTACTGGAGGCAAACCTTGAATAATACTGCAAGTGAAAAAGTCTATTCCACTCTTCTCTGTTTTGTGTGTATTGCACTAACTTAAATCACATTATTACAGTATTTCCAAAATATATCAGAAAATAGAGATGCAGTTGATTACGTTATTGAAGATCACCTTTACAGTTTGGATTTGTTTTAAATTGTATTTAAAAGTCATTTACAAAACATTGCCACTAAATAATTTGATCTGCTCATGAACAAACAGCTTTGTGCTCTTAGTACCCTTGAGTCATCTGTACCATAAAATTCATGTTTTAAAACGTTCCAGTTGTGTTCCCAAAAGGCACTTGCTAACCTATTTGAATGCCAGTTGTTAGCGTTCATACCTCCTTTCTCATTAGTAAAACTTTCTTAAATGAGCTAATTGGCAATCTCAAGACAATTTTTAAGAGCCTACTGATGATATGCACTATTCTGGGTTTTTCTTTAATAGTTTGTAATCAGGTCAAGAATCTGCATGTATTAGAGAGCTGTATATTTGAATCCCTTAGAAAAATATATGACAACTGCTTCAACTAAGTATTTACGGACCTATTGTAAAACATGTATGAAATTTTAGAGACCTTTAATGTAGGAACATAAAGGTTGTCAGATCTGATTAGCTTTAGCATAACCTAGTTCCCCATGTTTTCTGGTAATACTGGCAGTATAGTCTTGGAAGAAACAAGATAAGGCACTTTAATTTATTCAGTATTACATTTATAGGGGAAATTTATTCTAAAACCTCTGCTTGTCTTCTGCTTTGGCAGTGCATTTGGGACTTTCAAACATGTGCATGGAGATCTATGATTAAAAGACACACAGAATTTTTTGAAAGTTGTGTTAAAATAAAGCACATGCTGGAGTACTTAATTTAATCAGAAGTGTGATATTGATATTTTTTTTTTTGTCCTACCATATAATCTATCTGATCATGCAAATGTCTGGCTTTCTGGATTTCTCTAAACAGTTTCTGCTGCTCTAATCTGTCAAGGCAAAAAGTTCTGTTAACCAAATCTGTATTATCTGAAAAATTATTTCTTCTTATCAGTGAGTTCATTTCAACTGTGTTGTCTTTTCATTGATGGTTCTTGAGAGGCTAAACCATGAAGTCTGTGTAACTGCTGAGTGGAATGGAGGCTGCTTCACATGGTTTCCTCTTACGTCACTTATAGAAATGATCCTAGGCTTTTCAATATCGCAAATATTGGAGTAGATCTCTTTGTAATCAGTTCAGGCAGTCCCAAACATTAAAAACTCTGGAGACCTTATTTTTATCCCACTTCTTAACTCAAATAGAGCTCTGAGCCACAGGGTCGCTTTAATGGAAGCATTTTTTGCCCTTCAATCAAATCTTAGCACAGGATTGCATTTTCTCTCACGTTACTTGGCAAGCGTAGAATGATGGAAAAGCCACCAAAGCCTTCTCCCTTCAATATTCCCCTTTTAAATTTCTGCTTTCAGCTCTTCAGGAAAATTACTGACAGCCAGATACACTATGAGAACAGCATCTCCTAAATTTTTTTGGTTTAGATGTAGCCTTCTTAAAAGATGCAGCTTGCTGAAGCACGAAGTTCTTGTATCACGATTTGGCAATCACTGCTGAAGAGTTTATGTACAGATGTGCTCAGTATCTTACAGAGAAATATGGTATTTGTTTTTGTATAACCAATAACAAGGAAAGAAATGGTTGCATTGGAAAGATTACAGGATATTTTGGGCATTGAGTTATATGCTCTCTTTCTAGTACGTTTGCTTTCCCTTGCTTCTGAGCAGACAGTGGTGAAAGCTCAATGCCCGGGGATGCCTTTGCCCCAGCACTGCTCAGAGCTCTGCTGGAAGCCGTTTAATGTCTGGGACTACAGCTCTGATGAACTTGTGGCCAGTTATCAAACTGGCTATTTAAAAACAGCATCTTGCAAGTAGTTCCCTCCCACTCCTGTCTCTCTTCCCATTCACTTTGCTGGGTGCTAGTATCAGTGGAGTGTTATTCCACTTCTCTCGTGTTGTTCAGGATCAGCAACCAAAATCTCTGCTCCCCATCTGAGTGTGTGGGAGGGCCTATTATTTTTTGATAATAGCCCCCATTTATTTTTTTATGAACTTGAATCATATCAGCTGAGATTAAAAGGGTTCTGATATCTTCTTGGGACATATTTCATCTGATAATCTCTAAGACATGATGTCCATGTCTTTTATGTAGGTTTATTTTCTTTAACAGCAAACAAAATTAATGATCTCTTAATGACGTTACTGATTTCTGTATATACATATATATACATAGAAAGTATATTCTGTAATAAAATGGCATTTTTATGAACCTCATCATTTTAGAATAAAGGCAAGTACTGAAAACTGCTGCCTGTCGGTTTTTCTTCTTTTGTTTTACTCTTTTCTTGTTTCATGTTTTCTAGGCAACCAATGAAGAACTCGGTATACAGAAGCAGGCAGTCTTTGAACAGTCCTAGCCCAGGAGAAACTGAGATGGATCTTCTTGTGACTCGAGAAAGACCTAGGCGTGGAATCCGTAACAGCGGATATGATGTAAGTTTATCAGATATATGCAGTGAAATTTGTTCGGCAAAGTCTTAACTTACTCCTAAAACTGATTAACTATTGATGAACTTCAAGCCAGAGTGCCATTGGGTATTTAATGTTACAGAACATTATGTGTACTCATCATCCTGAAAAAGGCTCAGGATACTCAGAGCACAGACTCTTTCACGTGCTTTATAGTCGCACATCATTTTACAGCCTGAAATGCAAACAAAATATTTGCCCTGAAACTCATTATTTGACAAAGTATTAAATTTTGAATTTAGATTTCTAAGCCACTTAAATGATGCTAAGCTTATTTTCATTGACATTAAAATCCTCTGTTCTGTACCCCTGATGCTGCTGTCTTGATTCAGAAGAATGACAACCAACTTCTGGGAATTTCACTTAAGTCCAGATGTCAGTGTTTTGTGGAAATCCCCTAGGAACAGATATTGTCCTCTTACTATATCAGAACTAGGAGAGTTTTGAACAGGTAAATGTCGTACCCAGCCAGAGGAGATGCTGATTTATGGTCCGAGGAACTCACACTGCCAACACAAGGCTAGATTAGTCGTCTTGTGTAGTCTGGACATAGTCTGGGTGTGAGTTGACACTATGTGCACCCAGAATGAGGATAAAAATAATCCCCACACTGGGGTAACACAGAATTTTTTCAATCCTTCTCCACGTGGACAGAATGCTGTAGCTCAGCCATCCGTGAAGTTCAGTCCCTGGAAAAGGTCTAAACCATTCTGGAAAATAAGGAAGTTTATCTGGTGGTTGTTCATCCTCTAAACTGTAGATGACAAGCATTTTGTGTAGGGCTGAATTGTTAACTATCTCAGCTGCCAGGGATGTGTTTTTAGGAAGGTGAAGGTCAGGAGATGTGTTCAGGAAAGTTTAAATCTTTTTCAGAATTCTTCGGGGCATGTTGTAGGTGTCAGATTTGTTAAATGAGTTCCTGCATTTAGACACTTCCCATCAGATTGAATGAGTCATGTTGCGCCATGTGAATGGTATGACTGGTTCACTGCTTTCTGAGGCATTAGAATACATCACTGTAGCCTGGAAAAAGAACAGTATAACCTGTTAAAATAGGTTTTACATTTTGCAAAAAGATTTTTTTTTTTTACCCCACTTACATATTTCCTTTATTATTGGAGCTTTCTTAGATAATAAAAACATTGTCAAGCCAGCCTACCCTCAGTATCCTGAAAAACATGTGTTTCAAGAAAGCAAGAAGAGATGTTTTTTTAATATGGTAATAAAAGGTAGTTTTTCATAGGTGATATATTCCTAAAATGAATGTTCAAAACATTCTGGGAGCGGGCATGGCCTCCTGCTATTAGTTCAAAATTAATATGCTGTAATAGTTAACAAAAGATTTTTAAAATATATTTTAATATATTGTGTATGCTATATATAAAATGAAGAAAATTTGTTTAAACCCTTGAAAGTAGATTAATGAGTTTATGCAGATTCTGAAATGTCCTAAAAGTAATGATAAACTCTGAGATCTGTGCACATCATACACATTTGCTTTTGCCCTTCTTTTAAGGTTGTAGTTGGGCAAGGTGTCCGTGGCACTGTCTTCTTTTACTGATAAGTTACATAAAATTCCTTTTGCCCGATGCGCTGCAGATTCACTGCACACCTCTTCCAACTCTGAATGCCAGGGGAAAATGGGACAGAATATTGAAATTTAGTTCCCAAGCCTCAGCTTGCAGCGTGGGCTGGTTTCCCTCACTCCCATTTGCGGTTCCTCGGAGCTGTGCCAAGCGTCTGACAGGCTTGGTCTCCCAGGATACCCATGGGCAGGCACTTATATCTATATTTATGCATGGAATTTATATGGATCTCACCAAGGGTGCAACTAAACACCTCTGTAAATCTGACCTGAGAAAATGGGTGAAAAAGGGCTCTGAAAAAGGGCTGTTTTATATGCTGAATCTTGTGTCCTTTTTTTCTTATCTAGTAACATCTTGTACCATTTTTTGACATCACCCTTGTCGTTCTAAAAGTTTCAGCTTTCTCGGACTCCTGCTAGCCTCTTCCTCCCAGATTGTTTAGCAGTAAGTCCCACCGATGAATGGTGAAATTAATCTTTCATAAACGGTTTCAAATTATCAAATTAATGAAGCAAATAGCCCATATTGGCTTCAAGTCATGAGATTTTTTTTAAGATTAAGAAGTTGTTTTCTATTATTTTTCGAGCTGTTACCAGTATGTTCAGGTTATTTATTGAGGTTTATCTTCCCAACCATGATAAGTTGTTTATGTTTTGGTTCTTTTGGGGGATGTGTGGTTTGTGGGTTTTGTTGTTGTTGTTGTTTTGTTTCTTAAGAAAAGAGACTAAGACTCCCCAGATTCTTGAAGAAAACTCGTTAAGGACTCCTAGACTGATATGCACAACCAAATCCTGAGAGTTTATGATCTGCTTGATTTTGCCTTGTCCTTTAAATCAGAGAGGGAAGTAACAGCTCAGAAATCTGCCATTCAATACTATTGAATTTTTTTTAATATGGTTCCCCTTTCTAATATTCCAACTACGGTTTTCTAAAAATATTTCCTTCCCTGTAATAATATTTTATGTGATATGTCTCTGAAGCATGGTTCTGTTTCTCAGAGCTAAACACTGGTCAGGATATGAAGTCAATAGTTACATACCTGTCTGTGCAGAATACATAGCTTTTTGTATGATTTTGGAATGTACATTCTACTGTTTGATGTACTGAGTATATTATTTGCCATTATAGCATCTTTTATAAACAGATTATTATTGAACAGTACCTGTCTTTCAATTTTAAATAATCCCAACAAGGTTTAGTATCATCACCTAGCAAGTAGATTAAGGAGACTTTATTAACATGTTTATTACTTCCAACACGTTCACAATGATGAGTGCAGCAAAGGCTATAATGAAAGAGGCTAGAACCTCTAGGCTGCTAATGAGCTTTATAATAGGGCAGAAAATATTTAGGCTGGTTTTGGTTTAAAAGGAAGAAATTTAACTTATTATACATATCTAAGATCAATATAAAGAAGATTTTACTGATATAATTTTATTGATACAGTTAAATTAATGCAACTCCTCAAAAAGGGTATGGATTAATGTTCACATGAAGAACTTTACTGATATAGTTGCAGCAGCAGTTATGCCAGAAGAGTACAAAGTCTGTCTCTCAGGACTTTCTTTTTCTTCTTCACATCATTCCAGTTCCTTGTATTATACAGTAATGGTGTATGAACAATATATGGATTTTTATAACAGTAATGTTAACGAATAATGGCATCTATTTATGATACTTACATGTTTCCATCGGTAGGAAAGCAAATGACATACATCAGAAAGTGACAGAATGAATTGAAATAAATTTTTAAACTTGAGGAAAAGTAATGGTCACCACTCTCCTCCAAAATCTTCATGCCAACTTTCGTATTGATGTATCAAAGCTGACTTAATGTTGACTGCTAATATGCATCCTTTATTTATACAATGTATATGAGACATACTATAGAGGTCTAATGGCTTCACCAAGGGGGTTGTAGAAGAGAATCCGATTTATTTCAGCACTAGGTACTAATAGGTCTCTTGTGGGATTCCATTCACTGACATTTTTACAGTCATGAGGAAATAGTAGAGCCATGGTTGTTAATCATCCAGTTGAGACAGTATGATTTCAGAGGCTCTTTGGTTGCACTTATTACACACAAACTACTTTTGCATTTTATAGTCAGGCTTCTAAAATTTACCTGATTTTTATTTACTCTACCCTGTAACAACACAGATAACAATGGAATCAAAGTGCAGGAAGAAAATGAAGTTTCCGTTTAAGGCAACTTTGTGCTGTTACTCCTCCAGTCTGATGTGTGTACCACTTAGGAAGCCTGAAGTTGGGTTTGTGGTTTTGAATCTGGATAATATACCGCATAAATACAAAAGTATAAATCACAGTTAAATTCTAGTATTGAAATGATTAATTATTGTTTTCATTTTCCTTTTTTATTGCTGTATTGTCGTTAATACAAAATAAAACTTTATTTATAACAGCTAAGAGAGAAAACAAATTAAGACCTTTTGTTTAAATCTATTGTCAGGTTTTTACGCTAACCATGTAACTCTTCTCTGAATGGCTGATAACAGAAGAAGAAAGTCACTTTGATATTTGACTCTGCAGATAAAGAAATATGTACTATGATTGTCCTATAATATATACGACTATACATACCTTGCAAAAGGTTGGGGGCATAGTTGCTTGTCTAATCAGGTATATAGAACACTATTGCACTATTACATGGAAAAAAAAGTATGCCACAGCAGGAGCTACAGAGCACTCAAGTAAATTATCAGGGCAGTGCTGGAATTTTTAATAAGAACATCCTTTTGCCTTCTTTTATTTGTGGCTAGTTGAAATGCTAACATAATTCTAACCACATGCTATATGTAGAAGGAAGTACATATCCTATTCTTCATTACAGTTATCTTCGCATCTTGAATTTATTTTACTGATATTTAAAGAATTAGAAGGTGGTTGTTTTTTCAGATTTCCTGTTTAACATGTATCTTTTAAAACTATACCTTGTAAAACTTATCTTACAGTAGGTAGATGAAATTAGGTATTTCACTGTCAAGTTCTTGTAACATGATTTTTCTTCTGTTTCGGAGTTACAGGCAAAAAAATCAGGGGGGTGATTTCTGTTTGTGTTTATCTGTACAGAAGGAATTACCCTAGGAGTAACCCTTCAAGTTACGCTCTATGAGTACTATCTGCTCATTAGAGTATGTGCATTGTTCACTGTTCCCACATTAGTTTTGGATAAAATTTGTGTAACTACTGTTCGGTGGCTAGGTAAGATGACCAAGCGGGGTCAGGGTATTTTCCACAAGGGACAGGACCTAATTTGTGGTGTTGTTGTTTGTGGTCCTTGCTGGGCTAGAAAGTTCAGGAAAACTCCTAAACTTTAATTGTTCTGAAATCTGTACATGTGAGAATGGACAAAAGAATTTCAGTCCCTGTAGCTGTAACAAGTTGTCCCTTGTAAGGGGTCCTTCATAGTGATGGTACTACTTAGGGAGCCATACTCCTCCTGGCACAGTCATACTCCCATTCATACTAACAACTAAGAAAAGAATTTAAAAATTAATTCTAATTGTTTTAAAGTGAATCACTGACAATTTAGTCCGCTACAGAGTGTCCCTGCTAGTTTTTGCAGGAAACAATGGAGGATGTAAATGGGTCTTTGAGTCCCTGGCTGTTACACTCGCCTGCATCATATCACTCCTTTCCAATATTTGTCATGCCTCTATATTGTCACAATTCCCGACTTGGTATATGTTACATCTGTGTTTGAGAATGTTTTGTGTGAAGCAGCACAAATACTGTCTCGTAAAGCTTTTTACGTATACATGCTTTTATTCCATCCAACAGACTGAGCCTGAAATTATAGAAGAAACAAATGTTGACCGTGTCAACGAGCCTCGGAGTTACGCCAGGTCCCGTCAGGCCAAAGGCCACTCGGAGACCTCAACTTTAAGTTCTCAGCCCTCCATTGATGAGGTTCGACAGCAGATGCATATGCTCTTGGAAGAGGCTTTCAGCCTGGCCTCTGCGGGCCACGGAGGACAGAGCAGGCAGGAGGCGTACAGCTCAGCACCGCACTTGCCCTACTCGGAGGTTGTGACCAGTGCTCCTGGTACCATGACCCGATCTAGAGGGGGGGTACAGTGGGTACCCACATACAGACCAGAAATGTATCAGTACAGTTTACCAAGACCAGTAAGTGAAACTTCTCTTTAGTAATATCATAAAGATATTTCTACTCTGAGACACATTTTTTAAAATTTGTTTAAGCATTTACATGCTTAACACCAAACGTAAAGCTATGCTTACAGTAAATAAGTATGAGTAGTGGGGTATACATACGTATGCTTATTCATACCCATCTCTTGCATGAAGGCTCGTAGTGTCTATTTTAGCAGCAAGGCTGTCTTGTCTAAATTGTACTTGAAAGAATGGCCTGCACTAAGCTCCAGGCTGTTCAACAAATCAAGAACTTGTTTGCACATCTCCTCCTATTCACTGAACGCACATTAGGAAGCAATCTGGTTTTGTAGAACAGCTGTGTAGGCAGCTGAGTATGAAACATTCAACATTTCTGCATGAGGTCCGTCACTGAAGAGCATCATCGCAAGGCGGGGAACCAAGTGTGATAACCAGAGTGACCTAGAATGTGGGCTGTTGTTGACAGTCTTGCAGTTATAGCTGTCGACTTCGGACTCTAGAGATGGTTTAATTCCACAGGTTTCCTGGTTGACCTTATGTTAGTCCATCTTTATCCCGCTTTTTCTCTCCTCAGATTCCAGCTAACATGTCCTTACTTCACAGAAGTAATAAATAAATTAAGAGCTGAAATCCACGGATGCAAATTGTTAATGGAAATTTGTAGGTATCTAGACAGCAGTCACAGTAGCACTGTGCACACCATCGGCATGTTAAACCACCCCTGAATTCCTACACATAGTATTGTGAAACTCAACAAAATATTTTCCTTCTCATATGTTAGGTAAAAATCTAAATAAGGGATGACTGCTTTCAGATCAGAAATAGTCCATCTATCAATATGAGTGTGAAAAGTTGTTAATTTTAAGGCTTTTTTTGGTCAGTAATGAATATTGTTTTGAAAGAATGCATTTCAAGCGGAGTCCCTTACTCTGATTAGAATAAGAGAATAATGCAGAAAAATGTCCTCAGTTCAAAATAACTATTACTATGAGTTCCTTCTATGACAACAAAAAAAATACATTAAGGGATGCTGCTTCTCAACTATTCTGAATGTATTTGAAAGCCAGTGGCACTGCCTGCAAAGGTTCACGGTGGTGCTATTTAAATCATGCTAAAGGCTATTTCTGGCACTTTGAAATTGGTCTGATGAACTTAATACAGCTTATAATCATATTTTATGGTTAGAATTCGATTACAAGCTTAAGAGACAGCTAATGGGTAGTCAAATTACTTTGACACTTCAGAGAGTCTTTCTAAAACGAAATTGAAAATATTATATGGCGACTGATTTTTAAAAAATTTAATAGCCATACTTTTTTGGTGAATGCTTCACTATTTTTTTTTCTAAGACTCATTACTCTTCTAAATCATCTACATTTTTAGGACTTTTAAGCATTTTTTTATCTTTCTGGCATTTTGAAGATAGTGTTAGAAAGTTCCCTGAAGAAAACAGATCATCACAGATTAGGATAGACACAGGCCGCTGGACTATGGATAAGGGCTGTTAATTCATAGTTTTCTGTGTGTTAGTTTCATGAATACGAGCTGTACTTTAACTAAACCATTTACTGGTTTGTTCTCAAATGGGGACGGGGGATTGGAATTGAAAATATCCAGCTGAGACTTGTGGGAAGTGACCTGTGGGTAGGAAAAACATGGAAGAATTACTGCTCTCAGCACTTTAGCGGCTGTTTGTCTGCCCAAGATACCTCTGTTCAGCAGCGCTGGGGGAGATGCTGCAAAGGGGAGCGCTCAGGAGTGGGCTGGCTGACAGGCAGAGAAGGTGTCTGGGGTGAGTGAGACGAGTGGTGAGTGAGCAGCCCCCAGCAGCTTTGAGGATGAGAGGTACCTGAGCACTGGGATGTTTGTTATATGGAGGAGGATGCAAACCAGCAGTTATTTATTTTTGCCCTTTCTTAAAATTCAGTTCTTAGTAGCAATTAAAAGTAAATGTTAACAATGCTATTATAATTCAAAATCTGGTTTCAAAAGCCTTTTGCCTGCTTAGATGGAGCAAATGCAGATACTGCCTTTACCGTTGGGTCTCTATATACCACGTAAGTATGAAAATCTTCAGCTCATCACTCTCTTTTGAGATCTGGCTCTTTGCAGTCCAGTTACACTAGACTCAACTTTTTACAAGATCCCACAAACTTTCCAGTAACTTCAGTGCAACTTTAGGTTTTAGTATTGCAAAGGCATTTCAGAGGTGATACAAGTGCTCCGTAAGTTTTCTAGCGCAGACATTCTCACAAATGGTAAAGAGATTGAGGCAAAACAGCAAAAATCTGCATGCAAATCTCCATCTCGGTGTTTCCCTCTGTGCCATATACTTTCAGGGAACCAGAACCACTCTTCGACTTGTGTTTCTTCAGGTCTCCTCCAAGTTATGGATCCTGGATTTTGCAGTCAAATTCTTGGCTAGTACAGTTGTGTATCTCTCCATAGTGTGCATGCAACTTTTTTCCTTTTTCTTTTTCCTTTTGAGGCCTTCTGTGGTTTTTTTGTTTTGTTTTGTTTTTGGTTTTGTTTTTGTTTTTGTTTTTTTTTGTTATATATGCTAGCATTAATACCTAGATTCTCTGTAGCTCTTGTGAGGGAATGCCTCTCTGTCAAACTGCTCATGGGTCACCTGTGATAACAGGAGTCCTTCATGTGGAGCTTGTGCCTTCTCCTGGCAGACAAAAGCTTGTAAAATGCAAACTCTTAGTGTTGTTCTGGAGCCTCTAAAAATGGGATGAGCAACAATTGGCTGGGTCCTTGTCATCCGGCTGGTATACTAGAACTGAAGAGTGGAGTTACAGCGTTGAGTGTATTACACGACCCTGATTGCCAGCATTGTACCTTGGCAGATCACGTTACTGCTTTGGAAATTCATGCAGCTGAGTCGAGCACAGAGCTATGGCCAGGGAATAAAAAGCACCTCTTTATTACAAGGCTGGACCAGTTCCTATCTCTCCTCTTTAGTGCTCTGGAAAGAGGAGTGAGAGTAACAGAGCTCTGGGTCCCAAGGTAAGACCTAGCACTGTGCAACAGGCACTGATGGACAGGCTTGCAGGCTGAGTGACTGGTAATGGATCCAAGTCCTCTGAGCTTCTCTTCATTTAACAGAGATAAAGCCAGAATATTTCACCGAAGTTCAGCCACTTTCAATGACAGTTACTAATCTAAGTATAAAACATGACAGCTAGCGAAACAAAACCAAATCCAACTGAAATCAGTAAGTCTGCATTATTCCTAGATTGCAATTTAATAATCAAATTAGCTAAATCATTCAATGAGTAAACAAAGGTACTGCCCTTTTAATTCCTATACTGAGATGTAAGGAGATGGATATTTCTGTAATTAGAAGGCAACATTGAATAATTTTACGTAAGACAAATACATCTGTAAGTTGGAGGTGGTAAAAATATTTTAGTATTGCAACCAGGGAAATGTAGCCTTAAAGCCAACTGCAAAGTGTCTCCTTTAGACTTTAGATATTGTGTGCTGATTTAACTTTTCTTTCCTGCATCTTGACAGGTGGTACCTTAGACTTTTGTGGGTTGTAGAAGACACAAGTGCAGGTGTCTGCTGGTGGCTGGCCTTTATCTTCCAGAGGATTTGTTATATGTCTCTTGGGCCCAAAGGCTGAAGTTTGTCTGCTAAACTGTGCTACTACTTTTTAAAATTCTTCACTGGTTTGCTTTTTAAATTGTCAGTGTTTTAGCCACAACAGATGCTTTCACTGACATTTCTTCCTTAAAGTGTGGCATGGGGTCTGCAGTCTGGTACCTGTGCAGTCTGTCCTGAATCTCAAAGTTGATTACTTCTGCCAGTGATTGTGACAGCCTTTGTATGAGCCTTAAGTCCTCATTTTTCAGCAAAACAGAGTTTGGAATCCATGCAGAATGTTTCTCTTTTTAAGTTGTTTTGTTTTTTGGGTTTTTTTTGATGAACAACAGAAGTGATGCAATTTTTTTTTTTAAAGGATAAACTCATTTTGAAGAATAAAATCAGGCAAATTTTCTGTGAAATCAGGTGGTTTGTTTTCCTGAGCAGATTTACAACAGTGCATGAATTTCAGTGAAGTGACTTTATTTCTACGAAGATGCCAGTTAGCCTAGAACCTAAGGGCTCATCTAAATCTATAACAGATGGGCCTCTTTAGTAAACCTTTGGTTTTGGTTTAATTTAGCCTCTGAATATTTTTTTCCATTTATATGCTGTGTGTAGGAAAACACTAATGCCCCGACGCATTGGAGAAATTCTAGAAATTTTGAGTTCCCTCTCGTAATAGTTTTGGTGTCTGTGGAAGCTCAGCACAAAGAGGACTGACTGCCGTCCCCCAGGATGGACCGTTCCTCAGCATGGTGTAGCAGATCTCGTAAAAGGAGTTTTCACTTTAATAGGATTCTCTCTGGCCAGCCATTAGCAAAATATCACCACTCATTCAAAATTGTTCATCTCCTATGATGCAAAATGAGTCCTTCGATTTTCTGTTTTACTTCTTTGCCCAAAATTTTCCATGCAAGTCATAGCACGTTTGTGAACTGTTATTTGAGATCCCTTAAAATGTCTCCTTTGATGTCCGTGTTCCAAAGCACATTCACTAACACACAAGAGAAACCCCAAACCTACCTCTGTGTCTCTGTCTACCCTGTTACACTCCAACAGTATCTGTAGTCACCGACCACTAGCTCATGTGCTGTTCCTTTAAAGTAGGGGGGAAAAAAATTTCATACTTGGTGCAAACATATGCTGAGAGCAAGATGTGGGATGAAAGGCTTGGGGAGCCAGAAGGAAGTGTTCGGTTCAGCCTGTGAGAGCACTGCCAGCTTTTCAGATGCAGAAGAGACATTGCGGACCATTTCAAGTCCAGCGCTATTAGGAGAAATCTAATTGAGGTTTTCTTTGGTGCAAATAGCATTTGTTTTTTCTATACAGTTATTTCATTAAAAATCAGTATTTCCAACCCCTGGCTAGGAAATTTACCACTGCCTTTGTAGATTTTTTTTTTCCACCTAAATACAGTAATTCTTTAAATACCATTGTAGCATGGTGAAACTAAATATTAGGAGACTTTGTAGATAGCATGAAAGGAAAAATTATTTTCACAGACATGCCTTTGAGGGACTCTACCCTGCTTTAAAAGGCGTGGCAGCGAGAGGCAAGAGAATGATGCTTGGTCTGGATTGCTTTTCACTTAGAGACACTGACATCAAAAGTCCATATTTGATAAGTTACCTTTCCTCTGTGTTAAGGTATTTGAGAAAAAAGGTATATGAACACTGTCTAAATGCGTAATTTTTAAAGATGATTAGTGAAAGTGAGTGGTTTTTGATATTTTGTGTGGGATTTATATTGCCAAATTCAAACCTAAATGTAGGTGTTCAGTCTGAGCTAATCATGTAAATCCTGTAGGCTCCTTCTACAGGCGAGGGATAGAGAATGACTCATCCCATGGTAACGTGTTTTTAGCTTTCTCTGCTGTTTGTAGAGGGAGCTTGTCTGGCTAAACCAAATACCTCTCGTTTAGAGGCCAAAAGTCTCACCACTGGACTGTGGACTCCAGCTTTTTTCAAAATGCCTATGTCTTGGTACTGGACAGCCTCCACATAACTTGTTATTTGCTATTGCTCTAATCTTGTCTTTAATCCAGTGCATTGCTCTGAAGCATCATCAACAAAAGAATAATTAAGGAAAAAAAACACCAAAAAACACAACGTGTTGAAGAAAAGTGTCAATGAATTGCTAGAGAGATATCATCCTTCTGTCTTTAAGTATATCTAGCAAAATTATGACCTCTAATCTATAGCAGTACAAAGAAATTAGAAGAGAAATTTTGTCCTACATGTCATATCTTGGGTACCGTGGGTTTCATGCACATGATTATTTGTTCTTCACATGTATTAGTGATGAAATCCAAAATTACTATGGGCAAGATGCTTAATTTTGTGACTTAGTGGGTTGGTCCTGTGTTCCTCTGCTTTTTCAGAACTGTTTGAGATCTTCGTTACTGCTTTAGAAAGTTAAAGATCTTGGGGTTTTTGTGAAGAATTTTCTTTTCATCTCTTCAAGGCTGAAAGATGCATTGCTCACAGGCAGCTTCACTTCACTAGATGCTGCTCTGAGGATGCTTTCTGAATCTTTAAAATACTCTGTTTCTGGAGGAAGTGAAAATACTGAGATCTTTTTCCTGTGGGTCCAAAGCAGCTGTTAAGTCTCACATAATCATAACAGATCTGCTTTGCCAGCAAGGTTACAAATGTCACAGAGACAGTGTTTAATACATTTTATTTTAATTAGACTTCATCTTGGCTCTGAACTCATTTGTTCATGTTTTCTTCCACGTCCTAAAATCATCCAAGCACTGTAAATTCTCACATAAAAGGCAATTACTAATGATACCACAAAAAGTTAACTTTCTGTTGGCTGGCATGCAAAGCAGGTATTTAATTTCTGATTTTCTTCTGTTTTTTAATTTGAGTGAGATCTACTGGTGTTTCAGAAAATATTTATTCTTCTCCTTTACAGGCTTACAGATTTTCTCAGCTTCCTGAGATGGTAATGGGTTCTCCTCCTCCTCCTGTCCCTCCCAGAACAGGTCCCGTGGCTGTTGCCTCTCTCAGGAGGTATTTATCTGTTGTTTTATTTTAGGTATGATCTGTAAAAACCACTGTTGTAATAAGAACTGGGGCAAACCCTGAAGGGGCACTTACAAGCCACTTACAAAGACACATTCATGAAATTAGAAACATGTTGGGTTTATTTCATTTTAACACAGAGGAAAGGAATAACAATGAATTTTCTCTTCTATAAGCTAATCAGTTTCAATAAAATTAGGAAATCCAGGCTCGGATTTCTTTAAAAACATGCTTTGTCTCGACTTGCATAATGGCGTATTGTATTGCAGATGTGTGGTAGATAATTCACCCTGTCATTCTCCCTGCTTTTCTCTATTGTAAGGACTTGCAACAGGATATGGATGAATTGTAATATGTTCCTCAGTACCCCGGGTCCAGGGATTTCTGCCTGGCATTGAGATATCTCATACCTATGTTTCTGAAGCCAAATACGTGCAAAAGTCTGATTGCCTTAGCTCAGTGCATACATTTTGCCTCTTCCTCACGAAAAGGCACTCTATAAAATGTATTTCAAGGAATTTTCACACTTCTGTGGTGGATGAACTCATTTAGCCTTCAGTGCTGTGCTGGTAGGAACTGCCTGATGTCAAGTGCAATTCGAGGCACTGCAGGCCTGCTGAGAGTTGCTGTGGAGCCCGAGGCCAAAGGAAACTTTGTGGCTGCTAATGATATTGTAACTGTGTCCAAATACTCAGTATACGGACACTGACCATGAATTCTTGTTCATCCATTACATTTTAGCTCTAAAGCAACTGGGACACACCATTTCAAAAGATGTTAGCACTTCCCAAGTGCAGTTAACATTACTTACCATAGTAGCCTCCTACTATACCTTGTCATATGAACTGTAGTAATTAGGTGTTGTCTACAATCTTGTTTTGATGAACTATGGGGGGAAGCTTGGGTTTTTGTGTTGCATGTCACAAGCATTTGTTTGAAGCAGCAAGAAAAGGCTCTATGCAATGGTAATAACATGCTGTGGCAAAGTAGCGACCAGGCTAAAGAAGTTGTTCTCAGACTTCTGCAGACTTATTCTCCAGTTGTTCTCCAAAATTCTGTCATGCCAGAGCAAAATCAGATAGCTCGTTCCCAGCTGGCTTGTCATACTATAGGTGGTAGGCATATATAGGCCTATGAATCTGATTTGTGTATCAGAATGACAAAAGTTTCTATTTTTTTCTTTCTTAATACACAGGTCTACATCAGATATTGGCAGCAAAGTGAGAATACCTGAGTCCAGTGGGGTAGATCAGGCCCAGCATCATGATCAGGCATCTTTTGCACCTGGTTCGAGAGCTCCGATGTCTGTTGGTCCACTTGATCAATCGGCTTTTCACTCAGGTGAAAAAATAGTGCAGGCCCAACTTGCAACTTGGAGAGCCTCACAATTTATTTTACATATAAATTAATGTATGGGATATAGCAAATACAGATGATTTTTTGGGAGAAAGACTGCATTAGGTGTTTTTTATCTGGTGCAACTGAAGGAGACCTACAAAGCATTGCTCCTTCGTAAATGCAGCATGAACGGCATTGTAAAATACTACTCATCCTGCAGAAGCATCAGGAAATGGTCATTTCTGAAGGTAAGATCCAGCAGTAATGTACCAGATGGTCTTTGTTGAAGTATGGCATTCTGCTGGCTCACTGATAGGGACTCCGAATTATTAAAGCCCAGTAAAACAGTTCATCTGCACCACAAAATCCAGTGGAATTTTTAAGGCTGGTACAGAGGGTGTTGGCTGGCAAAAACAGAAGTTGCCATTTTGCGACTGCAGTGTGACTCGCATGTTGTGTTGCACCATGTACAGAAACAACCAAAGCAGGAGAGACAGCTTACAGGGTTCTGAGGGGCACGGAGAAATGAGGTGGATCCTTCCATTATTTTATCAGTCAAGAATATCAGGCCAAATGCTTGAAAACAGAGTATGTACAATAGAGCTGTAAGTAGTACTGCAGAAGGAGGCTTGATGGGAGTCAGTTCTGCTTGGTTTGTAAGGAAAGGGAGGAGAAACAAGTGGACATGAAGAACAGCGTGTGCGAGACTGAGGTTTTCCAACTTGACTGTGGCATGAGTTTTATGACTCCCTGTTTCCTCTTGAGAAACTTAACCCCTAGTCCTGTTATATCAGTAGACTGCTGAGTGGGGTAAGTTGAAGATACATGCCCCCTTCCCTTCAAAACACCAGGCAGCAGTGCTTTTGCATAGTCAAAGGTAATCCTTTAGCTGGTCTCCCCTCCTGTTTTGGAGAAAGGAGTTCCTGCTCAAGTGCAGGACTTGTTTTGGGTCTAAATGCCCCAGTTTTAAAGGCCTAGTAAGTTCCTGGTCCTTTTGATATGAATTATGCTTATAAACAAATTGATTTAATCATGAGTTTAAGCTGATACATTGTTTTGATGGTATCTGGATAACATTTAGCTGAGAAAAAAAAAATTTGCTTCTCATTGGCAAAACACATTTTCTTGAAGAGCCATAGAAAAGAGCTTACACAATTAAAAAAATTTCAGGTTGTCAGTTCAAAGTTTTGAAATTAGTAGGTTTATTAGATATTGCTCTGTTGATCTGCCATAAAAATTTCTTTCTTAGCTTCCTCAGAAGTAATACAGAGTTATCTGCATTGTATTCAACACCTTCTGCTGAGAATAATAATGTGGCTATGCAAATCTGTTGTCAATTAATTAAACATAATGTTTGAAAGATCCATTCTACTCTCACTTCGTTATACCTTCTGCAACAGTGCATGTGAATCTGAAAGGAGCAGATGCTCACGCTTTCATTTTAAAGCATTTCAAGCTATAAAATACACAAAAGCTCTTTCTTCATGTCTGCATTAATAAGTTCTGTGTGATATATTTATTTATAGTTTCCAGTGATGTGGAGATTTTATTGCTGTATTTCAATAACAGGTATGTTGTGTTACCACTGAAGAGTGGCTGCATTTCAGAAGAGACCAAGTGACCTCTGTGTACATTGTGGAGCTTGCCAGAATTATTATGGGGGTAGTTAGAGGAAAATTCCATATATGATAGATGCTACAAATGGCTTTAATACAGGGAAAGACAAGGATAGTTGTGAGAAACCTGCAACTATAATACGAACAAGGATTTCTAAAATTCTGATAGGAAAATAAATTTTCGTTGCCTCAACAGGTGAAGAAACATTGCTGCAGGTGATGATTTGGCATGAAACACCCTAACTTGGCTCATGTAGCTCATCAACATCACCTTTAAGATAATGATGTTGCAGTAAGAATTGGGATAAAGTATTACATCAGCTAATTGTGTGTTCATTTTGAATAGTAGCTCATTTTGCTATGGTTAAATTAAAAGAGCATTTTGGTGTAGAAGCCATGTGTCATCTACAAGAGCACCACCTTCTTCTCTGTACATCTCTGAAGAATACTTATTTCCAGTCTTGCTAACTCATTTAAAATAGTAATCCTTGCACTGTCTGTGACCTGGGAAGAACAAACATCGCCCACACCTCTTAGCCAACCTCCTTGCAAACCAAGGGGCTGGAGGTCCTGTGAGTTACCCTGTGGCTACCTGCCATGCAGACATACATCGTAGATCTCACTGGTCCATAGCAATGCCATAGCAACTGCTTCTCTGAGGGCTGGGTGACTCCAGCATCCTTCCTGACATAGTACCTTTTCACATACAACCCAATGTCAGAATGAAAGCTAGGACTTAGTCCCTAACAGTAGAAAACACTGTATAATTGTAAAGAGGTTTTAGTCCATATTTCAGATAACATAGCCCTCATTTTTCTTCCTTTTTTTTTTTTTTTTTTTTGAGACAGTGTTGAAACAGATGACATATTTCTGCTCTGGAGACAATTGTGCTACAAAACATATTTTTCTCCTCTTTGCACACCCTGATTGCATCCATAGCCCTTCTGGCCTAGGACTGCGTGGGAGGTTGTTGAGAACCTATAAATTGCTGGTTCTGTGGAGACTGCTTTGGGGATTGGTATCACTGTTCGAGTCCTTCTATCCCTATTTATGAGCCTGTGCAGCGTTCCCAGTGTCTATCAGAATAGGCAGCATAAGCCTCTTGCAGAGTGTTCAGAAGCGAGGAAGTGCCAGGGCTGTAAATTACATTTTGGGGGGCAGATATTTGAAGCAGCCAGTAAGTGATGCTAATTTCTATCAATTATTCTCTTTTTGAAGTTCGGGGGAATGCCCATGTCTCGCCATTTTGTCAGCACCTCTTACGCAGTGGTATTGTATCTACAGAGGGCAATTAGTGGTAATATTCAAATGATGTGCAGATGGAGGGGAGAGGAATTGTATTTTCTCTGCATTGAATCTAGTACAGAGCCATTGCCTATCTATGCTTCAGTTCCTCAGTGAAAAGGAGTTGTACTTTATTGTGTTCTTATGGGGTTTACAGGCTCTTCTGCTTTCACATAAATGATGTTATTTTTACTATATTTTGTGAATCGGAAAAGTAAAATACATGGACATGGAGTACTCAAAGCACACTGTCCACTTGCTTTATTTACCACCCGATAAAGATGATACAGAGCTTTTCCACCCAGGATTTTGGAATGAGGATTTTATGACCTTAGTGTAGCAGTGGTACACTGCTAGTCTCTGTCTTTGAATGCAAGTAGACACTAGAGGAAGGAATTCTTACTGGACAAGCAAGTTGTTTGTATTTTATTCTAAACTTGGCAAATACACGGAGTTATGATGGCTTCTCTCAAGGGAAATAGTGGGACCATGCATTAAGGCGCTGGTCTTGCAGACAGCCTAGTTATATGAGGTGAGGCCGCACCTCGAATACTATGTTCAGTTTTGAGCCCCTTGGTACAAGCAGGACATTGAGGTGCTGGAGCGCATCCAAAGGAGAGCAGTGAGGCTGGTGAAGGGTCTATGAGGAATGGCTGAGGGAACTGGGATTGTTTATTCTGGGGAAGAGGAGGCTGAGAGGAGACCTTGTTGCTCTCTACAACTACTTGAAAGGAGGCTGTAGTGAGGTGGGTCTCTTCTCGCAAGTAACTAGCGATAGGATGAGAGGAAGTGGCCTCAAGTTGCATCAGAGGAGGTTTAGATTGGATATTAGGAAAAAATTCTTCACTGAAAGAGTGATCAAGCATTGAAACAAGCTGCCCAGGGAAGTGGTGGAGTCATCATCCCTGGAGGTGTTCAAAAAACACATAGATATGGCACTTTGGGACATGGTTTAGCAGGCATGGTGGTGATAGGTTGATGGTTGGACTAGATGATCTTAGAGTTCTTTTCCAACCTTTATGATTCTATGTTGTGGATAATCTGAGTAATTGCAGCAAGAACCACATTGTTCTACGCATCTATGTGAGCCCCAGGAATAAACCCTACCTAGCAGATGTAACCATATCCAGACATTTGGCTGAACCTTGTACTAGGAAGGCTGGTTTCTCCCACCCAACCTGGAGTATGATAGTGGAATTCTGGTAGAAGGCTTCCTGGACATCCATACGCATACATCTTGATCAAGATGTGATAAAACAGGTTTGGTATTAGCAAGTTTCCTTGGAAATATTTAAGTCATAGCTGCATAATTTATAGCAGTCATAGACTGTTCCTGCAAAAGGAATTGAGCAGGTAGAGCCTTGGTATTTTTTATGAAAGCATTGAAGTTTTATGATGGGGTTGTTGAGATTACAGCCTTTTACATGTATTGCTTATTCATTTTTGTAGGTTTTGTGCCTAGAGATAGCAAGACAGTTTTACTGTGTAAACTGAATGCTCTATAATCTGCTGTTGAAAAGAAACGTGCAGTAGTCTGAAACCCATGGTAACAACAGCTAAAAATTGAATAAGGAAGCAAATGTAAGGGTAAAAAAAGACTTTTTATTCCTGATAGTTTAAAGTTTTGATGAAGATCAGTTGTTACAAGGATCAAGTCCTAAGGACTAAGTCCTTATATCTTTATCTAAAGGTTATGCATGACTCCATAGACAACTGCAAATCTTGCTTTCTTCAGTGTTTCCCAGCATTGTAGATGTTCTAGTCAGATGGTGGGAGCCTTACATCCAACCAATGGTGATCACATTCTCACCAATTAAAAAAAAAAAAAAAAGACTGAGGCCAGTTACTTCATAAATCTTATCTTCTAATTTATAACTGAAAATGTCAGCTATTAATTATATCTACTCTCTTTCTTAATAGGAAATACTGTACCAGCAGTGTTTGCCATACCAGCAGCAAACCGACCTGGCTTCACAGGCTATTTTATCCCAACACCACCAACCGCGTACAGGAACCAAGCCTGGATGCCCTATGCTGGAGAAAATGAATTACCAGGACAGTGGGCAGACTCAGTAAGCATCCTTGCTTTCCTAACTACATATATTTTCTGTGATTTGCAGAGGAGGGTTTTTAAGCAATGCTAAGTGATCAGCAAAGAATCTGAGCAAGATAATTCTTCCTTGAATGGTAATAACTGCTAATAGTGACAAGTTATGAGAGGGGGCATAGATATTATCCATCCCATGAACTGCAAGTAAGGTCTTTTAGAGAGTTAAATCATTCCCTAGGTTAAGGGCTGTCACCCATTCAAAGCTGGTGCGTTAGGTACCATCTTTCTTTCCCAGGACAGAAGTTAACTATTTGGATATACATGTGGCAGGAGTAGGTGGTGCTGCCTCTCAAGGTGATCTTGTGCTGTATGGAAGCCAGGGAGTGTCTTTAACTCCTGGAGGCTTCTCTCAGGACAGCCCGGCTCCCGATGCCTAGCTCCTGGCTCTGCCACAGCCCTGCTGTGCAGTGTTTCCAGTCCTCCTGCAGGCTGCAGTGATAGATCATAAGTTAAATAATTAATTGCACAATCTTAGTCTGGGACCGAAGTAATTTTTAGCCCAAAGTATACCTACATTTCAAAGAAATAATGTTGAGACATCCTAAAATGAATTGTAGTAGTTTATCATCTTTGAAACAACTTCTAAAATTTAGGCCTTTTTTTCCACTAGGAAAAAAAAAAGATCAATTCTGCTGCTTGAGCTCACATCTGGTATTTATGCAGAACCAATTCAGTTAAACAAACTGGGAGATGGATTCTATTTCATTGTGCATATCATCAACAGACTATTTTAGTGAATTGCATTTGGAGTCTAATAGTTGGCTTTAAGCAGCTGAGCAAGTGACAACATGGTCACATAAATGTTCCTGGGGGCGGCTATTTGTTGCCAAATCTTTATTACTGCTCCTGATGGCTGCGAGAAAAAGAATTCTGTTTGACTGTCAGATGCAAGTCTGAATTTGTAGGCTGAACTGTCAAGAAAAAAGAAGTATGTTCATCTGTAAGCTGAGCACATCTGCTGATGTGCCCCTGACACCTGGAGTCTTTTGATGCCGTCGTACAGATTCCCTTCCCAAGAGCTACCCTTTAAAGCATGGAAACCCTTTTTCTTTTAATTGTAGTTTTGGGGTTTTTTTGTTTGTTTGTTTGTTCATTTTTTTTCACTCTACTTTTAAATCCATGAGGCCTGGATTGTTTCTGAGCAAACATTTTTAATTTTTTGTTTAAGAAGAAGAAGAAAAAAAACATGAGAAATATTTTAGTTACCTTTTGTATTCCTACTCCTTGGCTGCAGTCCCATGAAAAGAGTCAGATAGCACTTGTCAGAAGGGGAGACTGAAAACAAACTGGACAAAACTGGAATGCAAGTTCCAGTTACTAGCCCCCAGTTACTTCCTCCAGAAGGAGAAGAGTGTAACGCTGTTGTGGGTTCCTCTGTCTTCTAGGAAGGAGGTAGGAAGAGCAGTTAGGGCCAGTGGACTGTACACAGAGGAATGCAGAGGGATGTGAGAAGCTGTCTGAAAAATAACTGTGGCAATATAGTACTCAAAGGAATCAAATATTCCTTTTAACTTCACTTACCCATTACAGAGCTTTAACAACTTCTTGTTACCCAGACTTTCAGCCCTCCTGTGACCTATGCAGGAGAAGAGGAAAGAATGTAAAACCAAAACACTTCAGGTTTCTACAATGAATTTGCACCTCTCAATGACTGCAAAGCTGTCAAGAAATTGTCTTTATTCGAAAATAATTTCTAGAGTAACTAGTAATAGTGTTACCAACATAATATGGTCATAAAACTGCAAAAAATAAAGATCTAAAGTAATACTCAGAGTATGAGTTTCTAAAGGCTTTCTGGTTTCTGAGCCTCCAGATCACAGCTTGATCGTGCTTCCAAGGTTTTCTTAACAATTAATAAGAACAGAAACATAATATCTATAAGGTGAAAATTGAAATTCTTTACTTTCCATGCGTTTCCATTAGCTGGACTTTAAACAAGGGGAAATAAGAAACAGGAGATTTGACAACAAAGAATTAGCTTGTAAGACCAACTTACTGTAACATACTATTTTCTCATTTAAAAGGTAAGTATTAAAGCACTGAGTTTTGTGGGAGAAGGTATGTGTGTCTGACAAAGCATTTATTTTCCAAATTGCTAGACACTTCTCAGTGAAAGTAGTAACCTGGTGGCCTCTAGTGGCGTGTTCACGTGTACTACTGAAATGTTTGTCTTTTGAATAATCTATTGTAAACTAAACAGAAGCAACTGCATTTAATGATCACTTTCATATCATGCCTGCTTCCTATGTTTATCTTATCACACCATACTGAATGCATTTGACATTCTTTTCATTGCTTGATGGATATCCAAGATCGTACGGAGCATGTGTAAATCCTAGCAGTCAGGTTTTCATAGGTTCTTAGATGCCTGAAGTAGCAAGATTTTCGAAAGCACTCAAGGGGTTGTTAAACTCTCACAGGACCAGAGCCAAAATGGGTTTTAAGCAAAAGTCCAAAGCTGTCATTCTGAATTCCATGCTGAGGTCCCATGATTCCAAGAAGGTATATAAAATTGGCAGAGGTTTCACATCTTGACATTTCAGTTTGCTTGCAGACACATAAAATTCTGAAATTCTGCTTCTGGCATACCCACCAAAGCCTTAGCCCTGGTGGGTGAAGCACCTTACACCTTAGCCTGTCTGAAATCCAAAAATGAGCTGAGACATCTGCCTGGCCGCCTCTATTATATGCTTATATAAAACCTTAATGTATGTATTTGGAAAGTCAAAACCATGTGTTTTTCCCATTTAAAGCAAAAAGAATACAAAGTTAACTTTTTAGTGATTAAACATTGTTGAAACTTACAGTTATGTTGTAAGTGTAGTAGTCTTGGTACAGTGTAGGTAAGTGTAGTTTTCCGAGTCACTCAGTTAATAAAAAGCCATCACTGAACTTTCCTTACTTGTCATTTGCATGGACTATAATGATCAGCTGGTAAGCTTTTTCTCAGGAAGAAATTCTCTTGTCCTAGTAATAGGTTATAGGTTGCCTTCAGTAACAACAGAAAGCTTATCCCCGTTATCTGGATCTAGTGAGTTTTTGTTAGGAACAGTAAGTCCAGAGACTTGGCTGACTTGGATTAGACAGTGGCTGCAAATCAGCAGACCTTACTCTTCTGTTCTAGGCTTTTCAGTGTCCTGAAATGTAGTGGTGCTGTCTGTTTAAAACTGGAATGTTTAGGAGGAATAGGAAGCTGAGGGCACATTTTCAGAAAAGCCTTCTCCTTTGACTTTTTGTAGCGATGATAAATCAGGACATGCAATGTTTCCCTTGCTACATGTTTTTGCTGCCAGTCTGCGGAGTTGAATACCTGCTACATGGAGATAGGTGCATAAACAGCACATATCAAGATACGTATTTGTAAAGGGAAACTTAGGAGTATGAGGTTTACATTCTCTTCATATGGTCCTATCTGTTACATCTTATTCTGCCCCGGGGAGGTTTGTGTTATCTGGCAGGTGGCACTACGGATCACAGAGTTCTGTATAATTTTATGTAATTACAATGCTCTACAGGTTCCACTACCTGGATACATTGAGGCTTATCCGAGGCCCCGCTACCAACATAATTCTCCTTCACGACTTCCTCGCCAATACAGCCAGCAAGCAAGCATGCATCCCAGCCTGGAACAAGCTCCTTTGCCGTCCACCGCAGCTTCTCAGCAGAGCCTGTCAGAAAATGACCCATCTGATGCTCCTCTCACCAATATTTCTACAGCTGCCCTCGTAAAGGCAATAAGAGAAGAAGTTGCTAAACTGGCCAAGAAGCAAACAGATATGTTTGAGTTCCAGGTCTAGTATCTTTTGTGCACGGTACTTGTCTCATGTAACCTGGGGTAGCCAAGAAAGTGACTCCTTTAATTTTCAGTTACAAACTTGCTATGAATTGTGCCAAAGTGATGGCATTTCTCTCTGTCTGAAAAGTCAACACTATGAAATTACTTAAAGTAGAGCAACAGGACTCTGAAGTATGTAACTCTGTTTGCCAGCTAAGGAAATGCTGCCAGGGAACTGTTTAATATGGATAAGATTGATCATATGCAATTGTTTGTCACTTAGCTCTTGCATCATGACCCATCATCACTAGAGATGCTGCTGAATGTGTCTGTGCCACACGATGTTTCATTTGCAAGCCCAAAGGTAGAGCTGCTGAAAATAACTTCTGCATGTCAAAACTTTGATTAGAGAAGAAAATATAGTAGAAAACGGTTAAATAAAGGACACAATAGGTGTGGTGGTGGCCATGTTGTTCGCTGAAGGATGCTGTAGAAGGGACGCTGATTTCAGCAATGCAGAGTCATTCAGCCTTTTCATTTTACAGACCGTATTCAAACCAAAAGAATTCAAGATGAGTAAGTAATAGAAATAAATGTCCTGTAAATAGTCCCAATTCTCCTCATCCTATTAACAGTACAAAAAAGTGAAAGAGAGAAGACTGTGAAGAAGGTTAATGGTATTTTGATAATCGGTGGCTGCCTTGTCCCTGAATGCCACTGATGAGTTATGGAGGAGATTTTTTTCAGTGTGAGAGAATACAATGCGTGAAGAGCCAACAAAAGATGCTGGTGCTAGAAGCTTCCAGGAGAAATGAAAAAAGGTTATTCACATTTGCTCTACATTCAGGCTTTTCACTCTGAATGCATGTGAAGCTGGTAAACCTGAGACCTTTGAGCAAGTCTTTCCAACCTGGAATAATGAATACACCTGCTTGGACAAGAAAACCTCTGTTTAACACAGCGCTTTCTTCTCTTTCTTAAACAATGATATCTACTAGAGTGATGCCAGAAAGTGCTACCTGAAGCTGCAGTTGATTTTGATTACGCTGGAATAGTGAATGCGCACCTAGGAAGTTCTGAATGTAGAGGACCTGATTATTATATTAACTTGTAAATAAGTAAATGGTTATATGGATTAACGAAAATACTAATGTTCTGTGAAAAAGAGAGCATTTCCAGAAATTATGCTGACTTTATATTGTGCAAGATAAAGGTGACTAATTATTAAACTGCTTGTATGAATCCAATCCCAGAAGAAACTCAAACCAGTTGAATGGGACAATAGTTAATCTTTTGCAGTTGTACAAAATAGTCAGAGATCATGAACAATTGTTTTCAGTTCCTTTGGCAGTTAGCTTTGGGAACTGACGTTGTTGCAAAATACATTGTGTTGGGCATGTTTGATGTCAACTGGAGTTAAAGGTAATGTCCTTCATTTCAGTAAGTTATTTAGTTATCCTCAATTGCTTATGCTATTTTGTCTGATCATTTAATTTCCTTGAGTTTCTTTGGTCTTTACTGAGGTGAGAAAGGGAACTTGGTTTAGCTTTTTGGGCATCAGTAAAATGAAAGGAGAGAAGAGACAAGAATAGAGGATAGAAGAAGAAATTGATGAAGCACAAACTTTTAAAGCAGAGCTATTTTTTCCGCAAGTAATTATATTATAAACCCTGACTGAGATTGTGGTACACAGTTATCCTAGAACATATAGATATCTTCTGCTCTGATACCTTAAATATTGCAAAAGCTTTTGGAATGCTAGCTAATCTTTCAACAAATGTGAAACTTCATTTTTATTATTTAAAAATCAGATATAAATAAAATGTATTTTTGTAATTTCTATGTATATATGTGCTGTATATTTATATGCGACTAGTCTGTTATAGTCAGAAAATTTCCATAAACAAAGTGCAAAAAAAAGAAAAAAAAATCCTAGTAATTTTAATCATCAATATAAACATGTTATGTCTGGAGTACACAAATATACCGTTGGGTGGCTTGGATACAAAACAACCAAAGAAACTCAATCTTTCATATAAATATAAGTCTAGCAAAGACAGACTGCTGTCTCAGTTACCTGTCAGCTAACTAATACTGATCTTATCAGTGTAATACAGTACATTTTGTGTTGAATTAATAGCTGCCTAAGAGTATCACACTGTAAAATAACAACTTAAAAAATACTGTGCTAAACTCAGCGTGCCATAAAAAGACTAGTTCTGATTGGCTTCAGTGGGAACTTCGCTCGCTGGGAGCAAGGCTGAGTTTCTCTATTAGTATTCGTTTATATGTGCAAGTTTAACTGGAATCCCTTGAACAATATTGTGCTTATTTTTCAGTCATTTAAATCACTGTAACATAAATGCAGACATAATTGAAGAGCGGCTTACTTTTGTTTGGCCTAAGCGGGTTCATAATGGGCAAAAGCTTACTTGGTAAGTGAAATCTACACTAAATTGTGCCAGCCACATTTTGCATCAGCTTTAGTACCTCAGTTTTTGAATGATTCCTCTATTTAGCCCAGTGACATTTTGCAAGTAGATAGGCCCTTCTATGCAACGGGAGTGAAATGTGCTGTGAAATAAATTTCTGTGTCTTAGACTCCAGTTTTGCAGAGTTATCCTAAAGCTGCAAGTATGGAAGCAGGAGCAATCATGTGGATGGGAGTGCTGAAGCAATATAGCTGGGAAGAGTAATGTTACGACGTATTCCCAGAAGAGTCACACGAGGTAGGACGTACCAGATTTAAACAGCATCTTTGGGACACTTAGTTCTGCTCGTAAACCTGTACCAGTTCTTAAATTTAAGTGATTTAGTAGTTCCATCAAAAAATATGTGAGGATAAAACCAAGCATATAACTAAAAAGTTTGGAAATTTTGTGGATGTACAGGGTTCAAATGCCTACATGCAAAAAAATGAACAAATAGAAAAAAACCAAATAAAATTGTTTAAGTAGCCTTCTAGAAAGACAAACCATTTCAGTAAAGTTAAACAAAGTACTCTCCATACTACTGATGAAGACCTGTTAGACTTTCAAAACTAATTTTGTTTGGTATTGTATTGATGGTGTGCAGTCTATTGAATATTCCCTCAACCATCACTCTAAAACCATTGCGGTGCACTTTCTTCACAAAGATATTTTAGATTCTTCATTCATAATGGCTTTTTGTCTTGTTTGTAATATGTTTCTGTATTTTTTTTTTGTGTACAAAGTAAGACTATACCAAGACAATAAGGACATTCCTGGGAAAAAAAAAAAAAATCATGCTGTAGTATTTATACTGTCTGAGCACAAATAAATGATAAAGTGAAAATACAGTGTACAAATAATTTGTAATATAATAAACATTTTGTATGGCTACAATTACAATATAGTTTTTCAATATTGATTTCAAAGAAGAAAGTATTCCTGTTTAAAGTTGTAACCTTATCAAAATATATTCATGCCATGTTTACTGATAAAAATTGAGTCATTAAGGTTTTTCTATTAGATGTCCCAGTTTTCTTTAAAATAATGTTAAATGCTTAAGTGAAAATACTGTTTTCTGTGTACAAAAATGTTGATGTTCTGACCACTATTTGTCTTCAGATTTGTAAATCATCAGTAGAAACATCTGCAAATGAAATGCACGTAAAATTACTTCTCAGTATGTATGTAATGACCACTTTCGGTAGACTATGTGTGCCATTTATTAATGTCACTAGAATAGTAACTTTAAGACGATACGAGGGTACTTTTTGACAGTCATTTTTTGAGAAAAACATACTATCTGGATTTGAGAGAAGCTCTAGCACTCAGTGTAGAAATAAGAATAATATTTATATCTAATGATATCATGGATAGAACTTGATAGAAATGCACGTAAATCCTCGATATAGAAATGGGGAGGTTGCCACAAGTAAAGATCATTTCATTTTCACAGAATCACAGAATGTTAGGGGTTGGAAGGGACCTCTGTGGGTCATCTAGTCCAACCCTCCCGCCGAAGCAGGGTCACCTACAGCAGGCTGCAGAGGACCTTGTCCAGGCGGGTCTTGAATATCTCCAGAGAAGGAGACTCCACAACCTCCCTGGGCAGCCTGTTCCAGTGCTCTGTCACCCTCAGAGGGAAGAAGTTCTTCCTCATGTTCAGACGGAACTTCCTGTGCTTCAGTTTGTGCCCGTTGCCCCTTGTCCTGTCGCTGGGCACTACTGAAAAGAGTTTGGCCCCATCCTCCTGACACCCACCCTTCAGATATTTGTAAGCATTTATAAGGTCCCCTCTCAGCCTTCTCTTCTTCAGGCTGAACATCTCCTTGTAGGAGAGATGTTCCAGTCCCCTCACAATCCTCGTAGCCCTAAAATTTTCAGACTAACCTTGAAAAGGTGAGGCGTGGAGGAAAGAAAATGTCAGATAAAAATGTGATGCTGTAGAAAAAAGCAGCCTTGGATTGAGTGGCATAACTGAAGTGAGGCCTCTGTTTCATTTAAGGGAACTTAACACATACAAACTAACTACAGTTTTTGTTATATTTCAGGATGTCTGACAGTAAAGAATTAATTAGATATTAATGGACAGTTTTAGTCCTGCATTGCAAATAGAAGCTGGCAGTTGGCTCTTGTAAAAGACTGAGGGAGCTTGAAAGCAGCAAGTTTTCTGAGCTAGCAGGAGAAGTCACTTCATTTTGCTGACCTTGTTCATCCTGTACCCATCTGAGCAGCTCTGAGTACTGTGTCCAAGGATGCTGTATATCAGTTACGGTCCTGACCTTGCCTTTCTTGTACATAAACAAATCTCAGTGGCTTCCCACAGCTCACTGACATGAAACGGGATAGGAAGAGAACAAGTGTGAGACAATATGAAGGATATTAACAGGTCAGGAGTACCTTAATGGCCTGGAAGCCATGGATCTTCTGTTGTATGCTCATACCTACTAGAAAATGTTTGTGTTTGGCAACTGTCCTTGGTAAGGTGCATTCCTTTCATTGTCAATGACTGACATGTATAAATTAAGACTCAGTCCTGTCACAAGAGAATTAATTCTTCCACTCTTTCATCTAACCTGTGTGCATTTTCTGTGTAGCTCCACATGAGAGTGGCATAATTAATACAAGTGGTTTCCAGTTACTCAGAGTAATCTCTTGTAATAAAACACCAAGTAGGATGGCATCTTATATATATTCTACTTCATCATTAGGAGGGGGAAAACAAGACATGATCATACAATATGTTAGTATATTAATATCATTAGCCTTTTGTTTTTGAAAGCTTTGTGAAAAAGGGAAAGTTTGGTCTGCTAAGATCAGGACTGCTGATCAGTCAGTGCGTGCAGGGCAACAGCCCCCTTCTGCTCAGTATGCTGTGGTGGCCGATGGAGCACATCTCTCACCACTTCCTGCCCTGCCAGAAAAGGGTACAAGCACACAGCTTTTTTGAGTAAGACAGACATAATTTTGAAAATAAATATATAGAGTAAATAACATCTGTCTAGTTCTCTGTGACCACTCCAGATGCATTACTGGTCTGCTAAGCAATTTTTACAAAGCAGTGTGTGTTCAAAGAGTAATGAATTAGCTCGAGCTTGTTTACTACAATGTTTTTGGACATAGCACTGTAGACTTTGTAACAGTGCTATATGGAGTCAGTATGTCAAATGGTAACTTACACCTTCTGTGCTAGACTTTCCTTTCACGGGTTAATGTTTTGGCCATAACTCCAGGACTAAGATTTTTTTTTCTTATCAAACTATTTCAAAGTTCTATTTTTCCATTTTAAAATGTAGGCATGCAAAATGAGGATAAGAGTACTCATTTAGAATGCTTTTTTTTGAACTCTTGCCTTTCTCTCACAAATAAATAATGCAAAACTTGAGTTGGGGAAATGAGATTTATGTAAGTCACTAAATGAATTGGGTACTGACTTGCTCTTTAAAAGAAAGTTTCTAGACAGCCAAGTCATAAAAGTGTACCTGGTTAATACCGCAGAATCTCTACTGAGAATAACTGCATTGCACATTCTTGATCAAAAATGTTTTGCCATGCCAAATGAGTGAAAATCAATCGGAAAATTGTGAATATGGGGATTCCTGTATCCAAGAATATTTTTGCTTGGGCAGTATACAAGACATAGGAGATGGGACAGGGTTTTCAATGGGACTCTTAGGGGGGTAGACTACCCCGTGTAACACATTTACCCTTTGAGTGGCCCTTAGTACCAACAGGTGTAAAAACTACAGCCACCAAAGTGGTATGGCGGAAAGGTGATTTAGGTCCTGATATTTAAAACTGTTGAGATGCCCCAAAATCATATAGGATTTTCAGTAGGAATATAGTATCATACTCATATATATATATATATATTCAAAAATATTTTTTGAAAACTAGTTCTTCAATCCATCTCTCTGTCCCCATACACTTCAGGTTCCTTAAGGTGTACAGAGGCAGTAAGGAAGAGTTAGTTCCCAGTTTTTCTGTTATGAAGCTCATGAAAATGGTCAAATGTATAGCAGATGTCTTGAAAATAATTGCAAATACCATGAAGAGATGTTTCAGGAATTTGATTTTTTTGGCATTTGTTAAAAATAACTCTTGTTTTAAGAAGTGCCTGACTTTTCATGAATTTCCATGCTTGATACATTCCCAAGGAATAGCTTGAAACTATATTACATCTTGTAAATAATTTTGTAAATTTATAAATACACATTTACATACTAGGCAATAATGGGTCCAAAGGATTGTATATTATACAGAAAGTTGATTCCGCTGAGTACAATACTTAGAGGAGGTGATTTTCTTCTAAAGTATGTCCCTCTTCTCTGCAGCTCATTGCATTTCTGTGCTTTGCAAACCAGTGTCTAAACACCATAGCGCATAGTGGCATCAGCTAAAATCTCATGTATCTGGCAAGCAGCACTGACTTTTGCAGCCTCCAGTGGGACCTTGTAAAGAGTGCCTGTGTATAAGATTATTTTTTTAAGCTATTAAAACAGAAATGTGTGGGTCCTTAACTCTGGCTTTTTGCAACCAATCAGTGGCTTTTAGGTCCTGCATCACCAGCAAACTTCACCAATAGATACCTTGATGTGATGCAGCAGAATACAGCAGCCTATGCCAGGGATTCATCGGGACGTAATAGAAGAATAGGTGGTAAACCCTTCTATTTCTGCAGTGGATGGGCACTAAGTAATTATGAATTGATTACTATGGCAGGTCAAAGAGTCTTGAAGTTTACTGCTTGGAATCAGTTTTACATATTTGGTTAGCTTTTAATTTCTTCATTTGTTTAAACAGTGCAAAAATAGCAACATTAACAGCATATTCTGTTTCAGAGTTGTAAACATGGGAGATCTGAAAGCAAGTAAATTTGAGGTTTATTCTTTGTCCTTGCCTTTATCTACTACTTTCAACACTGTAAGTAAGAAAAAAACCCACTTTACTCTCCACCAAATTAATTTTAGTATTTATTTCTACGACAGAGAGACTGGGAAGGCGTTTTTCATTTCACGTTGGTGTTGGGTTCTTCAAACTATATTCAAGGTCATAGTTGATAGGAAAAAAAAAGACAACAAGCCAAAAATTACTGAAAATAAGACAGAACTAGTATTACTGAGGCTTCAATTATGATTTAGGATTTAGCAACTGAGCAGAAACAGCTCGGACCCAACAAGGGTCTGTTCTGGGCAGTTTTTTGGGTCTCGTTAGAAAGGACACATGTACAGCACAGATATTCCTATGTTCCTTGACCTTTTTTTTCTCATTTAATGTCTTTCTTGCCGTAGCTGTACATTTTGAATTTGACTTCTACACTGGTGTACACAAACAAGCGCAACCTTTAGCTTGCTGATATACTGCTGGTGTGACAGAATTAGTAACCAACATATGTGATATAATTTTTAATTAGCTATGGCACTGTGTAGCTTTGGCCCATGTTCCGCTTTGTGATACTTACAGGTGCCATATTAGTGTTAAGGTGATGTGAATAGCGTCTTCCATTGAAGTTATTGGCGTAACACCTGCTCACTTCAAGGAAAGCAGTACTGATCCAGTATTCTCTCAGTGAATTAACTATTACAAGCATCTTTAAATTGTGCAGAGATAGGAAGGATTCTATCTAGCTAGAGGTAGCTGGAAATTAGGACATAGGAGGTTGGTTGTCCCTTCTTCATAATTTCAGATTGGTCCTGGGCAAAGTGTTTAATCTGACTATGCCTCAGCATCCCCATCTGTAAAGCAGAGTGAAGAGACTGTCTCTCCTCACACTCCTGATGAGAGGCTGAACTAACTGATAATGTTAGAAAAACTGAAATCCTGGAGTGGGAAGTGGATACTTCAGTATGAAGCACTATTTATTATTTCATGGAGCTTGGTAATTGTTCAAGACTATAAATTACCTGTTTCTCTGGTAGCATTTAAATATATGTGAATTTACATTAAAAAAACCCACCAACACTTCCTGATACTATTTCAGTATGTTCTAGGAAGCCCTTCCAATAACAGCTTCTACACTTTTTTAAAGAGATGTTATATCAATAAATTGTCTCACTTCCCATGCAACAGATTTCACTTTCTGATGAAATTAACTTTTCCTACGTCTTTGAATTATGGAAAGGACTAGCTCTGCATGATTGCAAATATCCATGTTATCTTTGTTGTTCACAGCTTGATTCAACTAAACTGTAATGGCTGTGTCTGTGAAAATTGCTTAAAATCTGTGTTTCAGCTGTAAATGGGAAAATTAGTTTTCTGAAGCCAGTTAAAGCTGCAAAATTGAGAGTGATTTATAAAGCCAAGTGTAGGAATTAAACTGAAAGAGGAAGAAAATAATTCATTAAAATTCTATACTATGCAATCAGAAGGGAAATCTCCAAGAACTGGTTCCTTTTGCAATTACAAACGTAAAACCATAGCAATGGTAGAATTTTACGTATCACTGAAAAGGAGGCATTTAAAATGTTCTGGGTCATTACCAAATGGCTGTGTTTTTACTCTGAACTGGTGATTCTAGAAATGAGTATATAGAATAGTTTCTTTCATGTTAGCGGCTATATATTAGTTGAAGTTGTACATGTTTTTTCTTGGCATTTTTGCACATTAAATAAAATATGTCTTAAAATCAATGTTGCTACTTATTGGTTGTTCCTGCTGTGTCCTTTTCTGTAGATCAGCTGCTTTAAAGCATGAGCATGCCTCTCCCTTGGAGCTGCCAGGCTTCTGGGGTGTGTAGGGGCCCCGCTGCTCATGCTCTCAAGGCAGAACCTGGCAAAGAACAGCATAGGAGTTTTCAGAACTCCACAAGTTCAAACCACATATTTCAGTGGTGGCGATCCCTCTGAAGAAAGGCATTTGCCTACCTGACAGAGGTGAGCAGGAGAGTAACCAGCAAGCCCATGGGTTTTGATGACATCTTGTGATCTTGTGTTTCCTTCGTGAATTTTTGTTCTTACCTTAATGTCCTCTATGCCTTCCTCTACTACTCAGTCATTTACTGTGGTTTTCATTGGTATTTACTCAGGCCTAAGTTTCCTGCTGTTGGTCCGAAGTGAAATTAAAAGAAAAAGGAACATGCAGGTACGTGATTTTGACAGTACTGCTTTTGTGTAATTTGTGATACAAGAAATTTGGAATAAAAAGTTGATTTTGCTATAAGGAACACAGCTAACCCTTCTTCCCTCTCTTTGTAGTTTCAGAGAAAAAAAAGAGGCAGGAAAGGATCTTCTCAAAATAGAGCATAAATGAAGTTCCCAGTGATACCTGTAAATCATGGCATCACTAGTGTACCTATCACTACTAGGGTTCTGGACAGATGGTATACTCAAGATACAGTTTTATTTTTTATATATATATATAAAATATATATATAAATATATATAAAGTTGTGACTGCGAGTGCTTAAATTGCCTCAAGGGGTTGTTCTGGCTTTTCTCACGATATACCAAAACCTCAGCCTATTTCACAAATGTATGTTTTTAGTGTGTAACATTAAGCAACTGACTAGTGTTAATAATAATTATATATTTCCTTAGAAAGGCCAAATGCACCACTTATTGACTGTTTTGTGATTAGCAACTCTTATGGCACCTCTTTGATTCAGTATCTATATTTGATTCTTAAGAAACACTACCTCCCAAACCAAGAAATAGGACAAGTTTCCTAGATTTAAGTGCTGCTCTTGATTTCCCTAGTTAATGTTGAGATGTTAGCTCTGAATTTTCAGTACAGGTGAATCTGTCATGCAGCATTCACCGATGAAAACAGAAAAATCATTTAATGATAGCTTAGTGCTTTTGGATTTCCGCTGTAATCTGTCTTTGAGCTAATTAAGGCAGCTTTACTTGAAGATTAATTTCCATTCTAATGATCCACTGTAATAAGGCTGAGTATCTATTTGGAGAATTTTAACATAGAAAACTCTAAAATAAAGCAGTCTTAAATTCGATGGACCCAACTATTTGGTATAAAATACTTTAAAGCTTAAATGCATTCTTATTTTCAAATGGCTTTGTAACTAATTTTTCCCATCATAAAGCAGTCAAGGCTGCTTCAGGTTTCAGAAGTGAAAGACCTGAGGGCTATCTTGGGGGAGCACTTGAGTATCACTGTAGGTGTAGACATGTCTCTCAGTGAGACAGCTGTCACTGCTCAGCCCTCAGGCTGGCTGAGAAGACAAGTCGCTGCTTTTTGAGAAGCTTCTTTGTAAAGAATTGGAAATGGGAGCAACCTACTGATGTACTGAGATCTCTGCCCATGAATCAAAATCGTAGCCTAGTGTTTCTTTCTTGAATGCAACAGAGTTGTTGAGTCACAAGGTAGAAAGGGATCTGAGCTGTGCCACCATCTAAATGTCAGATTTAGCCTTCCCTAAGCAGTCTCAGAGAACAGAAGCAATCAAAAAAATGAATGACATATGAGTGAATTTTTGTGAATAAAACTGCAGTATAAATGCTCATTCTATTTATTTAATATATGTTTAATTTTTACAAAGGAAACAATAAATAGATCAGTTTTGAGATGAACCCATAAGCCTACAGAGACAAGAGCAAATTACTGGATGTAACAAGGTCAGATGGAAACAGAGAATAAAGGTAAATGTTCATGGACAAATGAGAATCAACATATGCACCATTATGTTTAACTGGTTGCTCGCCCGGGCTATTAATACAAGTTTATTACTCTCTTGCCACATTCATGCACATGCATGTGTTAGCATTTCCAACTGAAAGTACAAACAGGGTTTCTTTCCAGGCAGAAATACTTCCTTGTATGTCCCATGTTTCCCCTACAGTCTCTAAGTTACTTTTGTAGGTGTTTCTTCACACACAGAAGGCCGAACTGGCTTTCCAGTGAAGATAGCCACCATACTTTAATGATCGTCTTGGAACACTGAGATGCCTCAGTGAAAGGACTTTGACCAAAGCCTCAGTGGAAGGACTTTGACCAAAGCATCCTGATAGCAGAGTGCCATGGCTGATGCTGGCCAAGGGAAACCATTTTGCCTTGTTTTGGCACGTGAACCAGATGACTGTTCTAGTAGATGGGTGTCCCCAGGCAACTTTAATTGAGATTACATATTAACTGGTGTTATTGCTTGTGTTATCACCTGGTAATTAAACATGAAGTGTTGTTTTAGCATAAAGGCCATATGACAAAAACTGAACAACAGATGGAAAAAGATTTAAACTCTGTGCTGGGAAATGTAGCTTTGTTTAAGCCAAGAAAACCTGAGTAAGGGCTGATGAGAGCTGAAAGAGTTAGTAAAAGGTGAGGAGAAAGAATGGTTACAGAGCAGTGATCATATATATGGAAACCCTTGTAGGCCCTTGCAATAACCATGGGAAACTTAGAGTGGTTTAGGAGTGAAATTATTCTGGAGATTTGGGAAAATGAAGATAGTTCCTCTGAAGATAATTCCTCTGCTACCTAACTTGATTTAAAAGCTCTTACTTCTGCGCAAAGCCTTTGAAGGATCCTGTATATTGGCTTGTTTTGTCCTGTCCAAGTTTGTCTTGTGGTATTTAGTGAAGCGCTAACATGGTTCCCATTTTCAGTTACTAACCATCGCAGTATCTGTTCATAGGTTTAGCCTCAAAACTCTTTGAGAGACTTTTTATCCTCCTCTGCAGAGGGAGCTGTAGAATACCAAAGCCCAGATTTCCAAGGTATTTCGGTAATAATTTGTTTCTTTAGACACCTAGATCTACCTTTTATATATTTACTGCCTCAGCCTCCAAGATGTGGTTGGAAAGCAAGATAAATCATCGGTGGTTATGTCAGCAATTCCCGACCAGGGGTAAAAATACCTCGTTTAAGAAGCCCCCTTTGGAAGTTACGTGTGGTGTGCTGTCTGGGGTAAAATAGCTTAAAAGGTGCCAACTAGTGAAAACAGAACAGTTTAGCCAGAAGCACAAAGCCATTAATTAGGCTTTAAAAAGCTAAGCAGCAATTAAATGGTGCCAAGGTGGGCCTAAAGAGGGGACTGCAGAACGCTGAGGAGAGGGTGTTTACACTGGAGTGGTGTGCAGGGGGAGCTTGCGGCAGCTGCTATGGCTCTGCGAACACTTGACCCACCGTGCGGGCGGCTGCCAGGGCCTGGGGCCCACCAGGAGGCCGCAGGCACCCTGTCAGCCGCCCCCGGGCCCTCCGCCGCCAGCCCAGGAGCCCCATCTCAGCTCAGGCCCTGGCTCCCACCCCGGCCTGAGAGTGAGCGGGCTCCTGGGTTTTTGGGCTGCCTGGGCGAGAGCCGCCCTGGGCCCGTGTTACCAGTGGCCATGTCTCCAGCCCTGCCCTGGGCTTCCTGCACGGGCCCGGGCCTGCTCCCTCACCTTGCCCTGCCTGAGGCACACTGGAGCACTGGATAGAACCCAGCCTCACCACGCTCCTCCCAGCCCTGCTTAGGCTTTGTTTCATTAAAAAAACATTATTTATTAACAGTTGAAACCATGAACTGCCATATTGGCGGAGACACCCGTCTGACAACAGCAGCTGCAGATGGTAAGATCCTGTTTAAGATCTCCTAGCTGCCCTGATATAACATGACTATTACCGTCCGCTGATTGACAAATGGGAGTTATAAACTAGACTTTTTTTTATATAAACTCTGTGTAGGACAGATTAAAATCTGGCTGGAAAGATTAAGATAGTAAAAGAGTGAACGCTGTAATAAGCAGTAATAGGATACAAAATTTTGATACCGTATTGTGTTAAAATGCTACACAGTTGAGCAACTTTAATGCCGTTTTTAAAAAAAACAGCTGCGTGCCAAATTATGATAGCCTCAGGGTTGGTTACTGCTATTTCATGCTGCCACCTACTGCTGTTGAATTAGAACAGGAAAAAGTAATTGGTATCTTTTTATCAGTCTGACGAGCCGATTTACTACTTTGCTAGGTTATTCTTGATGCCCTGTATGGCATTACTTTTTTAATGCAGATGTTCTTCAGGTCTTCAGCCTGTCATTGCTGCCTCTGTCCATTTTTTTCTCATGCAAGGACTTGTCTTCCAAACGTAAGGATGTTATCACTCCAAAAACTGCCGCAGGTTTTAGCCTAAGCGCTATTGGTCCTAAAATAACAGTAAAATGTTAGTTGAAAGTCAATATTATATGATCATTCTGATAAAAACTAACTCAAGCCATAACTTCTGTAATTTTGTGCTACACTGAAGACAATAAAATATTTGTGATTATTTGTAGCAAAGATTTTTGTGCTAATATGAAAGTAGTTTTCTAAAGCTTGCTTAGAGGCATAGGACTTTTGACCATATCTATTTACTCTCAGGTGCACTTCACGTATTTAGAATTAAAACCATAAACTCCCATATTTTTTATTGGAATTACTGTGTTTCTCTGCTGCATGTATCTTTAACATAACCAATGGACTGCTAGGAATCCTGACATCAGCAGTGTTAATTTCTTAGTGTTTTTGAAGAAAATATTATTCATCCTGTTTGCATATAGTGAGAAAAAAATGTTAAAATACATGGTAGTGTTACCAGTAACTAGTACCACACAAATAATACACAAAAAATTCAACAAGAAAATATACTGTATTTTTAAATTTGGTAGGACAATAGCATATAAGTAGAAAAATAATATCGAAGGTCCATTAAAATATTCTGTAGTGATATTGTGACAGAATATCCAGCTGAAATAATCCTCATTGTGCTGGTGGCTATTTCTTCAGCTTTTGCCTTGCTTTCATGCATTGTATCTTTTCTTCTTTTAGTGCCTTCAGGAGTTTATCTAAACACGAATGAAACATAATTTGCCATTAATTTTGTCATTAATACTTCACAGTACTTTTTAATGTGTTAAGCAAACTAGTAATATTCCTTATAATTTCTTGTCTTGCAAATATCTGAAAACTAAAGTTTCTCACATGTAATGAAAATAATAAGTATTGAAATAGCAAAAAGTATGTATTGCTATGACAAAGGAAAAAAAAAATCTTAGTTTCCTGTTCTGAAAAGTAAATGTATGCAAACCACCTATCACAATTTCTTTGAGATCTTCCTTTCAATGTGTGTATCTGCTGGCCGTTTTTCCCATGTTCTCGTAACCTTTGCACTCCTGAAAGTTTCCTGACTGGCAGCCTGTGGCCTCGAAGGAGGCGAGGAGCATCGCACCCTCCCTGCTGGAAACCCCAGCAATCACTGTCTGCCGAGCTATTCTATTTCCTGTATTTCCTTCATGGCCAGCAGGTTTTAAAGTCAAAATGCCAAACGAAGTTAACTTTTTTTTTATGCCTCCAACTATCTGCAGTTATCAGTGGCCTTTATCTTAGGTCAAAGCTGCCTTACAGCTGCGGGATCTCAGTGGTAGTGGATGCATTTCCCATGGACAAACTCCCCTCGGGTTTGAGCGTGTCTGAATTGGGGTTTTTGCTGACACTTCAGTGACTTCGGGGGTTTCGTCGCTTTGCGCAGAAGTAACAGATCTGTAACTCCTGCGCCTCCTCCGTGCCCGCAGCCGCCCCGTGACCGGGGTCGGTGACACCGGCGTGGCTCCCTGCACCCCGTCTGCTCCCCCGGCGCCTGCTGCCGGGCGCAGGTCGGGACTGGGGCCGAGCCGTGCCGGGGGGCGGCAGGGGGGCCCCCGCCCCACCGAGCCCCGGGTGGGGGGAGGGAAACGCACACTGCCGGGCGTCGAAGCCATCGCCGACGAGCGCCACCAGCTCCAGCTCCTTGAGGCGGATGCCCAGCTCGCAGACCTCGGCCTCCAGCTGCGCCTGCTCCCCGGGCCGCCGCGCCGCGGCCCCGCCCTTCTCCGCGCCCCCTGCCGGGCAGAAGAAGCGCAGCGGCTCGTACGGGAGGGGCGCCAGCGCCGCGGCCCAGCGGGGCGTCACGGCGGCGGGCGGCGGGGGCTGCCCCGACCCCGGCCCGCAGACGGCTGCGAGGGGCGGCCACGGGCTGCCGCCGCCGGCTGGGGGTGGGAAGGGCTCGGTGCAGCCGTGGAAGTGGGGGAAGTAGAGGGGCGGCGGCGGGCGCTGCTCGGTCATGGCGCCGGCCGGTAACGGCGGTTGGCCGGGAGACGGGCCGGCCTCGAGTCGGCTGGGCTGGGCTGGGCTCGGGCCCCTCCGTGCCGGGCGTCGCGGGCTCTCTCCCAGTGCCGGCGCAAGCCCCGGGGCAGCCCGCGCCGGGGCAGGCCCGTTTCCCTCCTCCGCTTCTCCCGCGGGTCCCCGGCCTCGCCCCGGGGCTGCAGCCGGGCGGCAGCGTCCCCTCGGCGGGCCGGGGCCGGGCAGGGGCCCAGCGGCCTCCCCGCGGCACGGGACGGCGGGTTGGTGTTGAATGTCCCCAGACCTAATGCGTTTGCGTGGGAGATGCCTCCAGCATGGCCCAGTTTTGCTGCGAGAGGGCGGGGGTTTCACCGCGCAGTTTTATCTGCGGGCCGGGACGAGGCACTGCAGGGGTGCGCTGGGCTCTGGAAGTAGCGTTTGTTAAAAGAAGTGAGGAAGGCGTTGTCCAATAATTGTCTTTGCGCAGTTTAGCCTCAGGCTAAGTGTGAAAGAAGGGAACCAGGTATTGAGGGTGGAAGGATGCTGGTGATAGTTCAGGGAAAAGTTCATCTTCAGGTGCTTGCTCACGGATGGCTGATGCTTAGCATATCTGATGTCTAGGATTATAGGGTGGGTTACATTTTGGATGGGTGCTCACACACCCCCCCACCCCCACCCCCCAACCTTCTATGATTTTGCTTGGATTTGAGGATGAGACCTGTTACTAATGGCTGGTTGCAGCTTCTTGTCGCCTTATCTGTTTCCATTAGACCTGACAATCTCCCTGCAGCCCTAGGCAGCTGTCGGGACCATTGCTGATTACTTCTGTGGAGCTCAAAACAGGCCAAAAAGACCCTCTCAGGCTTAGAGCAGGAGCACTTCTGGGATGGATTCAAGCTGATTTAAGGTGTTCTGGACAACCCTAATAAAAGAGGTGCTGTACCAGTGCTATTTGTGAAGGATTGATGATTGCAGGAGCTGTAGAGGTTAGTTACGATCAGTAAATTCACTTAAAATGAGGTGAAAAGCCCACTGCAGTACTAATGCAGGCTAGAGCAGATGTCAACAATACACAGTGCCTAAGGGACCGCTATGTGCTCTGGAGTAAATTCCATTTTTAAAGCTTTCCCTTGCACAAATGAGGTTTGGTGTTACCTTTTTCTAGAAGCAGACTTCTCTGTACTTAGGTGTAGTGCTCTGTGCTGTGAGTCAATACTGATGTGAATGTTTTTTTAAGGTTAGCAGACCTACAAACATAAGCAGTCCCAAGAGTGACAGTGCCCCAAAAAGTGGTAGGAGCAGAGAGACAGTGGCGGGAATCATTCCGTATTTTATTTTCATGTACATTGTTTGGGGGATGTGCTCTGACTTAGAGTGAAACCTGATTGCTTTATATGCAGTGTGCTTACATTATTAAAATTCCAGTACCACTGTAATACTGGTTGCATATTTTGTGAATGGAATACATGTATCTGAAATAAGCACTGATCAGATGAGAAGTCTGATAATAAGATTTCCCCCCCCCCCTCCAGTTCTTAGATTAGGCAAGAACCGTCAGTATAGCTGATTCTATGTGATGATGTGAGTAGAGAGCCCAAGCATTAGGTGGACACAGCACCTGCGAGTGTCTCTCTTTTTTGTTTACACAGTAATTTGAATGTGTACAGTAAAAGTCAATAACCCTTCCTTAACTTGGTCTTTGTGGATCGCTTTTGAAAGCAAAACAACGCTCATGCAGAATTTGCAGGGGGCTCTACTTTTGAAACTGGCAGGAGACCCAGTGCTTCCACTTCTCTTTCCTAAAGTAAGTTTCTGTTTATCTGTGAACAACCAAAACAAACAGACATCTTGTTATTTTATTTGAATCTGATTCAATCTGTCCTTGTTTATGCTCTAATTTAGCTTCCCTTTTATTTCTACATTTCACTTTGTCATTGGGCTAATACTGGTGTACTTTTTAATTAGTAATACTTTGAACAACTGGATTTGGACTTTTTTTCTCTGAGCCTTTTGTATCACCACAGTAGAGTAGCTACTGTCTTGCCATTGCACTGTCAAGTACACCCTTGCTGCCCCACCTTTAAACTATTAAGATTAGGTAAAATATTATTAGTTAATATTCAGTAGGGAAAATCAAAATGTAAGTATATCAGGATGTGTGTAAGTATATATGTGGATGGAAGAGAATGGTTATTAGAAAAACAGTAATGTTCTTGTGACTAGTCTTAAATTTGTAGTGTATTCCTTATATATGGGATGATAAGGAAAAATATCTGCTTTCCAAAGAATTGAGAAGAAAGAATTAAAAAGAACTTTTTGAAAAGAATTGAGAACTACAAGAATAGCAGATCATTAGTAAAAGTATTTGTTTTATGAAATGGCACTTATGACTGACGTACATTTTTAGTGAAGTGACGTTAACAGTCCTAGCCATTACTTGTTGTTCAGTAGTGGCATACTTCATACTACCCTGGAGTGTCCTAGAGATACGCTAAATAATGTTTTTGTATATAGGTGATGCACAAGGATTTCTGCCATATAACTTGTAGTTTTAAGGGTGCTTGTATGGAAAACAAGGATAGCCTACTGATAAACATGTTGATAGGGTTATTGATGCCATTTTTCAGAGTTAAAGCCAATATATGTACTTAATTTGGGAGAGATGAAATGTGGATATTCATTAACACATGTATATATTGTGAAGTTTTGGTCATTTATTACAACTAGCAGGGATAAGATGCCAAGAGATGTCAAAGTTGGTCTTGGCCCTGATGCATTGCAGCAATTTTAAGTTTCTGGAGATCGATCTTAGTGAAAAGAGAAAGATAAATCTTTTGAAACACAGAGGATGGAGATTTTCAGCTGAAAGGGGCAAAATGGGAAAAAATGTGCGGAGAAGTAAGAGGATGGTACCTGCATTCACTGAAGAGTAAAATTTTTGAAGAAGAGAGCGTATTATGGGCAGTGTAATTTCACAGGTACTGATAACGCTTTTTGTATCATTTTTCTTTCATCATTTGGTACCAGTCAAATATACTGTTTATAAACATTTCTATTTGTCTAAAGCATGTGGACTAGTGGATCACAGCGATGCATGGTTTTACATGATAGACAGTAAAATCATGAACCTGAAGGTTCCTTTTTTTAATCCTTACAGCAAAAAAAGCGTGTGATATTAATGCTGAAGTAGTGGGTTGTATTGGCTTTAGGTGCCATCTGGTGGAGTTTTTGCAGCGTGTCGAAAGTGCTGCTTTTCTTTCTGATTGTGTTAGTCTTGCAGATAAGTATGTGCTGAGCACAGAAAAGGTTGCTGCAAGAATCAGAAGTTAGAGATACAGAGATTAGATAAACATGATGACTGGGAGCACAAAGGCTGCGGCAGGGAGAGTTAGTGAGATTATAATGCACATATTTGTAGTATGGGTTTCATAGATTTCCAGTTCTCATAACTCTTAACATTTTCTCATTCATTTAATGTATAATTAGTGATAGCCTCTTTACTGTGAAGCAAATAAAGTTCTTGGTAATAATAGTTTGAAATTAAGATGATGACATGATGTTATAATCTAACTTTTTTTCAGGGGAATGCTGTCAAGATATTTTAGGGTTTATTTTGTACAGGCATCTTAAGGTGATGCATTGCTATTAATATAACCCCAAAGATTGTATTAAATAGCAAAAGGATTTGTGTACACTTTATGCTAGAACAGTCACTATATACATGGTTGTTAGACATCTTTGGGACTTAAGAGTCAGTTATAAGAGTTACAGTAGAACTTCTCCCATGGGAGAAAGTACTGCCATTTTGCTTAACCAAAGAGCTTAGAAGTATATTATTTTCTGTATAGGCCTCAGGAATAAGGTCCTTTTTGCGTGTCCATGCGGGTCCTATCTAAAGCATGAGCTAGTGCTTGATAAAGCAGGATTGCATTTTGGATGCTGCCTCCTGCAAGCAGTTGAGACATCTGGGAAGAGGCAGGGAAGGGAGAGGAAATACTTCTGTCTGCCTGCCAGGAAGGCTAGTTATGCAAGGTGGAGAAAGGAGGTTATACTGTGAGATGTGAGAAAAACTCTGCCTTTAGGAAAGATATGTTCATTTGCCATATTTATGCAGTGTTACATACTGTTCAGACATGTACCTGCATCTTTGGCATTCAAAATTTGTTTCCGAAGTTGAGATCCTGTAGTCCTGAGTTATGCAAATGAATACATAGAATCATAGAAAGTTTTGGGTCAGAAGGGACCCCTAGAGGTCATCTAGTCCAACCCCCTCGCAGCGAGCAGGGACACCGCTAACTAGATCAGGTTGCTCAGAGCCCTGTCCAACCTGGTCTTGAATGTTTCTAGGGATGGGGCCTCCACTACCTCTCTGGGCAACCTGTTCCAGTGTTTCACCACCTTCATTGTAAAGAATTTCTTCCTTATATCCAGCCTAAACCTACCCTGTTTTAGTTTAAAACCATTACATTTAAAACCAATACATCATGTAGACAGAAATTTTGTGTAGCTAAACTGACTGTAAATTATATAAAGATCAGAGTTTTGAGACAAAAAGTGTATATATGTGCTTTGTAGGCCAGCAATTGCAGTAAGGGTGATAACTATGCAGATTTGATCCAACAGAGGGAGTAATATACATACACTTGGTAGTGTGTTATAATTTGATAAATTTAGCACACTCATCTCTACGTATTTAAGTATTGATATTTGAAGTGCTTATAAAAATGTTAATTTTGGGGAAGGAAGATTTTTTTGCTTGATTTACTTATCCAGCCAACAAAGACAGTAGTGACAGTATTCCAGCCACCACTCCTTTACAGTACTTAAAAACTTTTTGAAAGGCTTTTCTGTTGAGATAAGTTGAGGATAGTAAATTAAAGTTATGAAGTCTGAGGGCAGCTAAAATATCCTCATGTTAGTGGCAGCTGACAATGCAGTCTGCAGCATTAATGACAATATTAACATTTAAAATGCTGGGAATGGTAAACTATGGAGGCCCATGGTGGAGCAGAGGTCCACCGGCAGCCCGTGGAGCCGACCATGGTGAGGCAGGCTGTGCCCCTGCAGCCCATGGAGGTCCACGGTGGAGCAGAGACCCACCTGCAGCCTGGGGAGGACCCCATGCCGGAGCAGGGGGATGTGCCCGAAGGAGGCTGTGACCCTGTGGGGGACCCACGCTGGAGCAGCCTGTTCCTGAAGGGCTGCACCCTGTGGAAGGGACCCATGCTAGAGCTGTTTGTGGAGAGCTGAAGCCTCTGGGTAGGACTGACATTGGAGAAGTTCGTGTCTCGTGTGGGAGGGACCCAGTACTGGAGCAGGGGAAGAGTGTGAGGAGGAGGAGGGCGCGGCAGAGATAGCGTGTGATGAACTGACCGCAGCCCCCATTCCCTGTCCCCCTGTGTTGCTTGGAGGGGAGAACGTAGAGAAATCAGGAGTGAAGTTGAGCTCAGGAAGAAGGAAGGGCTTGGGGGGAAGGTGTTTTTAAGAATTTGGTTTGTTTCTCATTATTCAACTCTGATTTAGATTGGCAATAAATTAAACTAATTTCCCCAAGTTGAGTCTGTTTTGCCCATGATGGTAATTGGTGAGTGATCTCTCCCTGTCCTTATCTTGACCCACGAGCTTTTTGTCATTTTTTCTCTCTCCTGTCCAGTTGAGGAGGGGGGAGTGATGGAGCAGCTTTGGCGGGCACCTGGCAGCCCATGAATTACTCTATAACATTAGCTATTAATAAAATACAATTATCTTTACTGAGTTCATATTGGTTTTGGTTTATAATCTGTAGGATTTATTGGTGAAATTGATTTCAGAAGTATGCCACTGCAGACATGCATCAGGGAAGGGTCTGCTAGATTTGTCCCAATACAACAATACAAACCGATATACAGAGGGCTATTTATAAAGTCTCAAAGCATTATGCCAGCAAACTTAAAATTAACAGTGAGCAACTAATTAACAATTATACAACTTGAAAGAAGTGCTAATTAAAAAGTTTTCAAGAGATGAGTTTTCAATTGAAATACAAAATTAGCCAGAGACTTAGTGCCTGAAATAGAAATTTGGACTGATTAGCAGAAATGCAAAAAGTACTAACTTTGTAAGAAATGAATTTTTAATTTTCTCTTCAGGTAAGTCTCTGCCAATCTTCAGGATCAGAAGAAGATACACTGTTTTGGATCAAACTATTTTTCAGTGTTGGTGTGTGTCATACATGTTTACGGTGTGTTCAGTTGCAGAAATTGGAGGTTTTGGCAGAGAGACCATGACTCTGTGCAGCTCTGATGATTTCTGTGCTGCTGAGTGCAAAACTCCTGCCTTATTCCACGAACACAAAATGAGGTAAGAAACAGGAAGATAGAAGTTGTCTGGAAGACTGAGAGTTGCTTGTTTAAAGTCGTTGAAATCTGGTAATTGGGGAAGCTTTGTATCTTTTGAGGTTTGTAGACTCTGTGCCTTTATGTCTTCTATGGAATGTGAGGAATGGGAATCCACTGTTTTCAGAAGTGGTTTAGATGCTACGTTTTTGCAAGACAAAGTGGCGAAGGGTGCATAAATGGAATAAAAGCATTAAATAAATAATAATAATAAAAACGTTAAAATCTGTTCTACCTGCAGACTCTCTGAAAAGATCTTTTGAGGTTGCCTGGTTTTATGCATTGTAACTTGTGTATGAGTATGTGTGGGATGATGCAGAAGGAATGAGATTATTTTGATAGAGCGGAGTGATGTCTGCATGTTAATTCAGCAGATAAGTATTTTGATTACTTGTGTTTGTGTCTGAGTTAATGATGGGTGCTTTTTCTTTAAGCATGAATCTTTGTCAAACCCTGCTTCTTGCCACCAAGTATATTTCTAGGATGACCTCATTTTTTAAATGTTATTTTTGATAGTCTGTCTCTTTTCTGGAAATCATTGTTTTAGGTGTATACTTGGCAATCTAAAGAAGTGATGAGACTTCCTGTGGAGTGAAAAGCTTAATTCCACTAAGCGTTAGACTAGAGATCTGAGTTCGATGCTACCTCACACATACATGAATGAGTCATCACAGCAGATAAGGTTGCAGAAAAAAAGGCACAGTTCACTGCATGTAAAATTAAAGAGACCAATCCATGCTAGCTTTGAAATAATAGAACTCATGAATAATCTTGAAGGCAGTCTTGCATCTTGCTCCTGGCTGTTCATATGCAGTACTCCAAACACCTTTTAAAATTCCTATTGCAGAACCATTTCATCGCATCTTGATAAACACTAACAGGTTTGACAATAATAAAGCTTATTTAATAGTACTGGAATGGGTTGCATATTTTGGTTTTTTCCTGTTGTGGAATGAAAGAGGTTGGAAGAGAATCTACATGTCACTGAAATATTTTTCTTTGCGTGTTGGGAGTTGACACTGTCCTAAACCTGCATTTTCAGATGATGATGTAATCTATAGATGTCAATTTATTTGGGAGATTTTATGCAAAGCCTCTAAAATTGAGATGGATTTTACTGTGAATATGCGTATGCTCATAACGCAATTCAAATAGGCATTAAAAGAAAAAGCCTTTGTATGGATCTGTAAGATTTGTTCTTTATTAGTTTACGCTATACTTAGGGGCTAAGCACTGTGCTAAAAACCTGTTATGTCTTTAAGGGTTAGCATTGTGTAAGATTATATTTTCAGAACTATGTAAATATTATTGGCGTATAAAGTGAGTTTTTATTCATACTTGCCTGTAGTTACTGTAAAAGATAGGCTCCAGTTATCCTCAGGATTAGAATTGCTGCAGTTTGGAAATGAAGATGGTTTCTAATTATAGCAGCATTGGAGTGTGAATGGTCTCTGACTCACTAATGATGTTCTTCAGAGCTGCAGCCCATCCTATCAAGGAATGTGAAATCATACCAGTGAGTACAGTCTGCGCTACTTACATTGACTGCTTAGAATAACGGTGACTGGCTCATGCCAAACGTAAAAGTACAATGATTGCAGTGAAACTGTATTGTAATGCTACACTGGGTTTCATTAAGAGGCATTTTCCTCATACAGCATCGCTGATTCAGAGCAAAGATGTCATTCAGGTAGTTTAGTTCAATATGCCTTTGCTCACCTTTACTAGCACCGTGCATTGATGAACAGAGATTATGATAAAGGTAGGTTTTCTTTGAAGCTACTTTAGGCTGATTTAAGTGGGCAAAGGAGATATATTTCATAAACAGGAATAGCAACTGGCGTATGTTGGCTGATTGTTTAACTTTCCTCTTTTATTTTAAACATCTTAAATTAGATTAATCTTAAGCAGATTTACTGTTAGGCCATTATTTTTCTCAGGAAAAATCATAACCTTATGTTTTAGCCGTGTCTTAGGCGCTTGGAATGATCATGGTCTGTTGTTGAATTTCTTTTTTTCTCTGCAGGATCCATCAGTTTAAGTATTTGGAAGACTTATGGACTATATCTATAGTATATCATGGTTTAAATGGATTCTGTGCAGTTCCATCTTTAGCTGCTGTGACCTCATTCCTGCTACTGGACGATAACTTCACAGCTAGCTGGTTGCCACAGCAGTGCTTTTGGCAGTTCTTTCTGTAGTTTATAATGAAAAACCAAATGATCCAGTAGAGAGGTTAACCCTATGTACAAAGAATGTGGAGGATGAAACAGTATACACTAAATCAATAACAAAATATATTTTTTTAAAGGAGCGCCCATCCATCATCATGTCAAGCCAATTCTGATTAATAAACATAAGAGTTTGAAAAGATCACCAAGTACCACTGTCTGTAAGAGCAGATATAAGATGGCCTTAGTCATTAGCTCCCTGAGAATCACCAGCATGCTTGATTGAAGCTTCAGTCTCTCAGTAGTGGGCAGATTGTAATCCACGCATTTAAAGTTAGTGTGTTTTAGACAATACCTGTGCCTCTAGGCATTGACACACTCAAAAATAGAGATTATGTAAAGTGAGAAGTATTCCTCTCGGAAATACTAATCCTGGTGTATAGGCTGTTGTCATGTAAAACATTCACTTTTGACAAGCAGCTTTTGGGTAGGCCTGGTTCCTGTAGTTACAATGATGATGTGGATCACAGTGGATAGAAAGAAGTGGAGTAAAGCTATGGAAAGCAATAGAGTGAAGCCAATTAGGAGTTAAAGCATCTCTTAACATAGGAGAGAGATGATGAGAAGTAAGATTGGACTCCTTAGGATAAGACGACTGAATTAGAAAGGAAGCCTAGAAGGAATCTTGAAGTTATGTACATAATGGTGACTTTTTTATTATGTAGCTGAAATTATTAAAACAATTTGAAAACGGTTTAAAGCTCCTGAAGGGAAATGATTGGGGACTTTTTTCCGCCTTGCTTTAACTTTGGTTAAAATACGTTTTCCCTGAAGCGTTAGTGTTCTTACTAGGGCTTCTTACCATTTAGGCAGGTCTGTTATTGTCCATTTTCTGCTGCCTCATGGAAAATTGCTTTCCCATCTTTTCAACTGACTCATTTGAACAATAGTTCAATATCCTAATGCAATGAAAGATGAGCTTCAATTAATTCTGTGGCATCTCTGCTGTTTCCTAACTTTCAGGACTAAATTGTAGCAAGAATGCAAAAAGGGCATCTAAGTACATATTTGGGGGTAGAGGGGGGCAAATACAGTGAAGATTTGCTGGCTGTTGCCATCTGGTCACAAAAATGTCAAAAGAGGCAATTGTCTGTGAAAATGACCTGGATGGAGAAGTAAGAGAGGGAAGGGCACAAGGAGGAAAACCCTGTGAATAGGTGTATTGTTAGGAGCATAAGATACCCCTCCAGAGTGCTGTTTTTTGAAAATAAAGTGTTATGTGCAATCTGGTGTATTCCGAAAGAAAACGGAAAGTCTGGTCACAAGTGTTTTCATAAGACCCAAGGATAAATCCTGGAGAGGGAGCAGCATGGCTGTTGCTTATGGATACCTTCTCCTGTCTTGCAGCAGGATGGTGGAACAATGGCTCCTTCCTGAGCAGGGCTGAAAGAAATTGCTTCATAGCTGGGGAAAGAAGGCTGGAAAATTAAAAAAGTAGGTGGAATAAAATATGAGGCAGCTGCATCAACAGCATTGCACTAGCAATTCTGTGCCTCGCTGTTTCTTTGAAATGTCCTTTGCTGGACAGTCATAAATGTTTTGACACCTGTGGCACATTTTCCTCCTTGACTCTTGACGAGTTCAAAATATGAATACTAAAACACAAACTAGAACAAACCAAGCTAACAAGGCTGTGGCTAAATGTAATTTTAAGACATTGGCTAAGGAGGTTTTTTTTCCTTTATAGCCCACATGAAAGTTGTCCAAAAATTATCTTTGGCCTGATTATAGTGAAATAGCTTCAGAACTGGAAGGCTGGCTTGGATCTCATTCACTGGTGCTGTGCTTCCTCTGGCTTCAGTGACATTGCTGTGGATGATGTTAGTTATGGTATCATCAAAGCTTAATAGTTTACTATTAATTGATACCTATTAATTAGTTATTGGATACCATCCAGTCGATTTGTTCAAGTTACATGACTCGTATCTATAAAATACGTTGCACTCAGTGCACATATTCAAACTTTAAACCAGTTGTAAGATGCTTTTAGTAAATAAATGCCTCTTGTGTTAAGCTGCATCCATCCCACTGACAGGATTTGTGAAGCGGTGTAATGTAGCAAATCATATCCAACATAAACAGATGAAATGCACCATAAATGAGACGGGATACATCTGGAAAATGGTGTAATGAAAGTAAATGTATGATTTCAGTAGATTGGGTATTTCTAATTAGCCCTGAATAGTTCATTTTCATGGATAAGTATATATCCACCTAATTCAATGTGTAGTGCTGTCATGATAGTTCATGATGGGTGCTCTTTCCTTTTGTTGCCGGCAGATGTCTCTCTTGAATATTGCATAGCATGACAATTGATAACTGATTTAAGGTCCTTGTGTAGGTTGTACAGCTGTTAAGTACTGCTTTCTAGCTGCTTCCCAATTAACTGAAATTCTCTTCTGCTCTGTGCAGCAACGTGTCTTTGCACACAGAAGTCTAGAAATATATCGAGTTAATGGTATCCAAGAATTAATATGCACAAATGTCATCCAAATATCCTTCAGTTCCATAAAAAATAATAATGGAATAGTGCGTTGCAGGAAAGACAATGTGAAAAATACATTGTTTGATTTTGCTGGTGAAGAATATTACAAAAAAAGGGAGGGCTAAAACAAGGCTTGAATAATCTAGCAGAAAAAATCTCTTACCTAAAGCTGAGAGAAAAATCTTTGGTATAATCGTGAAATTACTCATGTGCCATTTTGGATTGTATTCCCTAATTCATATTCTGACCTGAAATAAGGAAGTAGCCTAAGCAGGGGTGGCAAACAGATAGTATAAGATTTTATATTTTACCCTTACTAATACTGAAGTAAGATTTTAAGTGAGAAGGTGGAATCTGGGGGGAAGTTTGAGCAGGGTGGAATTTGAGTAAGTCCAATGTATAGTAATGGGAAGGCCTTATGGGTAGCAGCTGCTGCAGTAGGGAACAAACAGGTGGATTTTTTTGGGGTGGGGAACTGAATGTTGATGAGATGCTGAAAAGATGAAAACAAGGCTTAAATTGTCTTGGTATCGGTAGAGGGACAGATCAAAGATGTAATGTGCTTGAAATATCAGTTGCTGTATTGGGTGGCAGAAATTTTGACATGCTGTAAAGGAGTGGGTACATACTACAGAAGTCCACAGTGAAAGGGAGAGAAGTCACAGTGGAGGTTCACTTGTTATGGAATAGAGTTTGGCAAGTAATTGTGGAAATTAATTAATTGGTATAAGTTGCAGAAGAAGTGGTCTGAAAATAAGGATTAAACGATTAAACAGGGCAAGGATTCACTAGGGACTTTCTCTTTATTAGCACAGCCTCATGCTTCGGTCTGCTTCTTAGATAAAGGTTCACAAGAAGGATAAGAAATTTCAGAAATGGAAGGGGTTATTGAGTAGTGAAAATGGGATAACTGAAAGGGTGCAATTTTAACATGCTGAATGTAAATGGAGGTGTTGTGTCCAAGCAAGCGTGTGCAGCATTAGCATGCGTTTCAAAAGACATGTCACTGAAATTCAAATACATTTTACGCATACAGCTCACTCAATAATGATCGAGATTAGGGGGGTGGTGGTGGGTGCTGTTAGGGCAGAGATTAATTTGTCTAACAGTCGAGCCAAGTTATTTTCCCCACTGAATACTCTTCAGGTGCAAAATGAGTGCAGTGCTAGAGTGGAGGATCTCATCTGCTACCTGACATTAGTGTTTAGTGTAGCAGAATTTTTTTCTATTATAATATACGCTTCTGGAAAATCAGAAGTGAAGTCTGATAGAACACCTAAAGAAACTGGCTGTGTATTTTAAAGTGTTTTTTAATACCAACCCTTTAGGAAACAGTGATACATCTCCAAAAGAATAGATACTTCAGAAATGCACTGCTAGAGATAAATTCTGTTATTGTGTTTTGTATTACTTTTCAAGTTCTTTTAGTTTCTTTTATGAAAAGCTATTACTCTTTCACTGTGAGAGTGTTTCTGTGGGAAATATGTCTGATATCTACAGATCCCACATAGGGTTGTTTCAGGGATATGTATAGTTTCTGAGGGCACAACTTCTATTATAAGGAAAATGAAAGTTCTCTTTTTTTTTTTTTAATGAACCATACAATGTAAGAACAAAGAGGCCCTTGATAACTTTGCAACAAAGAAAAGGGAAGAGAGTCTTATTTCCAAGAGTGCAAGCAGAAATTTTATGAGTGTAGAATTCTAGATATGCAGAAAGAAGAAAAATACCTGGATGGCAAATTACCCTTAAAATGAATGCATAATGGGTGTCCATTTTTCTAGCTGGCTTTGCAGATGTCAGCCATGGAGTCTTCCTTATGAATCTAAACTTAAGGAGATGCTGCTTAGGGCTGCTGTCCTGCCACACCCTGCTGCTCTGCATACTCTAGGAAATACTGGAACATTTCTAGATTAACGCAAATTAATTTGTTGGAAGCTGTATTTCTGCACAGCTGGTCAGACCTTGCTCTGCTTGTGTGTGTGTATATATATAGTGAATACTACATAAAATACTGACTGTGGGGTTTGCTGATAGGGAAGGATAAGTACTTGCTGATAAGGAATTTGGTTAAATTGCTGATCATAACATTAACGTTGATTTACTGAATTACTGTGCTTTACTGGGAAGGGATTGGAAAGTACGGCAGGGAGAAACTTCTCCTTGCTTGTGGAAATCCAAGTCATTTGACTTTAATTAGTAATCTGTTTCTGGAATTAAGGCAAGAGAATAAGGACATATCAGTCATAACATCACTGCTGTATGAGCCTTGCCCCAATCTCATATGGATTTCCCCTCTCCGAATAGAAGTAATATAGATCAACACATGTTCATTACTGCCGTGGATTTTAAGGTGTGGAAAGTGATGTCTGAGGTTTAAAAGACGGATGGTCAGTTATTTTATGACTGTTAACAGCACTGCAGTTTGCAAAAGTGCAGAAAATGTTAATCAAATAATGCTCAGAATCTCTACTGGTTGTGTCTAATTGGCAAAAGGATTTTTTCTTGCTTTTGTGTAGTGCTGCACATCAGGTACCGCACATAAATATTTTGTTTCATCTTCTGATACACTCAGTATTGGATGGAGGAAAGGTTTGCTCTGATTCATGTGCTTTTTACTCTGTGCACCCTGTTCTGAGCAGGCAGTTGGACTAGGTGGCCTCTGGTGGTCTCTTCCCAGCTAAATTGTTCTGTGAGTATATTCTATGATAAGAAACAACTTTCTGTACAGTTTCTAGTGATAACTGTGCAAACAAGTTATGTAACATTGGTCATGCTTTGCTACTTCATTTGTTAATAAATAAAAGTTAAAATTAAAAAACAACTTAGTCCAAGTATTCTATTACGTAGACCTTTTGAAGTGAATAAGAGAATTTTTACTGGCGGCAATAAGAATGAAGTCAGGCTTTTTATACATGAATTTTCACTTACTGTAAATATGGTAAACTCTTCTAATTTTTTACATAATTGCATTCTTTAAAAATAAATCCTTTTCTATAATTAACTTTCTAGGGGGAAAAAATCCTGCTGGAAAATAGTATAAAAACTGCATATAAAGTGAAATGACTAATAAAATCAGTTTTAAAAGCTATTTACGACAGTTTAATTTATGAATACTGTGATATTAGAAATTAGTACATTTTTCACCATATGATATTTTGTTTTCCTTTTACATTTCAATTATGAAGTTAAAGTAGAAATGCATCTGGGTACAGACACTTTCTTTTTGATTGTTTTTAAAACCACAAGATATTTTTTGTTTCAGCATTGCCGAAAAATATCAAGTTAAAATAACCCTCATTTAAAAAGTCTTGTTGTGTTATTTATATAAAAGGTGTCATTAGAAAGATAGAAGAAAAATTTTTGTAACGTTTTGTCAAACCTATTATGTAGTATCTAAAATTTGCCTTTGAATTATTTGATAACCTGATTCCTAAATGATACTAGAAGCATGATATAAAACAACAAGAGCCAAGAAATTCCAAACTAGGGATGCCATTATTCAAGGTTTCATTCACATTAAGATGAATCAGTGAGTATTATTTCTTTGACCTTCAGCATTCTGTGTTCTATTGCTTATGTATTATTTTAATATGATTTTTGTCAGTATATATAAACGTCATGTGATACTGTATTCCAGTAACTATTGCCTTATACTTCTGCAAAATATAGTAAGTATATACTGCAGTCATAATTTATCCTGGTTCATAATTATTCATCTGAACTTTCTTTGTCATTTTAGGTTAAAATACCCAAAGCTCCTTGTTAGAAACGTTTTTTTTAAGGTGACTATGAAAATCGATTTGGTAATTGAAAAATGATTGAAATAAACACAATTGTGCATGATACTTGAATATACAAATAATGCAAGACTTAGAATTTACGGTTACTATGAAGATCAAGGCAAACAGCCCGGTTATTTTTGTAGTTATAATTAGATATTCTGCAGGGAAACATAATTCAAGCTTGTTGCTTCTCATGTGAAATAATGCAACAATTGTAGTGAAGTTGTTCCAGGAAAAAAGAAATCCATGTAGTTAATGTCGTGGTTTTGGTTCTGGAAATATCCAGTTCACAGCAAAAGTCACATATATATTTGAAAACGTTAAAGGAAAGCTGCAGAAGCAGTGGGAGCTGTGTGTTTTGAAGTTAGGTAGATGACCCTGTCTGTTTGTTTGATCTGTTCCTTCAGGCAGAGGCTGGATGAGAAAGAGCTGCCCAGGATGAGAAAGAAGTAATCTTGCTTTTTCAAAACAACAGTAAGACATGATAGGAATAGCCTTGCAGTATGGGAGTTTTGATTCAGGTTTGGAGCTTATTGACTCACTTTATTGTAAGATGCTCTGGAACATCTAGAGATGAGCAGGGGTTCTGTTTTCTCATATGCCACTGTTGGGCTGGTTTAGGCTGCTTGGACCAGTTTTGCTGCAGTTATGCTTTGTCACAGCAAAATTTTACTTCTGTTGTGCTGGGAAATGCTATGCTTAGAGGTGACTTTGAATCTTCACTTACAACCAATAGGAGTTTCTGTCCCTATTTCTTCTTATATGTTGCAGTTAGTTTGTAGTGGTTGTACTGACTCCCAGGTTGTTGCTAGATGGAATTTAAGCAGTTCCCTTTTTTTGAGTATTATTAACGTGAGTAGCCATTTGTCTTTTTTTACTGCAATTAGGATCAAATGAGGCAATTGAATTCAGCAGCACAAAGTATGAAGGAAACCTAATACTGCTCTGTTTTGATGTGACATAAGCGTATTTCATTTGAAAATCAATTGTTAAAATGTGTTAAATTTTCAAGGGCAGAACGAAGGCCCATCCCTCTCACAATGCAGTTACCTAGGCTTCTTGCCTGGCTGAAGCTGAAATCTATAGTCATTTCACAGTACGTCAAGTTACTAAATCAGAATTTAACCTAATAGGAATTTACAAGAATCAAAAACAAAGGATGGGACAGCATGAGCTACTGCTTCGCGTCTGAAAAACAGTGCATGTAAATCTGCAGAAAAAGATGAAAAAATCTGAAAGACTAAATTCCTGCCCTGTGCTACATATTCCCCCTTTCACTCTGCTGCGGATTTTGCACACGCTGTTGTTTCAGCTGAATGGAAGTAATGTACGTCAAAACACAGAATATAGCCATTGTCACCAAAGATCCTCCTGTGCTTCAAGCATGGCTCATTTCTTCCTGCAGAGAACTAAGCTGCAATTGAGATCCTGAGGAGTATTATATCCACTGCACTGTGCACCACAGATGCCTTTTGTGTGCTTTCCTAGGCCATGACCTCCAGGGTCATGGAATCCTTACACGGCTGGTAGTGGGCCCATCTGTAGCACTGGGGGCTGAAATGCTGTCCGAGTGTTTGGAATGATCTGCAACCCTTCTTGGTCTGATTTCCTTCCCAAACAGCATTTCTACAGACTCACTGGGATCCAAGGCCATTCTGCTTGCATTTTGTGAGGATCACCTTGGATGTAAGGAGGATGCACGCTTTCATTTACCAGCTTATTTTCAGGAGGGCGCTGCTAGTCTGTTGTTGTGATGGGAGATCAGTTTTCCATTTTCTGCTTGCTTTGCAGTATGATTCACCCCTTGCACAGGGAGTGTCTCTGATTCATGGTGGAAGACTCTGGTAAGCATGAAGAGTAACCCCGTCTCATCTCCCTGCAGTTTTTGTTTCCATCCAGCAGTGCTATCCTGGTCTCTCCTTGCCAAAGTTTATCTTTCCCTGGAGAGCTTTTGGGTGCCAAGGAAGCTCCTAGAAAACTGACTCTGGCTCAGCGCAGTAAGGTTTATGAGCTGTGCTGGAACTCATGAAGTTACGCACCTACCTAATTTTCCGTTCCAACTTTCCATGTATGATGCATGATAGTAATGTCAGAACAGTGTGTCACTGGCTTTTGAAATTCCTGCATGTGTTTTGGAACAAGTAACTGCACAGCCCAGTAGACAAGCTGGCTCCCAACTGAGAGGTCCAGTGCCCCTGTCATGGCCCAGTTTGCCAGTATAGGTGCACCCAAAGTGGTGGAGTTGCCTCTCTTCCCAGCTCATGAGACATGGCCAGAAGACTTAATCCTATGATTTATTTAATGCAATTGGATGAAATTTTACAACAAAAGCTTGAAAAAAAAATGATGGAAGATCTAATTCTGTACATACTAAAGAAGATACTTTCTTCTCGTTCAGTGAAAGGTTTCCAACCCAACTTATGTTCTGTCTAGGCTTGACACTGTAATCAGGGTTTTTCGTGATTACAGTCTTTTTAACCAGTATTTCTTGTTCTAATGTTAACTTATTCTCTGCTTTTGAGAACTTACTGTGTTCTTTCCCTGGACTTCTTTAATCTGGGTTTCCATAAATTATTTCTAGATTATACTCTTGCACTGTAAGAGGGGTTCTCAATTTTGTGTATTAATTTATAACATACCTCCCACTGAGAGTGTTTCATGCAGAATCCGAACTCTTTGTTAATACAGGAGAGACTAAAAACTTCAAGTGAAGCTCTGATGAAAGGAGAGCTATAAAATAAGGATATTATTTTTTTAAAAGAGATTAATTATTTCCCCTGTCTTCTGGTATCAAAATGCTCAATGCCTGATTTCCAAAGCACAGAGAGTTGCAATCTTTAGTACTTCATAACAACAGCAGGTCCCAAAAGATCAATAATAAACAAACATTTATAGTCAATGCTGACAGTTTCATTTTTAGAAGGAACTCTTTTAAGTGTAGAGAATGAATCTCTGAAGTTTAATTTAATATTTATTGTCTGACTACCTGTCTTCCTTTGCTTTGGTGATGCTAAGAACAATAAGGTTTACTGATATTCTTGTCTTTTCCTCTGCTGCTTGCTGCTTTTAAAACAGCAAAATATGGAAGGTGGGCACTGGGCTGTGTTAGAGATGTATTGGTTGTTACTATCAGGTTTATTTTCATTAGCCTAACCACAAGTGCAGTAGGGTGGAGAAGGGCACATACTCTCAGAATTTTTGTGCTCTGAATAGTGGAAATGCTAACAAATTGCAAGTGTGAACCTTTCTTTGTCGAGGTTTGCCAAACAGTTCTTTTTCCTTACAGTGTTCACAGTAGCTTCTGTAACACAGATATTTATTGCATGGAAGCGCTTGCCTTTTCAGGGCACAGAACTGCTAGTGTGGTCTGTATTTGCCTTATGGACTAGTGCCAGTGTCACAGTTTAATTACATTGCGGTGGTAAAAGTCCAACATGTGATGGTGCCCAGTCTTCTTTAAGAGGCAGTGTAGTCCACTGAATGGAGTCCGCAGATCAAGTCTGCTTAGGCTTTGGTAATGACGTAGGAGGCACATCACCTTACGCATTTCCTTCTCCATTTGGTGATTTGTCTCTTCAGACTGGCAATTCTTATAGACTGTGTGTTTTTGCAGTGTCTAGCACAACTTGATTCGAGACAGCCAGCATGGCTTCACCAAGGGCAAGTCCTGCCTCACCAACCTAGTGGCTTTCTATGATGGTGTAACAACAAGAGTGGACAAGGGAATACCAATGGACGTCATCTATCTGGATTTTTGTAAAGCCTTTGACACGGTCCCCCACAACATCCTTCTCTCCAAATTGGAGAGCCATGGATTTGATGGGTGGACTGTTGGGTGGATAAGGAATTGGCTGGATGGTCGCAGCCAAAGGGTAGTGGTCAATGGCTCAATGTCCGGATGGAGACCAGTGACGAGTGGAGTCCCTCAGGGGTCCGTACTGGGACCGGTGCTGTTCAATGTATTTATCAATGACATGGACAGCGACATCGAGTGTACCCTCAGCAAGTTTGCAGATGACACCAAGCTGAGTGGTACGGTTGATACACCAGAAGGACGGGATGCCATCCAGAGGGACCTGGACAAGCTGGAGAGGTGGGCCTGTGTGAACCTCATGAGGTTCAACAAGGCCAAGTGCAAGGTCCTACACCTGGGTCGGGGTAATCCCCGGTATCAATACAGGCTGGGGGATGAAAGGATCGAGACCAGCCCTGCTGAGAGGGACTTTGGGGTACTGATAGACGAAAGGCTGGACGTGAGCCGGCAATGTGCGCTGGCAGCCCAGAGGGCCAACCGTCTCCTGGGCTGCATCAAGAGAAGCGTGGCCAGCAGGTCGAGAGAGGTGATTCTGCCCCTCTGCTCTGGTGAGACCTCGCCTAGAGTAAGTACTGCGTTCAGCTCTGGAGCCCTCAGCACAAGAAGGACATGGAACTGTTGGAGCGGGTCCAAAGGAGGGCTACAAAAACGATCCGAGGGCTGGAGCACCTCTCCTATGAGGACAGGCTGAGAGAGTTGGGCTTGTTCAGCCTGCAGAAGAGAAGGCTGCAGGGAGACCTGATTGCAGCCTTTCAGTACTTAAAGGGAGCCTATAGGAAAGATGGGGACAATCTTTTTAGTAGAGACAGCAATGACAGGACGAGGGGTAATGGTTTTAAACTAAAACAGGGTAGGTTTAGGCTGGATATAAGGAAGAAATTCTTTAAAGTGAGGGTGGTGAAACACTGGAATGGGTTGCCCAGAGAGGTAGTGGAGGCCCCATCCCTGGAAACATTCGAGACCAGGTTGGACAGGGCTCTGAGCAACCTGATCTAGTTAGTGGTGTCCCTGCTCGCTGCAGGGGGATTGGACTAGATGACCTCTAGGGGTCCCTTCCGACCCAAAACTTGCTATGATTCTATGAACTTGACTTTGATATCACAGTAGGACCATAGTATTTATTATTGCTAACTATAATACCATGTTCCAGAATATAATGTAGGAGAATCAAATAAATTTTTAACTTCTTTAAGAAGTTTAAAGATCCTGTTTTACTTGCTCTCAGATATGCAAACATTTCAAGGCATTTAATTTTACATGTTATCAGAAATTCCAGGGCACAGAATTACCATCATCCATTTAATGACTGTAGACTTGTCGAAAAATAAGTCTATTCTTAAAAAAAAAAAATGAAATGGATATTTGTTGAAACATAAATTTGATAAAGAGTCACTGTTGCAATAATGATGATGTAGCTCTAGATGTACATTTGTTAGGACTTTATGAAAACGTAACAGATATTAAATTATTAATGTTGAAGGAGGTCTCTGCTGAATTAAAAGATGAAACAACAATTTTATTTGGTGACAAAATTAGTTACTTAAACCGATTATGAGCATATTTCCATGATGAGCTGTTTGAAGTCATTGCTAGGAAAATGCTCTTCATTTTAAAGACCCAAGAGATTAATGGTCTTTCTGGGCATCTGCTGCACTCATATGTATTAAGAGCTACATTTGAATACAAAGATCGGAGCCCATATTGTTTGCATACATGATAAATGTTGCCCTGTGTATAAATGACCCAGGTGTTTAATGGTTGTCTATGAAGACTTTCAATTTTACAATCTAGCCTCTTCACTGATACTGTGGTGAATAATGCTTTAGAAATGCTTAAAATAGAGTCAAGAGTTGAAAATTATTTTCTTTCCAGTTGTCTATATGAAATGAATTGTGAGTCATCCTTGCTGTCATGTGATCATAGGCACTTAGGTGCCAATAATCAGTAGTGATTATACCTGTTCTAGCAGGTTCTGCCTAGAGTACCAAAGGGTCGCAGTATTTATACTGTTTTATCACCTAGCTTTCTCGCTCATTTCTGAAGCACGCTGATGGAGCTGTACTAAAAATTGGGATAAAATGCCTTGTTCTACCATTTACTTTACTGGAGACAGGATTTGAACCTTGGATTTCGAGAAGGGTATTAAATATTATTTATGAAAACATTATTCTTGTTCAGCTCATGCCATCGACTCTTCTTTCTACTTCTTCATTTGTAATTCATATTTGTGTGTTATAATATTAAGCATAGAATTTAATAAAAGATATTTGAAAAGACAACAGCAGAGAACAATCAAACAGTTAACAGACTATGGCAGAAGCAGTGCAGAAAGTGGAATAATCATCCCAGGTATCTTTGAAAAGATCAGAGAATTCTCTCATCCTTTCAGGGTGACATTTATAGACCTTGCCTCTGACTTAGTGGACATGATGCTGTGGGGTTTTTTTATTCCTTTTTTCAGTTCCTCTGAAAACCATTTTTCCGGGAGGGAGCAAACTTCAAGTAAAACGTGACTTTGTGCTTGACCTTTTCACTACAGAGGATTAACAGGTTTGATGGATTTCTAGTATTCTACCTGGGAAATAAGCCTAGGTCACATATAGCTGTTTTTCGAGTGAGCTTTTGAAACTGCTGGACAAGAAATTCAGTCTATGAAATTTTAGGAATGACACAATGGTTGAGGCCAGGACAATACCTTCAAAACCTTTTATTGTCCTTGTCACATTCCCACTGATATTTGCAGTTAGTTTTATGATAGGGGGAGTATAGAAGTGGCTTGAAGAGTGTGCCAAATCCCAAAATGCCTTGCATTGAAAACCGACTTCATTAGTTTTATTGAATATTGATTCAGAAATTTTCGTTTTGATTACTCGGTTATTAAATTTTTCAGTCAAGATAATGAAAAAGGAGGCAAAGGTATAGCAAACCTCTTCCCCTATTGTATGAATTCTCCTTACCTTTTCTCCCTCTCTGTATTGGAAGCAATGTCTCTATATGTCTCAAATTTTGTATTACTGTCTTTTTTTTTTAAAATTTATTTGGACCATAAATAGTATGTATCAGGTCTGATTAAGGATAGTGTTAAGTACTGTACAAACATAAATGAAAAAGTCAGTTCTTTCCCCCCCAAAATTGTCCTAGTAGTTACCACTTGTGTGACAATTACTACTCCATTACACATACTCTGCCATGTTAGAGCTCACTGCTCTGCACCAGAATAATTTTTTATATTCCACATAATTTATTCATACCCCAGCACATCATTAATAATTATCATAATCTGCATTACAGTAATGCCAAGAATTATCAGTTGTAGGCCAGAAAGCTGGTGTGCTCAGTGCTGTTAAAACACATCACGAAAGCAGTCCCAGGCGAGACAAGTTTTTCAGGTAAAATAATTATGGTTGAATGGATAATGGGTAGAACTGGGAGCCAGTAATGCTTGTTTTCTATTTCTGCTTCTACCACTGATTAGCTGGATGGATGGTGCCAGTGGAGCTACTGCTGAGCCAGACACAAGTTTGCAGATGTCTGTATGTATCTCTTTTCCTTGATATGAAATGGCATTAGTTCCCTGCCACGTTTGGATGGTGAAGCAGGGCAAATAATGCATTATATATATAAGATGGCTTTGCTGCAAGCTTGTTGGAAGGCAGAACCGTGCAGAAATTTAGGCTGGGGGATTCAAGTGAGAGGTCATTGACTCATCCATGAGGACTCCAAGGTTGTTTTCTACAAAGCTGCTGCCCCGCTGGTCAGTTCCTTCTCCATAGGGATTCACGGGGTTGGTCTGTCCCTCATTCAAGGCTGTGCATCTGTCTTTTTTGGACTTCATGAAGATTTGAGGGTCTTACCTCCAGGTTGTTGAGTTCGCTCTGGATGGTAGCTCTGCCCTCCAACTCCCCCCAGTTTGGTGTCCTTTGTAAGCTCATAGAGAGCAAAGTCCACCCTGTTAATCACATGTAGTGTGAAAGCCCATCCCCTCTCTCAGCATGGGTAAGGCTCCTTTCCAGCAGTAATGTAAACATGTTACCCCAAACGCTTAGCAGTAATGAAAGTTAATGAGAACCCTATGCATATTTGTACAGATTCCATTGCTTCTGTTACAGCACTTTGGAGTTGGCAGGTCTAATTTAAGGATGGGAAACAACCTAAGCCTACAGGTTTGGATGGGAGCAGGGCTGCAGCTTTTGTGTGTGGGCATCTAATCTGTTTAAAGCTGACCATCCTCTGAAAGAGCTTAAGTGACAAAGTAAAACCTGTTACAGCAGGTAACAAGAGCTTCGGGGGTACAAAATGACCCCAGGGGAAGTAATTTCATTTAAGAAATACTGCTTTACCAGAAAGCAAGAAGACTAGGACAGCCATAGCACTGCGGGGTCCCCGATGGTTTGCACTGGCCACAGGCTGGTGCAATATGTTCCTGTAAGAGTGAAGGATGATTTTAGAGAGGGAGAGCAGCTGAATTCACCTTGCTAACAGCCTGGCTACACAAGTCCAAAGGTGATTTACCCACAGTTACAAACTGAAAAACAGCAAAGCTCTCCATGGTAGCCTTTGCTCTAACCATTAATCATGCTAAAGTAAAAGCTTGATTTACATCAATGGAAGCAAAGGAAATGCACAATTATGTATAGGGTACCTCATTCTCCCTCCGGTGTGCTTAAATGTTCTGGATTTCTTGAAAATGTGTTTGGGAGGGAGGAGGGGAATAGGGGTGTTGTGAGGATTGCTGTCTGCACACAATGGGGAGAATTAGAAAGCAGGTTCCTGCCTTAACTCTGCCAGTTTAAGCCAAAGCCACAGGGATATTATTTTTGACACTGTGCACAGTGGATTATAACTTCAGTTCCCATTACCTCTAATGGGATCTTTGCTTGCAATCTGCCACAGCTGCAGCAATGAAAATCTGTCTCTTAATGCTATTTTACTATTTCAGGTTTTTGTGTTTAATTATATTATAAAATAATTTTTTGCAGCATCTACACAATTCCTTTAGGAGTACACTTGAAATGCTTATGAATTTTTATAAACACAAGCTGTGTGTCACTTTAAGTCTCTCATTGCTTTTGTAAACTATTCTGCCTGAATACAGCATCATTTTTTCTCCCTTGCTGGCTAAGCCCTGTCTTTTACAGTGTGGCCATTTTGAAAAGCACAAGGATACTAATGCTGAGAAGCCCAAACCTCTCGTTATTGAATTGGTGACTTGTGAGAAAACACTCAGGTGTTACAGCCTGCTCCCATTAGAGTCAAATGCAGAAGAAAAACCCCAAGACGCTAGTAGGTAGAAGGTTTATCTTTACTGGTGAAATGCATTATAATTGTTATACAATTATTGACATGAGAAAATAGATATATTGCCACATACATTTTTTTCATGGATGTGCGTTCAAGCTTTTACGTGAATTGATTTACATTTTGCTGCTTTTTTCGCAGACATGCATTTAACTAATCTGCAAAATGATGAATTTGTGAGATATATATCTAAAAATTACCGGGTCTGAATTATTCACCAAGTTCTGTCCTCATGCAGGCTGTCATCAGCTCTACAGCCCTACAGAGCTAATTGCTCAGAAAGATAAGAAATGAACATGATGGCTGTTGCTCTGTTCTCCTCCTGCAACTTAATTTTTTTATCATTTCTCTCTCCCTACATATACATATATGTATTTGTGTACATACATGTAGAGAGAGATTTGTGTATCATCTGGAGAGAAAGCAAGATTTATTGTGATCCTTTTAATTTGCTTTGGCGGCATTGCTTACTAGGGACACAGTATGTACTGAACAGAGCGTACTAATTAAGTACCAGAAGGCAGACCAACCCATTTACTTCAGATTTTGCCACAGATGCATGAGTTGTTTACACATAACTTTACTCCCCCCCTTCCTTTTTGAACCATCTAAGCCATTTATATACTGCCTGCCAGCAAGCTGATCAGCGCTGCTCTCCCACCTTGTCAAAGACAGGAAACATTCCTGCTTCTTCTGGCCAAGGAATTATTTTTCCAGCTACTTCTCTTTTTGGCAGTGACTATAGCACTGGGTTGATGGTTTGCACTAGGCTATGAGTACGCTGTGTCTTCGAGTTGCTTCGTGCTGGGGGGGGTGTCAGCGTGAAGTTTTCTCCATGCTACTGTTAAGGAAAAATATCCTAATTTGAGCACTGATTACAGGAGGTCTCATTCAAATACGTAATTTCAGCCAGGGAAGAGGTTAGTTGTGGGAATCTTCCTCCAGAGCTGTATCCTGTGACGTGGGACGTGCTGGGGTCCTCTTCTGCTCTGGGCCTCAGGAATACTAGAGGGGACTGCATTAAGCTAACACACGTCATTAAGCTAACACACATGTGAGAGGACGGATGTTGGAATTTCTCGATAGCTGTACATGGAATAACGTGACTATTTGCTGAAACTGGGAGCTGTGAGCAAACCTTTCATCCTTCGTCTCCCACTGGTGGCCCCAGCCTGTGCCTGCTGAGGAAGGGTGTGTGATATGCCTGTTTTATCCAGCCTTGGGCAAAACAGACAGAGGTGTATCTATACTAATGTGGAAATAACACAGTCCAGTGTATATGATCCGGAGTAAACCATATTGATGCTTTTTTATGATCTGTATTGCTTTTTTAAGTCCCTCAGCTCAACACTTACATTCGTGTTTTAAAGAACTATTGAAATAATGGAAAAAAGTTCTCCTAAAAGCAATGCTTCTGACAAACAGAAGAGCAAATTTCTCATGAAAGAATCTATTTTTGGTATGATCTCTATCGAAGTTCAACAGGATGGAGGGGTTTGGAGAGGATGGCTCCATCTGATTTCACTTAGTCCATCCTTCTGTCTCTCTAATTGCACTGTTTTAACTAGAAGCATTTCTAATTAACAATGGAGCACTAACTCAACTACCTGCAGTGACCTGGGACTTCAACTGTTTGGGAGTGTTCTCAAAATAAATAAAGGGCCTAACTCTGCTATCTAGTGCCAAATAATTAATTTCTTCCAGGGAAAGAAACAAAGTGGTACACTAGCATACTGTGTGAGTAAGTGTGGTATGATTTGTCCCTGAATCTTAAAATTTGATAGATTTTTTCAATATCTCCCTTCAAAGAGGAAGGCAATTGTGTTTATACAATTGAGGTAGAGATAGTCACAGCAGGTTTTGGGGGAAGCCTAGAAAGAACATGCTGCTTTACTTGCTTTATGTTTAGTACTTAGAACATCATAAAAACAATTGTATTTTTCTGTTATTTTATGTATTTATGTATGACAAAAACCATTGTACGTCCATGTTTAAACATCCATTTAAAGAATTCTGTAAAATATTGTGCTAACATATAATGACAACTGATTTCAACCATAGGAAAAAAGTCTCCTCTAAAATGCTAATAATTAAAGTGCATTTATACAGTTTCTATATGTTATTTAAAGGTAATAGACTGCTGTTACACAGGCAGATATCTGCGCTACATCAATGTCTCTTTATCTCTACTTTGCTTTGAAAGTTATTTTTCTCATTTTTCAGAAACCTACATTTCTGTGTATTGCTTACATATCTAACTTTGAAGATTTCTTTTAAAATAGTTATAAGTGACACTAATAAATCTCTGGGGAGTTGATACTTTTCTTAGTAGCACTCCTTTTGAATAGTTTCTCTTTGGATGTTAAATTGCAAATTAAAGATTAAAGATATTTCAGGAATTGGCAAGAATTCTGAATCATGATTTACTGAGTGTGACATGATTTGACTTGATCACAGGCCATGTTCACTGTTCTTGGGAATACATACATTATTGAAAGAAAACAAAATGTAAGGAAATGCTAGCCAGTCAAACTCAGAACGGTAAGAAAATTCATGAATATAACAGCCTAAGTAAAGGATTTTTAATCCCCTGACAGATGATTGAAGAACTAATTGTCTGGCCTTACCTACTCCCTTTGGCTGCAGTAGTCACTATGTCTAAGATGAACTACTGAGGACGTCTATTAAAATGATGATGATTTGTGATTCAGCTCTGGAATTACTGAAGCTTTGGGAAACTGAAAGGCATGATTTTTACTAAGTGAATCCACCCGTTTCTAATTCCACCATTCTCAAGAATAAAAGTATTTAAATCTAAGCATCAGAGAAAAATACCATCAATAATTTAAATAATTGTTGCTTAAAAGTGAAAAAAATAGAAGTAAGCACTTTGCCAGCAGAATGTAGTTTCTGGACCGCAGGAGGTGAAATGTAGACCACAGCTCTTGGTGTTCCTCTTCAGCGCTAAAAAGCCCCACATTTGGAGGTTTGCAAGAAGATGGGTATTTTCATGAAATAACACAATATGAGAAGAAGCATTACTGAGAAAAATAACAGGTAAAGGTGGTATATTTTAATACAACTAGATGTTTCTTGACAATTAAGGAATTGGAGGGCATAGTAGATAATTTAGTGGCTCTTTTCCAGCTCAGATGTCCCTGACACTGTGGTTCCACTGTGACTAATTTGTTAGAACAAAACAACAAATGGATGAATTAATCTGAATTTGATTTTTCATCTTTAAGATGGTTTCTTTTCTGCCTGTTTCCTCCAGTTAAGACATGTAAAGGAAGAAAATGAAACACAATGCTATGAATGACCAGTTTCATTGAAAGGAACCTGGAATAATTATTCACGTAAAATCAGTGTAAAGGACTTAATGATTCAGTCCATTATCTGTAAGCTTAATAGATCTATGCCCTGCGTCATAAGACATTCTAGATTGATAACAATGCATGGTAATTACTTATTAATCATAGAGAAATATTTTATGTAAGAGCCTTTAAGACAAAATTCAGTCATTCAACCAGATTAAAGACTTCTGTACTGAAGACCTATGGTTAGTAGTTTCGATTTTCCTATCTGTCCATTGTCAAAAGACCTGAACTTGGGGAATCTCGACAACTGAGATGGATTTAATTAGTAATATTAGTAAATTTTCCTTATGCAGATTTTCTTCAAATTTTGTAGGCTGCCGTTATTCACCAGCCACTTTCTTGGTCTTTAAATTGTGTGCTCTAGATCCCATGTGAGAATTTAATATATGGAATTCAAATAGAATGGTGTAATTTTCAGTATATAGATAGGACTCACAGATCATGTCTCCTTTGGGATTTCAGTCTCTGGTTTACTTTCAATTATGCAAATAGCTGATGTAGCTGTGATTGACGTTAATGGCAATTGCACGAGACTGACGTAGGTGGGTTGGATTTATTCTGTCCTTTTGAAGCCCTTTAAGTGATTCCCGAGTGATGGGATTTGCTAACTGTCCATGATGTGTTGGCTTTGGAGCACAGCTAGGAAGGTGTAATGGATCAGAGATGCTGAGAACACCCCACTGCCATGTTGAAGAAAGATTCTTTGGACTTATTCTGTTACTGCTCTTTAGGTTTTTGGGTTGTGTGCATACCTGAGTTTGTTTCTGCCAGTGGTGACTGTATGGCGCACAGGACCGTGCAGCATAGTCTGCAACACCTCCTCTCCTCCAGGTCTCTAGTGCCCCCCACACAGCATCCTCCTTCAAAAACGTAGAGGGAAGCCGCTCAGGCCTGTCTGTAGCGGAGCTGGGTAAGCGCGCAGCAGCAGCAGGATGCCTGCTGGGAGGCACACGTCACAGGCATCTCGGGGCATCCCTGGTTTAGCAGATACGATGTAGACCTGGCACCACATGGGCTAAATCTGCCAGAAACCAGGTGCCACAAGTCAATGGGAGGGTGCTGCACCTGGCCCCTGGCAACTACCGCACACACCTGTGAGTCCCAGTTTCTCAAGCAAATCCTCTTTCCCTCTCCACCAAACAACTCTCATGCCAACCTGAGCCAGTGCTGGCTGGCCACTAGCCATGCCTGATGGGCAGTAGCGACACCAGTCACTGCTGTTGGCTCTGCAGGAGCTGGAGCTGCTTGTAACAGGTCACGCTAGGAGATGATGTATTCACATCGGGTGCCAGCTCTTTGACAATAACACGCTGAGGTGTGTATCTGGTCACTGGAGAAACAGGGACTAACAATGAGGCAACAAAACGTTTCACGGGAGACTGCTGGGTTCAGGCAGGAATGTGCTTGGCCTCTGAAAAGTTTGGAAGCAAATCCCTCTGGTTTGGGATTAGTTGCATTACTCTTTGAATGCAACTAATGGGGGAGACATTGCTATTTCTAAACGGAATTGTTTGGTACACCTTGTGTCCTGATACTCAGGAGCTCAAAAAGTCAAAGAAATGGTGGAAAACAGAAATGGGTTTACAGACTGGAGGAAAGGCTTGGTACCGTTGTTCTTGATTTTGGATTTCCTTGATGAGAGATACGTTGCTTTCTAGGTTAAGCGCCACAGGGCTGTGTGGGAACTCTACCTGACAAACTCCAGCTGAGGTGGCAGTGCAGATGGGGGCAAAAGATACTCCATTTTTCAACAATAGGAATGTGTTTTGGCTTTTGTCTGGAGAGAGAGTTGAAAACGTGTTGTGCCTTCTCTGTAAACAGGAGCTGTGCACATTTTGTCTGTTGAACGGGAAAAAATGAAGTGTGAGATAGCTATGTCTCACGGAGGTGCCAGTCCTGCCATGCTCGCTTGGCAGCACACGCGTATTGTCCTGCCGCAGCGAGGAACAGCCAGAGCAGGTGTGCCCCTGGGGCCTTGTTGGCTGTTTAGCAGAAATTGTTTCACAAATGTTGTGCAAAGCATATGATTTCAGTCATATACGTCGTCTGATAAATAGAGTAACATTTCTGAAATCCTAGAAATTGTTTAAATTTCTTGTTCTGAGAAGAATAATGAATTTATTTTTTTTTTCTAGCACTGCAGATGTGATTTAAGTATTTACTGTCTAGGTAAGAAAGCATCACTAATTGTGAATAAATGCAGGATATGCAAGATGCCAACTTCTGCTTTTTGTGTGCTAATGCCATTTTTGAATTATGGCTTCTATAAAGACTGCTGAAAGTCTTTTCCTTTACAGTGTTTATTCACATTGTGTGCCTAGGCTTAGCTGGTGTTTCTCCTCTCTTCCTAGATTTTGTGTATGTGTACTTGTGTTTGGTGGCACAAAATGAGAATTTAGGGGCTACGTATTTTTTCCTTATTTATTCCAATTCAAAATTTGGACAGCATAAAACTAAAAAGATTTTGTTTCTTTAATGGGCAGAAATGCAGATTTCAGCCCGAGTCTGAAAGTCAATTTGAGTATTATGCAGTGAGTAACATCACTAAAAACAGAGATTGGGCAGGTCTGATTTTGCCCTGATTTACACATCTCTTCAATACAATTATCATCAGATTTAAAGTGATAGCAGCTACAGGTAAGCAGGAAGGTTTTTGGTCCTGTAATTGGAACTTCGCTAGCAAATTCTCTTTATGCAGTAGAGACCTCCTCTGCTGTTTTCCAGAGCTGTTTGTGACTCTACAGAGCTGAGACCAGTAAAAATTGTGAAAAATGTTGTTTTCATTACTTGGAGTCTGCTAGTTGTATCATGCTAGAACTGTGGTTAAGGAGTAGCTTGCAGAGAGAAGAATTTTATTCCTTCTGTTGGTGAGAGGGGGTCTGACTGGCCCTGAGGTCCTGAGGAGTTTTAAGTATCTGCCTAAATCTTCTGATCCTCTGATTCTTGGAGATGGCTGTGGCCCATTTCTGAAAATGTATTGTAGGCATCATGTCTTTGTACCGTGGGACTGTATTGTATTGTGACATCAAAGTGGGAGAATCCAGGAGGTACAGAAGTTATTTGCCTTGTTTTCGTCTTCTCAAGCATGTCTCAAGGCCCTGGATTCATCCCAGTGAAGTCTTACAACACTCTCTGTCTATGCCTGCTAACTCTTCAACAAGAATAGATGTCATCTAGTTGAAACTTTTCGACACCTAAAGTTAGGCAAAATGGATTTGATGGTACATTATGATGCTTAGACATTTATTCTTTATGAACATGTACATGAGCAATTTTTGGCTTGTAAAAAGGACTGGGAACTTTCAAAAGCAAAGAGGGCTGGGACCTTCACTGCTGGCCAGTCTTCCTGTGGGAGACAGGATGCTGTAAAAACTTTGCAAACTGAAATCATCGTGATAGATAGGGTATGTGAGAGTCATCTCACCTAATCTTTTGTCTTCAGTATTCTTAGGAAACTGAGCTGTGGAGTTTATGCTCCAAGTTGCTTGTCAGTTAAGGCTGCATTGGATCCCAGTGTGTATTTTACCTGATAAATTGACTCAAAAAGTTGTGACCCACTACACTGTATTAAGTGTGCCTGTGTCACGTGCTGCTGAGTCCACCCTGGTTCCACCAAGCAGGGAAGCACTTGGGGCTGCCTGTAGCACGCACCACAAGGCTCCAAGTACAGGTGGAGGACAAATCGCAACAAAAAGAGCCTTTTCACACAGTAAGTTCCTAATATAGACCACCACTAGAGTCCTTCCTTCCATCTTTTTTTTAGAGTCCTTCCTTGTATCTTTTAAAATTACTTGCCTATCTAGATTGTCAGGATATATGGCTCTGAATGAAGTGAATATACTGTTTGAGTAACAGATACACTGTAAATTCTCAGATTAGAACCATGTTTTGTAAAAGGGTAAGATATGGCATTTGGTTTTATTAACTGTCATTTCTTGAAGTGAAAATATTTAGCACCAGAACATACCACTAAATTTGCTGTAGCTACAGAAAAAAGTTCAAATGTAAAATAAAAAGGTTGAATTGCTCCTTGTGCCACTGATGAAGCTGTAAGAGGTGGCTAAGCAGGATCAAGTGTCTCTGTCCGTGTTCCCATTGTGCTTTGCTGAGGTGCTGGGCTTATTTGAACCTGTGTGCAATATGGAAGGGAATCAGGACTACTCCAGTTCATGCCTGGCTGCATGTGCTGTTCTGGTAGCAGTGGTGACTTGTGCTTTCTAAGATAACAGGAATGATTTTAAGCTCCATGTGCTATTTTCTGTACTTCAGAGTAGATTCAATGTGCAAAGAGTGAAGAATGAGAAAGAAATGCTGGAAAACTATGCAGCTTCCTATATGAAGCTCTCCTACGGTGTATTACAGCATGGGAGAATCACCAGTGCTCGGTCAAACTCATCGGACTCCCTGAGTGCCAAAGCCGGAGAGCAGAGGGGTGGAATAATACTGTGCACAGAGCTATCCTCTGCTGGCTTGTTACTTCTGCACCACAGGCCTGTGAGATCAGCTTTTGGGCTCAGAAGTGACAGCTTAGTGCTGCTGAGTTACCAGTTCTTTGTGCTAGGATCTAGTTCTCAGCTATAACAATATGATCTGAGGTTTTTTTAAATTACCTGTTTCTTTCATAGAATAATGAGGAACAAAAAGACCCATATTAATAAGTAAGAAAATGATCACACAGGAGCCTGAAAAAGAAATGCATAAGCTACAAAGTGAGGGGGAAGGAAAAGTGATGGGTGAGTATTTTTCACCTGGTCAAGTTGGAAATTATGTGAAAATCCCCACCTTGCCAAAAAAAACCCCAAAACCCAGCCAGCAAGTTCAGGAACCTAAAAAGCAGCAATTGTTCAGGACGACCATCTCCAGCTTTCTACTGGGTGGAAAATCTGAAATCTAATAATTTTTGTGGCTTTCCTGGGGAAGATGCTTTCTCAAAAAAACCAAAGTTTTATCCTCCATCTTTAGCTTTCTTTTATCAAATTCAGGTTGTGTTAGAAGAGCAGCTGACTGGGAACAAAGGAAGAAGATTAAAAAGGGCTGCCAGCAAGTAACTTTTCTTCAAGGAAAAAAGGACTTTATTTTTAGATTTGCTTCCCTGCCTGTGAAAGAGATATAGAAATTGGAAACAATGGATAAAAGAGAAATGGATGGTAATGTTGACAATCATGTCTGTCTGTATTCACCCTCAAGCCATGTGTGGGATAATCAGTCCATGTGGGAATTTTCTGGTTATTTTTCTGAGAAGAGACTTATGTCTATGCCGGGTGGTTGCCATCGTCATGTCTATACCAATAAATTAAACAGAGCTAAAGAACAGATTTGAGAATTAGCACATGATTAGCTATAATATTTAAATGCTTGTGTGCTCTTTGGCAGGGTTGGGGCCCTTGCAACTCCCTCTCAATGTAAATGGATGATTTGGGGAATTGTGTGAATGCTGATGGACAGCTTCCCGTAGCAGGATGGATGAGGCCTGTTTTGGGGGTGAGAACAACACAGGTGCATGAATGGAAACTGTGCTGAGCCATACACCCTCAGGGGCAGAGAGCAGGCCTGTTTAATTCATACTATAGACACAACCTTTACATTTGGGTCTGCGTGGTGTGAGATGAGTGAGAAAGATGGGAGATCCTGTTATAGCACAGTCTAACCTAATTCTCCAGGTTATTGGGAAATGGAGTCGCGAGATTGCCAGGAGTTGTCTGTAGCACAGACGTGGATCTGAGGGACATGATTGTGTCTCAGACTGTCGAGGTGGTTTCCTGAGCCATCTGTTAACCTGTGTTCCTCCTGCAAGGCAGAACTGGTGGCCACCTCCCTGTCCCCAGCCTTTTGCACAGGCTCCTCAGACTCCTCTGCCTCAGGACTGTACTACAGCAGCCAGGATTTGCATGCACATTTTAATTCTTCAGAGGGAAAATGTGAGGGGAAAAAAGAAGTTTACAAATAGGTTATGTCACTAGCTGAATGTTCTTGCCTTTTTTATAAAGATAAACCAGGATGAATTCAAATGAAGTTGCAAAATACAGTGAATGTTGCTTTCTAGCTGATCTCTTGGGAGGAGCCCACTGCATTAGGATGACCGGCTTTCCTCTTACCTCATTAAGATTCTTCGTTTCCCTCATCACACTGGCACATTCTCTAGTAGAGGTCAGGTTTATTGAGGAGGTCACGATCATTTTCTGCTACAGTGCTATTTTCTTTTCCATCATGGAAACTTCCAGCATGGCAAAAGCAGGCTGAAAATTGACCCTTTCTGCCCTGCAAAAATGTGCTCACATTCTTCTCTCCTTGTTCAAAACATCTAGTGCTTTATCTCATCTTTCTGGTAGTTCCTGAGTTGTCCCCTCTGCCTCTATATCTTGCTACTTATAATCCACCTTTGTACTGACTGTGTTTTTGGATCTCTCTCTTCTCACCACACTCTTCCTCTTCCAGAAGACAAAATGTCTGTGTCCTCCAGTCTCAGCCATCTCCTGTGGGAATGATTTAACACTGAAAATTATTATCCTTGGAATGGTATTTTGTAGGTACTCTCTTTCCAATTTATTGGAATTAGATTAAAATTAAATTTAAAAAATTAAGATTTCTACAAAATTACAGCTGAAATATCTGCTTGCCTCGATAAATGAACATTTCAAATGTATAACAAGGTAATATACATTATAATGTGCTTAAGATATTATTATGACCTGCTGTTCTGAGATTACAAAAAGATTAATTCTGCAGAATCTGCTCCTTCATTTTTCATTCTTCTACCCACTGGTGAACTTTTGGTGTCATTGTAAAGAAATTCTAAAATGAAATAAAATAAAATTCATTGGAATACAGACCTGAAGAGGACCTTTGGTTGAAGTGAATCTATTACATGCTTTCTTCACAGGTCATTTCTGAGTTTACTTAAATGAAAACCTGCAAGAGGCGACAGCAACAAGCATATACCACAACCATTAGTATGGAAGACTTGAAACTCTGATTCTGTATCTCTGTATATCTTGTGGAAGTTCTTGTGAAAGTTGCCATGCTGAGATTCGTGATGGTGAAAATCTTCCTTTTGTCTCTGTGTAAATGGAATGTTGACTGCAACACAGCATTCCTTGTCGTACTACTTAGCAAAGAGCTCTTTGACTTTCAGGGGTCATCTGTGTAGTTAAAGGGTTAATTGTCATTGGCTATGCCTATTGAAGACTAAGACTGTTATCTTGAGAACGTCCTTTGGATGCTTAGTTACTGAGGAAGCCTGAACCCCCTGCCTCAAAACTGGGTCTGGTACCGTTCTAAATTAAAGGTAGTTAGGTGTGTAAATACTCTTGTGGACCCAGATGTAAAGTAAAATTCTACTGAGGATTCAGCATCTGTACTGTAGCCTTTTTTGGTGGTTTTACTTCAGGCTGGCTCCTGTCTGAGTGCCAATTTGTGGCTAGGGTGCACTTCCCAATTTAGTTTCATTGGCAGGAGTTCAGATCTTGTGCTCTGGAGTGGCTCACCGAAGCAAGCCGGAGCGCTGCGAGTGGAGGCCATCAGGAGGTTTGTTTCAAGTGTCTACTCCTCATCCAAATTAAATGCTAATGTAGATCCACCTTCTAATTCCACTTTGTGCCGTGCTGATCTTTCTGAGAAGCTTTAGCCTGTAGAAAATCAGTTCTGCAAGACATGAAACTATTTCACAAATCAATATCCTGATTGCAAAAAAGAGTAACTGCTGCAGAAATGTGTTTTGTTCTGTTGCGTCTAGGCCAAATATAGATAGTGCATCTCCAGATAGGGTATCTTTCAACTCTGTTGAAAGTGATGAAATGTAGGCTTCTGTGTCAGGACATTTTTGGACAAGATTCTTACCAGTGATACGGAAAAAGAGCTTAGCGCTGTTTATTGACCCTAAGCAGCCAGGCTAGGCAGACTCTTCCTTTACTGACTGGATCGGGAGGTCTCAGGGTTTTTGCTGAGGATTTGCTTTTCCTTCAGTTTATACAAACATCCCTCAGGAGGCAGTATTTTATCCTCGTCATACTAACTTGGATGCAAAGTGACTTCCCACTCACTCCCCCCTGCCTCCAGAGCTCTGCAAGGCACCAGCTGTGACAATGCCATTGTGTGCACCCCTGTGTGATCAATTTGGCTCACAGCTGTACTCAGTGTCAGTAGCAATTATAAGGGTTAATGTGATTAGTTTTACTTGTAGTCTTGGTAAGTCTCTGTTGTTGTTGCCCTTGGCAATAAATTTCCCTGTATAAGTTCTTTGGTATACTGTTTTATGGTACCAATTGCACTCACGGCAGGTAAGGGAGCAGCTACATGAGGAACGTTGGAAATAGAGGCAGAAGAGAGTGGGTGGGTAAAATCTCTTTTACATGAAGCAAAATACATAGTGACTGCTCACTGTAAGAGTGTAAAGAATCCCCATAGATAAGATTTTTTACCCTCTGGTATTTCTTCCATCTCAAGACTGTATAAAAATAGGGTTTACTTCACTCAGATTAATGACTGACTAGTGGTACCATCTGGGTAATACCAAAACTCACATAAGAATATATTTGCTATTAATACTTTTTGTCTCATTCAGGCACCCTTGGCAAAAGCATTCTCTTCTGTGCAGTAATCTGGAATGTATTTAAGTCCGTTTCATTTGTCATTTTAAAAGGAATAAGCAAGAGGTGGTAGGTGAAATGTCTCTTTCCCTCTTGCTTTTATGAACTGAGCAGGAAAGTGAGATGAACTGAAGTCAAATGTGAGAAATCTTTTCAACCTTAATTTGCCATCCGCAAATGAGACGATTTAAGCACAATAAATAATGTGCGTTGGTGAGGGAGAGAATCGGCAATTTAAATGAGTTTGTTCACAGAGGGTGAGACATACAAAACTAAAAAAACCTCAGTTTGTTCTGCTGTTGTAGTTTAACAGGGATGTGTGGAGTCTCTCAGATGTCTGCGGTTTTGGGGATTAGCGTTACCCCTGGAAGGGGGATTTGTTCCATTCAACACGCCTTGTCATATTTCCATTTAGCACAAAATACTACAGAGCTTAGTATATATGTTATGGTTTTTATCCTTACCTGAACAGTGTGTCTAGTGTATGTGTGCATCTGTCTCTTTTCCTTTTGGCTTTTGGTCTCCTTTGTCCTCCCGCTCTTCAGGTCCTTGGCTCTCTCCAGTATGATTTTTCGGCCTTTTGCCAGCACCTTCATCTTCACACTGAGTATCCACATTTCTCTCAAGCTGCTGAAATTGATTTAAAGCTGAAAAGATAAGAGAAATGGATAAGAAATATTTTCAAATCTCAATTGAAGATTAAAAAAACCCCTTCTTCCTAAGATAATGGGGGTTTTGGAGCGCTGGCAAACTGGAAATATGTATTTAGCTGTTGATATGGACGTTCTGCAGAAAGAAAGTGTATGAAACGTGGGGGTTTTTTACTGACACAAAGAAGTCTTTTAACATAAAGAAAAGTGAAGTTCAGTCTGCAAAATTCAGTCTTTCATCTGTCTGAGTGCGTGTAATTTCTACCAAAGTGGTGTTCTCTCTAGTGTGGAAATGAGAAGGATGTTAGGTTTATGTACAGATTTTGGATTAAACTGTCACAAGCAGAGAGATTTGTTTTTAATGGACGTCTACATGCAGAAACTGCAGGTAAACATAGTGTCTTAGGCACCTTTAAATTCCCATGCCCAAGCAGAGATTTTGATGGAAAGCTTATAAATAGAAACTGTCTGAGAAGAGCAGAGAGAAGGACTTGATGTCCTCTCGTCCTCTTTCCCAATCTTATTTTTTAATTTTTGTGAATACGTTCTGTTCAGCTGTCTCAGAACAGTGAAATATTACTTGCAATTTCACATGCTCAAGTTCCCCTTGCAGCCATGCTGGTGCATATAAATTACTATCAATTGCTTCTTTTAATTTTCAAGCTAAGCAAGCGGCGGATACAAAAGGACCTTGCGTATGCTTCAACACAAGTGCCCGTTACTCACCTCTCGGGCAGCGTGGAGCAGAGGTGGGGGAGTCATGGCTGGATCCCTCCGTTCTCCAGCAGCTCGTCCCCTGTTTTGGCAGCTGGAGGAGCTGCAGTGGCAGGGCTGGCCCCAGCAGGAGGGACACAATGCTGCAGGTTTTTCTTGGCAGGGTGGAGTTCATTTATCTTCATACTTCGGTTCGCGTTTCTGGGAGCTGCCGTACTTTCCCAAGAGTGGGAATGGTAAAGCAATGTTTTCAGTCCCAGTTTGGCTGTAATTTAAGCTTTCTATAAAGCAAGGTTTTCCGAGGCCTCACATGGCGTGCCCCCCTCTGCCCCTGCTTTTTTTGTATTTTCAGGAAAATACCTTATGTTTTCAAAGGAATAACCTGCCTGCGTGTCTGCAGTGTTGTAATAATGAGAAAACGTAGCCAAGCCAGGGGTGTCATGGGCTCCTAAAAACATTTCATTCAAAACCAAATGAAAGAGAAGAAAGTATTAGCCTCCCATGCTTGCTACATTGCAGTAAGAAAAAGACACTTTCTGCATTGTGTTTGCATTGCTGCACGGCAGTCGAGGCCAGTGGCTTTAGAGCTCTGCTCTGCTGGACACGAACACAGGACAGAGGTATTACTCCCCGAAAGGTTTGTTAGTTATAACTATATGGTTTAGACTTCCCCTCGCCCCCCCAAGTAAAGGTTATTTTGCACTGTGTACAATTTTCTCAAAGTTTATTTGCAACCAAGTACTGAATTTAAACTTATGCTTCTTTTTAGCAGAGTGCCATGTTATGTACCTTTAGATGCATTTATCCAGAGCCTTCATTTCTATATTTTCATTCTGCTCATAACTTTTTTCCTCAATTTTTTTTACTTGGAATTTGTCCAACGGTATGCTTGCAAATGGAAATTCAACTTAAATGCATTTGAATCTTAAAATTGCTTTAATTAAACAGAAGTAGTTTAAAAAAATATTTGACACTTACTTTTCACTGAAACTTAGTGAACAAAGGCAATTCATCAAAGCTAGTGAACAAAACATTTCTGGTCACTGTCCCCCCAATATTTAAAGCTACTTTTTCAGCTAAGTTCATACTCAAATTTTGAAAAGTAATTGGCAGGCACTTTGACAGTGAATTTTAATTTTAGATGTGTAATTATCTTAAAATCTGACCCAAAACCTGAAGTTTTTTTTTTAAAAAATAGTATGTGTCCTGGTTTGTATTCATAGATTGGAAAGGGAAAATAATCTTGCTTTTTCCATTTCCATTTAATTTTTAACTTTTAATGAATACTAGCACCTGCTTTCTAGATTGAAACCAAACATAAGGAAAGATTTTTCGAAACAACAGAAATTAGTTACCACCAGTTGAAAAAAAGCTTAACATTTTTTTCATAGTTATTAGTACAACATGGAAGACTGAAAAGGGTGTAATGGTTGTCTTGACATAAGAACAGATATTTGCCTTGTAGCTTTACTTGTAATTAGAAAGCAACACCTTTAATTCTTTATAAATTGCTTTGTTAATAAGTATTTTGGCATAACTTAATACATTTAGGCCTTTACATCGGTTGCCATAACGTTAATTTTTTAGCAAGTTTTCTTTTTTTGTAAACTTTTACAGCAAATATTTATGCTTGTATTATTTTCTCATGCTTTTAATGAAAGCAGAAAGACAGAAAAAGAAATAGAGTCATTGGATGGCACACAACTAATTTCAATACTAGATTACTTTTTAGTCTCTTTAAAGTAGATTGACTGTTGATTGCCAAAAGAATGTAGTTGAATTTCCAATGAACTTTATTAAGAAAATCTATTGGAACAGATAATCAAATGGATATTGAAATGTAGAGCATTATGACTTGATTGAGATTTAAAATTATAAGGTACAATAAGCAGAAATTTCTTCAGCTGCAGATTTGTGCTACTCATGTTTTGTAAATTCATTCTACGAAACCACTGGCTGAGCACATGTAGTGCAGTATGGTTTCCGTATTTAAAGTCACCGAGAAGCGGACTTCATCAGTGATAGTAGAGTTAACAGCACATATTTTAAGCTTTTTTAACATATTTGTTTACATAAGTGATACAGATTTAAAATTATAGATTTATAATGCTAATGAAGAAAACTAATTTTAAAGCACATGAAATGTATTTTGATGATCCCATGGTTAACTGTAGAATTTCCTCCAAATTATTACCACATTTTTATTCACCATACTAATACGAAATGTAGGTAAAAAATTGTTCTTGCAAACTGAAACTGTCTTATTTCACTCTTGCATGTGCCAGTCACGCCAAGAATGGTTTTGGCTTCCACAGCATTAGCTTTTTGGCTGTTTGGCACTCCACTGTGCTTATGTCGGTACTGGATGAAGTAGCTCAGTCTTTGGCGTAGGGCGTTTGGGGTCTTGGCACTGAGTATTCCTGCTTGATTCTGCCGGTGCACAGGAACACATAGTCCACTTATCATTTTACATATGTAAAACTTTTAAGCGTATTGCTTAGTGACTCTGGGATAAAGACATTTCAGCATGCTGTACCTAAGCTTCTCATGTGTACAAAAGGATACAGTGGTCGTGTTAAACGGTCGTTGTTCAGCTTAATGGTGTCAAGCTGCGACAGAGCCCTGGAATGGGAAGTGAGTATAAAATGTTGATAGAGTATAGCCTATAGAGGTATTGGGTTTTAGTGAGTAGCTGTCCTCGGGGGACTCCTGAAGGAGACAATTTTGTCGTGGTTGCTATAGAATGAACTGCACAGGTCTCCAAAATGGAAGTAGCTAGATATCAAGAGACACTTCAAGGATAGCCTGGTGCTATCAATTTGACCATGCAGTGATTAATGCAGCTCATTGTACTCATTAAATTCAGAGATGCAGCAGGCTGAAGTTTACAGTATTGATCCAGTTTTAGTCCTAGTAAAAGATATATGGAGGAAATATTAATTGCGATATTATTGCTCGTTGTAAACTCATGTGCAAAATGAACAGAAGCTCTCTTAAGCTTTAGTATTACATAAACTATATAAAGTGTTCCAGAACCAAAGGTGTATTTATGTTTAAAAGCAGGGCAGATGTTTTATAATGAAAAAAAATCTACAGCACAAGTAATTACATTGTCAGTCACAGTTGTGATTGTTTCCTTTATACTGGGTGTGATTCCAAACTTCCGAAGAAGACATAAACAGTAAAAACAAACAGTAGTTCTGTTGCAAATTGCAGGTGCAATGAGATATAATGAAGCTCAAAAAGAAGTACTGAGTTAAAATCTTTTTCCTTTCCAGCTGGCTGCCACCTGACATGACATTTCTTTGCATCCCCTGCCAATGTCTGGCCTCACTGTGGAGCAGCACTGGTGACTAGAAATGGTCAGTCGTTTTCTTTCCCTGAGACAGGGTCTTGTTTTCCCCCTGCGCAGTGTCGCTGTGTCTGGGTTGACACCATGCCTTGGGAAGCCCCGTCAGGATGTTCACTCCTGGGAGGTTTCACTCCCTGCTGTGCAGCCGCGCAGCATCACAGAAATACTCAAACTAATAAAACATGGGGGGATTTCAATATTTCCAGAAGGCTGTCTGAGCCCTTGAGAGTTTACACTTTGTAACTGTATTGTGTTTCAATTATTTCTCAGTCATTAATATGCAAAGCTTAGCATTTCTGCTTAACATTTGATTTCCTGTGAAGGAAGCAAAGGAAGTGCCTGCTACGAGGAAATACTTTCAGTGAGGCCTAAAAATATTGCCATGAAAATTTACTCGCTCAGATACAGTAGGTTTTTCTGCCACTTTCCAGTGATTATGAAGCTAATGGAAATGGAAGCTTTTACATCTATCTGTCAGAAATATTAGTTGCTTTGGAAAGAGAGCACTGAGCTTTGTCCATCATAACCCTAGGAGGAATACAAGGCAGCTTGGCAGCAAGTGGGCAGTTTGGTAACTTCACCTGTGTTGGAGCATGTAGTGTGCTGCAAGAAGTGTAACAGGAAAAAAGAGAAATCTGTTTTCCTCTAGGTTTCATTTTTCAGCCATAAGAATATACAAGAGTGGGTGCTGATGTCCTGATTTATCCCACTGATTTTTAGGCTATTAACTTCTGTGTTTTCCTAAATGAGAGCTGTGATTGGCAGACTGCCTATCAGTGTTCACAAACTGGGAATTGTAACGCTGGATGTTTAAAGTCGTATATTCTAGATACTGCCAGTGTCGCAGGCAAGCGTTGCTACAATTCGCCTTTTGTTGTAAGACTTCCCAGGCTCCCATGGCAAGAGAGAATTTGCTCCCTGTATCCAGTCCCTTCATGTTTCATGCCTTACGTTTGACTGCTTTGTTGCCATGGCAACTCTGCTGCGCAGCATCCATCCACTACATTATTGCTATTCCTATAACTAAGAAGTACATTAACTAAATGAAACATGTCAATCACCTCTAAAAAAAGATATAGAAGATGTTTCATGTCCATTTCCAGTATCATAGCAGGCAGCCAAAGCACTAGTTCTGGACTGCAATCCCTGCCTTATTTGCTTGGTCCTCATGACTTATAACAGATGCACTGAACCTGGTGAGAAATATTTGGTGGCTGAAAATAGTAACTTCCTCTGGATATTAAAAATGCTATCATTCTTATCACAGAAGTAAACATGTTCATCATTTTTCAATCTTTAGTACTTAAACTGTCGTGTAAAAACACGACATTCCCTTCCTTAGGTGTCTGGGCCCTAATTTGAAGATCAGATATAGAACAAGACTTCTCAGTCGCTTGCAAGTTGTGCTCTTTCTACTTCCTGCAAACATTAATTTTATTTTTTAAGGTGTCTGTCAAAACCTGTAAACATTATTCCAGTCTGGCAGTCTGTAGAAAAGAAAAAGAACAATTATCCTTTCGAGGAGCTGTCTAGAAAACACCTGGTCAGTGAATGTGGTTGACACATCATGGTTAAATACTAAGACATTTTGTATACAGCAGGAAATTCCAAAAATAGCAAATGCGTTATTTCTCAAAGACTCTGGTGCAGATATTTGCTTGTCACCATTTTATACATACTTCATTTGCTCAGTGAAGCATTTATTTGACTTTCGTCATACTACATATAATAAGGAAAGTGAAAAAATATTTTGCACAAATCATTCTTTAGCTAAAAATAATATAATTTTAGAAAATTGTAATGTACCACAAATTATATTTACTATTATAAGCCTGATAGCTGGAGGCTTTTGGTTTACTGTTTGTAATTCCCAGTCTGAGGCTGTACTGAACACGATGTAATTTACTAGAAGTTTGTGTAAATCACAGGAGGGGATACAAGGAATTCCAATATTCCCATCAACCCTAAATTGGTCTGAAACAATATTATTTGTTTCCATTTTCTTCTGAGGAAAATTAACAACTCTTAAACAGATTTTTCCCTTATGCAAGAAAAGTTCACTGGCTTCCAAAGTTAGATTAATGTGTTTCTGGTATGATTTAAAAATAAAAACAAAGAAAAGTGTTTTTAGATAAAAGTCAAAGCCCATGGTTTTTTCAGAACAGCATTGGCTTTCGTTTGCAGTGGCTGTGAAGCTCTGCTACTTCCTGCACATTATAGTGTTTGGGCAATGAAGCAGTGTGTTTCTGATGCATTAAGTAAATAAATACATGCAATAAAAAATTATTGAAAGAACATATGAATTAATTTTCTGACTGTGAGGATTTTGCAAGTGATTATCTTTTTGAATTCAGCCATATCCTCCCTTACAGGTTATGAGACTTTTCCTCAGGTCTGAAAAGCCTATTGGTAAGTAACGTTGGAGATTCTTGCACTGGTAATTATTCTGATTTCTATTTTTTTAGCCATTGCAAGAAGGCAAGTGGGTAGAATATATTTTCTGGACATTTAAATACACTGTCTTCTCCACTAGGGACAAATACAACTATCAAAAGACATCCTGAGTAATCTGTTTATAAAAGAGAATGACTCTTTAACAGGTAATGAGGATTTTCCTTTTATAGGCTGGGCAGAGTAGTGAAGTTAGCTCTGGCAGTTATTAAAGCAGCAGGAGTGCAGCAGTCCTCACAGATGTTTAATTTCTCCCCTGCAGAGAACTTTTTCTTAATTTTGGCCTGCCACTGGGGTTTGGTTTGGTACATGGGCTCAGTAAACCTTCTGCTAAGAACAAGCTGCTAACTGGAAGACACCAGTGAGGCTCCTCCATCGTTCAGGATGGATTTGTAAATGAAGACAGGGCAAAATCTGAGCTAATATTTTGAATCTAATATTGCAGCAAAGTTTGTTCCTCTTGCACTGCAAAGTACAACTTCAAGCATAGGTTTTGATGTGCTCATTTTGATTGCTTCTATTCTGAACAAGCCTGACAGAACCGTGTTAACTGTGAAGTGCTAAATGCAGAACAGACACGAGTATATAACCTTCCCCTCCCCAGGGAACTGAAGAATGTCTTTTGTCTTTTGGGCATTGAAATTCTCAAATAAAACACCGCATTAATATCGGTTTGTGACAATGAATAATATTCCTGCTGGTCTCCAGAGCTTCTGCAAACCCTGAAGCAGGGATTATGCATTCTATTCAATGCCACAGAAAGTTTATTCTAAAAGAAACTATTTTCTTTTATCGAAGGAGGTGATAAGAAATACAATAAGCTGTGATACAGCTACTATCATAATAAGGAATCATGCTCCTGGAACCCTTCTTTAAACCAAAGTGTTATAAAAATCTTCTTGCTCCCTAGACTAAACAAACAATTAACAAACTCTGTGAAATAAATGATAGCTCTGTAAGCTTTTGTCGTGCTCCTGGGAAAAGGAATTTAGTTTTTCCGTAGCTCAGAGCACGTATAAAAACAATTCAAGGCAAGGAATGGAAAAGTATGAGCAAAAGTTTCAAGACAAGTTATATCAGTGCAACTCCAATCTCCCTAATGTAACTGGTATACCAGCAACAGCAGAGGTTGGAAGTTTGCTAATTCTGCATTGCTAGCACGGTTAAGTCTGTTGGGTCTCAAAGAGAGAGTACAGTTTCTTCCCATTATCACTCTTGTTTGTGTCTTCTTCATGGGAAAGGAAATGCTTTCTGGTGGGAATTTGGAGAATACTTAGGAACTGCAGACTGGTTGCAATATATCAGTGCATAAGGATGTTGAAGGTCTTTGACAATAGAATCAAGCGGTATTTAACTCCCAGAATACCCCGGGGTAGGTTGTAGAAGATATTTGTCCTACCTTAGGAGCCATTTTAGAAGCTGAGTCAATCTGTGATGTAAAAAGTAATTTTAATACTGTGTTGGTTCTGTTGCAGCTTTTTCCATTTTTATAAATCTGTGTTTTTGAAAAAATGAATTAATTTAAATTTTGTCTAGCAATAAGTCTGAACAATAGAAATCTGTCAAACTGCAAAATGCTTCATTCCTATAAGTGTGTGACCCATTAAACTGTGACACTAAATCATGCATGAGGAACTTCACATAATTCAAGACTATGCAAAAGCCACCTCTATAGTATATAATTTATTAAATTAAACAATGAGAGGTTGCAAGCACATGTACAGGAACGTAGTTGTTAAAGGTACTGTTAAATAGATCTCTTGGTCCCTGATGCATCTTTGCATTCACTCTTCCAGACATTTCCTGAATATATTTTGAGAGTTAATGTGAGCATCCCCAACAGGCATGTTAGATGTGGCCCGCTCAGTGCTGGAGATTTACTAATTTCTGTATGGACCATTCCAGAGGATTTGGCCCCAGTGCTAGAGAACAGCTCAGAGTATTTTTAATTTATTGTTACAGACGTAGCCAAAGAGTGACTGGGGCTGTCATGGGGACCTCACATTGCCAGGTGTTTTTCTGGAAGAAGTACCTTCCCCTGACCAGTGCTAGTCAGGTAACTTTCTCACACGTAATGAGGTCCTGGAAAATTACCAAAGTCCAAAAAGGTCCTGAGGGAGCACTGAAAAATGAGTTGATGAAAGATGTGGTTTTACATACTTTAGTAATTACTTTTACTGATGTTCAAATTATGACCCAGGTTGATGCACGCTTTATAACACAGGCTAATCTGAATCAAGCTTTTCACCTATATAGTGACCTAAGAAAAACTTGTGTTTTTGCATGATTTTGTCAATTTTTTAGAAACAATTTCAAATAGAACCATTTTAAGGCATAAAGTTGATTTTTTTTTTTTCTTTTTGCGTATTTTTTTTCTGTTTAAAAAAATCTATTTGTAGCTATCTGTGTGCCTGTAAACCGCCATCCATTGTGGCAGAAGTCCTCTCTGCCATCCCCTGTGTTTTACTGTTGAGGCCTCTGCCCACTGTAAGAAGAAAACCATTTTTCCCTGGGAGATTGTGTAATTAAGTTTTCAGTCTGTTTATATATTTCTTCTTACATCACACATTACTAGAACTGCTCAGGAATTATTATTTTCTAGGAAACTTATTTTGTCAAAAATGTTTGAATTACTGAAACCAGACCTTTTCCTGGGAGTGTTCCAGTTATGGGGGGAATAAAAAAAAAAATCATTAAAAAGGATATCTCTGGACCAGATTTTGCGGTCAAAAGAAAACAGGCAGAAGAGAATAAAAAGACCCCTCCTAAAAAGTAACAGGCAATCTGACACCTAAGGCATTTTACTTGTGGTGTAGGAAAATGGCACAGTAAGGATGTGAATCAGGTCACTCACTGTAACATGCAAATATCCTTTTGCTTGTGAAGGAATAATGTATCTTTTCCTGTCTGGGGTTTGTTTTGTTTCTGCTTTTGGGTTTTTTGGTGCATGAAAATTTTAGGAGGTCTCTATTTCATCTGAGTGGTGATAGAAATGTTTCTGAATTTTCAAGAAGTTTCTGTATTTTCAAGAAGTTTCTTGAAACAGCAAAACAGTTTTTTGTTGTTTTTTTTAAAGCTTTGATCATTACACAATCTGTTAAAGGCATTGTAGCTTAATGATCTATCTCTGCAGGAGTTGTAAAGTACTTTTAAAAATCAGATTTAGAATAGAAAATAGGTGCATTCTGTGCAAACTCATACTTTTCACAGCCAAGAAAGCAGTCTTGCTATTGAAATAACAACTAATAGCCACTTTTGTATTACATTGAGGTACTTGTAACACGTGTCTGACATCTGTCTGGATAGCAGCGAGACTATGCTCTTTCATATTTACCCTACATCATTAGATCTAATGGGTGCTGTAAAGGTCTTTGTGTTTGATTAAAATAGATGCAGGTGACAATCAGCTGCAATACTAGAGTTGGAATATTTAGGCTAACATCTTTAGCATCTGTAGCACTAGCGAGTCCTCCTTGGAACGTGACTTCAGTCTTCCTTCTCTTGGTGTGCGTTATCCCAAAATATGGCAATGCTAGTTTGGAAAATGCTGAAGACATTGGACCCAGTAAAAGTAGGTAATTGTATGACCTTAATAACTTTCTAAGGAGCTCTGACTATAACTAAAGTAACTGTCAGAAACTGAGAAGAGTGAGCAACTGCTGACGCCTTGGGATTCGTGCCTTGTACTCAAATCTCCCCTTAAGGTAAATCACACTCAATTGTACACCAAAATATATACTCCATTTAAAGTGGCACAGGTGGCCTTGCGTGAAAATACCAAGAACAGAGTGTGTTAGAGAAACGGGATATAAAGATGAAATTCTTTCATTTGGCTTGTTAGAGGGATTATTTTGTTTGCTGAAGCTGACCAACACTATGCACTACAGCGGGCACTTAGCTGTCTGCTGGGGTAAGGTTTTGCTGTAAGGATTTGGGAGGATGGAGTGAGAAGAAGGAAGAACTCAATACTCCAGTGCAGCAGAGATTAACTAGGCTGTAATCCAAAACCAAAACAGTCTGACAACTGCTGTGTCAAAATAAACAGACCGAAAAAAAACGTTTGGGGACTAAAGCGTGTGACCTTGTCCTTATCTGGAGCAAGGTAAACTAAGAGAACAGCTGCTTTTAACAAGGAATTTAATAAATACTGTTTTGGCAATTTTCTAAAAGCTATTCTTACTAGAGGCAAAGAGCGTCAAAGGGAAAACTGATTAAATCCTGTGTTTAGGAGGCTTAACAGTTTTTAACAGGCTACAAAGATGTGCATATGCAAGTAGTATCTAGTCCATTTGATGAGTCTTGATCCAGAGAGCACGTATTCGAAGTGTGGCTCACGTCTGGGATAAAATTGCCAAAGGTACAAAGTCACTTAGATGTTGCCTTTCCTTAGATTTCACTGAGATTTAGGCACTCAGATTATGTCACAAACGTTCAGAATTGTTTCAATTTTATGAGGAGTACAATTTTAAATTAGTTTAATTAAACCAGTGGAAAAATCTGAGTTTGGTTTAAATGTGATTTGTCCTGAGTTAAGGGCCTTCGCTAAGAATTTAAATCCAGCTGTACCTTTTCAAGCAACACTAAAATCAGTGTTTCAGAAGTTGATTTACAGTAAAATGTGACTGTAAACTAGAACTGAAAATTTAGGTATGTTTGTTTTAAACATGCTAAAACCAATAATGATGCAAATTATTTAATAATGAGATTTTTAGCTTTAGAAATGTTAGAATATTTGTAATGTGGAGCTGTGCTTGAATAACTAGAGTTTTTCTTGGTTCAAAGCTTCCTTCTTCCAAAAGTCTCATTGCCCACTCAACCTCTTTCTTTCTTTTATTTTTTTAAAAAGAATAGCAGAAAACTGCTTGGTCCCCAGGCAAAGTACTTTCCAAAATGCACTGACTGGGTCATTAATGAAGATGTTAAACAGTACCAACCCCAGAATCGATCCCATGGAGTTCCCCGCTAGTGACTGGCCTCCAGCTGGACTTTCTGTCCCTGGTCACAACCCTTGGAACCCGCGATCTGGCCAGTTACCACTCCAGCCCAATGTCCATTTATCTGGTGCATCATCAGTTTGCCAGTGAGGATACACTGGTCAGCAACATCCACTGCTCTCCTCTTGCCCGCAAGCTAAACCCTTTGCTGTAGAAATAAAAGCCAGAGTCACACTCACACAACCTACTTAGACTTAGGGTTTTCCAGTCTTGGAGGGTCAGGGAGGAATTTAATTCTGAATTTACTTTCTGATGTAGGAAATTTTCTCTCCTTGGCTTAATCCATCCAATTAGTATTTTGTTCACCGAAATGAAATAATGTTTTCCTCTTTAGCTCAATAGCTTTCAGATGTTTTTCTTTATTTGAAAGAGGACACTGCTATGAAAAATAGCAGTTCAGGTTTTTAAATCCATTTTGTAACATTGTGTTAGGACTGCTGAAAGCCAGGTTATTGTCTGAATAATCTTCAGCCTTGATAGGAGATGCAATATGTATGGATGTAAATAAAATGAGATTAAAAAGAGGAGGACTGAAGAGCTTCTTAGGGGACCTAATATATGCTTACAAATTTCTCAAGGGTGGGTGTCAGGAGGATGGGGCCAGACTCTTTTCAGTAGTGCCCAGCGACAGGACAAGGGGCAATGGGCACAAACTGAAGCACAGGAAGTTCATGAGGAAGAACTTCTTCACTCTGAGGGTGACGGAGCAGTGGAACAGGCTGCCCAGGGAGGTTGTGGAGTCTCCTTCTCTGGAGATATTCAAGACCCACCTGGACAAGGTCCTGTGCAGCCTGCTGTAGGTGACCCTGCTTCGGCAGGAGGGTTGGACTAGATGACCCACAGAGGTCCCTTCCAACCCCTACCATTCTGTGATTCTGTGATTCTTAGATATTTGCTCTGCAGGATTTCTTTTTACTTGACTAGTAACAAAAGCAGTGAAGGAAGTTGGCACTTCTTAATAAATAAAAGGCTTAGGATCCTGGAGCAACCTTTTAGTACAGCGCAGTAGCTAGTGCTGCTTTTATGGAATATTTCTGTGCATTGTTTAGCGGTGAACTCATGCAACGGAGAGGGAAGCATAAAATCGTTTAGGTTCTATCAACCAAGCAAGGCAAAGGTTGACAAAAGAAACAATTGAAACTTGTGGAGAGATATTTCAAGTTTAAGTGAACACTCTTCATTCAGTTGTACACTCAAAGGCTGACATAATTAGAGGTTGCAGGTAAGAGCAATTTAACTCTTGTTTACTGTAGTTTCTTGATTTTCTAACCTTGCATTTTTTTTTCCATGATAATATTCACCTTAATGAATGTTGTTGGCTTTAGTAGAAGAAAAATCTTCATTCTGATAAGCAGTATGACTTCATGTATACTATCTATCTGTTGCATATGCAGCTTGTCTCAGGCTGTTTTTAAAAGCTTACTGTCTTCTTGGTACTAGTTACAATACAATAATTTTAATGGATTTCAGGTTGAGCTGCTGCTCTATTTTGAGCTTAACCCCATTGCCAGTTGTGTCAAATGTTGCTAAATATTAACTGCTAAGGCTGAATATTTATTTATTCAGCAGGTGTTTGTGTACTGAATGAATCAAAATCTTGGGGGAAAAATAGCAGATCATGTATTTATAGACTGCATCAGAATGGATGGCTGAAAGGAGGGAATGAGTGGCAAGTAAAATGTATGCTGACAATCATAGTTTTTTTATTTCATGTATGTTGAAAATCGTCATATTTTCATTGTGTAGCTCTTGAGTTTAGCTGTGCCAGCTTGATGTTCTTACAGTTTTGTGTGTATTATACATAAAGCATACTGAGGAAAGTCAGGTCTTTTGATACAATACTGAAGGGTCATCCAGGGTAAGGGGACTTTCCCACTATAGATACTGCGATGCAAAGAATTCCCAAATACTCTCATTCAAAGCTAATTTATTCTGAATGTGTCATAAAGGAATCACACCCAAATGTGTACATTTGGCTCTACATGGGGCCTTGTGAAAAATGGTTATTTAAATTTAATTTCAGTTTCTAATGTCTTGAAATTTGTTAGACTCCAAGGCAGTAGCTGTGATACCTTGCAGGGAATGTCTTCCACTCTTATGTTTATTTACTGCTGTCCAATTGTCTGCTACTGCAGAAATACTAAAATTCATTATTACTCAGTGCCTCAGTCTCATGATTGCACTGCAATGATGCTGCAGTGCTTAAGCTTCTTGTTTCAGATGTCAGATGATACAGAATATTTTGGAAATTCTGTTTAATTTGGGACTCCTGTGTTCTTGTCAAACTCCAGGTTGGACAGTTGTATAAACTTGCATTTTACATTAACCTTCCTCGTAGTTTCTGCTGAGTACAGCATTATTTTTTCTTGTTCTTTATTGGCGGTGCTGTGTATTGCTGGAAACTTGCCAAATATAAATTCAGTTTACAGTTGGTGTTTGTAAGCAGTCTTGGTTCTGCGTGAGAGGAAGACATTAAAAGCGTTCTGGATCATTTGCTCTCCTCGTTAGGCAGGCAGATGCAGTGAGACACTGAAACATGAGCCTAATGATGTAAAATGGGGAGTGTAAGGTTGCTGATATAGGTAATGACACTTAGTTCAGATGGTACCTAAAACATTGAAAGGTATATCTAACAACATCTGTCAGAGTGATGGAGAAGAACAGTTTTTCTATCTGCTTGTCTGTCACATATGACCCAAAACATACTCAGGGAATACACTACACATTAAAATCTAGCTTTCATAACATCTCACCAGTGCTGGAATGTTTGACATTCAAAAATTCACCTCATAACTGAAAATCAAAATCATCATCTAACATTTTACCGTACTTTCCAAACTTGATGGAGAGTCTCAGCGAGCTCCTGTGTTTGGTGTATCCCTGTGAATGTAACATCTGAAATAAAATCAGCAAGAATGAATGAGTCCCAGTAGCTTTCAAGGAAGACGTGACTGCGCAGCGGTGGCTGTCATGTCCTTGACTGTGCTTTTTGGAAGTTTGGCCTACACCAGTGAGCTGGTGGGATGAGACTGGTAGTGCTCAGAGCAGCTCTTATTCCTCGGATTTCTTGTGTTCAGCAGCAGCTGTGGAAGCCTTCTCATGGGAGGTATCTATAACACTGGAAAAAACTCTCATGTATGTACTATAGTGAAATGGTCCTTACACCTGCTCATGAAAAGTAAGCAAAGAAACCTTCTTTGAGACCTCTGCCCGAAATAGTAGAGAACAAAAACTGCAAAGAGATAATAACACGAGGTTTCCATTTCCTTAGCTTCTGTCATAGCTAGGGGGGTTTTCGTGTAGTCTCCAGGAGATCTCACTCTAAAGCATCAGGTCAGATCCTGCATGTACTATTTGATCAAATCTTCCTTAGGTTAGTGGTTGTGTTTCTTGAACAGGACTCGGAATTAGGATGTAATTTACTGACATGGAGACCTGGGCAGAAGTCAGAAGCTACCAATGCTGTTACACTGTTGTGCTGCTTGGTGTTGGCATGGCTGTGTCTCTGGAGGCTCTGGTTCTGTAGCCGGGGAAGGAGATTTGCCCTTAGAGCTAGAGGATCAGAGTGCTAAATCAGCCTTTTGTGCTTTAAAAACCTATCTGATAATCTTCCCCAGTCATGCTCTAGCATGTGCTTTCTGATTTCTTAGATTTTGTTTTCCCATTGTAACATACCTGCAACCTGCTTAGGATTTTTCTGAAGCTCACTCTGATCTGATAGTAGCAATAGTAGAAATAATTTTTCTGCTCTTTAGGACATTTAAATTTATGTATATGCAACTTTTTCCTTTGCTATGAATTTCTGAATTTCTGATGTCTCCCTAATTGCATAAAGAGGGCACAATAGTTTTTGCTCCAATCTTTGCAAGTGCATCCTGATGAAGGCTATTAGGCACTGATTTTCAATAATGCTAGTGTTCTTTCTCTCTTAAAATTTTACTGTTTGCTGTGAACTGCAACCACTGTGCTTAAGGATACTAAAATCAGACATGTCAGTTGAAATTTGCGTTCAGAGGTCTGGCTCAGCAAAATCTTGGGTGAATCTCTTCAAAATTCCAGATATTTTCTCCATAGGCTTTTTCAAATTACTACATGAAAATGAATGTGCTCAGTTTTAAAACACTTTTAATTGAGAAATGAGCTATCCACTACATTAACACTGCTTAACTTTATATATTGATTTCTAACCTCAATGGCATTGGTTGACTAATGTATACCAAGGTTACAAAATGTGAAACATTATTCATTTTTAATAACAAAAGCATTACTTCTCAATGGCAGAAAGGACATAAAAGAATCACCTTTCATCCCCTGTATTTAGAAGTTAAGGCCTTTAAAGTAAGATGTATGGTTATAAAAGGTGAAAACTGTTTGACTTTTTTTGCATAAGACATCTAAAATATTCATTCAGTGCCAGAAACACTATCCAGCGGAAACATCAAAGGGAGCAGGGCTCATTAGGAGAACTCTCCTGACTTTGACACATGCCTCCAACATGCCGAGGAACTTTCAGAGCAATGTGAAGGGATTTATCATCCTGACTCCCAGAAATGTCAGTGCAAGCTGCACAGTTAAATCACTGCAAACTGCTTTGAAATTCCTCTGCGTATTTAGGGAACTTTAATTGGGATGGAAATACAGTTACAGCAAACATTGGGATAATGCTTTCTATCAGTCACTTTGTGACAGTACTGTGTGGCAAAATTCTTTCTTTTCTCTTCTATCAAATATCTGTGATACCAGATGTATCAAAGGCTGCTAGTAAGTGCCTCAATGCTAAGAGCAGGTATGCTGGCATACTTAGCAGTCTTGTGGATTCGAATGCAGATTCCTGTGTATAGAGGTGTATTTAAAGAATTGCAGTCTGTTACTTCTGCTATATTTTAAGAAGTGCTCCTAGGGAAGTGCCGGGTCTCAACATCCGTGAAGGGACGGGAACGATCCTCACACGCATTGGTAAGATGCACAGTCGGATGCTTTATTCTCCCGCCCGTGTAGTTATATACATTTACCATATCTGTACACATGATTACGCTTATTCGGATAGGCTACAGACATAAATCACACACTGTTCACATGCCCCACATTCCCTTATAATTGGTAACTATGCACTAACGCCAATAGCAACAGACCACCTCCACGTCCTTGAACACATCTTGTTTTTGCTAACCCACATCATGTATACTCTCAGAACTTTCTCAATTGCTATTCTTAGCTGTCCTTTCCAGGGGCCTGTTGAGTTATGCTATTTTACTTCAACGGCCTAGGTGTGCTAATTCTCAAGCTACATCGACCCCAACAGGGAAGCAGTGAAAGCAATATTTAGTTTGGATAAATTAGTTAAAACCATGTCGTCTTTCTAAGGTGCTTGTCTGGTCTTTATTATATTAGGTTTTGAGCATATCATTTATGTTCATAACACACTTTAATGGCAGAAAAAATGGTGTGAGGTTTGCTCCTACCGAGGCAGCTCATTGACTTTACCAGTGCTAAGGTAGTATCCAGTTGTTACTATAGGAACCCAAAGGCTTTACTGGGAATAAATGTGATAAATGTACAGTCTTAGCAACCTAAAGCTGCACATTTTTATATGGGTAAGGATATCAAAACTGGTGTGTGTTACTACTACCTTAAATCCTACTAAGTTAAATAATTTGTGATTAAAATAACTAGTCCTATTTTGCTTCACAAATCCTATTAAGGAGGGATAGGACAGAATAATAGTTGGCTGAAAGTATATCCACTACAAGAAGCCTTGATCTGTGAGAGCCACTCTCTCTTTTGAACGTGGTGGTACTCTAATGCAGCAATTCCTGCATTTTGGATGTTCCACGAAACTAAAATTCTTCCTGCTTGTGTCCATCAAAAATTTCTTGGCAATTTTCTCATGCAACTAGAAATCTGCTCCTAGATTTCTGATAAATAACGCCTGAAAGCTTAGCTTTATTAAATCTATGCAACCACATTGTTAATTTGAGCTCTGTTTGGGTGAAAGCTGCTACATATATGCAAAAGTATCATTGCTCTGAAAACTGGTTGTTTACCTGCTGGATTCAGACTTCCTATGTTTTTTCTAGTTAAACCAGAAAACAACTCTTCCTCAAATTCTTGCAAATGTCAGCAGTTTCCATGGATTTCAGTTTTCTCTGTTCCTGAGAAGAAGATGGGATTCACTTTCTCGAAGCCAAAAAGAATGTAAACATCTTCCTATATTACAAGGCTGCTGCCAGGTCTCTGTGCATCCTTAAACTGTAGCTACTGGAGATGGTGAAAACTCTCTTTTAGCCCAAGAAAGCTGCAAGATTTCCTGAGTGAGTGATTTATTTCATGAAATGTTTATTAGCCTTGTACCAGCCCTTATGCCACATACTTGCCGTAGAAAATTTAAATGCATGTGGTAGAATGCAGTAACTATTTGGGATGAATGTCATGAGCATACCGCATGGAATCAGTAATGTTTCCAGACATGGGGAGGATTCTGGGGAGGCTGACAGCACTGGTCACAGCTCATGAGCTCAAAAACACTTTCTGTGGCTGCATACTTCTAAGACACCTTGGAAGAGCCAGGGTGACAGAGAAAAGTTTCCTAGGAAACTAGGGATGCAAGTCCACACAGCCTTTGTGGCTTTTCAACAAGTAGCTAATGGAAGCTGAGGTCTTAATATTGTTATGATATTCTGTGGTTTGTAGTGCTGTTCCAGACTGAATGGCTGCCACACACGGAAAATGTGCTTAGTTTCATCCCTGGCGCTGTAACAGCTCCTGGCTGTATCACACCCTATAGGTCATAAGAGAGCTATTAAATCATACCTTAAGTTTAAAATTTGCAACTCAGTGTATCTCTTGAAGGACTTTGAAATCTGGACAACATATGGCCAGCTGTTAATTCAGCCTGGAGCCTTCTGAATCCATTCAGAAACAGGTAAATTGTGTGTTGCTTTGGTAGACCAATTTATTCTTGTGCACATAGAACAGCCTGCTGCAGCTGTTGCTAGAATAGGAATAAAATATATTCAGAATATCAGGTGGATTGGTCTTTGGTTATCATGTAGTGCTGTTTGTAACATAACATATATGTGGTATAAGCAGGTGAAAATCAAAATTAAAGGAAAATATTATAGGGTTTTTTTTACATTGAATTTTAATTTGAAAGATGCACACTATGTACTTATGTACTGCCTTACATATTGCCAAAAGAGAGGAAGTTTCTCTAGATTAATTCAAGTACCTGTTAAAAACATTTTAATCCAGCTCAGCTTTTCTGTGGTAGTGCTTATAACCATACCAGTTACTGAGTACAGCCAGCTGTCGAGATACAAGACTGTTTTCTGTTCTCAGGTAGATTTAGTTTAGTTCCTGATTATTGCAGCTATGGTCAGGACTCAGAATCAGTCAGCAGATCAAACAAAAGGCCCTTTTTTCCATAAGCAAAAGGAAGTGTAGTAGTTCATACAATTTTGATGAAATTGCTGTGTTTTCTTATTTTTTCAGTTGCTCATGCATAGTGTAAAATTATTTCTGAAATCTGCCTGTGTCTCATCATGTTGCAGTCATGTCAGAGTTTGACCAGAGGCAGCACTGCAGAAAATATTGAATGAAGAGAAGGCAAATGTGAACAGTAGTAGAAAATCATATTATTGGAGACATATGTATGTAGGAAGAATTCTACGTGTACCAAGTCTTATTGCTACTTCTTATTTTGTGCTTAGTGAAATATTTTAGCTTATGGAGGAAAAACTACATCCAACAATCATACCAGTGACTTGCTTGTGTTGTGCAGAAGGATCGTGCCCCTTGGAGTGTTTTCTATGTGGCTTTATCGATCATACAGTCACCCAGGGAGCTCTGCACAGATACAAAGCAAGGCATTGCAGAAAAAGTACATACACAATGGGAAAGAAAATACAAACAAAATACAAGCTGCTACATGCAAACTATTTGGGCACATGTAGGTTTGAAAAGTATATTCTCTGTAGGACTGCTACAATTAGTTTACCATCTTTCTAAAGGGATTTTACCTTTGTGAGATAAACATTGCATCCATTTTTTAAACTGGCAGTAATCTTATTCTGTGTTTGATATGCTGCTATATATTATGAATGTCCCTAATAATCTTTTCAGATGGAATTTCAGTTTGATCTGCTTCAGCTATTCAAATGGGAGATCAAACAGAATTCTGAAGGCCAGGATCACTTTTTAGAAAATATTCCTGTCCACATGGCATATTAAGATGCTATAGTAATGACCAGTGGAGTGACAGATGTTTAAACTGTTAAACATACTTAGCTAAAACAATACCTTTTGTGAGAAAAACATTCTTCCTTTAAAACTGTCTTACATTGTGCATTCTACAATGGAATGTAATAGGAATTGGAAAAAAAGCTATTAAGTCAATCCAGGCCATCATTCCATGGAGGCAGTATTGTTTGCTGCATTGAACTTTTTAGCTCTAATTGGAGCTAGTTTTCAATTTCCCATACAATGGGGTTTCAGCTACATCCCTTGGGAGATTATTTCACAGTACAATAACTCTGCTGAGATGTTTTGCTGATACTGGCCTAAATCTTCCCTCGTAATTTCATCCCATTGTTTGCTGTTATAGCCCTAGGTATCACACTAAACAATTCCCCTTCTTCCTAAGTGGTTAGGTTGTCAAATATTTCTGGACAACTCCATTCACACTTAGTTCAGTTGTTGCTTGGATAGTATCTAATCTTCACATTTCTGTATAGATTTATGCTCAGTCCCCTTAAGCTTTCTGTGGTTTAATCTTTTTTTCACATTTTTCTTTTTTTTTTTCTTTTTTTTTTCTTGTCTCTCCCTTTCCCCTGCTTATTTGTGAATAGCATTTTTGACAGCTACTGAGCAATCACATCAGCTGGAGAGCGTTAGAGAACCTTACAGATTGGTGCTCTCACACCACTCATTGAGCTGTCCATAGGTGCACAAGCTTTACTTTTTTTGCCCTGCCATATTGCCATTTAAGTTGAACTGCATATACACTCTGCTTCTACGTTTCTTTTTCTCATTCTTTGCTATTGCACTTCTGGATTTTTTTCTTATTAGGGAATTCAGGAAACACACACAATTAAACAAACAAGTGTTTGTTAAATTTTGTCCTTTTCAATTTTTCTCATGTCTTGCTGTAACATGGATGAATAAATTAATATTAGTCACTCTATTTTGTTCTTCAGTACTGACAAAATATTGTTTAGGATTCTCACATCAGTTGAGATAATAAATAGAACAGTCTTATCATGATGTGTCATTAGATAGATAAAATGAGTACTAGATGGTAATGAAAACTGTCTTGAAAATATTAGTGAGGCTGCTACTTTTTTATCTTTGCAACTAATTCTTTTGGAAGAATAGAAATACAATTGAGTCTGTGAATGGAATTTATAGAAGTCTCATATCCCTTCTGATTTCATATAAAATGACCCTCTCAGATTTTTTTTTTTTTGTGAGTCTTGCAATATTTCTTCACTTGCTGGAAGCACTTCACAATGTAAGAATCTCAGCTTTCATTTTTAAAAGAATTGCCCTTTCAGGCTTAATTGACTACAGAGAAAAGTTGAAAATATAACTCGGGAGTTTCCAAAAGCAGAGACAAAATTGCAGATAAGAGGATCTGAAGCCTTTTTTCTCTCTTATTGATATTTGAGCAAGTTTCCAAATTATTTAGATTGACCTATAATTTTTAAATTCTTTCATCTGACTTCACAACTAAACGAGTGTTTGTGGCCCTCTTCTAGCTTGGCTTAGGAATAAGTAGTTGGCTCCAGAGCTTTTTATGGTGTGATTCTCTTTATTCACAAAATATTACCAAATTCTTACACTGGAAATGAAAGTAATCAAACAGCAGACACTGTTTTTTTCCCCAACACAGCTTCCAATCACTTTGATTTCTCAGTCCCAAAGACTTATTTACCAGGATTCATTCCTGGTCTTTACTCAAACTACTCAGGCTATTTCATCATCTCTTCCTGTAAGGTTAATTCTCAACAACATGCCTCTGCTTAAGTCAGATAGAGATAGGAAGCATCTAAAATGGTCACCTCAATGGGATGACAGCAATATTTTAGGAAGGTTTGTGTCTCAGTATATACTATAGCTGATCCACTCCATCCAACTTGCCTTATGAAAGAGTCTCATGTATTTTCATTTGTTAACTCAGTTGCCTTCGTGTACTTTACCTACGGGATGAACCCTCTCCTGCCATGACAATTTTCTCTGGCATTGAGATTAGATGAATAGCAAAACAATTTAGCAGGCTAGAAAAGTATATCTTTTCATCTTTATATAACACATTGGAATATATACTCTTCTTTTAAAAGGTGGTTTATCCTGCATGGTGAACTGAAATAGAATGTTTTTCGCATGTCATAAAACGAGGTGCTAGATTATAGCATATAATGTTCCCATAATGTACATGTTCCTTAACATATGATTGTGTGTTTTGCACACAGACTGTAACTTGTATGCAGTGCTAACTAGATGACATATTTTTTGTGTGAGGAAAAACCTGTGTTGAATTTCTAGAGAAAGTTTCTTATGAACATCTACAGCAGCTTGTGTTATGTATCGCAATTTTCTCAGCCACTGTATGGATTTTCTACAGCGACAGCTTATAAAGGACAATGTGGCACAGTAGAGGTAATTTTCTAAGGCTGCGATTACCAGGTCACTAAATACCCAGAAGTGTAAACTATTCTTAGGGCTATCAGCTTCCACTCCTGAAGCTATGGGGCTGCCAACTAGAGACAGGAAAAAAGACATGTTATTATAGTCATGATCCCTTTCAAAAGACAGGATACCACACATCAAGAACTGTTGCAAAGGGTGGCATGTGAATCGAGATGTCAGCAATGTTTCTTGTATAGCTTTGAAAGCAACTTCAGAAGTTTCAAGAAGATTCAATACATCATCTGTAAGCTGTAGCAGGGACCACAGGAATTGGTTTTATTCACCTTACATTTGATCATAGCTGTTCAAAACCGCCAACAGCTGCAGCTTCAGGATGAAAAGAACATGAACTCATGATGTTGTGCAGGCAGAGAACAGGTATCTGAACTCTGAACACAGATGTTACTGGTTACTGACTGGATAGAAGTGAAAACTCCAGAGACATTATGACATCAAAACCTCTTTATGGTACTTCATTGTCTTGGATTAGTTATGATGTAAAATTCTCTATGCATCAAGATAGAGATGGCTTTTATTCATGGTTGCCTGTCAAAATCAGCTGTGTACCCCATCAGCGAGGATTTCTTTTTCCTAGTTAAAATCATACAGAAATGGTATTGTGGGATTTTATTATGTAAAAACATAGCTGTTTGCTGTATAGATATGGCTAGAAGGTTACTTACTGTGTCTTTGGTAATATTTGGTGATTGAGTAGAATTAATGTATTGTGCAGCCATGAACTGCAGTGGTCAAATATTTAGCTTGTTTCAACCTAGACAGGTTTGGATAAGTTTATTCTTGAATAGTTGACTTCCCCATCTGTGTATAGTAGCATATGCTACAAATCCGTCGAGTTCTGTAAGTACCATTTCTTCTGTATCAAGGTGCTCTGTTATCAGATGTGCTCAGCTTTCCCCAATTGCATTTTGTTGTTTATTCATGGTAAGAAGGAAAACAGTATGAAATAGTTATCATTAATATTTGTATCAATAAATCGGGCTTTCAGAGAGGCTTTTGAAACAGAGGTAGGAAGACAAAGCAATAATAAAAATATCTAGTGGAAAGAAACAAATGACTCAGAAACAGTAAACTCATAAAGCTAGCAGAATAAAATTCATTGTGGATAGCAAAGTTTATTAATAAGGAAAAAATATTGGAACGGCTAAGGAAAACATACAAAAGCATAAATCTAAATCCTAGAAAAGAAACACTTTATAAAAGATGAATGGTTCCGTGAAACAATGTTTGAAAATAAAGAGTGAATTGAGATCAAATTTGAAATTACTTGAGGAGTGTATTAATAATACATGTGCCAAATCAAGGATCACAATGTCATGATGTAATCTAGATTTGGGTTTCTGTTGCTGGTGACAGTAAAACATCCATATAAGCAAATATACTTCTACTATTAAAAGACAAGGTTGGGGATATTCCAGCCTTATTTCTGTGCTTTATAACATCACCATAGGGTTTGAGAATCTGATCATTCCTGGAAAAGGTGCTGTTCACAACCTGTATGACTGCCTGCCTGGTGCATCCTGGCATTGGCATTTTTGATACTCTTGCCTTAAACAGGCCAATCTCTTTTAGTGGCAGGAGTACTGCTGATAGTTACATCAAAATCACACATTAATACTTTATTTTTCCCCGTTGTTGTAAAGATACTCATCCATTTTTGAGATCGCCAGAAGTACTTCTGTTTCTTTGGATAAAATTTATGAGAAGCTGTGAAGACAGCAATTTGTATTGGCATCTGTAGAAGACTGTAGGAGTAGTGACAAAACAGATATTCTGATTAAAACATAGATAGTTACATGATTGTGATAACAGTGGTTATTTGTACAGATGGGTAAAGCACGAAAACAAAGCCACAAAATAAAGAAATTAAGCTGTAAATACTGAAGGTGCTATGTATGAAATCCTAATGAATATTCATATAGCAACTAAAGCAACTGCTGGCGTAGAGCACTATTCCTTTTGCAAATAACAATTAGCAGTGAGGTCATAAAATGGGTGTTAATTTGCACATAGTATCAAGAGTTAAGAAATCTGGATAAACAAAGGCTTTCTTAATCTGCAGAAAAAATCCACACTGGAATCAGATTGCAAAATAAAGATCTGAATCACATTGCAATTTCTAAACAAGTTGCAGAAGCCCAGTCATTCAAGTACAAAGATGAAACAGTCCTCCTAAATATTATCTGTACAGAAATCAGCAGTAGGAGCACACTGCTACAGGGTTCAACTCATTCACTGAATTCAACTGTAGTGGAAGTAGCATATAGAAAGGGAAATGAAGTTTTCTTTCTTTCTGTAGAGGTGTTTGAGGATGACTAATATGGTATTTTTGTACTGGTTCTGGTGTATAAATTACGATTATTAATGTATAGTGCATTGTTTGTGCTGTTGTCATTGGAGGCTGAATATGTTTTGAGTCAAGGAGAGTTCAACAACAACTAGTACATGTATGTGATGTGCTGTATTGCTTTGTGTATTGAGGTTTGAAAGCATTGTTTCTATGACGCACGCCCAAAATGTTTTGAATCAAATAAATTATGGTGTTCTTAACGTAAGAATGCAGAGACTATGCGTGTGTGGCTACTCTATGAGTATATACTGGCTGAGGATGTGGACCAGATTTACAGAAATACAAAAGATATGTTAGTAGTTGAATTGATATTTAATGTGATCCTATACAGGCATTTAAGATCCTATACATGTGCTTGACTTCAGCGAAAATTCAACAAATATTCCAGATTTTGAGGAATTCACTCCTTCTAGAACACTTATTAACTATCCAGGTGTTCCCCTAAATACTTTTAAGAAGACAGTGACTATTGTTTACTTATGGAGCTGATAAGGAAAATTAAGAAAAAACACAAATGTAATGTATTACATTATGAAGATACACTTTCTAAGCTGACAGTTGTAGATGAAACATGTCCTTTGGATCTAGACTAAACCGGCAGAAGAAAAAGATTGACCCCAAAGACCCCAAGGACACTTGTCTTAGGTCAAAGGGTTGCCAAAAGAGGGAGGTAAAGAAAAGAGTGTAAGAAAGACAGCAAGTGTAAAGTGCTGTGTTTTATTTTGGTTTGAATAATTGCCATCTAATTATCAGTTTAGTGGGCTCATCTGAATCATCATGCTTAATAGCCACTGAGGGACAAGATCTCTTTTCCATAAATTTATCTAATCCATTTTTGAGCGCGATTCAATAATATCTCGGTAGTAATATGGGTATCTCCCCCGATTTCCATATGCATACAGTCTGTTAGCAATACAGTATGCCCAGCGGTGTCTTGTACTGGTCTTTCAAGTATTTGAATCTGTTTGTTTTTATTTGTTTCCTTTGTTTTCCACTGGCATTTTTGTGCATAAGAGTCAAACCAGTTGATGGCTTTAAAATACTGGGGAATCAGTATATTCACGGTATTTATAGTGATTTGCTAGAGTGTAAGGTGTGCCACAAGGAAAGAAAAAGAATCATGTTGTCTTTAAAGAAACATATATGCAGATGTTAATTCTATCATGCTCCCTCCATTTTTTCTCCCCAAAATGCCGTTAAGGCATTTATCTCACCCCTATGAATTTAGTCTAATTATCTGTTAATGACTGCACTGGTGGTTCAATACACGTGTTCTGATGTGCTGCAGACTACTATTTTTTAGCAACATGGAATCAGTGTAGTAACAAAATTTGACAAAAACCCAGAAACTTTCTCAGAAACAATTTATCCGTGAGAAATGAAGTTTCAAGGTAACTGAAACTTATCACTGAAACTGGCTAAGTTTTGCAATAACATATTGCAAAAAAAAAAGAAAAGGGAAAAGATAAAATTCAAACAGTTCTGAGTGATTTTTTTTTTTTACATTTGCAGAATGTATCACTGGATACTTAGGTACCATTTGCAAAATGGAGAAGAAAGATATAATGTCATCATATCTGACATCAGGAAAGTTCCCTGATATAAGAGGCAGTTTTGTACCCGCTGTCCACACAGCTAAGGTCTCAGAGTAGATTTATGCTCCCAGTTTGAGCTTTTTGGAACTGTTGTCAGACTATGAACAGTTTTAACTATATCCTGTGACATCAAATAAGCATAAAACATGCACATTAGGTGTTGTTTTAGTTTGGTCCGTTAGTAGTCATACTACTTTAATTCCTGGATGAAAGAATTTTTAACAACTGATATCAAATTATGTTGCTTCACCAACGAATTTTAAAGAAATAAAAAGCCAGTGAATATTTTCAACACAAATACATGTGTCAAGATAGCTAGAAATTTCATGTTCTGTCAAAAACTGTCCCTATTTCAAGTGGTTCCTGATTAACTGGATTGCAAGCCCCTAATTAGCTACTACAGAAGGAGTGCTTACAGCAATATCCTTTTTAAAATCAGAAATTAAGATTTCAGACCTGTCTTTGACAAATTTTATAGTAAAGTTTATTATTGTGTTTTTCTTAAATTTAAAAGTTGTAGAAAAAAAGGATATGCAAACCCAGCTTTTACTTAAAAAGATAAATTGAGTCATTTCACTATAATTAATTTCAATGCAATATTTGTTCTCTGCAGATACTGAATAAACTTTCAGATTTCATTTTCCAGTCTATGCAGAAACTTGGGCATTTTGGGAATTCTTTAAAGAAGTCCTCTGACTGAAGGAGGACTCACAGTAAGCCTCAAGTCTTACTTGCAAACCCACATAAAGGAATGGCACCTCAAGGACCAGTAAGTCAGCCAAATTTATTTCTAGGTATTTTTAACATAGCTGCTCCTGCAGTAGTGGCTTGTATTAAATTTAATTGATTGACCTTGATTCAAATGACATAAAATAGCAGGTACTATTCAGTCATTTCTATGCAAAAAATAAAAAGCTGTAAAATTTTGGAATACCAGTAAAAAAATATTTATTTAAATTATAAAAATGACAATTTTTTTTTAGTTCTTTCATTAGCCTACAGCTTAGTCCAAGTTCCTCAAAAAACTCCCTGAAAATTTGCAAGGCATGTCACAAACATGGTTCAATGTTGAAGTGAATTTATACCAGGTGATGGGTATGGAGGTATCCTAGCGAAAATTGTATTATTTAAATCTCAATTTGGGGAAACCATGCTGTGTTTTAATGCTACCTGTATAAATCGAAGTTGGGGGAAATGTTTTGACTGACATCTTGAAATGGAAGTCACACTTATACTGTCTTTATGACATGAATTTATGACAATTTGTGTTACAGGCTTCAACTCGGCAATGATACAAAAATCCTCCTTTCATCTTACCCAGATGAGGAATAAAATTGCCTAGATGTATTTAAAAGAAAAAGAATGAAACTGCCTTGAGAAAGTTGATTTCAAGACAGGAGCAAAATGAGTTGAATTTGCTCTGTGCTGTCAGTAGGGTTGAAGTACTGTAGAGATATGAAGTAAGAAATGCAATATTTCAAGAACTAATATAAGGAAAACAAAGCAGATACAGAAATTTTGTTTGCTGACATGTATCACCTTATGCAGACACACAGGAAAAGATTGCTTGTGTTAAAATAAGAATATGTTTATAAAGTACTTATTGGACACAATGTATTATATCTGACAACTTTCAGGAAGAATATAAATGTGAAATATAATGTTCAGATAGGCATATTCATGGATAGGCTGCTGCCTCTCTTCAGTGCAATACCAAGAACATGTTTAACTCAGGTTTGTGATGAGCACAGCTAAAACACCATTAAATTATTAGTTAAAATGGGATGGAAATTAATTGACAGAGTGAAAGTGAAAAAAGCAGACATGAAAAATAATCAGTGTGCCGTTACTTCCCAGAGTAACCTCAGCATGTCTAGAAACAGGCAGGAGTGATATTGTTTATCATGCCCATTCAAGAAAATATATAAAGTATTGTTATGCTTTTCTCAGCTGCCTCTTTTGTGCCACTTACAAGCACTGAAGTAAGTACACTGAACAAATGAAAACAAGAACAAACGGTAATTCTTTCCTTTATAAAAATAGCATTGTGTGATATACTGTTGGACAATTGAGCCTTGGAGTAGGAAGAAATGGCTGATGATGCTCTACTTCTGCACGTGAAGAATAGAGAAATTTTCTCAGGTAATGTGGATGCTGTGTAGGCTGTGGCACTAAATAGCTAAACCTGCTAATGAGAGGAAATGAGAGAGACTGTGAAAGGGATGGGACAAAGAGCTTCAGCAGTAGGTGCTAGACTGCGGCTCTGTCTGACAGTTCAGGCGACTCCTGGGTGTAGGTTTTATGTATGTCTTTGTTATAAATAGCACAAGAGCTTTACTGGGACACAGCACGGCTGTCCATGATGAGGAGTTCAATTTGCTGAAGCCCCGAAGCGTATGAAGTGTAGGAGTGTAGGAGGAGCTGTTGTTCTGTAGTTGGACGTTGTTCAGTTGCATCAGTTGCCGCACAAGCATTTCAGACTTACAAGATGACATGTATTTTTTCAGCATGTTTTTTATTTTAAAGGGAAAAATGTGTGAACTTCAGGTCCACATCTTGTCTGTTTTGCCCACTTTGGAGGTCCACTTTCATCACAATGATGGGAGCTCGTGGCAAGGTATCTGTTGCCAGGCCTAGTCTATACAACATTTCAGTTCTGTAATGTAATGAAGGAACATAACTGTTCTTAAAGACTAGGTAATGTGAAAATCCTGTCCATCTTGCCAAAACAAATTCTGGAACAGGACCTCTGACTATATTTTCTCTCACCTTACTTTTGATGTCTACTGTGCAATATCTGTGTCTGATATCTATGTCTGAGCTACTCGCCTTGAGCTCCCTTTGAAGATAAGGAAAAGAAAAAGCATTCTTAAGGTACGGTTAATTGAAGTGCTCATTTCTTTCTGCTGCCTATAAATGGAACTTAAGATGACTAGCTGAGATGGAGGGGTTTTTTTAGTGTAGATTTTTTTTTATACTGTAGATGTCCACAGTTGGCCAGATGAATCTCAAAGTGCACGGCAAGAGAGATATCTGTAGGAACTTTCCATGACATGTCAACCATACAGTGAACTACAGATACAATTTGTAAAAATGCTGGAGCACAAAGGATGACAGTGGAATACAGATGTAGAGAGTGTTTCCGAACCCAGAGGGTCATTAAATTATATATTAGATTACAACTAATTATAAATTAGCAATGTATGTTAAAGATGCGAGACATTTCTTCTAAGCAAGTATGTTCTATTTTTTTCTTTTCAGACTGTTCTATAGAAATGTTGGAATATTATAACTTTCCGTACTTACAATTTAGCATGTCTGTCATTGACATTTTCAAAGCGCTTTCTCAGGATGACATACATTAGTAAGACTTAGGTCTACTAATTCTTAATTACACGTGAATGAAAATTTGATTTCTATATAAAGTTTTCTGAAGAGTCCTATGAATATAGAAACATCTGTATAAATATAGAATGTAGAATATTCTTCGAAAAGAAAATGTTCGTAGTTCTAGTGATGTCTTGCATTTCCCAAAAGATCTTGGACTGTAATGTGATGGTTCCAGACTTTTGTCTTTTCTGACCGTAGAAATCTCTCTTATGCAGACCTTCATATGGTTGCCTTTATACATCACTATGCATGAAATATTCAGGACATGAGAGGCATCCATTTAGGACCTTTCTTCTTCCCAAGTTTTGTTCTCTGTGTTCCTTACTCTAGGGCTGGCAAGACTTCTCACATCTGTAGCAACAGTTTAAGCATTTTCTTTTAGCTCCTGGATGCAATCATGGTTGAATCATAGATCAGTTACTTTTAAGAGATACTTGTTTGTCTTTGATTCCAGAAACAAGATTTCCCAGCCACTCTTTTCCATCACGCTAATGATTTATTCCCATATCATATGTCTATTAGTTGTTTTGTGTTTGGGACTACCATAGCTATACCAGTTCTCTTTAGCATTATTTAATGCATTTGTTCATTGTGTATGGCCATCAAAATTGCAGAGTAGTAAATTGGATTGAAAAAGGGTTTCCTAGACTGGGTCAAAAGTGAAACAAAGACTTGTGGGTGAGTGTAATGTGACGATAATGTTCCACAAAATAAAGTCAGTCATAAATCTATTACTATTATTTATAAGTTTTCAAAAAGAGCCTGGAGCTTTCTAAAAGGGACATGTAGTTCAGCACAGCTGAATGGGTGTGGCAGTGCTTGGTGATGTAAGATAGAAAATTTCTTCAGTACGCAAATTACGGTGTGATACTTAATTACTTGAATCATGGAGCTAGCCAGACATAGAATTGTGGTGTTACCTTTTCTTAAAAATCATCACACCTGAATTAGTCCCTGCTGCTTCTATATCACTGTAGTTTCACTCAGAATGTCTATGCACCCTTTGAAGTCTTCCCTATTTCAGTGGAATTTTACATGCCAAAGGTATAAATTTGCAATTGGGTCGCAAGATTGCCAGAAGACGAGTTTTTTCTCAACTCTTTTTGTTCTGGCCTGTGTACAATGAATCAGTATTGCAGCAAACATGTAAATATGTATGAGACAATACCTGCCTCTGAAAAAATCTGGCAAGTGAGGACTAATGGTTTTAGCAAGTTCAGGGAGAGTTCCAGCTGGAAATTCATATGCTGATAGCTTTCCACAGGAACTGTGCTCCACAGAGCAAAATATTCTGCAAAACGTCTGTGTTCCTGGCTAAGGTAGGTCCCTCTGGAGGGAGAGGGAAATTGTGTCTGCCTGGGCATCTCTCGGAGGAAACGAAGTCCTGGGAAATGGAGGGCGCTCAGCGGAGCTGCTTGCTACTTAGTCCTTATGCTGGCTGGATGCAAGGACCCAGTAACAGGGATACGGTGTGCAGGTGACAGTTACAAATAAAACCATCTCATTTCTGCTCTGCATTCCCCAGCCTCTCTGAGCTTTCACTATTTCAAATTATTTCTCTAGGCTTTTATTCTAACCAAACCTGGCTTTTCTGCATTCGAGTCTTTATTGGGTGTCTTGCTATGTGGAAAAGCTCTAGATACATCCCCTCAAAGCTGAATGAATTGGGGTCCTGTGAGAGCATATTTTAAAACTAAATATGCTATTTCATCTTTTGGATATGTCTGTTAAACTTATAGGTGTGTTTAGTTTTGAATTAGTTGCATACCTTCTTTAAAGATAAGGATATTTTCTTAAACATATTGGATTATTATGTTTACACTATTTGTAATCAATTTAGTATTTCTTTAAGTCTCAACTATCCTCGATAATTCTCTTTCCCCAGGGAGATTGTCTTTTAGAGGTCTGTGTGGATCGGGAGTGTGATGAATTTCTACTCCTTGTCTCTTATCCATGAATAGCTATATTTCGTATTTCAGTTGCACATGTGGTAATAACAATGTGAAAGATCAGCATATTTCAATTCTGGTTTTAAAAAACTGTATATCCATTCCTGAAGCAATAATATGTATCAGTTACATTTAGTAGTATAGCAGAATTCCTTATCTGTGACTTTGACAGGTGGTGGTATCCAGTGTAAATTGTTAACTGTGGACCAGCTGGATACCTTTGCTTTGCAGTTTATGTATGGTTTTGTGCTTAAATCTCTTTTATTAAGCTACTTAGTAGAAAGTAGAGACATTTCTACTTAGAAACGTTGAACTAGAGTCGTAGAGCATGCAAAAGCAAACAGAATTTTGTGTTTCTGCTACTTCTGTCCTCACTTATTGGAATAAAGTGATTCTTCACCATTGTTGCATGACCTTTTTCTTTTGTGGAGAGTCTACATTTCTCCTGAGTAGAATTAAACACCTCTGCTGAGGAGAAGGAACATCAGATTGCAATTAAAATAATAGCAATCTTCCAACTGAAACATTAATAACTTTTTTTTTTTTTTAAATGCTACATTTAATGTTCCAGAACAGGAAGTCATATAGCATATCCAAGTTCAACAAACAGTACAGAAGGCATAATGTTTATTATTAGCATCACATCACCATATGACAGTGACAGGTGGTGATCCACAAATGCCATCACAGTCATCAGAAGCAATGTGGGGAAATGAAAGGCTTCAAAATGTGCAATTTTATAGCACTATAAACCAATTCAGACCTTTTATTTTTAGATAACAACAAGATAAATTTCAAAGTTAAAATTCATGGTGTCTGAAAACATGCTTCTTGGATTATTGGCTATATAGGATACTGTATCCTATATTTATATTGCTTTGCAAGAGCGCTGGGGCTGCAAGCATACCTGGCAGCCATGTATTCTAGAGTTTCCTAAAATAACTGTGTCCTAATTTTTCAAGAGATGAGGGAAGAAATTTATATAAGAGTCTCAATTAGAAAATGTCAAATTATATTTTAAATAGAATTCTGTTTAAGATTTTCCCACTAATTTTGCTATTTTGTTAAGCTGTAGTTAACTACTTAACTAATTTCATTTTCAATATAAAAATGCCTATTGACCTTATTTTTTGATCGATGAAAATATATAATCACATTGTTTACTTCTAAAGCATAATATATTGTGAACATGGTGATAACCATCACAAAGAAAAATGTTAAACTCCTGTTTATCATGCATATACAAAAGGAGTAGTTAGAAATTGCCAGTTATGAACTACTAAGAAGGAAAGAGTTCTAGATTTGTATGTTGGTCATTTTGTGTTAGGAATACGATTTTCTTTCTGGGATGTCTCAAATGGGAAGATAGTAATATCAAATTGTGCCCACTTCCCTTCATACGTTTTTTCCTTTTTTTCTTTTTTTTAATTTGAGGCATGCTAGATGTACTTTAAAGAATATAAAATAGAGATGGGATTAAGGCAATGCTTTTATCCACCAGTGGTGGGTGTGAATATGTTGGGAAAAGAAGAAGCAAGAACAGAAGGTGCTGTGCCGCCCCCTCATCTGTTTCGGTCATTGTGGTGTACCCTTCTGTGACATTTAGTGCTCAGCTCTGTCACTTAGCTAGAGGATGCATTAAATCCTGAACTGAAAAAAATAGAACTTGAAGTACTATGTGAAGGTCACAGAATTTGTGATTGTGAATAACTGGATAGCTCTTGATTACTCATGAAGATACTGGCATATCCTGGAAACTGATGATCTTATAAGGAGTTATAGTTTAGAAATTCATAGATCAAAATATATCTATGTAAGCAATCACATATGACAGAGAGCTACCTGAAAGCAAAACAGTCCGAGAACTAATTGTCCTTTTTAGTTGTCGAATACTTACACACATGAAATATTTCTGCAGTTTGTGGTGTTCATTCATGAATGATTCATGAAACCCTATAAGCTGAAATGTGCTGAAATTTTAGGTGAATGCTCGAATGCTGTAAACAGACTAATTTATTTGAGTTTGTCTTTTTTTTTTTTACATGCAGTAGCAATAGCATCTTACTGTAAGAAAATGTTAAATGTGTCAGGTATAATTTATATCCACTGTGTGGGGTTTTTCTGATGGTTTATAAACCATCTCCTTGGTTTATAAATACAACTTTCCTGTTGTGAATTAATGTTATGCAAATTAATGCATAACTGAAATGAAAGAATGCAGGTAATGCAGACTGAAGTGCACTGTTTGTATTTACTTATATAAGCCTTTTGCAGGAAGAGTAGACTGAAATAGAAAGAAGGTGGTATTTTTATAACAAGTTCTCTTTTTCATAAAAGGAGTTGATTGGCAGTGGTGTATCTGAACACCCTGAACTGAATTTGCCATATTGTGAAACTTCTGGGCGTCATTCTAAGAGTAACTCTACTGTTCAAAAGCATTCTCAGTGCAAGTGTTGCTTCTTAGAGGATGTGAAGTTGTAAACATTTAGTCCTTAGAGTTCTTAAAGCGGGTATTTTATATTTGCTACTTTGAAACAACTTGAGGGACATCAGATTTTTTTCTTCTTATGCCTTTTTATCCCTCATTTTGAATTCTTACTGTATCTGTCCTTAAGCATGCATCTTTCTTTTGCTTCATTTTCTTTAGTGGTGATTTTCTGGCTGGATTTTAAGCGTTTTTAACTCTAGTAACCCCTTCCATTCACTGATGCTGTTGGGAAGTAGATTACAATAAGAAGTCTTATTTGCTCTTAAAACGTATCTCAATGAAGATGCACAGGTCTATCCTCAATCTAAAATTGTATTGTTCACTTTGTCTCACTGGTGACTGTGTAGTCTTATAATGCTGCTGACACCAGGTAAGCACACTTTCTTTCTGCTCAAGCCAATCTTAAATTCAGTCTTTAGGAATGTCCTTGTCTGATGCACAAACAAGTCATTGGTTCTGAAGTGAAAGCTTTATAGAAACAGCACTAAGCAGAGAATAAGAGATCTGGTTTTAGGAGACCAAAATTTGCGATGGCAGTATTGTCATTAGTTTTGAGGTCAGACTGGAGTATTGTTTCCTTGTTCTGCGCATGACAGTATTTGTTAGAAGAGGAAAGCTTTTGCTTGCACCATGTAATTTTGGCAGTATCAGCAAGTAAAGAACAGTTTCTCAATCACTTCAAGAAGATGTACTCCACCTCATGATTATCATATTACTTGCAAAGAGTGGTGGTTTTGCTGGGCCACTAACAAATGCAGTGAGCTGTTAATGTGACATTTATGTGACTGAGCACACTAGTGTGCGCATGCTCCACAATTTTTACCTCCACCTACTAAGGCTCACTTACTAGAGTAGCTCCCCCTAGAAAAGAATACATCTGTCATTTTGCTTTTGAAAATCTCTTGCAATCTTGTCCAGATGTGTAGGTGTGTGTTTTGCCATCAGACTATAATAATTTTCTTCTATCTACAGCTGTGCCTAGCGATGCTTATACTATATGTGCTGTAATCACATTTCACTGTATTTCTTTGCCTTTGGCTTAATTCTAATATTTACCTTGCTCAGGCAATCCATGAGCGCCCATCCAGCCCAGTTATAAAGGCAGTTGTACACTGGTATGGCAGAAAGGCAGTACTACTCAAATACCAGTTCTTTATAAAACATTTCTTAATGGAAAAATACGCTCTATGGTTCGAGTCAGTTTATGACACTAGTTTCATACAAAGATCCAGTAGTATATTTCCTTTAAAATTATTGTGTGTGTACAAACTGTGGCTTTTATTCCCCGTAGAAACAAAGTCTGGGTAGTGCATGTAGATTAATATCTTGATAAAACAATAAAAGTGCTGGGTGTGTAGTGCAGTGTATAATACACCACCAAAGTGTTCATATTGTCTTGCATTATACTACTCTTGCTTAATTTGAATTGGGATGTCTAGAGGCAAGGATGGTTTATGCTGAGCATCTTGTTGGTTTTCAAGAAGCAACAAATTTACAGAATTTTTCACATGCTGATCTTTGTAATTTAAGGAAAAGGACAAAAATATCTATTTTCTTAAATCTCTACAAGTGCAGTTCCAAATGCATGTTTAGTAACAGGAGAGAAATGAGGTTGAGGTCATTTAGCAATGTCCTGGAGTTCGTTTACTTAAACCATGTAAACACTGCTGACCTGAGCATCAGTGGGCTGTGGCTGGATCAAGATGTCTCTTATTACTGTTCCCATTAAAATACAAAATTAGCAATTATAATGAATAATTTAAGTACCTTTGCACCCCATTAGGCTATGGCATGGAGCTGTAATTTCAATAATAAAGTGTTGAATATTGGTACTTGCAGATCTACTAATATTTTGTTGCAATGTATATCCATTATTGCAGTTGGCTGGTAAGATTCTTTGAAGCTTCCTCTGATGTAAAGGGGAGTGAATTTGGAACCAGCCTCAGTGTTTCTGATCACCTTCAGAATCGTGACGTGTTAACAGATTTACTATCGATGTGCAAAAACTAATGAACCACTTTAAGCCATGTTATAAAACTGGAATTCTTTTGTACTTAATTAGATGGCCTGAAAAAGAGGAAATTGGACCAAAAACCTACAAAATTAGCTTCATGAGAACAAATTGGAAACAGATGAGCGACCCACAGCAACTCTATAATAATAATGCTGCAATCCTTACAACCTTGTGTCTCGGGTCATTTGGATTGCTTATTCATTGAATCATAAAATCATTAAGGTTGGAAAAGACCTCTAAGATCATCAAGTCCAACTGTCAACTCAACACCACCATGCCTACTAAACCATGGTCAAGACCCTGTTTAAGTCTTTCCCCACGTAGTTCATTTTTATATTATAGATGAAACTGCTGGGGATGCTGATGGTCAACATAGCATTATGCTCATAGTCTTGTCAGACTGTAGCTGTTTGGGCAGATATTTTTTCCCCTTTCCCAAGATGTTTTCTTAGGTATAACATAGAAATTTCTGCGTAAAATGTCTCAAATATTTTTGACAATAAGACTGGGCAAAACCACTTTTTTGTACACATTTAAAAAGAATCATTTGTACAAGTTGTGGAGAAAGTTGCTATGTTCATAATATGGACCAGGGACTGAAATTTGGCAGGGAATCAGGAATGTGACATTTGCTGAAAATAACCTGAATTTAACCAACTTATAAGGCTTCAGAAAATTGCAGTTTGCACATGTGCAGTAAAGGTGTGTTAGTTTGGCAGGTTAAATCTTTTAAGTCTTTTCGTCTCTACTGGGCATGTTTGAGGCTGGAGTTGCAGAACCTGAGCAGAAGTTTCCCTCAATCAGTCCCAGACGGTGGGAACTGAGAACGAGGAGATGTCTGCTGTCCATGTTCCTGCTACTGGTGCCTTAGCATCACAGGGGTGCCATGACACTGTCTAACGTGAAGCGGATGAGTTGGCAATATCAAATCTGGCAATTCCTATCTTGAAGTAACGTCTGTCAGAGCTTACAAAATTAAGCTAAGTAAAACAAATTGAAAATCCATTCCATAGTACATTTTTATAGCTCACAAAATGCTATTAACAAAGAAATTACAACTTTGTGTTATTAGAACTTCCTAATTGTGTTTTATGAGGTATGGAGATCTGATTGGCAAAGTACTAAGCATTCCTAGTAGCTACAGAAGCAATGGAAACTTTGCACTGAACAAATGTTCAATATAGTGTTTTATATAATGAGAGTTACTCTGAAAAATCCAATGGGAGGAATTCAAATTGGATCCACAAATTAAAAGGCACTTTTGATCATAACTTCTGCAGGTGTCAGCTCCCCATTTGCAAAATAGCTCTACTATCCCCTTACCTCCTAGTAGCTGTGAAACTACATTAGTGTTTGTGAAAAGCATCTTATAAAATCCCATGAGGAAATGAATCATTTTATCATCGAAGTTTGAATAGTGTTTAGGAAGTAGATTATGGAGCTGCTTAGTAGTAAAAAAATACTGAAAATACTTAATGGCTTCTTGCTTAATGAGAACAATCCATCTGTAAATGGAATTAGCCAGTGATTCAGTGGGAAAATGTGATCATAACAACATTACAGTACCTAAACACAAACAGGTTTTATATTGGGGCTTGCTAGCTTTTACGTGATTGATGTTTGCCACTTTAGGATTCTTCTAGTATTGTTTTTGGGTGATGATTTAATAACTATCAAAGCAAGATTTTATTTTGTACAAAGGCTTGTTTGTGCATATTTATGGAGATGTGCTTGCATATTTGTAAATATGATTATTCATTTGAGGAGAGTTATGTATCTAAATGGTTTGAAAGACATTGTCCACTAGCAATTTGTTAGAAAGTAATCTACTCTAATTTCATCTCTTAGGAGCTCTGCAAGGAATATTTTTAGGGACAAATATTATTTGTAGTTCAAGAAATTAACGATTAAGCCTCTTAACATTATGAACTTGTGTTTTCACTGAGATATTTTAGACAGTGCTAATGATTCCTGACTTCACTTCTTGATCTTACTATCACCAGTCCCTTAAACATGTTCCAAAGAATGAAAATGTTTTTTGGAAGCATTCTTAATTTCTGCCTCAGCAAATATAATGGACAGATGATGACACCCTGTAAATATGTTTTGAGCTCTCTTCATGGCCCAAAGCAGATCTGTCCTGCTGACAAGGTACTCTGCATACCGATTCTTCTGCTGGTAAAGAACTAATTTAAGCAGCTTCTTATTATCCTCTTAGCCACTTTTACGGAGGCCATACAGACATACTATTTTCAGAGAAGCGGATGTTTCAAAGTTATTGCAGCACTCTTGGGACCCCCATTTGGTAGAGTGCGCCCGATCTGCCCGTCATAAAAATATCACTATTCTTCAAGTCAGGCACCTCTGTGTCCTTATTACCTTACGAGAATCTTGGAAATTTCTTTTGCTTCTAGTAGAAAAATTACAATATGAAAGACAACAGGACAATTCATAAAAGGAAAAGCAATTTTGAGATAAATTTTAGATTAGAATCATTAATGAAACAGAAACATAATTTTCCAAGAGTTTTGATTTCTTCCCTCAGAGGAACTTGACTTTAAGTTGCTCCTATTTTATTCTGTACTTTGTTTTTCTTAGGAGGACAATAAACTGAGTATCTAGGGGAGTTTCCTTTTTTCTTTTTTTCCGTTTTAAATTTCTGAATATCAATGGTTCAGAAATGCTAGTGATTAAATGTGAAGGACTGATGCTTTTAGACTCCCACTTCTCCTTCATTTAGAAAGTTTTGAAAAGTAAGAGTGAAAAATGTAAAAGGAAATTAATTAAGGTGAAAAACAGTGAATGATCTCAAGCCGATATGACATTTTGATGGCTAAAGAACAAGAAAGCAGGGCCAAACAATTTGAAATACTCCCTTTAAAGAATACTTCTGGACCTTGAACAAATGGAAATATTTATGCTGAAAGTAGGCAAATAGTGAACAAAGAATAAAACATAATGAGATGTACTCGAAAACATTTCCCTATGTATTTTTAATGAGATCTAGCTGAGGTTTTGTGAAGAAGTAAAAAAATATTAAATCATACAGGATAAAAATTGTGCATTCTTTTCAGCATTTCTAGAACCAAGAAGTGCAACCTCTGCATTAGTATAGATCTATTAAAATTTCTGTAAACCCAAATATTTTTGAATAGGTGCTAAGTGATGCAATTAAAAATGTTTTGGCCAGTATATTTATAATCTACTAATTTTTCCTTTGCAGGAAAATTTCAAAGGAAGCATGGTCATGACTACATTCATCCTTCTTATGCTGCTAGAATTTAACCTGTCCATAAAATAGATGGGAGAACACACTGAACCATTTCAAAAGATGGCAAAGTTCCCATGATAAATTAATACCCAAGTCAAACTGCTTGCCTTTAAGGACTCTACACTCTGTGACTGCTGTTCACTACCCATTAAATATATACGATGTCTTTAAGTGCCCCAATATAGCTATAAACACATTCCGCTGAAATTTATTCTCTTTAATATTTATGTACATCTAGATCTTTGTACTGTTGTAACCTGCTTTTGTACGAAAGTTTTATATTATCTTTGTGAGGGAATGCCCACTATCGTCACACTTATATCTGTCCCTTCAAGCTACAATATATTATTTCTTACCATCTCTGTCACATGGAACAGTTTCTCATAATTGCAACCTAAATGTTTAATGTGACAGAAGTAGGGATGAATGGGAAAAGATCTAAGTGTGGAGTGTAAATTAGCTTGAAAAAAAGACGACAGTGGTTCTTGCTATGGTCTTTATATTGTGTAGTCTTGATCATACAGATAAAATTTTGGGAACACAATGAATTCAGTTTTGTCCTCCATTTCCATCTTTCATGTAGGATATTGGGTTTTTTTGGTTGGTTTTATTTTTTTTTTTTTTAAGATTGAGAATGTTATCCATGTAGAATTCATAAAAGAGGACAACTTCTCAATGGTTCAATCTTCTGAGCTGTTTATTTAAAGTGATACAGTTTTTATTTAAGTATTTTAAGAAAAGCTTTTTTTGCAGGTCAATAATTACTTCCAAGTTGCTTGTTTATATTTTCATACAACTATCTCCTTTCTAAATTCAGTAATTTGCTGCATAATGAGGTATGATTAGAAGCAAACTGAAACCATTGCTTTTGTTTTGTTTTGTTTGTAATGCCACTTACTTGTCATAACCCTATGATTTATTATAAATAATGCCTTCATAATAAAAATGGCTTTATTACAGTGAGGGTGAAACAGTTTCTTTATAATCAACAGTTTCATTTTTTCAATTTAAAAATGCAGGTTTTAGAGACTCCTTTTAAGAAGATGGATGCTGCAATGCAGTTCAATTATGGATTTTGCCTTTATTGGTGAGTGAAAACCACATTCTTTATGTGTAAGGCAGCCTGCTTATAAATTTTCATGCTGGTAACTAAGATACAGTGCTAGAATGTGTACGTTTCTATGAAAGCATTCTTCTGTTATGATTGCATAGATGCCCATGTAAATATGCGAATGAGAACAATTTGGAAGACTTTTTTGTTTATCTAGTTTCTCGTCTGTTATTTTTTACTTCTTTTGCCTTTATTCTGTCATATGTTGTGACTGTGTTATTCCTCTGATTTTGGTGGAAAACCTTCTGTTATTATCTCTGTGGTTCAGGAATACCATATGACCATAATTTTCTGGCTCTTTGCCACAGACCATAACACATATTTGCTCAATATACCGGAAGAACTGAAGTCCTGGTTTGGGAATGAATGGAAATACTTCCTAAATAATTGTGATGTTTTGGTTTGCCTTTTTTTACTATTATCTTACATTTTCCCAGCTTGTGCCAATTCTGGTTTTCCTTAGCATATAAATTAGTGTGTCTTGCAATTAAAAGATTTATTTTTTAAGAAAAATATTTCAGGTCATTCTAAGCTATTTCACAATGGAATCATACTAAGTTGTATAAACAGAGTAATTAGATTTTTAGATCTATCTGTGTTATTAAAATGATAAAAGTTAAAACATACATATGAAAATGATTTCTAATATTTGGGAAAATATAGAATCATTTTATAGATGCATCTGAAACATCATGAAGATCACTTTAATAAAACTTTTTTTTACATTTACTTTCTCCTCTCTTGCAATAATAATCTTGGAAAGCATGTACTGGTAAAGCTGGGACCTGTAGTGATGACCCAGACCAAGACTACTCTTATGGGTGTACACAGTGAAGAAACTTCCATCGACAACAATTGAATACATTAATAGTAACGACTGCTTTGAAATGTTTACATTTTTTTCCTACTGGTGTTTGATAGCCAAGGTATTAAGGTTTCTGAGTATGTAGCATCTTGTACAGAAATCAAATCAGTTAAATTAGGGAATGTCTCCTGATACTATGCAGTTCTTTACTGTTTCTTCCTGTGTGATTCAATACAACAATGTGCTTTACACCTTTAAATTACCTTGGATCCAGATAGAAGTTGGAGGTGCTCAATAATCTCCTGAGTTTTGAATGTGTGACTTTGTTGCTATTAACCCAGCGCACTGAAGCTGGTGTCTATATCTAAGTTCTCATCAAAAACTAATCTGCTTCACCTTCACTGTGATGGCCTGTGTTTTGACTTTGTGTGAGCTCTGCCATGATTTGTGAATGATATACAAAATGAAAAACCCTTTTTCCAGAGAAAGGGCAGTCAGTACCTCAGATAACTGCTCAGCTTGTTAAATGTACTTAAATTTGAAATAGCCAGGAAGAATAATAACTGAAAAATCCTAACTATTAAAAAGAGTCTTCAGAAAATATTGAAATAAATGTGCATTTAAAGGCTCTGACTTAGCACCTGGGGATATGCCCACTCGTGATATCGATATATAAATCTCCTTTCCTGCCCTACAACATCAATAAAAAATTGCATAGCAGTTCTAGGGCATTACCTGTATTCATTCAAGTTTCTCCAGGTTTTGCAGTCATGCCAGATTATATTTATGTACGAGCACGTTCTTATACTAAACAGATATTGTATGTGTCTCTTCCAGACACGATTTGTGATTCAGTGTAGTAACAAATTGGCTTGATGAGCATGTATGAGTAATCCCTTTTCTATTCATACAAGCCTGTACTAACTGCAAATGACAAATACCTCCAAAAGAGATTTGTTTCAGGGAGTTTATTGCCCAAGGTATTTAGACAGCTTCCATTTTTTTTTTTTCCATACCACTGTTTTAAGTGCACAAGCAGCAAATAATGCCTATTGGAGATCCTCTTTTACACTGGAAGGAATCCTATCGAAGTGATGACTGATATCATCACCGAACTATTCCACATAAACAGATTTTATCCAGTCTGTGCCTCATCTTCTGGGCAGGTAGGTCGATATGAGGGTGGGTTACCTGTATGGGAAGTTCCTTCCTTATAGTGGAGATGTTAAAGGAAAATCAGATCACTGTCAGTTATGTTTGGAGATGACTCAAGAACATTTTCTCTGTGCTTGAGAAAACTAGGATCTTTTGCTCCAGAGCCGGTCTGTCTCTGGGGCCTCGTTCAGGTATATTCCTGATTCTATACATTTTCTTATAATCCCACTGGGTGCTATTGAAAGTAACAAAGGAAACATCCAGATTAATTTGATTTGTCCAGGCATGAGTAAAATGGTTCTAACTCAGTCATGACAGTTAGCTCTTTATTAGGACACCCAGCCTCCTGTTCCTCTTGAGATTTTGGTAGCCTCCCCTCACCCCATTTATTTCTGTGATTTCTTAGACCGTATGTTGTTGTTGGTGTACCCGTTGCTTCAAAGAATTTGTACCTATGCATGGCAAAAGAATACCCGCAACTGCATATAATGAATATGCATAATGCTTTGGATTTTTTCTGCATTCATGGACAGATCCATTTTAAAATGTCTTTTAAATTTGAGGAATGCAGGTGCCATTTGCAGCCCTACCAGTGTTTGTCTTCCATCTGTAGAAGACGTTTCAGTATTATCTTGTCCTTCTGTAGTGAATGCTTCCAGGGGCTTCAGTCTTTCCTGCTCGTTCCATCCCCTCAGTGGGATCTTAGTTAAACACTGGCCACATCCCTGTGTCATCTTTCTGAGACTGTGGCCTCATGTTCTCCACGTCACCTACAGAAATTACTTTTTTGGTGACCCTTACTTTACTTAAGAAGTTTAGATGCTCACTGCTGAGTGTCTTAAACCTTTAAACTAGGTTTCTCTGAGGAAAGGCTCTCCTTCAGACACATCCTCTACCCAGTTTACTTTTCATTTTTCTGAGGGTATATCTCCCAGCCTGCTTTCCCTAACCATTCCAGATCCCAGCAGAAGCAGTGCTAAAGGTTCTTTTCTTTTTTTATTTAAACAGGATTTTCCCATTTGAAATCCACTTGTGTTTTTCTTGTCAAGGAAGAAGTGTTTTTGGGAAATACCTCATGACTGTACAGTGCAGTAATGTCTGAGTACCCTTGGACCTGGTCACTGAGGAAGCATTCCATACCGCCAGTGGTTACAAAGGTGTTTGTCCAGGGGCAGAAGGATGCAGAAGGCTCAAGTGTTTCCTGTGGAGCATTTTTGAGGACCATTTCTATTGCGAAGTCTTGCAGGCAACTATGCCAGGTTCTGTTTGTGCTCTCGCCAGGGACTTTGCTGTAGCAGAGTTGTGTAAATGGAAAGCTATTTTGCACAGACTGTACCAAGAGTTTGTGCTTTGGCAACAGTTGGTTATTACCAGTTTAAAAAGGAAAAAAAAGTCACTGAAAACAAACATCAAAATTAGAGTTCCTCACAGGTGATTTGGGAGTTCTGGCAGCTCCCAAGATACCTTAGAAAAAAAACCAAACTTTTTCCCTTCTATTTCAGAGAGCATTACTCACGACATTTAGATCATTTTTTGGGAGTTACCAAAAGCTGAAATTTAAAATTGAGAAATTAATTAGTTTCAGTTGCAAGTTAAGTCCACCAGGCCTATTGTTGTCATTTATAGTAGCAGTAGCGACAACAGCAGGTCATGAGGGTGGCTAAGTTGTTGGCCAGCTATAAAGGAGCTTGCATGCTGAAACAGTACACACTATCACATAATGGCCTGCAAGTTCCCTTGTAGATCAAAATGGGAGGATTCCGGTATTTTTTAAATGGTCACTGCTTTCTCCTAACTGCTTATTTACTGCTTACAGCTTATCTGGGTATATAAAAGATGTTATCAGGCTGGAATAACTTTGTTCTGACAAAATCCCTTGGGTCTTGATATTTTCATTGCAGTGGATAGTGTTGTTAACTATAATTTTTTATAAAGCAAAAATCAGCTGTTGAATTGAATTGAACTTTCATCTGACTTTTTATTTTTTAAAGAAAACTTTCTAACTGCCATTGTGTTTTGGTTTCGGCTGCCGCCGGCAACAAAAGCGCCACGCGGCCGCCCCTCCCCCCGCCGGCGTGCGGAGGAGAATGGAAAGAAAGAGGCAGAAACTGGTGGGTCGGGATAAGGGCAGTTTAACAGAACAGCAAACAGAGGGAAAACAGGAACAACAACGATACAGATAAGGAGAAAACACAACCACGAACCGTACAACAGCCGCTCTCCCGAAACCGGACCGGCGCTGCGCCCGCCCAAGCCGCGAGTGCCTTCCCGCCGCGCCGCGCCGCCCCCCCCACCGGAACCCCGCGTGACGTCACATGGTATGGAATACCCGGCTCTGTTTGGCCAGGTGGGGTCAGCCCCCACCCCCCGGCTGTGCCCCTTCCTGGATTCCGATTAAAATTAACCCTGTTCTGGCCAAACCCAGGACACATTGCATGTAATAGTTTGGAAATTAGACCTGTAAAAAAAGATGAAATATTTTTGAAATTTATCCCACAGTTTCAGAGGTTTTTCTTTTCATATTTTGTGATTGATTATTGCTGGAGGTGGCAAAATTTTAAATCAAAGATTAGTACAAAATTGTCAGTTCTCAATAGTGTGTTAGTTGGCATTCATGGCTTAGCGCATTTCTAGCTGACCAATTATACCTTCCTTCTGTGCTGTATTCTTACAATTCTATCAGCAGAAGACCTGGATATACCCAGTTCTTTGTTTTATTTCCAGGTGCATTGACATAAAGTGGTCAGAGAAAGAAAATAACGGAAGATAAAGAACTGGGGGCAGAGATTTTAAAAGGTGTTTATGGGAGTTAGTACTCACTTCACACAGTTACAATAGCAAAAATAATTCATTAGCAAATTCTATTAGTGTCTTTTGAAGTTCTTAGCCAGGGAGATCAAGTGGTTTGACCTAAGGTGACAGCAGAAGTTCAGCAGTTGAATCTGAATGTTCTTTGCTGTCATCTATCAGTTATCATAGATGAGACAGTATGTATTGTTCAAGCAGATTTAGGGGAAATTTAGAAACTGCATTTTTAAAATGTAATTCCAAAATTACTACTTAAAATGATTCTTCCAGTCCATGTAGGCTTATATGTCCAGTGCTTCCTCTTGCATGATCTTTATGCTTAATGAGAGTTTGTTATTTTTGCCACTAGAACATTAAACAGGGCATTTCCCGTCAATGTTATTTACACCCATTTTATTTTGAGGTATGGTCCTCCTGCTATAGAGTTTTATTTTGGCAATAAATTACTAACAAAACAGTAGTATTTCATTCAAAAATATTTTTAATGTAATCTGAATCTCAAATCTAGGCTTCAAAGTAATTTATTCAAGTATAATACTTTTTTAGCAACATGTCAGTTAACTTGCAGTTGTCTGCATAGTTTAATATCCTGCAATATTTTACTAAAACTAACACTGAAGTTATTTTATTTAGTTTATGTTAAAACTGTGTAAATATTGCTCTTGAGATAATGTATTAGGAAAACAATGGCTGACTGGGAATCACATTGATCCCCAACTGATCCTCAGATGCCATTCAATTTTTTATTTTGTGTTACAGTTCGGAAAAGGAGGCTACAATCAGATGACCAAGACATCATCAAAATAACACAGCAAATCAGCAGAATATAGTGGCAGGTTTTATATCCTATCTGAAAACCCAAACAAACCCACAACAAAAAACACCCCTAGTTGTATCTAATGTCTTTGTGTTATGGGAATATTCCTTTTTCATTAAACCAGTGCAAACAAAACCTCCATTTAAGTGAAGGTTGGTTTTTAGAAATTTAAAAATTTTGTCTTATCGTTTCCATTACAAACTACTGCATTTTGACTACAACTTCCAAGGGGTAAGAGGTGATGAAATCACCTAACAGACAGCTATTCTGTGTTCAATATCCATTTGTTCAGTGCATAATTTCAAATGTTCATCAGTCTCATGAAGCAGAGACCTTATCTCAGCGGTTTTTACAATTGAAGGTGTCTGTTGGGACTGAAGGAAAGGGAGATTGCAGAACGTTGTTTTAGATTGAGAATCTTGGAACGTATGTTAAAGGACTAAGGGTATGCTAAGAAGTTCTGTGGTCCTTTTTGTTTTCTCTCTATCCCTTTCAAATAGAGTGGAACCTCTGTGCAATTCACTGTGATCTTAAATACAATCTTTAAAAGAAGTAATCAACAAATGGAAGAGGAAATGTCTTTTTAGCTTTTTGTTTCTTTTTCATTTATTATTTTTGAGTTGTGCTCTTTGTTCCTTCCTGCTATACAAAAGGGCTGAAAAACTGAAGGTTTTACTATCTAGAATAGAAGTTGCTTAATGTCAACGAAACAGGTGCTGCCTACTCAGCCTTTTTTTGGAAGCCTTGGTGTCAAAAGAAGTAATGTGATGAAATTATCAGTGAAACCTTGCCACTGAAATCCACTTGAGTCAAGAAGATTTTTAGTTGTAATTTCAAATCATTCTTGTTTGGTTTTGACTGGTTATTTATTCAAATGAGAAGCAGAAGCTTTTGTCCAAGGTTCAAGATCGCTACTCTTCCACAAATGACTTGGACACAAATCTCAATACTTCAGTAACTTGTATTGTGGAAGAAGGAGTGAAAAAATGATGATCTTCAGAAATGTCTACATTTTTTAAAAGTACCCTATAAAAGATTTCAATAATTCCCAACACTGTTGCCTTCCATATGTATCAGAACAAACAAGACAGAAAAAATCTATTTCTTCCATTTTCCTACTAGCAAGTATTAAAACAGTATCTCCCAAGTCTTGCCATTCATCACAAATTCTGATCTTGTTGAAAGCAATTTTTGGGTCAACTGGCTGTTGATAACACTGGTATGCTCTACTGTGTGCCAAAATGTCAACTTAACTTCAGGCAATACCTTTAGCTTTAAAGGTAGAGGCTCAAATTCTTTGTTGTGCTGGACTGCACACACTGTTCTGTAAAGTTAGAAACGTGAGCATGCTATATAAGCTGGCTCACGCACATAACACTAAGTTGCAGATTAATGGAGACTGAGCACTTAATGTTTTATCACAAATAAGGTGCAAGAAACCAACAGGAACTCTATCAGTAGTCTATTAATGCCATCCTTGTTGCTGCAAGCCAAGTCTGCTTGCGGTAGCCATAGAAGTATGTTCATTTGATGTAATTGAACAATACAGGATGAAAATATATTTATCAGACTAGACTGCATTATGAAAGGGAAAACAAGGTTTGGATATAAGTTTTTTCTCCCATAACCACTCCAAAAAAACCTCCAAAAGCTTCCAGTAATATTTCTAGGTTCTATACTGGTCACAGGTGATGTTTTTCTTTTAGATAGTCTTGCAGTGACAGCAAACCTTTAGCTGAAACACATCTTTTACTGAAACCTTCCTCATAAAAGGCTGAAAGAGATAACACAGAAGAAAGATGGACTGTCAGGAAAATTGATGGTGGGAAGGAATCTCTGCTTTTCTGTTTCACCAAGTGCAGACGAAGTGCCTGGTCAGTTACTTAAACACTTTCCACTGTTGTAGTGCTCAAAAGTGGCCTGTGCAAAATAAATCAAGTTAATTACATATAGCGCTTTCCACAATGAAATGGTAAGCCCACTTAAATAGATATCAGTGTACAGTGGTGCTGTAGTTGCGGTGTTGTGAGAAGGCATTTTAAAGTTTAGTAGCGTATAATTGCAAGAAACGGGTTTTCTTCTTCCCTTTCACAGGCAGAGTGAAAAGAGTTATTCAGGATTTGAACATGAAAATGGCACATATGTACTTGATGGTAAAGCAGTTTTAAGGACAGCAGTAGAAGTGACATTGTGTTATGGCACAAGAAAGCTGCTGTTTTTCTGGAAGGGGAAAGGAGGTGAGTGAAAGGATACAGCGTGGATTTTTTTGGCATATTTTTTTGTATAGTCTTGATTCTGGGCTGTGGTTTTCGCTTACATAATATTTTTTATTACATATTTAGATTTAGTGCCACTTTTGTGTGACTGGCAATGTTTTCTTGTCACTCTCTTCTGAATAGGACTTGAACCCCAGCTTGCTTCATGCTGTCATTAATATTAATGACCACATCCCTGCTGTGTGAGTGAAATCAGAATAGCTGAAGTTAATAGGCAGAACGCGTACAAAATTGTCTGAAAAGGCTCCAAATAAAGCTGCCTGCCTCCATTTGTATGTATGTGCATGTGAGCACTCCCTGTTTATTTAAAGCTGCTACTGTTGGAAAGAAAGAAAAATTGAGTTACCTGGGGAGGGGAATAATACTGAGATAAATTTACTTATTTCACTCATGAGTTCCTGCTTATTTCAAAGTAAGTTCTCACTTTTCTGATGTACTCTTACACTTTAAAGTTGCCTGTAACTGTTGCCCATGAAAACTTGAGTTAAGTGACTGCTTTCCGGTAAATGATCAGTGAGGTTGATGGAGAACATGAATCTGTAAATCCTTGCTCTGTCACGGTGCTGCTTTTCAATGCTCCTCATTTTTCTGTGTGTTTATTTGGCTTCATTATTCTTCTCAGGCCTTATTTCCTATCTCATAAATTCTTGATAAATTTTCCTCCTCCTGATTTGTGGATTGATTTTTTTGAAAATACCTCTTAATATTCAGAATGTGGGTTTTACTGATTGTTTCCTTTGGAAAAGATTGCAGAGAAAGTTGAATCTACTGTGAGTAGGGGATTCAATTCTCACCTTTTGCCCCCTCCTTAAAGGCTTAGACTAATGTCTACAGCCCTTGGTAGGAGCAATATGCTTCATGAGGAGTGGACAGCAAACCCTGTAGAGTTTTAGATTCTTTTAGTTCAGTATTCCAAAAAAGGATCACTGCTGTCTGAAATGTAGCTTCTCAAATGTAGCTGAACTGATGATTCAATCCAAGTAACAAACATTGGCCCAGCCGCTGACAGGTTTAACTTGACAAGTGCAGTGACTTCTGCAGTTATTCACAGTTCCTCTAGCTTCCTTAGTTCTGGCCTGCATTTCCATAATTCATGGAAAACACGTGATGTATAAATGAAGATGTCATATATCTCACAGGTCTACTTCTTGCCTCTGTGTTGTGGTTATGCACCTGATACAAAAGGCGCTGACACATCTTTGTTCCGTCCAGGATGAAATGGGCTGTCCTCCGTAGCAACATAACTTTTACGAGAAAGGGACTTTTACACATCTTCCTTCACTGTTGTGTTTTTTGGGGAAGTATTCTCTGAAAAGCATGAATACATGCAAGTTTTACTATCTCTTTAATACAACTTGTAACTCCTGCAATCTTCCCGTTTACTTGTGGGAAATGAGCACAAGTGCTCTGAGGTGCCCTTTTTGCTGCTAGACTGAAAGCCACTAGAAGTGATTTTCATAGTCCTCTGTGTTTGATTTCTATGTAGACATTTTTATTATTTAGGGGGTGAGTCTTTGTGTAGAATCAAGGACAGAAATGAGTGCACTGTATGTAGGCACAGCCCACCAACTTTAAAATTAGAGACATTCCTACTGAACATAGCAGCGTTTAGACAATGGCTGATCTGTAAGACCAGCAAGAGAGTTTGTTCTTTCTGTTCTCTTATGTGGCAGAATGGGGAACATCTTTTTACTGGTCAGAACATCTCATAGGGAATATCGTAGCAAATTCAGCTGTGCATAGCAATTTCACAAGTAGAACGGTGTGGCAGTAACCTGCAGAAATTCAGAATAAGACAGGAAAAATATTTTATGCCTAACTATCCTACTAAATTTACCTATGCAAGAAGCCAGAGCAATGAAGTAACCTTCTTCTTCAGTGCAAAAGAAGGCAGAAGTGGTTTCAAAGCAAACAGCATTAATGATCTAAAAATATTCATCAGATGGAAATGTCTATAAAGCTTCTTTTTGTGAGTACTCACAATTATCCAACCCTGCAGAAACAAGAGAAGCTCATTATGTATTATTGTAGTGAGCTATGTTTAGAGAACAATTTATCACAATGGTAGTTGTCTATTTTAAGATTAACTCACTGCCATATCCGGTTTCACAACTAAAAATGAAACACAACAGGTAGAAGGCAACTAGTTGTCTCTGAGATGCTGTTGTTAGTGATGTCCTCCTCTGTAGACAGTTAAATAATGGATCAGGTATGACTTGTTCCGAACACCGGCAATAGTGATGTATGTCTGGTCTCCCAAGTTGTTACTAAAAGGCTGCAGCAGCAGTGAATGCCATCTGAGGAAGACTAGAAGCATTTTTAACAAGGTAGTTACAGAGGCAATTTTTTTCCCGATTTAACTGTTCTTCAGCTGAAGGTAAAATTAAAATGCTTCCTATTTATTTCTCTACTTACGAGAAGAAAACATGTTTTTTTCACTAAATGAATAGCAGGCAGCAGGAGGATGTGTAGACTGTAATCTCCACCACAGTGGCACGTAGCCCTTTGTGCCAGTTGTTGTTGTATCCTAGACAGTAATGGTTTGGTCTGACCTTTTATTTGTAGCAACAAATTTCAAGTGTCTAAAATATATTGAGAGAGGTGAAAGAAACCAAATTGTTCGTGCTTTTAGTGGTAGCTAACAGTTTAATATCTTCTTTTAGCCCAGATTCCGATTTCCAGCTCTACAGTATTACCTCCTCTGATGGGTAATATTAGTGCTCTGTCTTTAGCCTTCTCCAGGGCAGGGCCATGAGGCCCAGTTGTAACCAAGGGGATGAAATCTGTTAACCATAAACATAAACCATGTTGCTAGTTATGTCCCTTGTATAGCCCCTACCCATCTGGACATTAGGTCCAGGAACAGAGAGTTTGGTCTCTAGGTAATTATCAATGTTAAACAATAACGGTAAAGGGGGATTTTTAATAGGAATAGCATTACTATGGTTGCAGGTGTGTTTGTGGTTTTTATCTATTGTCTAAATTAACTGAAACAAAAAGTCCTATGTTTCCCACCTGAAATGTTAGCAGTCGCCTAGAGCCAGTCAAGGCGACCTAGCTACAGCGACATAGTTACAGTGACCTAGCTACGGGACAAGAGCCAGAAGAGGACTGCGCATGTGCAGAAGCTGGGGTCAACCAGCGGACACTGTGATGAAGAGAATGAGCCTTCATCTTGGGACCCCTGACGACCACCACTAGGAGGCACTGCGCAAGTGCGGGTGGGAGGAGTGTATGAAAATGAACTAATTTTATTATGAAAGGGATAAGTTATGTAACCTAATAAATATGTATATTTTTATCTATATAAACTATACGGAAAAGGTATGAGGTATGCACATTCGGTGGAATTATCCCCCGTACATCCAGCGCTGCAATAAAGAATGCCTGCCTTTTAACACTACATTGGTGTTACGAGGTTTTATTCCCGGATTTTTGGTGACACAGTCAGTTCCCTATTGCAAGTAACTTGTGCATTGAAGATGGTGAACTCCTGCCTTTCAGGATGATATTTGTTATGCGATACAACTGACTGTGTCACGAGCAATTTTGCAATCAGGAGCTTGCGGCCCCAGTTCCAGTACGTAACGTGGAAGTTACAGCATGCACTGTCTGCCAGGCGGCCGCTGTGAGGGGAGGTTGGGGCTGCCCTGTGCCAGACATGGCCGGTTCCAGCCGGCTCCAGCAGCCCTGCTGCAGGGCACAGCCTGGCCCCTCAGCCCTGGGCGGTGGTGCCTTGCGGAGAACATTTTAAGAAAGGGCAAAGCACCGCATGGCACTGAGCGATGAGGAGAAAAATGTGAGAAGCAGCTCTGTGACACCAAGGTTGGAGGAGATGGAGGGGAGGATGTGCTCCGGGCATCCGAGCAGGGTTTCCCCTGCGCCCCGGGGAGGAGACCACGCTGCAGCAGGTGTTGTCTGAAGAAAAGAGTGGCCCATGGGGAGGACCTGCGCTGGATCAGGTTTATCCTGAAGAACCGCAGCCTGGGAGAGGGCCCACTCTGGAGCAGGGGACTGTTTTGGACTGACAGCAACTCCTCATTTTCCATCCCTCTGTGCCGCTCAGGGGATGGAGGTAGAGCTGGGAATGAAGGAGTGAAGCTGACCCCAGGAAAATGGGGAGGTAGAGGAAAGGGGTTTCGTGTTTTGTCTTTGTTTCTCACTATCCAACTCTATTTTAATTGGCCATAAATTACATTTCCCCCAGGTCAAGTCCGTTTTGCCTGTGATGGTAACTTTTAAGTGATCTCCCTGCCCTGATCTTGGCCCACAAGCTTTCTCATCTTATTTTCTCTCGCTGTCCAGTTAAGGAAGGAGAGTGAGGGAGCAGCTGGGTGGGCGTCTGGCAGCTGGCCAGTGCCAACCCACCACAGATGTGCAGGTGGAAAATTGCTTTATGTAAGATTAGTCATCCTTTGCTTTAACCTGAGATTGCGTTATTATTTTTTGACCGTTTTAATATGTAAGAATATTTCAGTTAAAGCCATCTCACTGCAAATGCCTAAACTTTAAAACTTTCCTTGTTAATTGTACTCAGTCCTGGGTGCTGAGTGCCAGAAGTCAACTGATATTCACAAAATCTGGCGGAGTGGTGGATGAGAAAGGAGAGTCCACAGGTTTTAGACTTACACACAGGCATTTTCTTGAAATAAAATACAGGCAAATATTACCATAGCCCTAGGTAGTGAAGAAGAGCTTAAAAATTACACAGCAGAGAGAGGGAATAATGGGTAAGAATCAAGAAACAAACATATGGCTGGAAAGTGAGAAACTTAAACTATGAGGAGCCAATGTGAAAAGTTTCCAAATATCCCTGAATCTTGCCATTGCTGTCATACTTGGTGTGTGAGTTTCCAGAACCTCACTGACAGAATAAATGCTGCAGACAATTGGAAAGTGCTTGTGCCCTGGTTCTTCAATTTTGCACTTTTTTGGACATGACGGACCATATCCATATGAGTCAGTGAGATAAAGATGTTCCAGCATATCTACAGAGGAACTAGAGAAATAACACCAACACATCATTCCAGCTATATTGTCATAAATGGTTACTTAGAGGGAGAGAAGAAACAAATTCATGCTATTTATTGGAAAAAAAAAACAGTATAAAGAGAAAGCACTGAGGGATCATTAGGTCATGTCATACTGTGAAGGAAAGCTAGAAACTGAGCTGTCTTCATATGTTCAGCATTTGGCAGATAATCATTCTGTAATTCTGTGGTTCTTTAGACAGCAGGAAAGTCGTTGTATCTTGGTTCCTTTTGCCTTTTATTTGTATGGATCTCTGCTAAGGAGACTCCTTTAAATCATACTGATTCATGAAGCACTTAAGTCCAGTGGTCACACTGATGCTGTATGTCAGCTATACAGAGATGGATTTAAACCTCTAATGCAGTGTTTTCCTGAATTCAGAACACAGTCTCAAGCCACTCTCAAAATGTGGGGTGAGAATATCTGGCAGCAATGTGGTTTTCTGATCCAAATGCTCGATCAGAGTCTGTAACCTGAATTTTCTGGAATCATTTGAACATCTTTGTCTATTTCCATTGTAACTCTTTAATTTTTTCTTTGCCCTGCTCAATCCAGATGGTATTAAAATAATTTTGTGCTTTATTATTTAAACACAGTAATTGCATGGCATATAATTTATAAATATTGTCTTATATGTATAGTTTTGCATCTATATCAGAAAGGTATCTAAAAATAAACATGAATTGTTTATCCCTATTTTTACAGATGGCATCAAACATTTGTAGAATAAATGTTGATCGTCACTGCTTGCTGAGTGTGTGACAGAGCTGGAGGGAGCACGAACTGAGATCTGATTCCTAACCCTAGGCCTGTTCCTAGAGCTGTTCATCTGTAAGTCCAAATCTGCTCTATTTTGTATGGTTTATTTTGCTTGCAGCAGAGTGGAATTCTTGTTTAAAATAATTTCTCATTATGGATGTTGAGAGGGTGTACAGATGTGCAGGAGAATAGCATTTGAATATAAAAATAATTTTTGCAAATTGGAGTAGTAATTTTAAAATTAGTATTAATTTTGATAATAGCATGTGCAAGATGCCGTGAATGAAAGTACTACAGCACAAAAAAGGATAGGAAAATAAATTGATTAGTAGCAGTTCTTCAGGAAAGGATTTTGGTGTTACAGTGGTTTTTAAATTAAATGCAACCCTACAATTATTGCAAGAAGGACAGGAGCCATGCTGGGCTGTATTTGAAAATGACTATAGCTTAGATGATGTATAAAATCATGTCTCTGCTTTGCACAGTATTAGTAAGGCCGCAGTTAGATCTAGATTAGTGTATTTGAAGCAAAATATGAACCATCGGAAGAGAGCTAAAGAGCAAGCAATAAAAGGTTAGAAATCCAGACAAGACATCTTAGACCTCAATGACTTGGGATTATTCAGCAGAAGGACATAATTTGTTCTCCATGTGTATGATTGACAGAACAAGAATTATACAACATAAATTGCAGTGAGACAGATGCAGGTAAAAATTAACAACTTTCTCATTGTAAGACTGCAAAGCAATTTTTTGAATCTTAGTTCTCAGAGGTTTTAAAGTCAGGATAGATAAATACGGGTTAGGAAGGACTTGGATATGACCCATATTTGCCTTGAAATGGGGCTGAGACATAAATGAATTAGAATCATAGAATCATAGGTTGGAAAAGACCTCTAAGATCATCAAGTCAAGGGACTTCAGGGCACTGGGGTGACTGGTTGAGGGATCAGGGGCACAGGTAGTGTTTTCCTCCATCCCATCAGTGGCAGGGAACAGCACTGAAAGGGGCAGGAAAATTCACCTGATTAACAAATGGCTCAGGGACTGGTGCCATCGGTCAAATTTTGGCTTCTTTGGTCACGGGGAGGTGTACACAGCACTGGGCCTGCTAGTGACAGGCGGAGTGCAGCTGTCTCAAAGGGGAAAAAGGATTCTTGGCCACGAGCTGGAAGGGCTCATTGAGAGGGCTTTAAACTAGGTTTGAAGGGGGAAGGGGACATCGCCCAGCTCACTAGGGATGAGCCCAGGCTTGGCGTGCCAGGGTCAGGGGTGAGATTGACAGCCCAGCTCAAATGTGTCTATACCAATGCATGTAGCATGGGCAATAAACAGGAGGAGCTGGAAGCCATTATACAGCAGGACGGCTACAACTTGGTCGCCATCACAGAAATGTGGTGGGACAACTTGCATGACTGGCATGCTGTCATGGATGGCTACAGACTCTTTAGGAGAGACAGGCCAACAAGGAGAGGTGGTGGAGTTGCTCTATATGTGAAGGAGCAACTGGAATGCATTGAGCTTGGCCTGGGGGCAAATGAGGAATGAGCTGAGAGCTTGTGGGTTAGAATTAAGGGACAGGCTCACATGGGTGACATTACGGTGGGTGCGTACTACAGGCCACCTGACCAGGAGGAGGAGGTTGATGAGGTCTTCTATAGGCAGCTGCAAGCAGCCTCACAATCACAGGCCCTGGTTCTGGTGGGGGACTTCAACCACCCTGACATCAGCTAGGAAGACCATACAGCTAGGCAGGTGCAATCCAGGAGGTTCCTACAGAGCATCGATGATAACTTTCTGATGCAAGTGGTGGAGGAACCAACAAGGAAAGGCGCTCTGCTGGACTTTGTATTAACAAACAAGGAGGGACTGGTGGAGGATGTGAAGGTTGGAGGTAGACTTGGCTGCAGTGATCATGAGATGGTCGAGTTCAGGATCCTGCATGGAGGAAGCAGGGCGATAAGCAGGATCAAAACCTTGGACCTCAGGAGGGCTAACTTTGGCCTCTTCAGGGAGCTACTGGGAGGAATCCCGTGGGCCAAGGCTCTCGAAGGCAGGGGGCTCCAAGAGTGCTGGTCGCTGTCGGGGCGATTGGCTAAGTCCTGCCCCGAGGGTTGCTGTCCTGGAGAAGCGGCGGAAGAATGCAGCCGACTCAACGTGAGTGATAAGCAAGCTTCGTTTATTACAGTTTGGTTACACAATTTATAGAGTGATTAATTAGCTACTACATATTGCAAAGTTAGAGCTCATTATTGGCTAGCCAGCTAATTGTCAACTCCGCCCATACTCCCTCATTCTTCTCCAGCTGCAACCTGTTTTTCACATTCTTGCTAACCGCAGAGTTGATTTGTTAAATTCCTTGTTCTGTCAAGGACACCGTGTGCTAAGCTTAAAATGGATTTTCTACAACAAGCAATTCGGTCGAGCCTTGCCATCCCCCCCACACTTCCCCCTTTTTCTTTTTAAATTGCGATAGGGCTCCTAATAGATGAGAATTTGGTAAAAATACACAAAGGTCAATAGGGAGGTCGGGGTCACGACGGTGAACGAAACGTGAGGCAATCTGGTCAGCAATTTGAGAGAGGATACGCTGCTGTTCCGACGTAAGTTGCACCGGTGTAGTTGGGTCTGTCCCACGTAGTAACGGTCGAAGGCTGTCCAACTGTGCGTTGGATATTCCGACGACAGGACGGATCCATTGGATGTCTCCCATCAGCCTTTGGGCGTCATGCAGTGTCTTGATTGACGTGTTGAGTTGTAGTTTTTGTGGTTGAATCTGAGAGTCAGCAATCTTCCAGCCTAGGTATAGCCATGGCGCTTTCGTTTGAATTTTTTCAACAGCTATTATTAAGCCATTCTCTCTCAGTGTCGTATGTAATAGCTGAACTTGTTCGGCGCTGAACTCCGACTCCTGCGCGAGCAGGATATCATCCATATAATGGTAAACTAACGTGTGTGGCCATAATTTCCTTAAGGGTTGTAGTGCATTGTCCACGTACAACTGGCACAGCGTGGGACTATTCTTCATTCCTTGTGGTAATACTGTCCATTCAAAACGCTGTGCTGGCGCCTCTTTGTTAACAGAGGGCAAAGTAAACGCGAAGCGTTGCATATCTTGCTCGTGTAATGCAATAGTAAAAAAGCAATCTTTTAAGTCCACTATCAACAGTCTCCAATGCTCTGGTAACATAGCGGGGTTAGGTAGTCCTGGCTGCAGCGCTCCCATCGATTGCATTTGAGGGTTAACTGCCCTTAAGTCATGTACTAGCCTAAATTTTCCAGATTTTTTCTTGATCACAAAAATTGGGGTATTCCAAGGGCTTGTCGATAAACGCAGATGTTTTTGGTCTAGTTGTTCTTGCACTATTTGATGAGCGGCGGCGAGGCTTTCCTGCTTTAACGGCCACTGCTCGACCCACACTGGTTCGTTCGTTATCCACTGCAATGGGATCGGGAAAGCCCAGGTTGCAGTGACCGTTACTGAAAAACCTTCTCGGTGGTTAGCACTACTCCCAATTGGTCAAGAACATCTCTTCCAATTAGACCATTCACTCCAGTCGGGAGGGGCATGATAGTGACTGGCACGGTCGCACGTCTGTCGTCTATGATTATCAAAATACGGTCCACGCTCCGTTGTACCGGAGTGTATCCTCCCACTCCTTCAACTCCTCGCTCCATTGGTTTCGTAGGCCATGTTTTAGGCCAGACCCCTTCTTCTATAATAGTTAAGTCAGCACCTGTATCCAACAGCAGCGAGAGGTGGATCTGTTGACCCCGGGCCTCTAGCGTAGCCATCGTAGTCGGTCGACGGTTCATAGACATGGTCAGAAATACTCCTGCTCCCGTTGAGCCAAATCCTCGGTCCTCCCGGGGGGTGGTGATTTCCAGGGAAATACCCGCAGTCAGGTGCGGCAGCGGTACCAATTGGGCAATTTTGCTGCCTGTTGGAATATGTATTGGCGGAAACGATGTCTGGACAATGATGCTAATAGTCCCGGTAAAATCGGCGTCAATGAGTCTTGGGATGACCGTCAAACCTTTTAGGCTTGTTGACGAGCGGCCGAGTAATAACGTTTCACATGCTTGTTTATTAATAATCACTGGTCCCTTTACATTGCTTGGTACTCGTTGGGGTCTTTGATCCAATAGGGTGACAGTTACTGCCGTTGCCAGATCCATCCCGAGGCTGCCGGCTGCAGCTGGTTGTAACTGGCTGCTGATGTCGCTGTGGGCGTTTATAAGTTGGCAGTCACTTGCTGCACTGCTGGAGCTGCTACTTGTGTCGGGGCGCGACGGCTCGACGCGCTCATCCGTCCGTTTCCCGACTTGAGACATATCTCAGTATTGTGATTGTTCGTACGGCAGTTCTCACACCACACCCTGGTGGCTTGACAATTACGTCTCATATGTCCTTCTCGCCCACATCGGTAATACTTAAAGTTTCGTGGCGGCTTCGGTCGTGCCTCTGCAGCATTAACTCGAAGGGGTTGCAGAGCGGCGAACACTTGCTGTTGGAATTGCTGTTGGGCTGTGAAGGCCTGTTGTTGGGCTTGAAGGATATCGCTTCCTAACTGTTTCATAGCCTCGACCAACATAGCTTGTGGTCCTACCGGTACCCTACTCATTCTATCCAACATCAGTTCTACTGTGGCATCAGCGGGTAAAGAACTTATGATGTTTCTGGTTTGAGTATTCGAATTCTGAATAACACACTGCCTTAGCAAAGCTGCCCTCATCCACTCCGGTACATCTGACTGTTCTATGGCACTAGTGAGGCGATCAATAAAGCGAGCAAAAGTTTCCTCCCTTCCTTGCTTAATGCCCATATAGGACGGCGAGGGCTGTGCGGTTTTAACGTGTTCAAGAGCAGCTCTAGCCGTACGCATAGCCTCCAAGCATCGCTGCGGCCCCATCTGCAATTGTGCCCTGATAGTGACAAAAGGACCCGCCCCCATCAGTTGTTCTACTGTTACACCTCGCAGCGGATCGCCCTGCTCCCGCGGCGTTTGAGCGGACGCTTCACAATATCGCTGCCAATGGGCCTGCCACAACAATAACTGCGACTGAGTCATAATCATTCGCATAATAACCTTAATATCCTCAGGACAAAGCACAGCACCCCCCCATATATAATTCAACATCTGCTTAGATGGCTCGCCGTGCAAACCTGATTCATTCACCGTGTTCCGTAACTGTGACAATTTCCAGCCTAACGGAGCATGATTACCATGATAATCCCCATGCGCATCTTCTTCAAACGCTACCGGAAAGGCCAAGGGGAGAAATTCCCCTGCCTCAGACGCTTCGTCTGCCACCTTCCTCCAATTAATACCCATCGGTCTCCTACAGGTCCCACTATCCTTTCCCGTTCCTTTATTCCCTTGCTCCCCCTTTCCTTGCTCCATCCCTTGCTGCTCCACCTTCCGCCCTATCCCTAACTCCTTTTCTTCCTCAGCCTCTTGATTGTTACTAGACCCCTCCATCGTCACCTTCACTTTTTCCCAGCACGGAGGCTCCGGGACCTTACTCGTGCTAAATAACCAGGCATTGTCTCCAGGGGGTGCCGTGGTTCCACTAGAAAACAAGGAACATCCCGCCTCCGGCGGGGGGGCTGACGGCTCTACCTTTTCCAACTTCTGAGTAACAACGGCCGCAAGGTTTTTCTCAACTTTATACCTCTTAATGCAATTGATAACCTCCCGCCACGGCTTCATTAACTTTTTACCTATCTTGTCATCATCAATCACCATATCCCATAACACGTCTCCAAAATCCCTCCACTCCTTCTCCTCAAATAACGAATCTGGAGTCTTAAAAAACCCCTTGAGCTTACCGGTTGCCACTAGTCCCGCTAGCTGTTTAATACAACCAAGCTCTACTCCCCGCTTTTCTAAAAAGCGCTGTAATAACTCTAGGGCTACTTCCTTATCCATACCTTTAACAATAAGCCTTTATCCTTTAACAACAATTAAAAACATATACCTGCCGAAGCGATATCCTTGCAGCCCTTAACCTGTAGCCCTTGCGGTGGCGAGCGTACGCAAAATCACGTAGTCAGGCTCCTAAGTCGACACACCACAGCGCAGTGTTCGGTCGCTTCTGCCCCCTGGTCGCTGCTCCCAGTGCCCCGCTCCTTGCCGCTGCTCCAGGTCCCTGTTCGGGCGCCAAATGTCGGGGCGATCGGCTAAGTCCTGCCCCGAGGGTTGCTGTCCTGGAGAAGCGGCGGAAGAATGCAGCCGACTCAATGTGAGTGATAAGCAAGCTTCATTTATTACAGTTTGGTTACACAATTTATAGAGTGATTAATTAGCTACTACATATTGCAAAGTTAGAGCTCATTATTGGCTAGCCAGCTAATTGTCAACTCCGCCCATACTCCCTCATTCTTCTCCAGCTGCAACCTGTTTTTCACATTCTTGCTAACCGCAGAGTTGATTTGTTAAATTCCTTGTTCTGTCAAGGACACCGTGTGCTAAGCTTAAAATGGATTTTCTACAACAAGCAATTCGGTCGAGCCTTGCCATCCCCCCCACAGGTCGCTGTTTAAACGTCACTTCCTCCATGCTCAGGAGCGGTGCATCCCCCTGAGAAAGAAATAGAACAAAGGAGGCAGGAGACCTGCATGGTTGAACAAGGAGCTTCTAGCAGAGATCAGGTGGAAGAGAAGGGTCCATGGAATGTGGAAAGAGGGGCAGGCCACTTGGGAAGAGTATAGGAATGTGGTCAGAGCGTGCAGGGATGCAACGAGGAAGGCCAAAGCCCACCTGGAACTGAAGCTGGCAAGGGATGTCAAAAACAACAAGAAGGGCTTCTTCAACTACATCAGCAGCAAAAGGAAGGCTAGGGACAATGTGGGGCCGCTGCTGAATGAGGTGGGTGTCCTGGTGACGGAGGATGCAGAGAAGGCAGAGCTACTGAATGCCTTCTTTGCTTCAGTCTTCAGTGCTAAGACTGGCTCTCAGGAATCCCAGGCCCCGGAGGTAAGAGAGGAAGCCTACAGAGAGGATGACTTTCCCTTGGTCGAGGAGGACTGTGTGAGGGATCGCTTAAGCGATCTGGATGCCCACAAATCCATGGGCCCCGATGGAATGCACCCACGAGTGCTGAGGGAGCTGGCAGATGTCATTGCTGAGCCACTCTCCATCATCTTTGAGACGTCCTGGAGTGCAGGAGAGGTGCCCGAGGACTGGAGAAAGGCCAATGTCACTCCAATCTTCAAAAAGGGCAAGAAGGAGGACCCAGGAAACTACAGGCCGGTCAGCCGCACCTCCATCCCAGGAAAGGTGATGGAGCAGCTTATCCTGGAGGTCATCAGCAAGCAAGTGGAGGAAAATAAGGTTATCAGGAGTAGTCAGCATGGATTCACCAAAGGGAAATCATGCCTGACCAATCTGATAGCTTTCTGCGATGACATGACTGGCTGGGTAGATGAGGGGAGAGCCATGGATGTTGTCTACCTAGACTTCAGCAAGGCTTTTGACATGGTCTCCCATAACATCCTCCTAGGGAAGCTCAGGAAGTGTAGGCTGGATGAGTGGTCGGTGAGGTGGATTGAGAACTGGCTGAGTGGCAGAACTCAGAGGGTTGTCATCAGAGGTGCTGAGTCTATTTGGAGGCCGGTAACTAGTGGTGTCCCCCAGGGATCAGTACTTGGCCCAGTCTTGTTTAACTTCTTCATCAACGACCTGGATGAAGAGTTAGAATGTACCCTCAGCAAGTTTGCTGATGGCACCAAACTGGGAGGTGTGGTAGATACACCAGAAGGCTATGCTGCCATTCAGCGTGACCTGGACAGGCTGGAAAGTTGGGCAGAGAGGAACCTGATGAGGTTCAACACGGGCAAATGCAGGGTCGTGCACCTGGGGAGGAACAACCCCATGCATCAGTACAGGCTTGGAGTGGACCTGCTGGAGAGCAGCTCTGCGGAGAAGGACCTGGGTGTCCTAGTGGACGACAGGTTGACCATGAGCCAGCAGTGTGCCCTGGCTGCCAAGAAGGCCAATGGGATCCTGGGGTGCATTAGGAAGAGTGTGGCCAGTAGGTCGATGGAGGTTATCCTTCCCCTCTACACTGCCGCAGGGAGGCCTCATCTGGAGTACTGTGTCCAGTTCTGGGCTCCCCACTTGAAGAAAGATGAGGAGCTACTGGAGAGAGTCCAGTGGAGGGCTACGAGGATGATGAGGGGACTGGAGCATCTCTCCTATGAGGAGAGGCTGAGGGAGCTGGGCTTGTTCAGCCTGAAGAAGAGAAGGCTGTGAGGGGACCTTATAAATGCTTACAAATATCTGAAGTGTGGGTGTCAGGAGGATGGGGCCAAACTCTTTTCAGTGGTTCCCAGCGACAGGACAAGGGGCAATGGGCACAAACTGAAGCACAGGAAGTTCCGTCTGAACATGAGGAAGAACCTTTTCACTCTGAGGGTGAGGGAGCAGTGGAACAGGCTGCCCAGGGAGGTTGTGGAGTCTCCTTCTCTGGAGATATTCAAGACCCGCCTGGACAAGGTCCTGTGCAGCCTGCTGTAGGTGACCCTGCTTCGGCAGGAGGGTTGGACTAGATGACAAACAGAGGTCCCTTCCAACCCCTACCATTCTGTGATTCTGTGATTCTGTGAAGTCCAACCATCCACCCAACACCACCATTCCTGCTAAACTATATCTTGAAGTGCCACATCTACACGTTTTTTAAACACCTCCAGGGATGGTGACTCAACCACCTCGCTGGGCAGCCTATTCCAATGCCTGACCACTCTTGGAATAGAGTTCTTCTCAAGACCTTTTTCAGATGTATTTTATATGACTGCAAAATTCAGTGGGAGTTCCACTGAAAAGTAGCAACTGTCAGTAACCCTTGAACAGAAAAAGATCCACCATGTTTGTTATTTTCAGTAGCTTTGTCACCACATGTATGAAACTCCCCAGTGATCATTTCTTTACTTCCAGTTTACTGGATGACAGAGAAATAGTTAACCTTTATAGCCAGTAATACTTCACAGTGACACGAAACTGCAAAAATATTGTCACTTCTATTGCTAAAATGACTAAACAGCTTGCTTTTTTTCCTCAGGCAAAAGCAAACGGATTTAAAAGACGGCAAACAAGTGTCAAATAATTCTGTTTCATCATTAAAAAAAGATTCAAAGATAACAATATTGATATGGAAACAAAAATTGAATTTCACATCCAACTTCTTACTCTTGAGAGCATGCTTAATATAGGGTTAACTTAAAATAATTGAAAATAATAAAGTATTTGCATAATTCTATTCTGGAGATTGTTGATGTTCAGTCTGTTGAAATCTCCTGGAACACATCAATACAATGGTTTGTGAACCTGCTATTCCCGATTTTACCAACTTAGTCGACAGTAAATCTCATTAATACTACCACTAAGTACTAGAAATATTGTCTGATGCATTTTCAGATTAATTATGCTTGTGGCAATCTTTTCTTTAGAAGAGGAGGTAATTCATTCAAACAGTAGCAATTCTTTCTGAATTCCCTTCAAGTGTCATTATGATGGAATGTAATTTTGGGAATAATGCAAATGTAAGTTTCATTAGCTGGAAGCGATTTTTTTTTAATGAGGTATTCTCTAACATATACTGCATTTTCTACCACTGGCACAGTAAAGTAATACAGAGACAATGAATATGGATAAATTTAGTATTGGTGTAATTCAACTGAACCTAAAGATATATTTGGGTAGATGCTGTATTTTATTTATGCAGATAAAATACAAACTCAAAATAGATTATTTGCGCCAAATTGTGCCTTATACGGGTTCAGTATCTAGTCTTACTTTTGTTATAGGTGTGATCTCTCTGCTTGTTGTAAACAGGGAGAGCTCGATGTTGTATTTCAGGAAGCAGAAAGGACAGTTCAATGACACATGCGATCTAAGGCAAAACTTATCTGGCTGCCAGGAGGCTGAAAAAGAGGGAACTGGTAGCCCTACCAATAGCTGTAATTTTCGGAAGCATCATGCCCGTATGCAGGAATTTTTCCTGTTATTCCCTATTGTGGAAGACTAGCACCCTCTTCTTTGCCACATGTCGTGCAATCTTGTTTTTCCTACTAACTAGGGGATTTATGTGACTATATAAACAGAAATAAGTTAGCTTCATTGTGAATGTGTGTTTCACTGGTTTTCAACTGGTAAATCATATCCACAGGTGGTGTGAGTTGTGGTATTCTATGCAAGACTCATTTGGGATGGACAGAACTATGTCATGGGTATATTATCTTGAGTTCTTCTCTGGCGTTGCCGAGTCTCTGCTGGGAGGTGGAATTGTCAGTGGCCTGTAAGGAGGCAACTGGAGGTAAATAATATAATTAGTAATAAGTTAGTAATAGGGTCAGGGATTCAGCGATTCAACCTGCGAATGAAGCGTTGAAGGAAGCAATGAGCTGAGTTGTGCAGAGTTTGTAGTGCAGACCTGTCACTCAAGTAAGGGGGGAAGAAGAGGAGGAAAAGATACAAAGATAGTAAGGGACAGGTTTTAAAAAAACAAGAAAAATAAATTATCAATAGCAAATGTCTATAAGAAGGGTAGTTTTCTCTGGCCTCTGCAGAGCTATGTTCTACTATTTAATAGATGCTTTGTTCTTACAGACTTTCTTTTACACACAGCCTCAGCTTTACAGATAAAGCAAGGAAATCAGGAAGACAAACATACTTTTTTGCAGAATGGTCAGTCCAGTGGAAAATACCAAGCAAAGAAGCTATTAAAGTAAAGATATTCCATATTAAGATTCCTATAGGTATCTTGAACATATAGAATAGAAGCTGTAGAGAAATGGTAGCCATTTAAAAATATTCCTTATCTGGACTTTTCTAAGCATAATAAAATAAGCAGGGAAGGCAAAGAAATACTATTGGACAAATCTAGGCCAAATACTTAACCAGTATGAATCCCTGCTCACTTTTCCTCTCTGTCATTATGGGATTATGTTTTCAATATGACCCTTTGGAGAATTCTTTTATACCTGTTGCAAGTTACTCTGGTCAAAATGCTCCAATCTCACACCTCAAAAAACATTGGGGAGGAGAGGGTACAAAAAGCAATGTATAGCCAGATTTCATATCACAATCATAAAGGCTGCCTTTTTAAAGCTTTTTTTTGCTACATAGTGCTGTGTAATAACTAAGTTATCACTAACTACCTTTTATAAGTGTCTGACTTTTGAGTGTTTAAACTTGTGCCTTCATCTATTACCATTAGTTTATAATTTGTATTTTATTTTGAGATTTTTATGAACACTATATATCAATATTGTAACAACCTAGACTGAGATTTTTAAGCAGATAAATCAGTTGAAAATCTGTGTTACTTCTCCCGTCCCTGAATTTTACTGTCATTCAGACAGAACCATGTTTTGACTATAGGATTTTTGAAAGTATAAATCTTCTGTAAGTAGGCAGAGTTCAAGAATTTTGTTTTCTGACAGTAAGCTTTATGAAAGAAAAGCCATCTTGCATTCAGGGAGGAAGAGGTTCCTGAGCTGTAGAGAAGCTGGAGAGTTTTCCAATTGTATGTCTTGCTTTCATAGGGACTACAAACAAGACACAGAATACGTGTTTTAAGCATCCAGCCAAATAGTGGATTTGTGCTCATTTCCTCTTCTGAAACTTGCCCAAAACCCCTGGAAAAAGGTAACTGTGAAGAATGATGACTGTATCACATATTTGAAATATATATTTACATCACTTGTTCACAGAGACTGCAGAACCTTTTACATGGTAAATACTTTTTAATCTTAGCACTGTGTTTATCAGAGACCCTGATCTCCAGTCCTGTGTGAACACTGCTCATCTGCATAGCTGAGCTGGACTGTAACCCTCTAGGAATATTTCCCTTGATTTCTTGGTTTGGGGCCCTGGTGTATGACTTCCTTTGTACAACTCAAGTTCCTCTGAAGTCGTTTGAGAGAAAAGACAGGATAAAGCCAATGAGTTGCGACTACCCTATTCTGTCTCCAGCAGTTCTGGTTCAAGAGCCCCCTTGGCTACTAGTGCTGCTGCCTAGAAGTTGCCTCTTATGTGCCCTCTGCTTTGGCAGGCATCTGCCAAAATCTCTTTGCTTGGATGCTGCACTCTCTTTGGGAAATAGGGTATGCCAACTCCTCTCTGGTAAAAGACTTCATTGCTAATAACAGGAAGGGTCAGAACTGATATCGTTCCCTTTCATCCCATCAGACTCTCTAATTAATCAGTATACTGTGTCAGATTTGCAACGGATATTAAGTGAATTCTCTGACTTGTGTTATTGGTGTTTCAACCTCAGTACCATCTGGGTGTCATCTAAGGGATTTTATATCTTCACCAATAACTATGAGATAGTTAACCAAGTTTTCTTGCTGAGACTATAACTTCTTTACCAACATTTTAAAATATCTTTTCTGCATCTGGACCAAGTATGAATAATCAGTGACTTACTAATTTGCTTCTCTAGAACTTGATTTAATCTAAACTGCTTTCTTGAAAATAAATCTAGTAGAACAGATACACTTTTCCTAAAAGCAAGAGACGGTATTCTTTTATTGAAGCTGAGATAGTTCAATGGTGTCTTCTGATGCGAGTCTTTGAATCCCCGAATTTCATAAAAATACCTATGAACTAACATAACAAATTGAACAAATGGAACTTAGGTTGACAATTTGAACTGCTTGCTGCTATATTTAGCAGATCTTACAAGCTAGTTGTGCCATCCAGAAAGGTCAGACACTTTTTACAAATTTTACAGTTATAAAACTAGCTGCAAATTTTAATACTCAACATTTTATAAAATTAAAGCTATGCTAAAATTCAGAGGCTCTCTATATAGCAATTTTCTATATATAATATGCATAGCAGGGACTTGACATGAATATTCTGTACTCAGAAACCTACTTACCCTTTAATAACATATTTTCACCTGCACATGGCTGCCAGTGTTGCTATTTGCAACAGATAACTGGTGTAGGCATCTTAATATACATTGTGTATGTAGTCTTTTTGAATTTCATTTTACCAAACACCTGCATCATCTTTAGTCCAGGTTCAGGATTAAAGGGATCCATGTGACTCAAACAGTTCACAAATGTAGCTGCATTACCATGCTGGCTTTTGGGAGCAGCAAATATCAATTGCTAGGCATATATTTCATTCAGTCTTCACAGAAATTATCAAAAAGAACTACTGCTATTATGAAAAAAATAACGTGAAAATAACAAGCTTGCTCCAGAAGCAGACTTCTCTGGATGCAGCTGGTGATGGGATAAAGGAATAAGGTGCTATTTATGAGTACCTATGGTAAAGTAGCTGTTGTGCTGCTGTAAGACCATCAGGTTCCTTGCTTTTGTAGAATAAAGTGAAACACTACAATTTGGGGAAGATTCTTTAGTGTAGGTTTGGATCTTTTCTGAATTTGGACCAGGAAAAAGGGTTTTCTTCATAATAGGCTGTAAAGCTCTCAAGAATGAGTGGTTAGGTCATTTAAATGATCACTCAAAGTCTTTGCAAGAAAAGTTTTTACTGACAGTTTAGAAAATGTGATCTTACAAAGTTCATTGGCAGGATTTGCTTTATTACTTATCAAATGAATGGAATACAAAATTGAAGGAGGTTTTGAGTGGAAAATGATTGATACAGAGTGAAATAAAAGTGTAAGGGGTAAGGGAGACCCTCCCATTGAGTCACCAGGTTCGGACTGGACCATCTTGCTCTCTAAACTTTTTCTCGGAGAGGATCCTAGGTGCAGCTGGATCCAGAACCAGCCTTAGACCACAATAGTTGATGTCTAAGGAATGTGTTTAGCAGCAGTTTGGGGTGTGCTCACAGTTTAAAGAGAGAGAGAGAGAGTTACAGGAATTTAGCAGCTGTCAATCACTGTTTAACTTAGCATTTACTGAGTGATTAGAAAGAATTTGTTGTTACAATCACAGTAATAGAATATTATGTTTTGAATCGATTCTCACACACACACACACACACACAATCATAAAAATTCCCATCAAGTTCAGTGAAATACTCACTTCAAATCAAGTGATTTCTCAATGGGTGAAGGTTGAGTCTTGACGAGATCAGCCCAAATAGTCTGTGAGTTACTCTGAAAAGTGTCCCACTTGGAGGGAGTTTCTGGGTGCAGCCCGCTGTGGACCAGAAGAGCTCAAAGGGCTTTCCTTGGTACTGCTGTTCATAGCGTCTCAAGATGATTGACTTTAGGCATCAGTAATTTTCCATCCTGGTCACACTCCACATGGTGCAATCCTGATACTTAGACAGAAACTATACAATTCTAGTACCACACAGAATTACAGTTCTGACATTTACCAGGCAGATGCGACTCCAGGCATCAGGAGTTTCAGATGTGGTCAGGAAGCGTCTGATGGGCCCAACTCACTGCTCTTGTACAAAGACCGGGAAAGTGCCAAGTCGTCCCAATTCACTGCACACCAGCTAGCTGTTCTTGCAGTGCAAGCAAGAATACAATGTTGGCTGGTTCTGGGATTGCCAGGTGTGAGCAGGGGGCTGCACCATCACAAAAGCTTATAGGGAGCCATCATTTTGAACATTTATTCAGAACACATATTTAATCCAGTGCAGTTATCAACTTCAAGTCTGACTGTAAGAAGTATGAAATGATTGATGCTGCAAGAAAATATGAGGACTTTCTTTCCAGAAGATGTGTTGTTATACATGTTGGTATGTGTTCTGACACTGAGTGATGAGTTGAAAGCATTGCTGGACATAAAGAAACAAGGCAAAGTAAAGAGCAAACCTTTGCATTTGAATAATGTAGTACTGTAACAGCTAACACTAAGGACGCCTGACTTTTCTGACTGAAAAAAAAGTAATGAAAAGACTAAGCATAAGTTTAAATATTATCAAACTTTCTTCTAAAACCACAGATTGCTTAGTTTGTTTGTTTTAGCTCTCAAGTTTTAAGGGGTCTTACTTAGGTTTGGATCCAAGCTGGGTGTTAAAAATGAGTAGCAAATAGAAAGCACATTTTAAATCTTATGTTCTGTGGTGCACTGTATCTTCCTCACTGTGTCTTTAATATCAAGCTCTGCATCAGTGAGATCTGGCACCATTTGGAAGCCAGTCCCGCTTCCATGGGAGCTAAAGACAAATTTCTTCCTTAATGGAAATGAAACTTGATCTTTTCATAGAGTATTTCATTTTCATATTAAACTTGTAGCTTTTTCTGTTCATTCTTCATTAGCTATCTATTTCAGCCTGGGCTTAGAAATTGCATGAGCTAAGAGAACCATATGTTTGAGATTATATTTTAGGAAAACTTTTCTGATTTGTCAAAATTCCTTTGAACTAGGTTTCTGGCACGTTCTTCTGTAAATATTTGAAATGAGCTATTTGTGTGCCAAAGAACTGAAGGATTTCAGTTTACTGTGGAATATGTGAAATGTCTCTTAAATAATTTATGATGAAGCAACATAATTAGAGGTTTATTGAGCTTTAATTCGATGCTTTATATTTAAACAAAAGGAATGGTGCAGTAAAATGCTTTTAATTCTGCGTGTAGTGGAGGGTATATCAGCTAGCCTATGTACCCTTACCTCACAAATGGGTCAGCTCAAGTACTGACAGTAATCTAGTTCTATAAGCTTGTAGGTCTGCTTAGCTTTATATGACAGTGGCTTTTGTTCCAGTTGTTCTCTATAATTTCAGCTAGCTTGAAAAATCTCTGTAGAGCATTACCTTGTAAAGTACACATAGAAAAAGATGATTTAGAGGAGGGAGTATCCATAGCTGTAAGAAGGGAAGTTTCTGCAGTAAGATGGAACTATTTGGGGCATTTATAGAGAGATGTGTGCTTTAAACAAGAAAGAAGCACATACAAGTTTTTTTTTATTTAGTCCGTCATCCAAAACAGGTATCTTCACCCTTCTAAAAATGCTGTTTTTCCAAGAACCAAAACCATCTACCCAATATGTACAGTTGGTTGTACGGAACTGATGTGGTCAGGAAAAACGGGATGCAAATTACAGATGCAGTCAGACCTGCAGGAACTCTGTGTGTCTATCTAGGATGTGACGCAGGAACTTTCCTTAGGACCTGAGAGGTGTCCCAGAGAAACAGTACAAGATTTTAACTTGCAGCATGCTTCATAACCAGGACAGTGACTTAAATATAAAGATCTATGCTACAAAAATGTATATGTGTTGTCAGAAATGTCTCCACCAATTTGAGATGTCTTAGGTTATGACAGCAATCCAGGCAGCAGGTCTTCAGCTTCATGAAAGAGCCACAAACTTTCGTTCGAAAATACTTAAGGTGTTGCCTGTTGTCTTGCCCTCCTCCATGTTTCCTCAAATGCTCCTGTCTTTTATTTACAGCTGGGTAGACCATGTTCTTTCTCAAAAATGTATGGTCTTCCTGGAGGCAGCTAGGAAAGCTGGGAAATCAATAGTCAGCAAAATATTCTGAGAGAGAGATTGAAAGCTGCTGGAAGGATTTAGGAGCATAATTGGTTTGCATGGGACTTACTTGTAACTGTAATTTTGAGGATATGTTTTTGAGGACAGTACTTTCCTGCAATCACATGGTTACAATCAATTAGACAAAATAAAAAATGTTATTCCAAATCCATGCAAAAGCAACTTTACTGAATAAGAACTGACATTTTTTCACAAAAGAACAAAATAACATGCTATATATTATAGTAGTCCCATTCTATCAATTTTTGAATTGGATTGTTGGTGTATTTTCAAAGGCCAGATTTGCCATAATCGTTTGTCTAGCTTACCTACACATAGATTATCTGCATTGTGGCCTATTTCTTAATGTGTTTCTGTACAGACTTCATGATCTCTCTGATCCAGTGATTCTTTTATGGGTTGTTTTTCTTAGACAGCTGTAGGCTGAATTCAGGTTGTAAGGGAGAACACAAAATTGTGCAAATGTGTGTTTCAAAATATGTAAGAATAAACACATTGTCTAGCAAAGCAAATAAGCATGTTTTCACACTTACTGTTTCAGGAAATTATATGGTTATAGAGAAATGAATTACAGATTTATTTTCTGTAACAGAACATGAAGAAGCAAAAGGCTCATAAAAATGTAGCTAGCAGTAAGAGATACCTGATTTCAAAAACAATCTACAGCCATGCCTACCAGTTGGTTTTGTGAAAGAACAAATGGTTCAAACTCAGGTAACTCAGGCAGTTGGAACAATCCTCTGAATTTTTAAGTGCATGTGTAAACTTCAATGAATTCCCAAAGCCTTTGAGATTTTCCCATTAGTGGAAGAAAGCCACTGTTTCAAATTACAGCTTCTAAGAAAATGATGTGCTGCCAGGACTTCACACAGGAAAATAAGTAGTCCTAGAATTGAAACAGAGCCTTTTTTTAAACAAGCCTAAAAATCTGAACAAACTGTGCTCATTCACTTTGTGAAGATCCACCCTTGTGACCTAAGCAGGCTTTGCTACCCATATGCTTCATCGATACTATGCAAGTGCTGTATGTGCTCTCATTTGATGGCTTGAATGCCTTCAGCTGTGTTTAAGATTTATTTGAAGCTCAAAATAGGGAGCAAATTTGTCTTCTGCTGGCAGAAGTGCTGTACGTGCTTATGAAACAACATTAATCCTGAGCAGAGACTACCCAGCTGAGAACATTTCTGCAAATATCTTTCAAAGACAATCCTTTAGTTATGAGATAGGTTGAAGACTGAGACCTACTGAATCTTTGGTATGCAAAACCTTGAGATGAGAGCAGATGGGATGACATGCAAGAGTTTGAATGCTAAAAGAGAAAGACCTAAATCTTGATAGAGTCAAGATATCTAGACAGAATCGAAAGAAGATTAGCTGTCAAACTGAAAATTAAGTAAGTCCGCTTGGTTCATTTTCTGTGTGTGCTTTCCACATATTAAGCGCTCTGCATTTAGAAGTTAGAATATGAATCATGTTGAACTACCATCCTACAGCTTCTCTAAATGCTGTAAATGTTATGCACAGTAAGCAGAGGGATCAGGAGGTGTTCAGTGCAAGACATTGTAAGACATACCTCGTGCTCAGTGTTGCAGGTGAGATCTTCACCCAGTGAGGTGCTTTTGGGGAGGAAAACTTAACTTGAGCTCTGAGATGTATAATGAATTTATAAATTAAGCACCTTAAAATTGGCTTGCATATCTCCTTATACTTTTGTAACTCATCTTGTTTGCAGTATAGACACATTTGTAGTAGCTGTCTGAAGGCATTTGAAAATTTGAATGCAGATTTTTTTTCAGTATTCAAAGTATTCTTTTTGTTTACAGTTTTCCAGCTCCTGTATTTGCAGCTCTCACAGTTAGCTTTATACTTCAGGTCATTACACATTTTTTCACTGTCTTGATTCCGAAATCAGTCATTTTACATTATCAGTTGACTGGACAGACAAGAGTGAAAACACAAGTTAAACTTTCCTTAACAGATTATTGAAGGATTGAAACACTTCAACATAACACCTAAGAGAAAATGAAATTGGATTGAAGAATATTGGCACTTTTTTCCAAAAATTTTAGGGGTACAGGGTACAACTGAAATTTGAAGAGAAACCTAATATTCAGAGACAGGGAGATGCTCAGAAGGTTATGAGAATAACCTCCCTGTACACAATATGAAAATCATTAGCAAAATTGAAATTTCTTAGTCTAACTCAGTAGAAAAAAATTTTACATGGACTTCTTTGCCTGATTTTCCCCAAAGCATTTTATATGATTTCTCCGTTTAGACAAAAGCATCTATCATCCTTGGTGATGCTCTTTTCTAATCTTTCCTACAAAGGAATTTATACATCTATCAGCTGTGGTGTGAATTTGGAGTCCTATAACTATGTACTGTTGTTCTTCATGCACACACTGTTAAGAATGCCAGTTACGATTTGGCTTTGATTATCTAGCATATGAAAAATCTCAGCTAAACTGGGGAAAACTGCTTTTATTGTGGGAAGTTATACCAGTGTAAATGATTAATCTTCCGATTTAGAAACAAGCTTGTATAGAATAGTCCTGATGATTTGATGAAGTTTGCAAAGCATATAAACTACTAATAATCAACACATTATTAGTGACATTCTGCACTTTATGTGCAAATTGAGAGACAATCCATTTAAAGCTGTTGTGGCAGCTTCAGATTTCACTGCAGTAGTTATAGAAAAATCGAGGTAGTAACTTATCTGGTAATCAGTAATCAGTAATACTGTCTGGCTATGCATGAAAACTATCTCCTATAATCTAAATAAGTTTGAATTTGAGAATATTGGTACTTATTGTAAATGCAGTTTTCAGTTCTGTTTTTGTACATTTTAAAGGCTTTCAGTTATTTTCAGTTAGTCTGCTTTGAAATTACAATTGACAGGAAAGATGGAGCAAAGCTCAGCTAAGGAGGAGAAGGCGATTTTGTGTCTTTGTACACTTGGTGCGAGTCAAAGAAAGTGGAGCAGATGCAGCTTACTTGGAAGCAAAAAGTTTATCAGGAATGTTTGTTCCCTCCAACTCTGACTGTGTAACCCTGAGGAGACTCAGCTGTATGCTGGCCTTGTCATACACAACATCCAACCTTCCATAGTCTAACGTTGGTTAAGAAGTAAAATGTTTTATAATTATTTTTCTTTTTGAAATAAATTGCAGTAGGAGTATCTGAGGAGACTCAGCTGTATGCTGGCCTCATCATACACAACATCCAACCTTCCATAGTCTAAAGTTAGTTAAGAAGTGAAATGTTTTATGATTATTTTTCTTTTTTAAATAAATTGCTGTAGGCAGCTAATGGCAGTTATGAACTCCCCACATAGTCATGAAATAGTTCTCCACAGTGGAACAGCGTATATCTGAAATACATTGCTCGTCATGCTTTCCACTGGCATATTGACTCCTACATGTTTGTTTAAAAATAGCATGTATTAGAATAGCTTCACAGAAATTGTGACTAGCACCATTAGTCAGTAACCTCAGAAAAGGGAGGGTAAAAGTACGCAATTTTGACATTTTCTTACAGTGTACCATAGGCATTGCAAATAGTCATCTGCTGCTAAAATTCTACAGTGTTAGAGAAAAACAGTTTAAAAGATATCAGAATACAGTTATGAGCTGTAAAAAATCCCTAATCTGAAATGAAAAAGAATCCTGTCCTGATCTCTGTTTGGCTTATTGATGTTGCAGAACAGCGCCAATGAATCATGAATTGTAACCTGCCAGTGTTATTGCTACCACTGAAGTCATCAGACTTCCTAGGAACTAGAAATCTCCAAAATCAGGTAGGAGATAACAAATAAACAGAATGTCTTCACTGCTGCCTCTCCTTTGTAGGTTTGTTTCATAAGCACCAGAACTAGGAAGCTGTTTGCCTGTGTATATATGTTTTATGTCCGCTTACCTGCTTTGTCCCAAGTTTTTTCTCTGGCTGGGGCATAAGTTCTCTTTGCTGGAAATACTCTGTATTTTAAGAAAGCGTATGTATACTCTGAAGCCTTTCTCTCAGTGGGATATGTAATGTGATTACATAAAGATCCCTCTCCTCTTCTCATCTGTTTAGTGTCACAAAACTTGTGGGAACATATCTCCGAGGCCATATCCCTCTGTCAAATTTTGTTAAAATTGAGGATTGTGTTCCAAAGCTATTGGAGGGGATAACAGCATGAAGTTGTACTCCTCATTTCCTTGGGATCAAGGAAAAAAATCAATGTTACATATCTCTGTGACAGAAAAACAATGTCATTACAAAGTTTCACTGCTAGGTTTGTAGTATCTGCGAATTATGTTATTGCTGGTTTTGTGTTACTGGACATTTGTTTAGGTGGAACAATGCAGGATTTGCTACTTGGGCTTCATGAGCTATATTTTTGAGACACTGTGGGTAATGCACTATACAGCTTTTGTCACATCATTGGAATTAGGGGGGGAAAAGGAAACTTTGCAAACAAAACATTGATTAATACTGAACACTAGTCTTTTCAAGTCTCTGATGGTTAAACAGGACATGCCACCACAAGTGGTTATGGAGGAAAAGATATTCCTTCTTTGGTTTTTCTTTTCAGGTGAAATATTACATCTGACGATTCAGTCAGTGAGGAGAATCACTCAGAACAGATGCAAAATATGAAGTCTCTCAATTATTTTTGTCTGTCTGTTTAGTAATTATAGATTTTGGTTTCAAACCTAAAGTTTTAAAAATCTCGAACATTAAGAGATTTTCACTTCATGAGAATGCGTTAGCTACTGGGGAAAATGGATAAATGAGGATACCCTAAGAAATGCCATCAACATTCTCTTTCCAGCTGTCACAGTTACAGTTTAACTTGGTGTAGCTTGTGAGTGCTATGTCTCTGTTTTACTAATTTTGTGGTGATAATATCTGTTCTCCATCCAATTACTGCATTTTCTTTATTATCTCTTTGCAGCTCAGCATTTGAGTTACTTTCCTTTTCTATCCTTGTTCAAGCTACCAGGAAGACCTTCACAAGACTAAATTAGGCAATTGATAGAGTCACGTATTAGATTATGTTACCCACTAAATTGCACACAGTACAGGTTTCCTTTTGACCATGAAGACAAAGTGATGATGCATAGCTGCTTTGCCTATGTTTGTGGAATATCTAACTTTATTTTACATTGGTGGAAATGATCCATTGCTCTGTTGCAGGGGTGGAAATGTTTTGCCGGATACAATTTTCCTATTCTTACTAAGGAAACGATAATGGCTTTTTAACAATGCAAACAAAGAGCATCAGAATAATGATAATCCTCTCAATATTTGACAAATTACATATGTTTAACTTCTTACAATTACAATGAAAGCACTGGTAGAGCTTAATATCACTAAACAACAGTTCTTTCTATATTTCTATCAAAAAAAACCACCCAAGTATTTTATAGATTTTTTCTCCTGGATCCTAAATTTCCTAAAGATAATAATTTAAAAGAGACATGTAAAATTGTGTGCATAAAACTCTTTTTGCTTTTCATTGTGTGAGTTCTAGGAAAGATGGCTAAATAATCTTGACAGCTGTTTTTGAAACTTGAATTTTGTGAACCACTGTGACTTAGTATCAGTCATCATATATACAAAGATTCAGTTTTAGAAAATACTTCATTGTAAGGTGTTTTTCCTTAAAAGAAACACTGGAGGCAAATAAGGTATTTTAAATTGATTGTTTTATGTTCATAAGTTCTCTGGACTCAGGACTGCTGACCAGTACATTTCGGTTTATCATATTTCGTGTACCTAAGGGGCAAATCCTTTCCAACAACTAAGCTCTCCTCAGTGGAATTAAAGAAGGAATACTCGAAGAATATTAAAGAACAAAACTCCAAGACCACACTTGAAAGTCAAAGGTGCCTATGCATTTAAGGAAATAGTGGTGCATCAGCCAATAATACAAATGTACTGGTATATTTATTTAAAAATAAAACTGTGCTAGTCCTTTTCTTGGGGGTTATCAGTGGCTTGTGCTTTCTTTCATTAGCTGCTTATATTTGCATAGGAGTAGTCTCAGCAGCTTAAAACACTTAATATAATAAACCCTTTTCTAAGGGACTTCAATGTTTCTCTTAGCCATTTTATTTTGTGAGGGTTCAAACAGAAGTAAATGTTTGTCGTTTCTAATGGCTAATGCTGGTTATTATTCTGGCTCTTGTATTTATTAGGTGATTTCCAGAACAGAATTCCCAACTTTTAGGAGATCTTCCTCAAAAAAAAAAGCTTTCAGTCTTTGCTGCAAAAGAAATTTTAAAATTTCTGAAGAGGTCACACATTTTGGGTTAGCTTCACTGTTTTGGTACTTGGCTGTTCTTCAGAATAAACTCTCAAATTCTTTCTTAATTTTTTCAGTTCTGTGCCCTTAGTGAACCTCATGATAAGCTCGAGTGTTTGTCACATTTTTAACCCTATAACAAGTGGCCTTTTCCCCTGCACTGTTCAATTGTATTTGCTCTAGTGAGTTCACCTCATTATATTATTTTCCTATTCTCTAGTAAGGATACTTTTCCTCTGCATGTGTTTTCTCTGTCTTACTATTATCTGCAGCCTGTGACTTTTCTAATTACTGATCAGAGTTGACACAGCGTTGGTAAGGTGTAGACTTCTGTGTCACTGTTCAAGCTGCAACAGCATTCAGTTGCTGCAGTCAGTGATTTATATGAGTGGGTGGTGCCAAGTTCTCTTTTGTTTGTACTTGCAAACAACTGGAAATCAATTGCATTTCTTGAGCCTTTTGGTGGATAACACTGGTTGTTTTCTCTGTAATTGTTGCTCCAAGTGCTGCTTTGGTTTGAGTCTGCCTTGGAACTATATGGGCGATTCTGTCTCAGATGTTTGGGGTTTTTTTGAGGCATTTTAGATCCAGTGTCTGAGGTTCCGTTTTAAGAAGAGTAATATCACTACTTTTACTCATTACCTTTTCATCATACTAAACAGAGTATCCAAAAAACTAACCTAAAACACCTTTTCTTCTCCGCTTTGATAGACAACTCATTTGCACTAGGACTGTAAGACTGACTGACTGTTTCATCTGAGATTAGTCACAAATTTCTCTTGAATTTTGACTTTGCTTTATGTTTTATTGGAAAACATCTTTCTCATCTCTCATGTTTTTGCCAAGGCAAGTATTCATCCGATTTCTTCAGTGCAGTCTTAGTTAATTCATGCAGTGGAAAAAAGCTAAGAAATCACTTCAACATAACAGCTGCTTCTGAATCAGTTATTGCCGGAAACTGGGTACCAACAAAAAGGTAACCTCTGTCTGCAGCTGTACAGAGAAGCCATACTGAAATCTCCTGCAGCTGTTTTCCATAAACATGCTAAGTTTTGCCTCTGCTGGCATCTTTGACTTGTCAATTCTTCACCTCACAATTTTCTTACTTTTTTGTTTAACACAAAACCAAACTAGTGGCATGATGGAGACATACTCTATTTAAAGTACTTACCCAAATTTGACTTTGTTCTGTCTCTGGCTCCATTGCGCTGTTCATAACAGAAAGTTTCACAGCTTTACTCATTCTGCATGAAGTTCAGACAAAAGGGATAAAAAGGGGTGTAAGCATGTGTGCGTGTGAGTGAGTGAATGTAAGTTTGTGGTAGAGGGTGGGGAGGAAAAAAAGTTGTAAATGAAAAAAGATGTTTGTAATGTCAGTGCTCATTTTAGATAAGTAGGGTTAACAAAGCTTCATGTGATCTAGCTTTCCTAAATAGCTGGTCATAATATTGAAATATTCTGGGTGTTGATGGATTGATCAGAATGTGCTGTTTCACTAAGTGTGCAGTAAAATGTCCATAGTGTGTGTTGTCTGCAAAAGCTGCCAAATTGTTCCTTGTGTGTTGCTAAGACACAAGACTTTTGCTGCTTGTTTTAAATGGAAAAACAAGTGGACAGGTTCTCCATTATACATGGTTGGCATTTAGGGAAGGATGTAGCTTTATAGTTGTGCTGATGGCTATGGTTGTGTCCTAGAGAGGAAGATGGACTGTGTTTAGCTTGCTGTTTAACAGGAACATGAAACCTTGTCTGAGTGAAAAATGTTGATGGTTTTATTGATAGGGCTCAGTAAACTGTAAAGTATATGCTGCCATCCATTCTATATACTATAAATTCATGCGTTACCTTAATTAGTTTAAAGCCATACTCTCACTTGTATTTAATTTTCCCAAACTTGTTTCAGCTAGTTTTAGTTTTTCAATTACTTCCCTTGGATATTTGTGGCAGTTGAGAGAATTTAAAAATTATTCATTATTTTCATTTTTGCGAATAGGTTAAATATTGATTTCAGTATTAAAAAACAGAACCAAAATTGCTGAAGGAATCTTATACAAATATACTCTTTCAAAGCAGTATATCTTACATACAGAATTTGTGTTGAGAGAACATGGTCAATGAAATAAAAAGATGCCTGCAAAATACCAGGCAGTGAATTCAATTGTCTTGTAATTGTCTTTGCAACGTGACACTGTAGAGATCAAAGGTGTCAATGGTTCAAGAAGGGATTAAGTAAATTAATTAAGGATGGGATTCCTAAACTGTGTCCTGAGCTCTGGGAGGTAGATTTTATTTACATTTCTGTCTGTGAATCGTTCTGCAGCCAGAGAATGGTCTCTCTCCCCAGACACCTTATTGCGGCCTTTCAGTACTTAAAGGGGGCTTATAAGAAAGATGGGGACAAACTTTTTAGCAGGGCCTGTTGCAATAGGACAAGGGGTAATGGTTTTAAACTAAAAGAGCATAGACTTAGACTGGATATGAGGAAGACATTTTTTACAATGAGGGTGGTGAAACACTGGCACAGGTTGCCCAGAGATGTGGTAGATGCCCCATCCCTGGAAACATTCAAGGTCAGGGGACGGGGCTCTGAGCAACCTGATCTAGCTGAAGATGTCCCTGCTTATTGGAAGGGATTGGATGAGATGATCTTTAAAGGTCCCTTCCAACCCCAACTTTTCTACGATTCTATGAAACTACAAACAACCTCCTGGACATTGCTGAATATGTGGTAAAATTGGTTTGGACCTGCAAAAATGTAGATAACTGAAACTGTCAGCAATTGCTGACTCATTTTACTGAAATGGTTTTTTGTCTGACACACCTGACCTTCATTTGTCAGAATATTGACTTGGGTACAAAAGTTTTTCAAGCTCTGGTTAAAAGCTCTATATTATTTTATTTGATTTTAGAAAAACAGTATCTTACCATGCTTAACTTAGACCATCACAGGTTTCAAAGAAAAAAAGACATTATTTTGGCAAAAACCCTATTTTAATTAGACAGATAATTGAATAAACAATAATTAAAATGAGGAAAAGCTAAGCTATCTATTTTAAAGTATTATGGATTACTGTAATAATAAAAAGAAACAGTAGATAAATAGGTAAAATGAAAACATCAATCACTTATTTTCAGGTTTTTCATAACTTCAAACAGCTTACATATAGAAATTCAGATTTATGGTAATAAAAGTCTTATCACAGTTTGTGTAAGAGACAAACTGTACAATATAATGGGCATTTAAACCAAAATCTTTAATCAGCACTGTAATTGTTAGTGTTATTATAATACAATTTTATTAAACCTCATTTCAGGGTTAGGTTTACTGTGCTTCCTCACTGAAGAAAATTCCTTCAGCTGCTGGATTTGGCTGAATAGGTCTAGTGCTTTTTCTAGAATCATTTACTTCAAATGGTCTCTGGAAAGTGCTCTAACCCATTTGGCAGGAGCTCCCTCCTTCTCTTATTGCAGCTGTTCAATTTTGTATAAATAATTAAATATTCATTTGAAAAGGTATTGGCACTCAAGGGCTGCCCCTGCCAGCTGAGTGCCCTAACCCCAAAGCTATAGACTCACTTTCATGCTCTCTATTTGTTCCAATGAATATTTCAGTGTTTCATGTAAAATTAAACAGCTTGAAGAGGACTGACTTTGAGAGGTCTGTTGCAGCATGGTGAAAATATTCTTCCTGTCGTGTAAAAGGGGCAGAATGAAGTTCATAATGGGGACATTAGATACAAGGTGTATTTGAACAAAAGTCATCTCACACCCCATGTAAGAGTCATAATTGCTGTAAACTCAGATGTAAGAGAAAGTACCATCGGTTTCATGCTACTCTTTACTGTTTGGTGTTGTTGTGTTTTTTTTACCCAAAGTCCCCTTGTCATTACTTTTTTTCAGAAGTAGCAAACTGAAATACTTATTGATTTGTTGAAAACTTGAAAACATTTTACTGCTTGTAGAAAAAGGAAGATTTCTTGTTTTATTCAGAGACTATAATTCTTATGTTATGGATTGATGTCCTACTGCCTTCTAACCTGCTATTGAAAACTGTCCCCAGCCAGGCATCAAGAGCAGGAGAGATGGGAGTTTATCCATTCATCTCTCCAGTGTATGAATTCAAAACTGCCAGGGAGCTTGTCAAGTGCCCAATAATATCTTCCATGAGTGAAATTAAGAAGAGAAATTAAGTACGAGAAAATACTGTGGAAAGTTCCAAGTGTAATCACAAAAACATAGAATAAAATGTTCAGGTGTTTTATTTCCCCATTGCTAGTGTTCTGCCCAAGCTGTCCGCAGTGTTTTGTTCCTGTCCTGTGGTGCAACAGAAAAATAGAAGCAAGAGGGGTAACAGCTGAAAAAATAAATCACATTAGCTAAGTATCAAAAAATAAAATTCGGGAAGATTTAGTGGGAAGTGTTATTTAAATTTTGAATTTAAAAAGCCAATCATATCTTTATGTCATCTGTAGTTTAACCTTAGCTATTTGTGTGTGTGGCTATATACAGACAGATATGTCCACAGTTATAAACAACTCTCTGGGTATTTCTTCCTGTTAGTTTCTCACATTTTGGAAAATCAGTACTTTCCACTTTTCTAAGCTTTTTGTCTACTTTTACTTTCAAGTTAGTTAAGTGCATTCTTCTAAGAATAAAGGCAAATGTAAAAAAATTCCTACTCATAAGAACCAAGCATACCAACACTATAGTTGAAAGTGTGTTTTGGATGAGGATTTGATTTCAACAAGATCAGTTGCTTCATAAGTGCATGTTCCCTCTCTTGGAGTACATGAACACTTGTTTTTTTCCGCCTTATGAACAATTTCTTAAAGAAGAAATGTCAGAAGATAAGTACTTGATATTTTAATTTAAAATGTCTCCTGATGCCTCTGTTGTGGACTTCTAAGGTCAGTGAGACACTCTTGTAGATGTCTTAGGACCTTGCAAAGTGTGAATAAAACAGCATGACTACTCCTAAAGAATCTGTTTTGATCTGATACCATTTTCAAAGATGTAAATAATAAAAGATGTAAGGTGTGGAGTCCTGTCTGGACGAAAGGGGACATAGCTTGGTGCTGTTGAGCAACCCAGGTTCCGATCCGGAGGTGAGCCTTGAGAGCGGCGCATACGGAACCCTGTTGGGAAGCTAGAGCGACGAGCTCGGGACACTGGAGCAGGGGGACTGTCACGTCGCCGTTTCCTGCCATGCTGTCGTTTCCTGCCACAGCACTGCTTCCGCATCGAGATGCAGCTCTGCACCAATCACAACAAGTTGCAGTAGTTTTGCCTATATATGGTTAGGGGTCTAACCAATCAGATGCTGTAATTGCTTTGCTATATAAACCTTGTTTTGCTGACTAATAAGGGTTGAATGATCAATACTCATATTGGGGTGACATCGTTACAACGGATCCGTAACCCACGCCAACAGTAAGGTAATGGAAAATCACACTCAATATTTGAAACTATTTGCATCTGCACTTGTTTGCCTTTTCTCAGGTATTTTTAGCTGAGGGCATCAAATCTATTGGGTATTTAACCCTGATGATAAGTATTTTTTTCAAAAATACTAGGGCCAATGCAGCCGCAGTATAGGCGGGAATGGTATGCTAAACTGAGCAGCCCTGATGAGGAGTTGACATCTCTCTTAGTAAATCTGTATTGGTGAGCTGGATGTTCTATACTGAATGCTGTAGTATTTTTTCCCTTAAAGTAGAAGACTGGCAGCCACAGTTTCTGGGATCTGCTCTATATTTTGCCATCTGTCCTTGGTGGACTTCAGTTTACATATTTTCTAATAATTTATACTTAGAATACTGTAGAAGATTTGACGAAGCTCAGCCTCAACACTTTGAAGTTATGAGAAGCAAAGATGTACATCAGAGTGCTGCGTTAGTATTACAAGGTAGAATTATCTTGATTTAAAAAAAATAGCATGTTTCTGTGTCTCTAGATACTATCTGCAGTTCACTGTGAAAGCTTGCTGATTGTGATCCTGTATGTAAATGAAACCTCTCTGTTTGTTTCTGTAGTGAATTAATTAATACTTGTCTTTCTCACTTCCATTGAGCTAAATTTATCTCACTATTTTCCCATCTTCTCTGGAGAAATCTGAGGAAGAAAGGGGTATTCTTTCTCTGAAATGGTCCTCCCAAGCCTGGTTAACTGGAGGTGAGGAAGACTGAACATCTGAAGTTTTGAGGCTGGTGAAGTTACTGTATAGCTTTTTACTTTTCCTGAGGTGTACTGTCTTTAAAATGGAATTCTCAGCCCTTTATGTTCACAAGTCTCTGCATACAAAACTCAGAGGTGGATTTTTTCCATTCCTTTGGACTTCTTGTAGTCCTTTCTGCCAGGGCAAATGGGTATAAAAAACTAATGATGTCATTTTACACACTGTGCATGGCATATTCAACACTTTTTAAAGCACTTGCTTAAAACAGTGTGGTGTAATTTTGTTTCTTGAATGCAATGAATTGCAGAGGCACAATGACAGATTTCTAAGATGCATATCAGTAAGATTTAGTTAATTGCCTGATGATGGCTTCTTAAAAGCAATTAGGCCACAGTTGTCTTTAAATAGTGTACTGACCTCCATATGCAAGCTTAAGGTCCATAAATGTATTTCATAATTATCTTTTCACTAATCAAGGAAAAGTATTATTGAAAAGATTCCAATTTAGAAATATTCATAAATAATTCAGATCTCAGCCTATCAGACTAATTTCCTTGGGGTCTTTTTGTGGTTTGTTGCTGTGTTCTTCAATTGAACATAGTCATAGGAGAGTAAACTTCAGATTTCTTCACCTCCCATGTAGCAAACCTTTGCCTTGCCTTTTAAAAATTTTTGTGAACAAAAGTGGTGTCTACAAATACTAAAGAGTGAGGCGGGGTAACGGGAGTACTGAAAAGTATGTTTTCTGTTGTTAAAATTGTGATGTTTGTGAAAGTTAAGGGAGCAAAATTTTCTTTTTACTCTGTATGATGCTGGAATGGTGTATGTTAGTGTTGGTACCTGTTTAGCACTATCCAATCATCTGTATTTAGGTACGTTATCCAAGTACTTGTCTATTTGCATTTACAGACTGTAGGCAAGTTAACTCTTTAAGCTAGAAATGCTTTGATCTGTTGGAAAAAAACATCTTCAGAGGAAAAGGGAGGCATGGGAACCCTGTTCAGCATAGCTGGCTGCAGCAGTTCCTACTTCAAAGTCCAGAAAATCATGAGGTGATATTTTTCTGTTCAACAGATTTTTCTGCCCATTAACAGCCAATTTATTTGAATCTACTGTGTGCTACTGGAAGTGCTAGCTACCAGCATATGTGTTTCAGGGAACAGAAAGAAACTCTTCTTTTAAAGTCTGTTTTCATCTCTTGTCAATGTCTCTCCCATAGGCTTAGGTTTGGAACTAAGTGAGCACAGCTTTCCCTCAATGCAGTCTTAGGTGTTTTCTTTTGAAATATGACAACTACACCTAGATCAACTAAAATTACTATTTCATATCCCTTAGACCTCCTGTCCTAATTCAGCTCCATTTTGCAGGCTCAAGTTCCTGTTCATCTCATTCTCAAGAAATTGCAAGTAAAATTTGGTCTTTCTGTCTGCTATCAGGTGGGATATATGCAGTGGTGACACCTACAAAGTAAATGTCTGGAGTTTCAGAATCATAGAATCATTTAGGTTGGAAAAGACCTTGAAGATCATTGAATCCAAGCATAAACCTTAATGCTGCCAAGTCTACCACTAAACCATGTCAGTAAGTGCCACATCTACATGCCTTTTGAGCACCTCCAGGAGTGGCGACTCAACCACTTCCCTGGAAAGCCTGTTCCAGTGCTTGATGACCCTTTGGTGAAGAGATATTTCCTAATATTCAATATAAACCTCCCCTGGTGCAACTTGAGGCCATTTCTTCTCGTCCTATCACTTGTTGCTTGGGAGAAGAGACCAACACCGACCTCGCTACTACCTCCTTTCAGGTAGTTGTAGAGAGCGAAAAGGTCTCCCCTCAGCTTCCTTTTCTCCAGACTAAACCCCAGTTCCCTCAGCTGCTCCTCGTAAGACTTGTTCTCTAGACCCTTCACCAGCTTTGTTGCTGTTCTTTGGATACACTCCAGCACCTCAATGTCCTTCTTGTAGTGAGGGGCCCATCCAAGTGAGGGGATGCTGTTAGCATTCTTTGCTACCTGGGAACACTGCCAGCTCATATTCAGCCAGCTGTTGACACCACCAGGTCCTTTTCCACCAGGCAGATTTCCAGACGTGCTTCCCTGAGCCTGTAGCGTTGCATGGGGTTGTTGTGACCCAAGAGCAGGACCCAGCACTGATCCTTGTTCATACAGTTGGCCTTGGTCCATCAATCCAGCCTGTCCAGATCCCTAAATTTCTTTATTTAGAAGATAAAAAAGGCTCTAGATAGTAATAAACTGGCACTTAAAATATTATTAACTCTGGAAGTTCCAAATTTCTAAGAGTTTTGAGCCACACAATTGCTAATTTCTTCTCTCCTATTTTTAAAGCTCTTATTTGGCACAAACACTGAAGAATAAACCATAAAAGCGTTACCAGTATTTGTGAAACTTTTTTTTTCTTTCTTGTTATTGAATAAGACAAGATTTATTTTACTGTCTGAAGATCAAAAAATGAGAAAACATTTTGATAACTGAGGAAGACAAGTTTTGATACTGCGTAGCCAGCATTGAAGTCACACTGTGAATTGACAGAATCTCCTTTGCACTTGACAGCTTTCATCACATTAAGGAAAAGAACCTCTCAGCAGTTTCAGATCAAGATTTTGATCTCACTTCCATTGGTGGAAACTCACAGCAATTCCACAGAAGTCTTTAATCCTTTAAGCCAGAATATCTTTATAGTGTTGTTATACTCTGTATTTATTTTGGCCTAAGGGGTTCCACCCACATGTAGAGCTCCCTACCAAAGGGTTGTTGATAGCAAACCTGTCTATAACAAGGAAATAACCAAGACACAGATAATACCACATTGTGGGTGGGGAAGCGGAAAGGACAAAAAAACCTAAAACACCCGTATACCATCCCCTCCAGAATAAAACAGCCACCCAGAATTATCAACAGCTTTGCCATCTGGCTAACTACAAGAGCTTCCCTCCGAACACGGCACAACCTTGATTCAGATGCTTTCCTTTTAATGTCAGATGCTGGTAAATATTTGAAAATATTATCTCCCTCCCAGATTAATCGAGGAGGGTTGCTTCTTAAAATATGTATGCTGAGAATCAGTCTGAAATATTAAAGGAAAACTTATATCACGTAATATATTCTGACATCTGCCATGGTACTTGAGGGAAGGTGACAGAGGGAAGAAAAGTATTGCTTTAATCCAACATTTTTCCCGTTAAAAGGGAGATTTCAAAAAATTGTTATTATTAAAGTTATGATTTTATTAATCTGCCTTTTTACTAATGAATACTACAGGAAGAAGAGCAATTTTTACTTTCATTTAAATAATGACCTATACTGCTTGCATATGCATATTTTTTTAAAAATAGAAAGTCACAGTAGCAGGAAACACAGACATATTTTTAAGTACACTTTATTTCATCAGCTTTGATGGTAAGAAGACTTTTCTTTCCCATATTGGAAGCATGGAAGTTAGGAGAACACATAAAGTGTTAATAGCTGATTAGAGCTTTATTCCATACTTAAGGCTATCTCCTGAAGGTTGTATCATGTACTTGGTTTTATTTTACATGTCCCTGATGCTCAGTTTTCCAAATAAAAGCCACTGGCACCAGCAGCTCTTTTCAGAATAATTAATTTTTTCCTCCTTGAATACATGGAGAAAGGTACAATTACTCAATAGTTCTGCCCACCAATTACACCGTCTTTTTCTCTCCTCTCATTTCTGTCAGCAGGAGCTACTTGGAATTGGTTGCTCCCCGTAATGGTTAGTTAGGGTGACGGCACACTTCGAAATACAGCCGCAAATCCATTTTCTGATCATTAGCATTCTGGGAAGGGCATGATCTTACAGAGGCAAAAGCAGAAAATAAATTTCTGATGGAAACACCAAGCACTAGAGAGATGCAGAGAAGCAAAACCAACGTTTTTTTCATGTATCGGAGCCCTAAGAAGTCATTCTTTGCCTGTTACCAGTCACCCGTGGGACAATATAAAGAACTTGGTTTTTTTCAGTCAATCAATTTTTATTTCTTCATGTACTATTGCTGAAGTAAAAAAAAATACAAGTTTCTGATGAAAGGTTTTTCTTGTGGAAGGCAACTACCTAAATCGGAGAACAGAGAAGTGCAATAGAAATTTGTAATCATCAGAAATTCGCATGAGAGTCCCCCATAATTTTACAGGGATCAATAGTAAGAGGAGGAAATGGAAACACATCAGTACAGACCGATAACCAGGACTCCAAGAAACTACTGTCTTTCCAAAGGAATTTCCCTCTCCTCTCTGTTCATCTTTCCCATCAAGCCCTGGTTTCCCTGTTGATTCAGAGTTTTGAGATTCTGCTAATGGGAATTTTACCAGACTAAGCATTTAATTGATTTTTACCTTCAGTATTGTGTAGCACAGTCTCCACATGAGGGAAATTAAGAACTGACAATTCCATGTGCTGTTCTACTTATCTACTATATTCTTTGCTCTTCTGCTTCATTCTTTTCACACAATGTATTTATTACTTTGCTCAACACACAAAGCTTTTTCCCAGCTACATCAGAGAAAGCCAACAGAACAAATACTATTTAAGCCCCCAAACGTCTGGTAAAACTGTAGGAATAATAGGAGTAATGGTAAGTCTCATTACATGAAGATGAAAGAAGGAAGAACTAAGGGCTTGAACAATCATCATCTTGAGCCCAAGCTATTCTGCTAAGACCTTGCAAGAGCCTTAGCCCCCTAATGGAAGTGAGGAAATAAATTCATTCGGATAATAACACTCACAATTCTGTACAAGAATTTAAGCCGTTTAGAATAAAAGCACTATCTCAATGCATGCCAGGATTGTGACAGGTTTCTGTCCTCTCTTACAGGCCAGAATGTCACAGTTAATTGCTACTCATAAAGTGTACAATCTTTATGCTTTCATCAAAAAGAAGGTCTTGGAAATTAAATTGAAAATAATTTCATATACACCAAAGACATCTTTGTTTATAGAATGCCTTAACAAAAATCCAGTGTATGCACAGACTTATTGAACAGTTGATAAAGAAGACACACCTGATACTCTAATAAACCCTTAAATCTTGTTTCCATTGATGTGTTGCTATCTGATTAAAACCTGTGAAGTACAAAGCAAAAAATATGAATATTAAAGCTTCTCCAGTACTCAGGAATATTTTGCATAAGAAAGTAACCATACTAATTGGAAACACTTTTCATTTGAATTGAGTGCACTGCAGCATGCTATCAAGCAAAGAGCTTGAAGATATCTGAAGTACTGTCCAGGAAAAATGAAGAGTCCAGTTACTTGATATACTTTAATTGTAATCTAAATTTTCCTCTCAATCAAAACCTTTGAACAACTCAATTTAATTTATACTCATTTGACATTCTGAGCTGTGTGTTGATTCATTTTCAAACCATAGAATCTAGGACAGAACATACTGTACAATGGGCACGCACATTCTTTTTTAGAATACTGGAAAGATCCCTTGAAAATAAGATCAGGCTGTGTGTTCAGACTGAGGTTTCTCCATAGGCGTTCCATTCTCTTTTTGATATCTTTGGAGATTTTAAGGGGTTGATTTTTATGGTAGAGATGTGGCAAATAGTACATTGCTGATTGAATTTATGTCATAAATAAGCTTTGCAAAGCTGAACATAGAGGGAAAAGAAGTGGCATTAATCACCTGTCTTTGTTTAAACATCTCCAGTTTTTTGAGCAAGATTTCTTGTTCTGAATTTAGTATGTAACTCATCCTAACAAGAATTTCTAGATATGCATGTTAATCAGATTATTACCTATATTGATTTACATAAGACATAGAGAATAGAGGCTTAACATAGTTTAACCTGATGCATTAAAATATGACATTTGGAATAAAAACCAGAACAGTATCTTATTTTTTTTGCATATAGATATGTCATGACATGATACGAGACAGCCAGCATGGCTTCACCAAGGGCAAGTCCTGCCTGACAAACCTAGTGGCTTTCTATGATGGTGTGACTAGATCAGTAGACAAGGGAAAAGCTAAGGATGTGATCTATCTGGACTTCTGTAAAGCCTTCAACACAGTCCCTCACAACAACTTTCTCTCTAAAATGGAGAAATATGGATTTGATGGGTGGACTGTTTGGTGGCTAAGCAAATGGTTGGAAGGTTGCAGGCAGAGGGTAGTGATCAATGGCTCGATGTCCAAGTGGACGCTGGTGACAAGTGGTGTCCTTCAGGGGTCTGTACGGGGACTGGTGCTGTTTAACATTTTCATCGACGATTTAGCGAGATTGACTGCACCCTCAGCAAGTTTGCAGATGACAGCAAGCTGAGTGGTACAGTTGACACACCAGAAGGACGAGATGCCATCCAGAGGGACCTGGACAAGCTTGAGAAATGGGCCTGTGTGAACCTCATGAGGTTCAATAAAGCGAAGTGCAAGGTATCTGGGTCAGGGCAACCTCCACTATGAATACCGGCTGAGGGATGAGGGGATTGAGGGCAGCTCAACTGAGAAAGACTTGAGGGTACTGGTGGATGAAGAGCTGGAAATGAGCCACCAGGGTGCGCTCGCAGCACAGAAGGCCAACTATATCCTGAGCTGCATCAAGAGAAGCATGGCCAGCGGGTCGAGGGAGGTGATTCTGCCCCTCCACTCTGGTGAGATCCCACCTGGAATCCTGCGTCCAGCTCTGGAGCTTCCAGCACAAGAAGGACATGGAGCTGTTGGAGAGGGTCCAGAGGAGGTCCACAAAAATGATCCAAGGGCTGGAGCACCTCTCCTGTGAGGAAAGGCTAAGAGAGTTGGGGCTGTTCAGCCTGGAGAAGAGAAGACTGCGGGGAAGACCTTATAGCTGCCTTCCAGCACCTCAAGGGGGCCCGTAGGGAAGATGGGGAAAATATTTTCAGCAGAGCTTGTTGCGATAGTACAAGGAGTAATGACTTTACACTGAGGGAGGGTAGATTTAGACTTGATGTAAGGAAGAAATTTTTTACGATAAGGGTGGTGAAACACTGGCATAGGTTGCCCAGAGAGGTGGTCGATGCCCCATCCCTGGAAACGTTCAAGGTCAGGTTGAACGGCGCCCTGAGAAACCTGATCTGGTTGAAGATATCCCTACTCACTGCAGGGGGGTTGGTCTAGATGGTCTCTAAATGTCCCTTCCAACCCAAAGCATTCTATGATTCCATGATTATATATCCTCAAAAAGAAGGAAAAATACATTCAATTAAGCATTAAGCCTGAAATTGATAGCAATAATATTATTAAAATTAATATATATATTTAAGAGAAAATAATTATAATGTTTTTACCTCATTGAGAAATAACTTTACAGGAATCAATTAATGTTATTTTCAGAGCTAGTTCAAAGGTTCTCAGTAATGTGACCAAAATTGAATTTTGCCAGCTCTAAAATAGGAACCAGTGAGAAAACAATCTATAATCACACGGTGCCTTGTCCAGAAAAGAGAAAAAGCAGAGCTAGATGGAGTGCCTTGGTCAATGAGAGAGGAGGCAAAGTGGTGATTTTTGATTAGAAGAGAATTTCCCCCCTGTGTTTCTTTTTGTAGAAAAGTGAAGTGGCTATCCAGGCCACAGTCATTTTGCTTCCCTGCTTTGCTGTGTCTAGAAATGTCTCTATTTGCTCCTATAATTTGCAAATGCAATATTCGCTATGCTGTGTGATTCAGAACCTGCTACAAATGAGGAAGAATCATAGCATATTTCTGTTGACAGACAGACATACACACAGAAAGACACAATACACTAATTTATAGGCCCAATGTGACTGTTCTTTACTTTAAATTTCTTTCATATAAAGCAAAAGAAAAGAAATTATTTCATTTCTTTTTTTAACGTAAGGTATTTATTTTTTTAGCTTGTCCCTCATGTTTCTGAGAGTTTGGTTTCTGTTTTGTGTATTCCAGGTTCCTTAACATTTCAAACAATAGAAATTAGATGGATAGAAGAAAAGTTATTGTCACATGAGAGTTCTATCTACTAAATATGTTGAACAAAACTAAAGTTGCCCCAAAATATAAATTTTCAAAAGTTGAATGAAAAATGAACTAGAAAATATTTGTTATGAGTTAGATGTTATTTACTTAAAAAGTATACTCCTTCAATCACTAGTTGAAAGCAAAAGATTAACTGTTCTGTACAAGTAGTTCACTGATGTTTCATAACAAAGAGAAATTATTTTTATGTGAAATAAGTTAATTTCATTTGTGTTCCATAACACAGCTTTATGAAGTATGTATTTGTAAAAAATGGTGCTAATGGGCAAGTTCATTAACCAAAGAGTTATTGACTGAATTGATTTTTAGCTCTCAAAATACACTCTTGCATAGGTGCCTGAAGAACACCTTATTGACAGCGCAGTATGGTGTTCTGTTGGTGCTGGTGATATATATTAAGACTTTCAGAGATGTCTTCCCTGCTGTTATTCACATATGAAGTAAATTTTCCCATGCTTGACTGCTGTTTTCTAACATAATAATACAGTTCTATAACAGCCAGCAATCTTTCACGTATGTTCCTCGATTTTTACAACACTGTATTTGAGCACTTTTCACATCTGATCTGTACACAAGGTAAAAGCTTAGAAGACCTTTTTACTTGTCATTTCAGCTGATTGTTAACTCCTTTTAAAGAGTTGTTTTCTGGTAAAGCTTTAGTATTTGCTTCCTTTTTAACAAATTTTCATTGTTGTACTGTTCCCTACCTTTTAAAATATTTTTGTGTCTCTTCCACAGCTTGTTGAGGTAGTTCAGACACTTTTTGTTTGTTCCTCCAAACAAGTAGCCTTTGCCTGGCATTTTTTTAGTAAATATTTACATAAAAGTTTAGCAGAGTCTCTTGTCAATAGGCTGAAAGCGAAGGTAGATTTTGGTTTATGAAGTGATAACCTCTTTATTGTCTTTCAAGAGACAAAATCAATCATTGTTTTCTCTTAGCTATATTAGTTGCAAGTTTTTCTCTTCCTATTTTAATGTAAGAAAAACATCATTTTCTGTGAAATAAAAGCCCTCTTAGTCAAAGAGAACCTATTGTTGATGAGCTTCTAGTTTGAAAATTTGTAACTAGCTACTACTAATTGGCTACTAATTCATATTACTAACATGCTACTGTTAACTAACAAGCTGTTCTAATTTATTGACAGATGTGTTTCCAATCTTCGAAATTTTAACACCACAATTTAGAAAAAACTGCCATGCCTTGTGTTGGTTATATAAACGTATTTTTATTTTTTCGCTTCATAATTCACTGATACAATAGTGTGTGTTCATTCTTCTCATAAGGTCTGGACCACTGTTTTGACTGTATTTTGAATAATTACCTTAAGTTTTCGATTTTTTGGTATTTCCAAAATTTAGAAACAGCATGGGTGCAAAAAATTCCCAGTGTCAATATCAATTAGTTAGGGTAAAGAAGAGAGTATTAAGAATTTTCTTCTGCCAGCTGGGCACTTCCTATATCATCTTCCCATTTTGCAGGTGCCACTGTGTAAAATAAGATGTAGAATTACAGACTTGAAGAAACAAATGTTTCAGGCTAAGGCAAGAGCAGAAGTGCCCTGATCCAGAAAACAAATTTTAGGTGTTTAGTTGGTGGGGTAGAGGACCAGTCACTTTGGTTCTGAGGGTCCTGCTTCAGAGGCTGCTTGCATGGTGCATGAAGATACCTTGTGGGTGTTTTGGTTTCGGCTGCCGCCGGCAACAAAAGCGCCACGCGGCCGCCCCTCCCCCCGCCGGCGTGCGGAGGAGAATGGAAGGAAAGAGGCAGAAACTGGTGGGTCGGGATAAGGGCAGTTTAACAGAACAGCAAACAGAGGGAAAACAGGAACAACAACGATACAAATAAGGAGAAAACACAACCACGAACCGTACAACAGCCGCTCTCCCGAAACCGGACCGGCGCTGCGCCCGCCCAAGCCGCGAGAGCGTTCCCGCCGCGCCGCTCCCCCCCCACCGGAACCCAGCGTGACGTCCCATGGTATGGAATACCCAGCTCTGTTTGGCCAGGTGGGGTCAGCCCCCACCCCCCGGCTGTGTCCCTTCCTGGAGTCTGGTGAAAATTAACCCTGTCCTGGCCAAACCCAGGACATTATCCACCCCTTATTCCATACCATCTACGTCATGCCCAGGTCCCCCATTGTCCAGTTGATCACCACCACTTCTCCTGTCTCCAGATATCATTCCTTTAATCTATGGATCATCACTCTAAAGTGTCCGTTGAGTTCATTTAATCCATGACTTCAGGCTCCATCTGTCGTTATGGTCTTCCGTGGCAGGGGAGGTGATGTGTGGTGATGGGCGGTCACTTGCTGCATCCGGAGCTCACGGCTGATGTATCTGGTGCGGCCCGTGCCCACAGTCTGCAGGAGATGTTGATCTTGATGAAGTTGCTGGATGCCAGTTGTTGAAAACCAGGTCCAGTTCCATCATCACCGTGCTCTGCTAGGTTTTCATTGAAAAAGTCCATCCTTCTTTAATCTGGACGATTCTTACTATGCTACTACTGGTACAACATATAACAATTATAACAGTGATAACAGACAGTGACAGGGTTATTTAACAACTAACTTTATACAATTTATTTATGGACTATTCTCGCCCAAAATTAAATCCCCATGAGGTACACATCGGAATTCCCCATCCTTCCGCATTACCCACCAGGTACACCCAGGTCCTTGAGCAAAAACAATCCCCCGGACGGGCTTGCCTTTGCCCGAGGCAGGACTAACCCAAACTGTCTTCCCTAACATGTTCCGCATGTGCACTACAGGGACTTTATCCCCTTCTACTGGGCGCTGAGGTTTTGACTGGGCAGGACCAGCCCTGTTGGTGGACCCTCTGGTGTTGACCAACCAGGTGGCTTTTGCTAAATGGGTATCCCAATTTTTGAAAGTCCCACCCCCCATTGCCCTCAAAGTGGTTTTTAGCAGCCCATTGTAACGTTCAATCTTTCCAGAGGCTGGTGCATGGTAGGGGATGTGATACACCCACTCAATACCGTGTTCTTTGGCCCAGGTGTCTATGAGGCTGTTGCGAAAGTGAGTCCCGTTGTCCGACTCGATTCTTTCGGGGGTGCCATGTCGCCACAGGACTTGTTTTTCCAGGCCCAGGATGGTATTCCGGGCGGTGGCATGGGGCACAGGGTAGGTTTCCAGCCATCCGGTGGTGGCCTCCACCATTGTGAGTACATAGCGCTTGCCTTGGCGGGTTTGTGGCAGTGTGATGTAGTCAATCTGCCAAGCCTCCCCATATTTATATTTTAGCCATCGTCCTCCATACCACTGAGGCTTTACCCGCTTAGCTTGCTTGATTGCAGCGCATGTCTCACATTCATGGATAACCTGTGCAATAGTGTCCATGGTCAAGTCCACCCCTCGGTCACGAGCCCATCTGTATGTCGCGTCTCTTCCTTGGTGGCCCGAGGTGTCATGGGCCCACCGAGCTATAAAGAGTTCACCCTTATGTTGCCAGTCCAGATCCACCTGAGCCACTTCAATCTTAGCAGCCTGATCTACCTGGTGGTTGTTTTGATGTTCTTCAGTGGCCCGACTCTTAGGGACGTGGGCGTCCACGTGACGGACTTTTACAGGCAACTGCTCTAGCCGGGCAGCAATATCTTGCCACAATGGGGCAGCCCAGATAGGTTTGCCTCTGCGCTGCCAGTTGTTCTTCTTCCATTGCTGCAGCCACCCCCACAAGGCATTGGCCACCATCCAAGAGTTGGTGTAAAGATAGAGCACTGGCCACTTCTCTCGACTGGCAATGTCTAAAGCCAGCTGGATGGCTTTCACCTCTGCAAACTGGCTGGACTCACCTTCTCCCTCGGCAGTTTCCGCGACTTGTCGTGTAGGGCTCCATACAGCAGCCTTCCACCTCCTCTGCTTCCCCACAATGCGACAGGACCCATCCGTGAACAGGGCATACTGTTTCTTATCTTCTGGCAGCTGGTTATACAGTGGGGCCTCTTCAGCACGTGTCACCTCCTCCTCTGGCGATGCTCCAAAATCTTTGCCTTCTGGCCAGTCCATGATGACCTCCAGAATTCCTGGGCGACTGGGGTTTCCCATTCGGGCACGCTGGGTGATCAGAGCGACCCACTTACTCCACGTAGCATTGGTGGCATGATGCGTAGAGGGGACCCTCTCTTTGAACATCCAGCCCAGGACCGGCAATCGTGGAGCTAGGAGGAGCTGTGCTTCAGTGCCGACCACTTCTGAAGCAGCTCGAATGCCTTCATATGCTGCCAGAATCTCTTTTTCAGTGGGAGTATAGCGGGCCTCGGATCCTTTGTATCCCTGGCTCCAGAACCCCAGGGGTCGACCTCGAGTCTCCCCTGGTGCTTTCTGCCAGAGGCTCCAGGTTGGGCCATTCTCCCCGGCTGCGGTGTAGAGCACGTTTTTAACATCTTGCCCTGACCGGACTGGACCAAGGGCTATGGCATGAACTATCTCCCGTTTAATTTGTTCAAATGCCTGTCGTTGCTCAGGGCCCCATTCAAAATCATTCTTCTTCCGGGTCACGTGGTACAGAGGACTCACAATTTGGCTGTAATTTGGGATGTGCATCCTCCAAAAACCCACAACACCCAGGAAGGCCTGTGCTTCCTTTTTGCTGGTTGGTGGAGACATAGCTGCTATTTTGTTGATGACATCCATTGGGATTTGACGGCGCCCATCCTGCCATTTTATTCCCAAAAACTGGATCTCTTGCGCAGGTCCCTTTACTTTACTTCGCTTAATGGCGAAACCGGCTTTCAGAAGGATCTGAACTATTTTCTCCCCTTTCTCAAAAACCTCCTCCGCTGTGTCGCCCCATATAATGATGTCGTCGATGTACTGCAGATGTTCTGGGGCTTCACCCTTTTCCAGTGAAGTCTGGATTAGTCCATGGCAAATGGTGGGACTGTGTTTCCACCCCTGGGGCAGTCGATTCCAGGTGTACTGGATGCCCCTCCAGGTGAAAGCAAACTGTGGCCTGCACTCTGCTGCCAAAGGGATGGAGAAGAATGCATTAGCGATGTCAATTGTAGCATACCACTTGGCTGCCTTTGACTCCAGCTGATATTGAAGTTCTAGCATGTCTGGCATGGCAGCACTCAGCGGTGGTGTGACTTCATTCAGGCCACGGTAGTCTATTGTCAGTCTCCACTCTCCAGTAGATTTTCTTACTGGCCATATGGGACTATTAAAGGGTGAGCGAGTTTTGGTGATCACTCCTTGACTCTCCAGCTGGCGGATCAGCTGATGAATGGGGAGAAGGGAGTCTCGGTTGGTACGATACTGTCGCCGGTGCACCGTTGTGGTTGCGATGGGTACCTGTTGTTCTTCAACCCTCAGCAACCCCACAACGGAAGGATCCTCCGAGAGACCAGGCAAAATGGACAGCTGTTTAATTTCTTCCGTCTCCACAGCAGCTATGCCAAAAGCCCACCGATACCCCTTTGGGTCCTTGAAATAGCCTCTCCTAAGATAGTCTATGCCAAGGATGCACGGAGCCTCGGGGCCAGTTACAATGGGGTGCTTCTGCCAGTCCTGCCCAGTGAGGCTCACTTCAGCCTCCAGTAGACTCAGCTCTTGGGACCCCCCTGTCACTCCCGAAATGCAAATGGACTCTGACCCTTTGAACTCTGATGGCATTAAAGTACACTGTGCACCAGTGTCCACTAGAGCTTTATACTCTTGTGGATCTGACGTGCCAGGCCACCGAATCCACACCGTCCAATAGACACGGTTGTCCCTTTCCTCCACCTGGCTGGAGGCAGGGCCCCTCTAATCCTCGTCAGAGAAATTGCTGCTCACCTGCTGTAAAAATGACTTGGAGGTCCCCTCCAGAGGATCGGAATCAAGGTCAAACTGTCTACCTGGTCTGGAGAGCTGGCTTTTGGAAACTGGGGCGGCATTTTTCCTAACAGAGTCCCCTTTTGTGATTGTTTTACCTCGCAACTCACGTACTCGTGCCTCTAGACTTGAGGTGGGTTTTCCATCCCACTTCCTCATGTCCTCTCCGTGGTCACGCAGGTAAAACCACAGGGTGCCCCGTGGTGTGTAGCCTCTGTATTCCCTCTCCTGAGCAGGGAAACGCTTGCCCCTAATAGCTGAGACACTGGCCCGTACAGGTGGGGAGTAGGACCTACTCTCTTTCATTTGTCGGACCTCCCGGGCCAGTTTCTCCACAGCTGAGACAAGGGAGGAAGAGAGACTTTCCTCATATTGGCGGAGTCTGACAGCCACCTCGTCCACTGTTGGTACGTCTTTACCTTTCCAGTTTACAACTGCCAGTGAGTTGGCATGCGAGGAGGGTGCACTCCGCACAAACTTCCTCCACATGGATTGTGAGCACTGGAGTTCATCTGGGTCTGTGGGTACCTGCTCATCGTCTGTGTCACAGTAAACCAGCTCCCGCACAGCTAATTCCCTCAAGTACTGAATACCCCTTTCCATATTGGTCCACTTGCCAGGATAGCATACAAAATCGTCACTGAAGGGGTACCTCTCCCTCACGCCCGACAGAAGTCTCCTCCAGAGGCTGAGGACTTGTTCCTTTTTCCCAATGGCCTTGTCAATGCCCCCATCCCTGGCCAGGGATCCCAGCTGCTTGGCTTCCTTGCCCTCTAATTCCAAGCTGCTGGCCCCGTTATCCCAGCACCGCAGCAGCCAGGTGGCAATGTGCTCGCCTGGGTGGCGGCTGAAATCTTTCCGCATGTCTCGCAGCTCGCTCAGGGACAGGGACCGGGTGATGATCTCTGTCTCTATCTCCTGCGATGACCCTGGCTCATCGTCATCCCTCCCAGAGCGATCTGCTCTCTTTGCGTCTTTCTTTAGTTTTACAGGGGCGACTGCTACGGGCACAGGTTGGTCATTGGGCTCAGCTGCGATGCCTGCGGCTGGAGCTGGGGCTGGAGCAGCTGCTGTGCCTGCCAGGGAAACCGAGGCAGACCCTGCAGCTGTGGCAGCGGCGGTGCCAGTCTGGGGGGCTGTGACTGCCTGCTGGGCTGGAGGGGCTGCAGGGCCGGCTGGGGGGGCAGCGCCAGTTGCAGCGCCTTCCGCTTCGCTTCCCCCCCTTTCCCCTTTAAGGCACTGAACAGTGTTGAACATGGCTCGGTAGGCGTGGGCCAGACCCCAGCACATTGTGGTGATCTGTGTCTCTCTGGAGTTCCCAGGGTGGCAGCACACTTTTTTCAGATATTTTACCAGATTATCCGGATTCTGTATTTGTTCAGGGGTGAGTTTAAAACACACCGGTGGTGCCCACTGCTCTAGACATCTGCCCATGCTGTCCCACACACCCAGCCACTCACAGCTATCCAGCCCCGGGGCAGGTCTCTGCAGGATGTTCTTAACGACTTGCTTAACCCTAAACAAAACCCAGAACCCGTTCAGCAGGCAGAACAAAAGGAGAGTGCTGGCCTGAGCATCCCACGGGTACTCGAAATTCTCAAAAGCAGTTAGGACCAGCCTGAGGAAGAGAGGGGGGGCGAAAGAGTGGGGGAAGGTATCCCCTTCGGCTTTCCCCACAGACTGGGTTTGATTATTAACAAAATCTAAGACATAGGATCCGAGGTACGGAAATGACCGCAGTGCCGCATGCAAATACAAGACTAATTTCATGCACAGTGATGTTATCATATCATAAGTCGATATCGTAAGGTAGAGCAAAATCATCATCCTGATCTTCTTTCCCGAGGTAACAAACAGCACGGCGGCAAACACATACAGCAAGTAAGGATTTACGTAGCAGAGATATTTGATCAAAGTCAGAAACATTTTTACCGGCGACTATTTTAACACAGAAAAATGCGTATAACAAAATTTAACAAAATGTAAGAAAGCAGTTTTAACACCCGCTGCTCAGCCCTGCCGTTATCCCCGCCCCACGTCTGGGCGCCAATTTAATGTTTTGGTTTCGGCTGCCGCCGGCAACAAAAGCGCCACGCGGCCGCCCCTCCCCCCGCCGGCGTGCGGAGGAGAATGGAAAGAAAGAGGCAGAAACTGGTGGGTCGGGATAAGGGCAGTTTAACAGAACAGCAAACAGAGGGAAAACAGGAACAACAACGATACAAATAAGGAGAAAACACAACCACGAACCGTACAACAGCCGCTCTCCCGAAACCGGACCGGCGCTGCGCCCGCCCAAGCCGCGAGAGCGTTCCCGCCGCGCCGCTCCCCCCCCCACCGGAACCCAGCGTGACGTCCCATGGTATGGAATACCGGGCTCTGTTTGGCCAGGTGGGGTCAGCCCCCACCCCCCGGCTGTGCCCCTTCCTGGAGTCTGGTGAAAATTAACCCTGTCCTGGCCAAACCCAGGACAGTGGGGTGGAATGAGGTGGAGGTCTAACCAATTGGAACTGCTGTCTGACTCACCCCCAGCCTCCTGCCCTCCGTGCATTGCAGGGTATCAAACTGCAACATGTTCTTTTACACCATTAACCCTTTTGGGAAAGCCTCCATGGAGGTTCTACCTGGACTTTATGTGCTTTGTAGCAAGTGCTAGAATAGTTTAATGAGCTTCAGATGGGCTGGGTGATTTCATGGTCTCACCCAGCATGGGGAACATTCACCTGCCCTGGGCTGATGGCAAAGCAGCTACTTTTGTTCTGACTGTGGATGTACCTTCACTGCAAATTCAAAGAAATAGGAGTTTATTGAAGGAGGTTGAAAACAAAGGTCAGTCCTAAAGTGGTGTTTTAATTTTTGGATAAAACTGTGTGCACTAGTGATGTCATAGATTTTTATCTGGAGTGTATGTCCTAAATATCTAAGTATTTGTCTGAGTAGGTGTCTGGAGCTTTTTTCATTTCCTCTTACTGTTCATCGCATTTCATATTTGTGTATTTTATGGTCAGCATTTAAAAGTGTTAATTATGTATTCCTTATTACTAGAATTTGTTCTTTGTTATGGCGTTTATATATTCAGGTGGACTGAATAATTTTCTAGACTCTCTAAACTTGAGTGCCTCCAACTAAACAGGATGACTCTCCCATACAAATGTTAAATATTTGATTTATTTCTTCAGAGGTTATATATTCTAGGAATATTTTTGAGAGATTTGTTGCAAATTGAAGAGTTGAGCTGTGACCTCACATGGTGTGATTTACCTTGATTATTTTAAGTATGATATTCTAGAACTGGATGAGAAAACGTTATCTCTTTGTTTAAAATGAATCCTCACTATTTATATGGAATCAAGAGAAAAGACATGATTAAGTGGTACAAAAAAGGGTGTCTTTAGCTTTGGGAGTTCATTATTCTTTCCTTTTCTTGCAAGTTTTATTTAATGGAAGGTCAGCTGTTTGTATCGTTCTTTTAAAAAAATCATTATATCCATTTTTGTGGTTTTGTGCATTCGGCTTTTCACATCTTGGTTTGTATCACTAGCTTCCTCTCCTTCTGGGAATAATTAATCTTTTTTTAAAAGTAGCTTGAGAAATTCTTCTATCTAAATTAGGAAGTAATGTTTAATTTTCAGAAGACTGCTGCTTTTTAGTTAGGAAGCTGGTGATGTATTAGACCAAATATTTAAAAAAGAAAATTGGCTTCTTCCTTTGTATTTGCAAGTCTTTAGTGTACAAAGGTAGATAAGAAGGAAAAGTCAGAAAACATTATTTCATAAGCTTTTGTGACTTGGTGGGAGGTGAGGAGGAAGTGCTTAATTCTTTCCATAGAATCATAGAATGGTTTGGTTTAGAAGAGAGCTTATAGATCATCTAGTTCCAACCCACTTGCCACGGGCAGGGACACCTTCCACCAGACCAGGTTGCTCAAAGCCCAATACAACCTGGCCTTGAACCCTTCCAGGGAGGAGGCAGCAACAGCTTCTCTGGGCAAACTGTTCCAATACCTCTCCACCCCCATAGTAAAGAATATTTTCCATATATCTAATCTAAACCTACCCTCTTCCAGCTTGAAGCCATTACCCCTTGTCTTATCACTACAGGCACTTGTAAAAAGTCCCTCTCTAACTTTCTTGTAGGCTCCCTCCAGGCACTGGAAGGCTGCTGTAAGGTCTGCCTGGAGCCTTCTCCTCTCTAGGCTGAACAGCCCCAACTCTCTCAGCCTTTCCCCATAGGAGAGGTGTTCCATCCCTCTGACCATTTTTTTGGCCCTCCTCTGGACCCACTCCAAAAGGTCTGTGTCTTCTCAGAAGAAAGAATTGAGACACAAATGCTTATGTTGAGCAGTAAAATAAAAAATGTGTCAAATGCAACCCATGGTTATGTGGAGGTGGCTGTGGTGGATTTTGTTGTTGCTCTTAGGTTGGTTTTGGGTTGTTTTTTCTTGGTCAGGAAACTAAAGTTGCTTGGTGCTGGCTTATTTCTCCCCGTCTCTGTCTTAAAGTTCTATCTCTTTTAAGAGGTTTCCAATGAATCTCTTGCAGCTGAAATTTTCTGGCTATCTACTTTGTCTCCTGCTGAATTTCACTGAGTTATTTTTGAGCTGCCTGCTGGAAATAGTGGGATTTTTTTTTGTTTGTTTTATTTTGTTCTTTGTTTTATTGTAGTAAGCAGGGTATCCAAAGGGTTAGCTTTATTAGACCTTTTTCTTGCCTATTCAGAGTTTTTGTAGAAGTGTAGACTGCCTTATGAAACTTCTGTATGAGGGCTTATCTATCTATATATGTATGAAGTATTGTGATTTCAGTGTATTTATATCATTCTCTCGCTCTCATGTGAAGAGATCACATCAATTAAAATTTTTTACATTTTAAGCTAAAAATGTTTTCTTATTATAAATATAGAACTACGGTAATAACTAAGATTTTCAGTTAAACAGATAAACAGTAACTCTGCTATTCCGATTATATGTTCAGATATGATTTTGAGAGAATTTAGCCTAGACCTCCTTGTTCACCAAATAGCCCACTTACCCTTGATTTTCTGCCAGCTTTTGAAAAACCTATAGGTCATGCATATGACAACACAATATGTAGGAGGCCTTCTAGGGCAACATTACTACAATGTGGATGTGATCATCAGCTTGTCTTATGTGCAGCTACTTTGCTCCACATCAAAACCAGAACTGGCAGGAAAAAAAAAATAGACGACTTTAAATTTTTATCGTTTTTTCATGAGGGGTTTAGGAGCTCATCACCCCCTACTGGGCAAGGCATTAGCAATGGACATCGTGCCACAGGATCGTTACTATGGAAGTTGTGTTCCCCTGCTGTCACATTGTTGGAAGTATGAACTTGAAATAAATGGGTACTGTGAATTGACAGATATGCAATGCTTTCAAAAGATGTGCCGAGCTATTTCACTGAGAAAACAGGACTCAGACAATGATGTTGTGCCAAAGCTCGTATCCAGCTCTGCTCTATGAGAGTTGTGAGCAGATCAACAGTGTGGTTTAATGCCTAGGTCCTTGAACTAAGCACCGTGAATTGTCAAATTTATGTCTGAATTTCTGTGTACCCAATAACTTTATCTGTTTCTAAACAAATCACTGTATACATTGTGCTATATTCTGACATTAAACACGATGTTGTAGGGCCTGAAGCTAAGTGGGTATTCTAGAGCAGTTATATCTTATTACTTTTCTGTAGAAACACATTTTGGAAGAGTGCTAAACAAGGATAGTAGTGTTTTTCACTTCATTCACACCCAAAAATGACTTAAACTCCCTGTGTAACTGAACTTTCAAATGAAATACAATGAATGGTTTAGGAGAGCATCCAGGAAAGTGCCAGCAGCTCAACCATTATTCATGTTGTAGACTACTAAATGAGTAGTTTGAATAAAATTCTGCCTGTTCTAATCTGCTTTGTGAACACTGAGTTCCTGCCATTGTGTGGTACATGAAAACCACCACAACAAACTACCTACCATTCCCTTTCATGCAGGTGACCTTCTCGGTTTGGGGGATTTATTTATTTTTTTTAAAGAAGAATAAGTATTCCAGTTGCCTTTCCTGAGAAAATAGAGCTATTTAGCAGTTACTAAGTACAGATCAGCTTCTGTCACTCAAGGTTAATTCTCATGCTGACGTCCTCTGTGGATAAGGTTGTTTTTGCTGCATTAGCAAGCTGAATCTGTATATTATCAACAGCTGAATAAATGAGGCATAGAAGCGAATGCTGAATATGTTCAAATCAAACTAATGCATAAAACCACAAGTGAAACACAGTATCTTAAAATTTGTTATTTTCTCTTTGTAATAAACATGGTTTAACTCTATCTCTTGATTTCTGGCGCCAATGTTTTAAAGGTTGCATTATTGCTGTACACTGCTTTTGTAATCTCCATGTATTATAAATGGGTCATGAAATTCAGTAAGAGAAAACAAAAAAGGCAATCAAGCCCTGGGTGGCAGTGATGGCTGTAGATGTATCCACGAAAAAAATTAACTAGCCATTGCTGTAAAATCAGGTGATTTTTTTTTTTTTTTTTCTCCTTTGCAGCAATCTTTCCACTGAAGTTAAAGGGATATGGACAGGATCTTTCAGATTCTGCTTGTTTATATCTACGCTGGAAGGTTTTAAATCAGAATATGTAAGATAGGTAATGATGAGAAATAGTCTTTGTGAAAGCCTCAATAGGATGACTTTTTTCACTGTTATGTTTAGAAAATATTATGAAATAAAAACTACAGTGAAACAATCCAGCAGTAATGGAAAAGACAGCTTATTTTCCCTTGAGGCCTAGAATTAGCGTTTGCCATAAAATGTAGTGTTGCTAATGATAAAAAAGAAAGTAAAAATCTCAGGGCATCCATTTTTCAAAAGTGTGGGAAAACTGACTTATTTTCAGTGTATGAAGGAGACTGGAAAAAATCTGGATTTCATTGGAGCATGTGTGAATGCAATGCTGACAGCTATCTCTTGTACTGGAGATTTTCCAATTCAGATGTTTCCACTCATCTAATTCAGTAGTATGTTTTGGAAAGAGCAAAGATTAGTCTGATCCTATGCTAGAGAGGAAAAATTCCCTCCGTCTTTGCCAGGCAGCTCAGCTTTTAAAGTGCTGCTGTCCTGCATTGCCTAAATGAAACTTACCTTAATGATTAGGCAGATGCTTTTGAATGGCGTCAATATGAAGACTTGTGTAGACTGTGTAACCACAACTGAAAGTTGAAAGTGTAAATTGCACTGACTTGGAGGTAAGGGTTACTCAGCCATCACTTTTAAACTCTCTACTTCAATTATTTGAAAATAAAGCAGTAAAAATTTACAATTTTTTTTATTATTTCTAAAAAGCCCCAAACTTTATATTTTGTTTCATTATTTTTCCTAAGCTACATGTCAGATTCTGTATATAGCTGATGCTCTGCAATGCACTTAGTTTTGTGTACAGTGTATTTATCTCAGTCACCAGTCCGTATTCTCATTGACTCATTATTTATATTAGAATAACATTATCTACCAGGGAAAAATATTTTACTGATGACTTGTGCCAACGTACATAATTGATACTTTTTGTTTGGTTGTTTTTTTTCTTAAAAAAAAAACACCAAACAGAGAGCAAAGACATCTATTTCTGGCTCTTATTACTTAAAGTAGCACACATTTATGGTAAACACTACAGGTTCTGCAAGTGTTTTCAAAACATATAGAAAATGTGTGCAATTACAGGTACGTACACACATCGTTAACTCCTCAATAGTGACTTATACTTTATTAAATTTTTGCAGACTGTTTCATATGTGTGAGGCTTTCCTTTCAGGGAACAAGAGTTGCCAGGGAATAGGAAATTTGTTTCTGTATTTGTTTTAATTTGATTTTGAGATTTCTGTACGTTAAGCGCCTCAGAAAGGAAGACATCAGGCTTCAGAAAACATTTCAAGCCTATGCAATCAAGAAGTTTGTTTCTTCACGCTCTATAAGAGGTTCATTCTAAGTACTGTTACCCTTTATTTTTACTCATGGCAGTATATTGAAGAACATTTATATTAAGTATAGTTTCTTCATAATGTATTTCTTACCTGTTTGTATGTCCAACAGAAATATATGTAGATAAAAATATGTAATTTTATTATAAGTCCACAGAAAACTTGACGAAGAAAACTCCAAGGCAGGTATCTGTGGAAAAATAACTGTAAAAAGTGGTTTAGTTCTTTGTTATTGCTTATTCAAGTAGTGTATTTTACAGGTCGTATTCACCTCCTAGTAAGTTCAGCAGTGAAGTGTGTAAGAGTTCATACCACATTGTCTTTTAGGCAAGAATTCATGATTTGTCTGTTTTTCCCCTCAATATGGTGAACCCAAAGAAGGACTAAATTGATATGTGAAGGCAGGTCAGTTAAATAAGCCACAAATATAGCTGAAGTACTGGTTTATATTTTTTTTGCTGAAACTAATGAAAATGCTCATAGAATCATAATTTGGGTTGGAAGGGACCTTCAAAGATCATCTAGTCCAACCTCCCTGTGATACATCTTTCTCTAGATCAGGTTGCTCAAAGCCCTGTCCAGCCTGACTTCCAACACTTCCAGTGATGGAGCAATCGCGACTTCTCTTGGCAGCCTGTTGCAGTGTCTCACCACCCTCATAGTAAAAAATTTGTATTGTTAAAAAAGTGCTCAAAAGAGTTGTGTCATTGTGAAGTGGCAGCATATAATGAAATTTATTTTTCATGAATTATTTAACTATTTCCTAATTTCTGAAATTTGTATTATCAGAGCAGAAATTATGTATTATTATAAATATATTATTTAAAATATGTACATACTCTGGAAACAAAAACACATTATAAGCACACTTGATCCTTGACTTATTGATAAGCCCTTAGCCAATGGTATGTTGATTTTCCTCCTCTCCCACCAAGCGAACTGAAATCTTCTTTCTGTTCTTCCAAAACTCTGCAGAAAACAGACAAAGCAGCTTCTCACTGTTTTGGATGAGCTAAATAAGAAAGTGAAACCAGAGGAAGACAGTCTTATTTGTCTGACCACTTGGGTCTCTTTTGGAGGGACAAAGGTAACTTATGTATTCCTACATTTTTCTGACTTATCTCCTAACCAGAAAAGATGATGTGTCCTAAGGCTTAAAGTACAAGAACAAACAAATGGTATCAAAGGGAAGAACAAACGATACAAAATATGCAGAGTATATGATGACATGCATCTATTTTAAAAGACAAATATGTGAAACCCAAGTCATTTGTATTTACTGAATAATAAAGACCAGGACTTGTTGGATTTTGCTATTCGCGTTTATTTCCTAGAAGATATTTTTCAAGATTACTAAACCAAAATAATAACACCCCTCACCCAAAATAAGTGTTTAAATAATTTCTAGCATCTCAATAATGAGCTCACATTTTAACTTTGTCCTAGTAACTCTTGTAGTGCACACAGTATAGCATTAGATGGAGGAGATACTAAAACATTACTATCCAGTGTTCAGAAAGTTGCAGTCTAATTGCAGCAGGGAAAGCTGTCATCTTATGTGAGGCTTTGGCTTTTTCGTTCCTTGCTCTATACCCCTCTCAAAGTTACTTTCAGATGGATTTTGTATCACCTGAATTTGCATAGTCTTAAGAAAATAAAATTAAATGAAAACTGTTGCCCAGGGAATGCAAAGTAGTTCGTAGAATCATGGAATAGTTTGGATTAGGAAAGACCTGTAAAAGTCATCTAGTCCAACCCCTCTGCAATGAGCAGGGACGTCTAGATCTGGTTGCTCAGAGCCCAGTCCAACTTGACCTTGAACTTTTTCCAGGGATGGGGCATTGACCACCTCTCTGGGAAACCTATGCCAGTGTTTCACCACTCTCATTGTAAAAAATGTCTTCCTTATATCTAGTCTAAATCTACCCTCCCTTACTTTAAAGCCCTTACTCCTTGTCCTATTGCAACAAGCCCTGCTGAAAATATTTTCCCCGTCTTCCCTACAGGCCCCCTTGAGGTACTGGAAGGCAGCTGTAAGGTCTCGCTGCAGTCTTCTCTTCTCCAGGCTGAACAGCCCCAGCTCTCTCAGCCTTTCCTCACAGGAGAGGTGCTCCAGCCCTCAGATCATTTTTGTGGACCTCCTCTGGACCCTCTCCAACAGCTCCATGTCCTTCTTGTGCTGGAAGCTCCAGAGCTGGATGCAGGACTCCAGGTGGGTTCTCACCAGAGTGGAGTAGAGGGGCAGAATCACCTCCCTCGACCTGGTGACCACACTTCTTTTGATGCAGTTCAGGATGTGGTTGGCTTTCTGTGCTGCGAGCACACCCTGGTGGCTCATTTCCAGCCTTTCATCCACCAGTACCCCCAAGTCCTTCTCCTCAGGGCTGCTCTCAGTCCCCTCATCCTCCAGCCTGTATTGATAACACTGTTCTGCAATAGAGAAAAATAACAGAGAAATGCATTGCCACTGAGAAATTAATAGAGATATATTTTCAATCATTACCAAAAGTTTTATCCAGAAGGACAGGCTCATTGCCAGCAAGAAGCCAAATAATTATTACATTGATCATTTATTTATGGAAATTTCTAATTAACTGTTTTCATAAGTTACAAGACTTATCAAGAACAATTTCTTGTTCCAGACATAATCCATACATAAAACCAAGAACATTTACTATTGTGTATCTCCTGCAAAAAGATTTGTCAAGTACAGGATGGCAGAACCCGCTAGAATAATTTAGTGTATCATATTATGCAGAAACTAGACTCATTCAAAACGGAAAAGCTGAGGTGCTCTTGCCAGCTCTTTGTACTTGCCTTGCCTAATAAAGGCCTTTACTTTCAATGTCATGTAGCATCTTATTATCAAAACAAGGTTATTGTCATCCCAGCCTGTGTAGATACTGCCTATCTGTGCCAAAAGTGGAGGAAGAACTTTAAAGTTTAGAATTTTTTCCACAGAGTCTAGTCAATACTTTCCTACATTTTTGTAAAAAGTTGTTCCAGTTCAAGAAATTGTATTATATTCTGTGTTGATAGTGTGATACAGAATACTTTAAGTCCTTGAAACTGTCTCCTCCAAGCCAAAGTGACCTAAAACAAAATTAATGAAGTCCAGTCTATAGCTAACCTGAAATGTGATTTGGCAATTAGTTCTTGACTTCAGAAGAAAAAAAGAAAAGGCAACGAAGGAAGTCGGGGGGAAAAAAAAAACCCAAATGTGTGAGCCCTTGCTTTTTAGGTACATGAACAGTCGACACATGATCAATATTTTATTGAACTGGGCCCTTGTTTCAAGGGTGCTGATGAACTGTCTTTGCGATCAAATAATGCATGGTTGCTATACAGCACTGTGTCACATTTGGTAGCAGTTGAGTTGTACAGGTGTTGTTAAAGTTTAATTCAATGCTGAGTGCATTTTTTCTGGTCATCTGGGGTGATGATTTTGTATAACAAGTCTGTCTCTAAAAGTAAGTAGTCTTCAAGATGGGTTGTTTTTAGTTTGGCATCTGAGTTTCTGACTTTTCTCTGAACTCCGCTGATTTTGGTGTTGTCTCCGGATATGCTGTTAGTACACTGCATCCATATGAGCTTCAAAATGCACCATTTGGAAATATGTGCATTCTTTAATTTCACACCAATTACGGCTCTGCTTATTGTATCATTTTGTAAGCCTAATATGTTTTGGTGACTCTGTTTACAGCATATCACTCTTTCAGACATGGAATAACTTCACTCTGAGGTCATATGATTGTCATCTGTTACATCTCCTTGTTTCTAAAGCGTTGCTTTTTCAGTTAAAGGCTATTCAGGCATGTGTTTTGTAGACACGAACATAACTATTTCATCATCAGGTAACATATGTTTGCTAGAACATATAGTATTACTTCGTGTTACTCATTGTTAGACACATGCCAGAAATTTTTCTTTTTTTTGCCTCAGCTTATGTCAGATTTTTTAAAATACATATTTTTTTTAGTATCTCCACATGCTCAACATTTCATTTCCTGAAGTTAACACTAAATTAATTGAGTAACCAGTAGTTGCTGGTTGCTCATGAAGTGTGGGGTGGATGAGTGGTAAGTGAGGTGGATTGAGATCTGGCTGAATGGCAGAGCTCAGAGGGTTGTCATCAGCGGCGCTAAGTCTAGTTGGAGGCCGGTAACTAGTGGTGTCCCCCAGGGGTCAGTACTGGGCCCAGTCTTGTTCAACTTCTTCATCAATGACCTGGATGAAGAGTTAGAGTGTACCCCTCAGCAAGTTTGCTGATGACACAAAGCTGGGAGGTGTGGTAGATACACCAGCAGGCTGTGCTGCCATTCAGCGTGACCTGGACAGGCTGGAAAGTTGGGCAGAGAAGAACCTGATGAAATTCAACAAGGGCACGAGCAAAGGTCCTGCACCTGGGGAGGAACAACCCAATGCACCAGTACAGGCTTGGGGTGGACCTGCTGGATTGCAGCTCTATGGAGAGGGACCTGGGAGTGCTGGTGGGTGACAAGTTGACCATGAGCCAGCAGTGTGCCCTGGTTTCCAAGAAGGCCAATGGCATCCTGGGATGCATTAGGAGGAGTGTGGAGAGCAGGTCAAGGGAGATTCTCCTTCCCCTCTACACTGCCCTGGTGAGGTCCCATCTGGAGTACTGTGTCCAGTTCTGGGCTCCCCAGTTCAAGAAAGATGAGGAGCTACTGGAGAGAGTCCAGCGAAGGGCTACGAGGATGATAAGGGGACTGGAGCATCTCTCTTATGAGGAGAGGCTGAGGGAGCTGGGCTTGTTCAGCCTGAAGAAGAGAAGGCTGAGAGGGGACCTAATAAATGCTTACAGATATCTGAAGTGTGGGTGTCAGGAGGATGGGGCCAAACTCTTTTCAGTGGTTCCCAGCGACAGGACAAGGGGCAATGGGCACAAACTAAAGCATAGGAAGTTCCGTCTGAACATGAGGAAGAACCTTTTCACTCTGAGGGTGAGGGAGCAGTGGAACAGGCTGCCCGGGGAGGTTGTGGAGTCTCCTTCTCTGGAGATATTCAAGACCTGCCTGGACAAGGTCCTGTGCAGCCTACTGTAGGTGACCCTGCTTCAGCAGGGGGGTTGGACTGGATGACCCACAGAGGTCCCTTCCAACCCTGAACATTCTGTGATTCTGTGAACAGTGCAATTTGGACATCCTGATATATTCAATAGAAAATACTGACTATATCCTCAAATGAATGAATAGGCTGCAGAGATGTGAAATAACATGTGATAGTTGTGCAGGAGTTTGATAGAATATATTTCCTTATATCTTTTGTAGCTTTTTTGGTGTATGATTTTTTTGTAGCTAGTGATGTACTTTGATTACGTTATGTGAAATAACCTAAAAGAATGTCTTTTGTTTTTTGTCATCTCAACTTTTTTATTTCAAAAGGGAGGAAATACTTGTTTAAACATGGAGAACTTTCTGGCGTACTCTTAACGGGAATTTATTTTCTTAATCAGATTTTTTTATTATCTATGTTATGTAAGGGGTCAGACTACATATTTGCAAGGACACCTTCTCAGCTTCAAAAACTAGGACTATGCTAGCCATGTTTCTGTTCATTCCTATAATCCTCGTTTCCGTTTGGTGATACGGTAAGAAGATTATATTGATTTTTAGATGTTCTTCAATTAAACGGGAAATTTCCTTTTTGACAACTATGAAAATTCAGTATGGAGCTGGAAGGGGATAGTATGTTGATAAATGAATACTGGCACTTAATGAAGTGCTTGAAAGACTGTAGAAATTTTGAGGTGCTAGTTCTGCCAGGTGTCCATGTACTTAGGTGTATGAGAGTATTAAGACTACAGACATCTGAATGCATGGAAATCCCATAAAAAATCCGAAGACCAAGACCTCAGAGAACTGTTTCCATGGTTCTGTCAGACTGACCAAACCAAATCTAAACTGACCTAAGTAGACCAAGTGATCAAAGGGAATTCATGAGGCAGTGTTTCTCCCAAAGTCTTATTTAAAATAAGCTTTATTAAACAAATACCCTGTTGCTGATCTGAATTATAATAAAGAGTCTTGTTAATGCTATTTATATAGAAATGTTTGCAAATAATATTTTCTGCTAGTTGGCATGCTGATGTGCTTACTGGCAGTGCAAGGCAGCATGGTTGCTTTCTCCACTGATACCAGTTGTGTTGAGGCACTTCCACAAAGAAAATATACAAGCCAACAAATTAATAGCTTTACTAGTGCCTGAAATTGCATGCTCTGTGCTACGCAAACATTGTAAATTATAATATATTATAAATATATTTCAGTAAGGGAAACAATTATAATAGTTGAAAACACCATGAATTCATCAATGACAGTGTGATATGCACAGTTAGTAAAAAAATCCTGAAAAAGATACTTGCTATTACATCCAAGTGAACAGGCCTTCTGATTGCAAGGAGGCATTAATATTTGTTAGCATCACTTTCCAGGGAATGATACTAAATGCCACCTTGTTCAAAAGCAGAGATTTGTTAATAAATTAAAAAACAACCTAAAAAAGTGTTCTGTTCTGACTCGTAGAACACTCTCATAAGGTAATCAGCATGTCCTAATACTTCATAAAATACAATCACCAGTCTCGATGTGGAAGAAAAACAATTTATGTGTGTGTGTATATTAGTTGAATATTCAAGAAGTTATATTAGGTTAGTGTTTTGAGATCTGAAAACAAGGAATTCTGATTAAATTATCTTTAGATTTAAAAAGATCTAGTAAGACATTATGTATTGCACTATTTAAAGAACTTTGCAGCAGATATGCAATGAGTTGAATTCCCTAAGATGGTTAAAATGTTTATGGAAATTATGATTTTTCTTAAGCAATGTTCCTTAAAATATAATAAAGGAGAACTTCATGTGTTAAAACTATGTTTTTAACTTCTGTTATTCCAAATTTCCTGAAACTTTCTGAGACCCAGTGAAACTGCTGTTTCTTGGGATGTGTGTGAAGGTCTAATTATCAAGCAGTATAAAGTTTTTTGTGAACTCTTCCAGCTATAGAAAGGACAAAGTGGTATTGAAGTTGAAGGGAAGAAAATAAAATAATCGCATCTTTGTTCAGTTTCAATAGCAATTTACTAACTTTACCAAAAGCATACATCTTGGCTGGCATGCTCAAGAGGCATCAAGTTCTGACAATTTTTTCTTCTTATTTCAAAGCTAACGGACAGTGCTTTGTAGTAATTCAACCATCCATTCCAATCACAATACATTTATTTTATACTGAAGAATACTGTGGAATCAAAAGTGGAAAGTACTAGTGCCAGTAAAACTAAAACTAGCTGATTTTATAAGAGCCAAAATAGAGCTAAAAATACATTTTTATTGCTTTAGGAAGCATCCTTCCATTCCAACCCACACATGGTCTGTTTATGGCAATGTACAACTTGCATTATTTGCAAATGAGTGGTTGTTTACTGGGAGAACCCAGCCAGGCGCAAGGAAATTGGAAGCTGGAAATAATAAGGATTATGATTAATCAGTCTGAGAAGGTGAGCTCACTGTGTAATCCAGGAGAAAACTCATAGACTTGAAAGCTGTATTCACCACAGGGATACCTTAATTGGCTTTGCTTGACAGATATAAAAATGTATTAGAGATTTCTTTATTTGTTTTAAAATTATTCCAGAACTAGTTTCATGTATGTGGCTTGGTGTTTTGGTTTTTTTTTTGTGGGTTTTTTTGCATTTAAGTTTTCTAGAATAAAAATAATATGAACAGTTTGGAAAGTGTAACTGGAGTTTAGTCTGAAATAGAAAAGCTGTATTTTGAAAGCATGATGTTAAACATGGGCGGGGTTAGATGAGTTTCTGTGATTCTGACCTGTGTGCCAGGTCATTTTCATTTGCCAAGCAACTTTAAAGGTTGTTTGTTTGCTTTAATTAAATACCTAGTCTGATTTGGGGCATGGAAAAATGGAAATAAAACCCTAACTAGCTGTGCATATATTACTGTCCTGAAACTGTTATCATACCTTCAATGGGACACATACCACATGTTTTTATAGGCACCCAAATTATATTATAATGATACCACATTATAACCATGTAGCCTATGTTCTTTGAATTACTACTTGTCCTTCAAATATTCTGTGAAAGTTAGGCATGTAGGCGTTAGGTACATCTGTATGTACAGTGCGATTATCATAAATGTATCAAAGAAAGAATGAGGTTTACAGTTCAAGTAACTCATATCTTGCAGCCGAATTAATTCAGTCATTGAAGATAGATTTGAAAGTAGTTTTTGAGTTAATTATTTTATTTTGATAAGCTGGTAAGGATAAGCACAATAGCTACATGGCTTTGGCATTATTGATAGCTGGATGATTATAACAGTACAGTACAATACCCTGTTGGTATTGTAACTCTACCAATCACCATAGATGATACTATTTTTAAGGTAATTTAAGCAGTGGCACATTTCAAATGTGAATCAAGAATGGGTAAATGATACTTATCCTGATAGTGCTAAATATTTCGTTGTCAAGCAATATATTCACAAGAGCTTTATGGCCAGTGAAAAGAATCATTATATTTAGAACAGCAGCTGTCAGTACAGATTGGATCTGCTTATTGTAGAGTCTTTTCTGGTACAAAGGTGTTTCTTTGAAAAAGCTAACCTCATTATCATTAGATTAAAATAAATAAATAAAGCTGTTTAGAGAACTTGAATATTCCTCCTGACCTCTTGAGTGCATTTCTCTTCATTTTGAGGAAGAACTGCTGCTTTGTTTTTAGTACAGAATGGTACATCTTACATTCTGGTATATGACCAGACACTGTATGAAAAGGTGAGTAAACTGGTGTGAGATATCATTCTCTTCATGCTTAAAAAAGTATGCTAAACACTGATGCTCTGCTTTAATCCTCTTTTAGGGGAAAAAATGAAGAGAAGTAAGGGCCAATGAAGTCTTGAAAAAGCATGTCTTCAGGTAGACTTGCAGCTAAAGAATTGCCTGAAGAATTGAAAGAGGAAATTTTTTTTAATGGACAAACTTCAAGGCACCTGTAATGCTAACCTTAATAAATGCTTATTTAGAATGTTCATAAGCTATTACCAAGGTGGTTGTTAACTTTTTTTATACTTATTAGAAAGTTAATATTCTGGAATTAAATTAATGCCTGCTTGGAAGACAAAGTAAATAACATCGATGTTTTGTTCTGAAGACATTCACAGTATAGTAGATTAAATGAATAATTGAAGGAAGAGTACTGAAATAGTGCAAGGAATACTCATCCAAAGGAGTCTTGATTAATTTTATTTATATATTCTATAAATGTCAGGCTTAGTTTAAAAAAAGTTGAAAATAGGTCTGCATGGTGAACTTGAAAATCAGGAAGCTGGAGTGTGGATTTACATCAATCTAAATGTTCTGGATTGGCACGACTGCAGTCCTGATGCTGTTTCATTGTTCTGAACTTGAAAAATCCCCTTACTATTCCTACGAAGATTTCAATGCCATAAGGACCTGTGTGGGAAGGTCAGAGGAAATTTTGGGCCAAGCACTATGCACTATGGTCTCAGGGGTCAGTCCGAAGCAGCAGAAATTCAGACAATTTTGCATTTGTTGACCTAAAAGCTATACATCATGTATTGATGCCCAAGTCTTTGGCAGTGTGGATGTTGCACTGTGTGCCATTTAGCTAAATGGATTACACTGCTATGAGTTTAGTGCACTCTGTGAAGGAATATGAAGAGGTTAATGTGAGGAAGTCAGTGTTCTGTAAATTAATATCCTACCTTATTGCACAGTAATTCTGCTGCATAAATGACCTCTGAATTGTAGTGGGCTCAAAGTATTTAATAAATTTTTCGATTGTAGGATTAATAATAGCATTTAACTCATGTTATAAGCACAGGCCGTATCTATCTCAAATATTTTTGCCACGTTTCACACATAGTTGAAAAAATCTATTATACCTTTTCTTAACAATATACTAATCTTCAGATTTTCCTGTGGGTAGATGTACATTGCACCTGAATACATAGACATCTTGATTTTTTTCCCATTTTGTGTGACTGCTTTTCCTCAGCATGAGCATTAATAGTGGTGCTGGGATTTCTACGTAACTCCTAATACCGATGTGTATGCTTAAGATTCATCTGTAAATTTCAAGCCAAAGGAGTCCTGGTTCTTTGTCTGTAAAAATCCATATGATGCAACAGCAGTGCTTCAAGCAATATCTCATTCAAGGCCCTAAAAGCTGTAATTGCCAATACATCTTTCCACAGTTTCCACAAGAGAAATGTCACAATTTTGCTTTTCACTGATGCTAGATGGTTACCAAAATTCAGTCAGTCTCCTGTTGGATAAAAATGCTGGTAACAAGTCATGAATGCAATGTTTTCCTTACGTTGAATGGGGTCAATGAGATTATCAATGAGATTTTGACTTGACAAAGCACTCTCCTACAACATAACATCCTTTTTGAAGAAAACATATAATTACATAGTTGTTTGATTTGCATTAGGACATCAGCGTTGCTGAAGCACACTGAGCTAATGTGCTTTTCTGAAAGAGGTGAATTTATTAATATTTGCAGAAGAGCAAAGTACTGGAAAAATAAAATGAGAAAAAAAATTTCCTACACATTTACTTATCTTTGTAAACTAATGAATTTGGGCTCTTTAAGTTATCCATTGCATATATTTACAAGCATGACTGTATGAACCAAGTGGTTCTTACACTGCAGTAGGAAAAAAAAATAGTAAGAATGTTAATTGTCTTAAGAAATAACTTGACAGGTATCCATCTAAACTATTCCAGACAAGCAAAACCTTGTATACTGCCTTCTAAATTATGATCATGTTGGTTCCTGCAGCCTTTGAGTGTGGGACTTTTTGTTTTTTTGTTTTGTAGTATTAAAGCTATTTTTACTGTAATAGAAGTAAATTCTTTATACCTTTGAATAAATAGTTGGTGGAAAAGTTCATGCTTTGATCTACAGACTGTGTATCTCTCCATTTCCTTCTACCTCCACAGAATAACTTTGTATGTATTAAAAAAACAGAGAGAGGAGAATAAGCTGAAGAATACACTTCATGTTCTGTCATATCCAATATTACTATTTTGTTTCTACTACTGAAAAGAACTACTGCTATTCATTTTCAAGACACTATTTTAGATGCAGGACATGAAGTGATAATTTCAGATATTCACAGTAACATTCACATTTGGTCAGTCTAGGATCTTGTAGTAACATGTGTAGCCAAGTAGTGAATTCAATCCACTTGTGTCAGTCTCTGTAGGAATGCATGCAAAGGTGATAATCTCTTTTTGAAAATTCTGATGTTTTCAGTACCCAGTTGTACTCAAGAATATATATGGGACAGGAAAAATATTTAAGATATTTTCTGTACCTATTTCCCAGAGATAACCTGAGTATTCCTGTCTAAGAACTTCCATGCTATTGCACAAATGTAGGAAATAGGTGATTTCTCTCATGGTTTTTTTTCTCATATACTGTATCCCATTTATGAGATTGATGTGTATTTAATATCAGTCACTTCTAGGGAGGATAAGTAAAAACTGATACATGATAAATGTTCATCACCTCATTTATGTGTTCCTAGTGTGTGGTCAGATGTACTACCATGAGGAAGAGAGCATAACAAGCAATTTTCACAACAGATCAATCTCCCTCTTTAAATAACAAATGCCTTTTCAAGTTAACCAAAAGTTAAACTCCACTAGAAACAAGAGAACTGGAAACAAAGCCATTCAAAGATTTGAAATACAGTTTCCCCTATGTTTTATGACAGCCTTGTCCAAAATAAGATGTTCTATATATTGTTAAAAAAAGTTACTTACTTTGCAGCTGTTTTGAATCTTAGAGTTTGTGATTTAGCAAGCTCAGTCTGAAACCATATCTCTGATGTAGGTAAGCAGAGGTCATTCGCTGACTGAAAAGATTTTTTTTATTTTTAACAAGATCAGAAAAATTCTGCCTTCACTGTGGAATGCATGGATTGTCGGAAGGCAAGTCTTTGAATCAGCATCCAAAATGTTGTGACTTTTATTTGATTTGTGAGGTACAATGTGAGTAATTTGGGAGATTCTCAAACAAATTGCCTTTTTTATTTTTATTTTGTACAGTTTTTCTTTTTTTTTCATCATGTAATGTGCTCTGTAATAACTTTGCTTTGCTGGTTCTTGTTTGCATAGCATTATCATCAAGTAATAAATCCTTCTTTGCTATGTAAGAAACAATAGATATCTTCTCTTCTAATGTTCCCCCAGGAAGAGAAATCCACCTGAATTGATTAGGCCTAACCAGTGGTCTGCGTAAGAGAAGAAATAAATGAGTTTTCCCTTCTTAAAAAGCTATGTCATATTAATAATATTTTATTTTAATTGGGATAAATACATTCATGCTTAATATTCTGTATATATTTAATAGTCTTGACAGTCCAGGATGGCATGCATCTTTATCTGGCTTCCCATCAAATACCACAATATTGCAGAGTAACCGTGTTGGAAATAATGTAGGTTAGCTTGTGACTAGAATCACAAAAGATCCTCTCGACAACGTGGCCAATAAATTGTAGCACACATTTCAGTACACTTCTATTTCGTGTGTTTCATACAACCTGTTTCTAAAAATGGCATCCAAAGCTCTTACTTATTTACAAGACCATCTGGATGGTAGATATGTAAAAGAACTCTTAAATTTGTAAGCATGAATTAATTAAAGAAAGAGTTCTGCTTTATTTGGTACATAATTTTTTTTACTTTTCTTTAAATTATGCTTTACAACAACCATAGATAATGCAGTTAATTTCATAGGTAAATTTAAAAAAAAATTCAAATTATGGTAAATAGGCAACAAAACCTAAATATTCATGAGAGAGAAAATATTTCAGAATGCTGATCCCTTGTGTGCTTCCACAGCTCATCTATGCTGTTGCTGTCTCATTTCCACATTAGTGGTAATTTTATGCCTTATAGATGCAAAATTCTTATCGTTAGTGGGAATTCTAAATATTTTGATAGACTGGAAGAAGCAGAGGGAGTAGGAAACATGAAACTGGAATAAATAAGGGACGTTTGTATGCTGGCTGATCTGAGTAGGAGAGCACTAATGAATGGGACTGGTAGTGAGCAGGTAACTCTAAGGTACTGAATGTCCTGGAGAGATCAGATTACTAGTGCTTGGATAAGGAGAGTGGAACTGGAGTGAAAAAAATGAGACTGCAGACTAAGAAATACAGATTACGAAAATGAATCAAAGAAGAGAGAGAAGTAGAAGTGTGCTAAGGACGTGTTGGCTGCAAAGACAGAGAAATGATTGTGCTGGTGTGAAAAACCATACATATTAGAGAAAATGTGTTTGAGAGCTGGAATGAACCTAAGATTTCTGTATCTTGTCTTTCCGCTCTTGTCAGGAAATACCAGTGACACTCTCCAGCTAGAATGTGCCATTCTTGGCAGGGTTATTCCATGAGAAAGATGACAACCTACTGCTTTTATTACCTGAGATAAAAGTACCTCTTTAATGCAACTAGCAGAGTGCTGTCTGGCACAGCCTTGTTGATGACCTATGTGCATACAGATATGACATGATGTAATTAAACTCCTGTTATTCATAGCCTTTAAAACACAGAAAATTATGCACAGACTTCTCCTTCCCTGTTTGTTCAATGTCAAATTACCTCCCTTGTCCATATACATATGCATTATGATACTGCCTGTAATTAAATAAGCATGTACTGTGGTTTCCACTGGATTGCTGTCTACTGTGGCACTTTGCATATTAATCAGGGCTGGGAACATGCCTTGGATTTCTATCAAGAATAGTGAAGAAAGCTGTCATCTGTGGGACAATAAAGTTAATGAAGAAGCTTGAAGTATAGTAAATGAAGCAAGGATTTGCAAGATTAAATGTGGCTTTGTGGTAAAATGTGGTGAGCTGGGTTTTGCCCAGTGATTACTAAGGTTAGCTTATGATAGGATGCCAAACTTAGCCTTTTATGTTAAACGTATACTGAGCCTTTCAAAGACAGGCAGCATAACAAATTGGTTTCCAAGCAAAAATTACAAATTCTTCAAATTTCATCTTTATAGTCTTTATCACTATGTGGTACCATACCCACAGTTTTCACAGTTAGCCACTAATAGCGTGGTCTTCCTTTTCTACATGCTTACTTTGTGACCCTTGATAACTGTAAATGTAACAAATGTATCATGTAGGGGATGTTATCAGTTCAGGTGGTCAGAATCATTGCACAACCAAAACAAGTCTTGGTTCTTTGTGAATAATTGGGACGGCTGCAAGACAAGGGACTCCTGAATAATCCCTTTAGGCGCCTGGGCCTTGGGAGAACAGGTATGTAAACTATAGAGATAAGGAGGCTGCAGGATAATCTGAAGACCCCGCTGATCACTGAGAGACGCCAAAAAAACACGCGTGACGGACATTACCATATACTGATGAGTTCTCAGAAAAACCATTACTATGATAAGCATTTCTTGGAAATGTAATTAATATGTATGTTAACATAGCATAAATGCCTAGTAACTGTGTCTATTCGGTGCAAACATTTGGAGGACAGATCCCCTGTGTGCCCGGCGCCGTAATAAAGAATACCTGCTTAATAGTCTGCCGACTATTGAGTCTTCAATTCCGGCTTTTTACAGCATCACCCTCCACATCCATTCTGGACTCATAGCTGTAGTTGCAATAAAAGACTAGATATACTTCAAACACACAGTTCTGTCTTAATAAAATTAGGTCTTCTTGTAATGTGATTAGGCATTTCAAATTATTGATAGTTTTTATTTTAATCTTTCTGTGCATCCATCTGTCAAATATAGGAAAATAAAAATAAATTAAAATGTGGAATGCACTAATGCTGAAGCAAGGATATAACTTAAAAACATGGCACTGAAGAAAGAATAATGGATTTCTTTAAGGGTTTTAATGGTGTAAGGTCAAAAATGTGTGAGGTCACAAATGAGGCTAAAACTGAAAAATACCACACACAGCATCGTGATTCGTTTCGAGGGTCATAGGATAATTCAAGTTGGAAGGGTCCACTGCTTTGCTGGTAAAATGCTGAAGTATTTCCTTATAGCCAGTCTGAATCTCTTTTGTTTCAAATTGTGCCTGTTACCATCCCACAGTGTACTGATGTGAAGAGGTTGGGCTGATGTTTTGTTGTTGCGGTTTTTTCTCTGCTGTTGTCTATGGAGCTTCATTTAGAAGAGCAGACCCAGTTTCTAGGCACAGAACTATGTAAAGAAAATTTTGTAAGGGTTCTGACACTGTAAGAGACACGGGGAGAATCTGGACCAGAATCTTGCTAACTCTTTAATTGTACGCATAGTAGTCTCAATTACTCATTTTGGGCAAAGAGGAATAACTGTGTTTTACATTACTATATTCTAAAGGGATGAAAAATATTCCTAGCTCTTGAGTAGAGGGACAGGTGTGAATCCTAAATCTTAAACAGGAGCAACAGGTTTTCTTTTCCTATGATCTTGTGATCTGTCTCCCCATGCATTCCCACGTGTGCTGCCCTAGTTCTTGTATTGTTAATTTTAGTGCTTAGACAGTAGTTGGCCCAGCTGCATTATGCAGAAGAACAAAGTGGGTTTTTTTTTCTATTTGCAGGTGAATGATCGTAAGGTCTTGAACAGCCTGATATTTCTTTTTTGGTTGAAAAATATTTTCTGCTAAGGTCTTTTTTGCCCAGAATGTTATTGACTAAACTTCTGAAATAGCCAATGTTGATGAAACACAGCAATTGTTGGAATGCTGCAAGAAACGGTAGAGACTAATAGCTGTTTCTCTTGGAAAAAAAAAGTTAATGAGGAAATGTTCATTGTATATGTTCAGCAGATATTTTAAATCTTACACTGTAAGTGTTTGGAATGGGAAGTCATTTTTAGTAAAACAATAAAGATGCTTGCTCATTTTGGGGGGGGACAACACACTTTATCCCTCTTGCCTCAGCCTAGAATTTTACCTTTTCAGTCAGATCAACTTGTTACAACACAGATTTTCAATAATGCAAAAATGCTTTTGCAAAATTAGAGTTGTCTGCTGAGATCTTTCTCATTGTGCCTTGCATGATGTGTGTGGGGTTTTTGTTTGACTGTTGTTGTTAGGATGGGGTTTTTTTATATCTCGGGGAATTAGACTTTTTTCCCCTTTTGTTCTTCTGCTCATTGTGCTTCCCTGCTGTTCCCTGTTGTTGCTTGAGGTTTTCTGAGGACAGAAGATCTCAAGAGTCAACAGAGGTCAGGAAAAGAGTCCTTTCCCTTGAAGATCTATTGCATCTGGCCCCAAAAATCTTACTTGAAGTTGATGTGTAAAAAATAAAGAAAAAAATCTGGAATGTTTAGAGTTAGTTACTGGCTTGAAGACTTTATAACACAAATTGCCAACAAAAAAGAAAGGGAAGAAAGTATTACACTGTCTACAATTTTTAGATTGAGACCTTGGAGAAAAGTAATCTTTTAAAAATAAAATAAACTATATCCAGCCTAGTTTTGGTAGCTTTGGCTGAATTTGGGCTTAAATTTGCCTAACCAAGTGCCATAAGCCTGTTGTGAGAGACAATGTAAGACCAACATGGAAACATGAGCAGCATCTGTGTGTCAATTCAGTAGGAGCAAAGCTGGTTTTATAAACCCTACTGTCCTCGACAATTGGTTCATATGCCATTTATTACACCCTTTCTCCTGCATGCAGCTGCGCAACGGTACAGCATACTCTTGTGCCCTCCGGCAATCCACCGCTCTGACCCCCTCCATGTTCACCTTGCACTCAGTGTGGGTGTGCTTGCCAATGTAGCTTGCCAAGTCAGGGTCAGGTACAAAAGGAAGTCCTATTTTTTCTATATATGTGTTTATTTAATTTTAAAGCTTCATTGTATCCTTAGCATCTCTAGCGCAATGGACTGCCACCTAGCTTTTCTTTCTTTTATTCTGTCCTGTATTGTCCAGCTAGATAATCTTCTTGACGTGCAATGATGTATAAACTGGGGAAGTAGAACTTGGACACAAACCCAGGAGTAAGCTAATGTTAATACAGACATAGCTGTAGGGAATAGGTTGTTGGTCTTTTGCTGCAAGTTCGCCTTTGCAGGCATCTACCTTCTGAAGCAGAAAAAAGGAGTCCTGCTTGGGTCTGCATCACATAGTAGCCTCTAGTTGTCTTTGGTTACTTCATGTTTCTGAGAAGTTCTCTTCCAGGTCTGACATCAGGATTGTTTAAGTCTCCTGTGTGAAACATGGGTCTTACAGTATAAGGCTAGCATATTAAACAAATAATGCAACATAATTCTTAGGATGCTCTTGAAACAAAGACAAAAGATAACAGAATAACCCAATGTTCAAAATATCAATACTCAGTTGTATTCTGAACTTTTATCAGAGAACAAATTAAGGTATTTGCTTTCTGTTTGGTGACTTTACTCCATTTTCCTCTAAAATTTTAGACTGTTGCAGTTGGAATGGCTGAAATTTCCTTTCCATTTTTTCATGTGCTCTAATAACCATGCAAAACCTGACTGGAGAAGTGGAAATGATGTCTTTGTGGAAGCTTTTGCCCTCCTTTAAACACACGAAGAGGCACAGTAGGTGATGGTACGGGAAAGGAAGCTCACTATGCTTAACTTTTTTCCAGCAAAAAGGAGATGAAGGATTTTATGGAAGTGGAATAAATTAGAGGTTTCTTTATGACTTGTAATTAATGCTGGAATTGAGTAGTAGAGAATGAAGTGTCCAGAATTTGATTTCTGCTGTCTCTAACCAGAATGTGGACACAAATAATAATGTAGCTCTAGGCTTGATTCTCACAAACATGAACAACCCGCACAAGGCCTGTTCTGGAATAAATTTGGGTTTATTTGTTTTCAAAATTTGAATGGCTTGCCAATTAATTGATACGACATTTCATGTGGTTTTATTCTATCTTCTTGTCACATATCCTAAAAACTGAGCTTCAGCTCAGAGTATGTGTTAATACAATGAGTTGGAAAAGCACGTCTGATAAAACTTTTTGGTGGAACAAATAATTTATTGGTGCTAAAACTTTTTGTATAAATGTGTTTTTGAAAACAAAAACTTATGTGGAACCAAGCAAGCTGGTTACTAAAGGAATAGAAGCATACAGGATTGGCACTTTCCATGTTTAAATTGGTAGACTGTGTTGGTACTGAAAATAATAAGGGGCCATATTAAAATACAAATACTTAAAAAGTTAGTATAGTAATAAATAGGTAGGAACTGTACATTTGTAATTGTCTTTAGGGGTCAGGAAGTAGAACTGAATGGAAAATCTGTTGGTGTAAGCAAAGGAATAGGAAGACTAGCTTGGTTTTCCTCAGCTTTGTTGTCTCCATGTTGAGAAGGATAAACTAGCTGTGTTGTAAATATGTACAGGATACAAAATCGTTCATGTGCAAAGCTGTGTTTTTCAGGGCATTACTCTGTCTGTAAATAGCCTTTTGCATTCTGAAGGACATAGCATGGACTTCTGGTTCTGAAAGTAGATTGCCCTAGGGGATCATTACACAATGATTGCAGAAGACCTGGAAATTACCCTTGATTTGGGTCACATGAAGATACTAGATGCCTGAAGTGATATTTCTCATGCCTATCCCTGAAGGTCCTCGATGTAATAATGTCAAAGGAGTGAAAGTCACGATGTTTGCAGTAACTTTTGATGGATCCATTTAGTCCTTTGGCACCATTTTAAGGGTACGGACTCATGCTCTAGTCTCCAGTCTAAATTTAGGCTTTCTTAAAATTATTAGCCATTGCTAAGATTATCAGATGTTCTACATGACAAAATTCCCATATTATGCAGCCAAATCCAAGGCTCCACATGAAAAGGAATTAAATGTGACTTTTCCTATATCTTCTTGTAACTTACTCCTCTCCCAGCTCAGGTTGCTTGAAAACTGCTGCTAAAACACATACAAAGAATCGGTATTTGTTCAAAGGATCCACTGCACTGTTGCCACGTGGTTGAGATGCGCGTGCTCGAGTGATGCACTCCCTCCATTTGCCCTGTTGGGATCACAGAATCACACATAGAATCACAGAATGGTAAAGGTTGGAAGGAACCTTTGGAGATCATCTAGTCCACCCCCCCTGCCAAGGGTCACCTAGAGCAGGCTGCACAAGACTGCATCCAGGTCGGGTTTGAATGTCTCCTCAGAAGGAGACTCCACAAGCTCTCTGGGCAGCCTGTTCCAGTGCTCCCTCACCCTCAAAGTAAAGAAGTTCTGCCTCGTGTTCACACGGAACCTCCTATGCTTCAGTTTGTGCCCGTTGCCCCTTGTCTTGTCACTGGGCACCACTGAAAAGAGTCTGGCCCCATCCTCCTGACACCCACCCTTCAGATATTTGTAAGCATTTAGAAGATCTCCCCTTAGCCTTCTCTTCTTCAGGCTAAAAAAGCCCAGCTCCCTCAGCCTTTCCTCATAGGAGAGATGCTCCAGTCCCCTCACCATCCTCGTAGCCCTTTGCTGGACTCTCTCCAGTAGCTCCTCATCTTTCTTGAACTGGGGAGCCCAGAACTGGACACAGTACTCCAGATGGGGCCTCACTAGGGCAGAGTAGAGGGGGAGGAGAACCCTTAATGCACCCCAGGATGCCATTGGCCTTCTTGGCAACCAGGGCACACTGTTGGTTCATGGTCAACTTGTCATCCACCAGGACACCCAGGTCCCTCTCCTCAGAGCTGCTCTCCAGCAGGTCCGCCCCGAGCCTGTACTTCTGCATGGGGTTATTTCTCCCCACCCCAAAAAGAGCAATCCCCTCTGTGAGTGTTTTTTATCATTCTGGACTTATAGGGGCTCCTAATAAGCAGCGTATGCAAATTCTCTTAAATCCTGAAGGCAGTCCCTTAAGCAGACAGTTTGAGTTATCATTTGTGTCCCACTCTTTTCTGTGCCAGTGCCAAGCCCGCTTAGCTTAGCATGTCTATGTATGTTTCAAAGACCTAAATGAAACTAATAGCTGATTTTAAATGGCTAAGGTGGAAAAGCACATGGTAAAGCTGCCTTTTTAAAGATTAAATCTGGCAATATACATGATGGGCATTTGTAGGTGAAATGTCACCTACAAATCATGAAACAGTCAGTACCTGTTTTCTCCCATTCTACCACCCTTTTCTTTTAACTGAGCATCTTGGTAGCTTAGGTTTAGAGAGCACTATCCAGGTTTCACACCCTTCAGGTTCCTTGAGCAGCATTTGATAAAACACTTATTAAAGATTTTATTCCCACTTTTTCTGAATATTTTATGTGCTTTTGCTAATGAATAAATAAATTTCAACACTGGTGGATTTTTCTCTGCTTTTTTTTTAACTGATTCCAAAACTGTAAGTGTTGATTTTATTGGAACTCAAAAATCAACCAGTTTCATGACAATTTTCCCTGTGAAAAAAACATTGGCTTATTTGGCTTAATTTAAAAAAAAAAAAAAGAAAAAAAATCTTTTTTAAATATTTCCATGGGTGTCCATTTTATTCCAGAGAAATTTTAAACTGGAAACATTTTCACAATTGCATTTTTGTTTCCAGCCACTCCTGAATGCTAATGTAATTCTGATGTTCCATGTGTATTTGATGTTCCACGAAAATACTGTATAGAAATGAAAGCATTCATATAATGGTATATATTTTCCTTTGTCTTACATCCATACCATGCTGGATGGGGTTTGTATAAAAAACTAGAAAACACATCTAAAAAGTATCTGAGGCTTGAGACCAGAAACTGCCTAGCTAGAGCTGTGAGTCCTATAGCTTGGTCAGAGATACCCGGGATTTTGATTCTTGCAGTGCAGTCTCAGAAGGTGCTTCCTAAAAAAAAACATTAGTCACAGATCTCACAGTTGGACAATCTAATAATGCAGTTAGAAATCAAACAGTGAAGATCATAATTTTCTGTCAGTGATTCACTTAAATTTGCATATGCCAATCTTATTTTGAAACCAAAGGTAATTGATGGTTAATGCTGATGCTTTTTGTTTGTTTCTTTTTTCCTTTTCCTCTTTTGGAGGAGGTATATGTCTTGCACAGCTGGAAGAAAAACATTGCTTGACAATTCCATAGGAAGGTTTGTCGAGTATTCCTATATTTCTTTTGCTTTAATGTGGTGGATCAGTCACAAAAAAGAGAGGACAATTGTTTTCTTAAGAAGTTTACACTTGTAGGCAATTTCCCATGTCTATTCTGGCGCATAGTGTTCTGAATAACAGTATTATATTTAGCCTAAAATTATATGACACGAAAAGTAGGCAAATATTTTCGTGATATTACAAAGTATTACCATGACTACTTTGTGATGATTTTGGGGTGGGGGTAGAGATTATAAGAGAATGGTCTCATCTACCAGGCAAATGCTGAAGTTTGAAGATATTCTTTAGTATCTTCAAAAATGTAGAATATCTTTGATAAAGCAGCTTACAGCTTTGCAGTGCCTTTGTATAGAGCAGAGCATGGAGATATTAAAGGAAATGGAAATTAAAAAAACAAAAACTTTTCATAGGAATTAGAACCATTTCTAAGATTACTCCTGTTACCTTCAGGTTAGGTGAAGAAGTACAACATTGCCTACAAGCTGAAGTATGACTCCATATTTCTCCAGGAATATTTTTTTCATATGCTATATAAGATCAAATATCTAACTGGATTGATAAAAAGTTTGTTGCACAAGGATAATTTTCAGAAATTTTTTATAAATGTCACAAATCATTGAGGCAGTGTATAATTTTGAGAGGCAACTTTTTAACCTTGGGTTTTATTGCCAAAATGTTAGCTATTCAGATAAATTATTTTTATTTTCTTGCAGAAAGCTACAATATTATGATTAATTTTTTTTCTGAGAAGATGCTTTCCAAGCATCCTGTTCTTTATTCTAGCACAAATGAAGCCAAGTTTGTATGGCAGATGCACTGTTGGAACTAGGCACAAACTCTGCAGTTATATGCATATTTTTTATCATTGTGAAGCAAAAAAATACCTGTGGAGAGCATGGTCACTGTTTTTACTTTCTTCTGGTAAGACTGAACCAATGCTAAGAAGATTTCCCCCTCTCTGTGTTTTTTATTGATGAAGAACAAAATGGAATTTGTTGCTTATATGGCTTGCAGTGAGCTAAATAGTGTGACAAAAACTACAAATTTATTATGGAAAGCAGACTATGAGCATTCTACATTGCATATATATAATTGGTGGCTGCAAGTTCTCTTAAATTTTGATTTTTTTTTTTCCTCCCTTTTCTGTCATGTATTTCTTTCTTTGACCTTTTTGTCAGTATTCTCCACTCCTCTTTTTGTCTCTGCTATCTGGGAAGAGGCTTCTTGGATGTTGCATAAACCCAAAATTATTGATTTAAGAACAATTGTCAGACATCTATACCAGGACACACTTAAAAAGATATAAACACCATTTAAACACTATGTTTGCATAATTTTTTTTTCATGCACTTATTTTTAATTAAAATACTAGGAAAATGTATCATCTATTCCTGTGAAACTAGAGCTATCTTTGAGAAGGTGACAAGGGAACAGGATGCTGGAACTGGAAGATTTCTCAGTGTCCTGTGGAAAATTGCACCTAACGTCCCATTCCACTATATTTATGAAGTTTTTCCATAATTAACTCTGTCTATCTACTTCTTTTATTGCTCTGCAACTTGTAGCAGAAATTACTGAATTCAAATATTGCAAAATCATTAATTCCCTATATTTTGATCAATGCACAGTTGCCCTTTCCTGTAACATCTGTCAGACTGGTGATATATTTTGGGAAAAAGACGACAAATTCCTAGATGAATCTGGCTCACTCCAGGAGACTATATTCAGTCTCTTAAACTGAAGATGACCCTCTACTCTGTGCGGTGGAGTTATGTCATGTACGTGCAGGCTCAGGTTTTAGTGTTCCCTTCAAAGAATGCTGCTTGACTAGAACTGCTGGCAAACATACTTACAAGTTCTTTAGCAGGCATTTAAAGGCAGAAAGGACTCTAAAGCTGATAAAATGTAGCCTGTTTCTTTCCAATTCTTCCTTCTCTATGTTTGAGAGAAGTGTGTCTCACACTGCCTAACTGGATAGTTGCTATGTCAGACAGCATGAGTTAGAGGTCACCTCTTGTCATTTGAAGTCACCCATTGAAAGCTCCAAAGGGATGCTGGCAGCACCTTTTCCTTTCTTCTTTATTGCTGAAAATGTCTGAAATGGATCACCACAAAGCCACCTATTATATCAAGGGAGGGACAGCTGTGAACAGTGTCACCACATGCTGATACTGGAGTTCCATAGCATTTCTTAAGGTGTGTTTGTGATCCCTGTTCAAACTCCTTGAAAGGAGATGGGGGGATAAATTGCTGTAAATATCTGTAACTTACTCCTGTAGTTTGTGGGGGAAAAAAATAGTTATTTATTTTACAATTTTTTTAACAGAGTACTTCCCTAATACCTGAATCATCCGCAACCCCTAGTGTGAAGTGGGATACTTAGTTCTAGAATGTGGGTTCAAAATGATGAATAAAATAACTGTATTCAGATGCTTCTGTTTGAAGAATGCTTTTCTTAAACATTAGTTTACAACAGTCATATGTTAGTCCACATGTACATTTCTTCCATCCGGATGTGAAGCGAACAGTAGTTTTGCTTTGGGGCATTTTTCTGCTAGGAGATGTAATTCAGAAGCAGAGTGCTTGGCTTCTTTTGAGTACTGACAAATTACAGATTGTTATTATAGTAATGTTTCCTTGAGTTTTATACAGAATCCAAGACTGGCTTTCCAGGCATTTATGTTGTGTCACCACAGTCCTGAGAACATTAAAAAATGAAGCTTCTGAAGGATTCTTATCCTATGGCTGGTGCTAGGGTATGTTAGCTTGGGAAATCCTGAGCAGAGGCCAGTGAAACATAAGGGCACCTCTCTTGTTATTCGTTCTGGTTTGTAGGCGAGCCAAGAGCAGTACTGTAATGATTCTTCATCTGTTTTTGTATATGAGGCATTTGTTGGAGCCAAATGCTATTAGAAAGCTAAATTGCTTTGGCTAAAATTAACTTTTACATCTTTTTGCAAAACAACCTGTTGAGGAAGAACATCTCCCCATTTCTTTTTTGATAGTAAGTGCCCAAAGCCCACACCTGTTTTTAGGAAAATCAGTAAGTTTTATCTTGAAGTCTTAACAAACAAATTTGTCTTTTTAGGAAACACTTTTCCTTTATGTTCTAGGGGAAAGAAACTAATGGTGTGTACGAAGAGCAGAGTTCTTGTTTGGAAAGAGACCAAAGCCCTCTAACTCTGGTGTTTCTGTTCAGAAAAGTTTACTTTAGCGTTTCCATGGAAGCGATAGTATTCATCTAAGGCTTTCACAGAAACAATATCAGTCTTGCTGAAACTGTAGATGGTGATACTCTCTGAAACTCTTCCTCTAACTTTGCACAACCCTGCCAGATGCTCAGCAACACTTGCAAGAATCTGGGTTGCTACTGACCTTAGAGTTGGAGATGCACAGTATGTTACAGGGCAGGATCTGCAGTCCACGAAGTTGTGAATTCAGCCCATGTTGCTATACTAAAATGCATACCAATGAAGCTTCATCAAAGGCAGGGTGTGAATTGCTCTTCTGAAAGGAGTGTTAGCTGTGTTTTTCTTAGGAAACTTGTCTGTATGCTTTGATAATTATAGCCACTATGTAAATAAATCTTTAGGATGCCTTTTCTATCAAGACCTACTGATATTTAAAAATACACAGCTTTTAACTGAAAGTAAAGCTTCTGTATGCAGATGAAGATTGATAATATACTCTATGATTGTCAGCCATGGCAACTTTACAGATCCTCTAAAGTAGGAAGAATGTTTAATTGCATGCAGATTTCTGATCAAGTTAGGAAAAATAATGCTTCCATTTTTTTTTAAGACCAGTATGCAAGATAGCCTGCCTGCCACCTTGACATGGGAACAGAAAACTAGGAAGCCTGAATTCAGATCCCACTCTGAATTCTGATATGTTTCATTTCTTTGTTACTTTTTTCCTGCTCTTTATGTGTAGAAACATGCGAATTCTGGTAATTCCAGCTGTGGCCTTTGCAAGTAACTTCAACTCACGTTTATAAAATACCTTTGTTTACCAAACTCACAGTAATATTGTGTGGCATGGTTGTTTCAAATTAAAAACGTCTTCCTTGAAACTCCTAGAATATTCTGAACCTGAAAAGAGTGCTGTAATTGCTAATTACTGTTGTATGTTAGTAGTGCTAATGAATATACTTCTTAAGCCTATTACTGCTACTCGGAAGAGCTCCAGGCCAGTGATGATATACATATAAGAATATAAGGAGACTACTTATGTGTTTATACAGCAAAGGTACTTTTAAAATATAACAGCAACGTACTATTGTTTCACATTATGTGTAGCGGCACAGGAAATTTAAGCAAAACAGCAAAATGTCAACAGAACAACTTACAAGCTTTAAGGTATTCATGCATTTCAAGCCTGAAGAGTTTTCAACAGCAGTAGTCTCTCACACAAAGATTTATTCCCTCTGAAGACTTTTTCATGGCTCATAAAGAGTGATGGATGAACTTAATTTTCACTTTAATCTCTTTCTTTTCAGTTCAGTAATTTCTTTGATACTAGCAAAAAATTAGTGAGACTATGGAACTGCTCAGCAGTCATTAGCGATTGTGTGCTACAGACATTGCAGAGACCACAACAGGTTGCGTGACTTTTTGGTGAGTGGGAAGTAAGTCTTCCTTTCAAGAACTTTTTTGAACAGTGTTTTAATATTTATTGCATACAGTGTCTGACTATAATTTTCCATTCTTCCAAATAGACCTGTTTCAAGGATAACTTTTTCCCAGCTGTTATAATCAGTGTACTGCTCCAGTACATCATGCTAATATACAAAATATTTCTCTGACCTCACTAAGAGTTTGTGTGCATAAGGACAGCAGAACTGGGCCCTGCTGTGATCTTGAGTGATATCTGATTTTATATACCGTAGGCTGAATGCTATGAAGGGAATTGTAAAGGTTCCACGCTATTGTCTGTGACTAAAATACGCTGAGAAAATAATTGCATGTTTCTACATATAAAGAATAAAAAAAAGTAACAAAGAAATGAATCATATCAGAATGAGAATTGAATTATGTGTCTAAACTTTTTTTATTGGGTTTTTATGTTCTAGAAACTGTGTATTATTCCATCATTACTTGGCACATTGCTCTCATTATGTTACCATACTTAAGTATTTCAAACTGCAGAAAACTTTGCCTTCTCACTCAACTCATGTTTTTATATAGCCCAGTGGACAATATTGCATAGGGTCGGGGCCATGCTAGGTGTTCTGTTCAGCATTTTCCATCCTGCATCTATGGCTGCTTTATATTGGCTCAAGAACTAAAATCCACCGTCATGCTCCTTTAAAACATTTGAAAAATGTTTTTGACATCCAGGCTTGCAGTCAGTGGAGTTCAGAATATTTAGAAGTTTCCAGTTCTTCCTTGTGAAGGAATCAGCTATTTTAATTTGTTTTTCTCTGCTGTGATGAGAAAACTATGTAGAACAAGAGAAACCAGATATATGTGTATGAGATCATTTTTATTTTTTTTGAAGAGCCACATTGAAAAATTGCCCCTCAAAAAGGCAACTTGAAATGGCAGTCTGGGAGATAAGTTATCCTATGATTTCCCTCAGCAGGAGTATCCATTTGTTGGACAAGATTGCTGCTATACAAAAGTTAGGAGGAATATCAAAATGTTTTCTAAATCACAGAATCACAGAATGGTAGGGATTGGAAGGGACCTCTGTGGGTCATCTAGTCCAACCCTCCTGCCAAAGCAGGGTCACCTACAGCAGGCTGCACAGTGATGATGCTGTAGTTATGATGTGCAAGTGTAACACAGTAAAGCAACCTATAGGACCAGTTCTTCATTTGCTCTAGCTTTGTGTTACACTGAAGGAAAGATACAGGAAACGTATAATATTTCAGTCCAAGAAGAGCACTGAGCTAGAACTATGCAAAAAAAATAGATAGAAACATTATAAATAACATGCATTTCTAACAGCAGAAATATGCAGGGCCTTTAAAGTCTTACAAAAGAGATACGATACAGCTGCTGCAACACCTGTGGTGTTGTAGCATCATGAATTTACTTTTTTAATGTATGAAATTATTCTTTTCCGCACAATAATTGCCATTCTGTTTAATTTTTTCTAAGTATGGCAAGAAGTATAAAATTTAAAAGACATCTTAAAAAAAAAAAATCTTTTACTTTTCTTTCCTGCCTTTCTGTTTTGATGTTATTGTGGGTTGTTTTGTTTTGTTTTGTATTTCTCCTCCAACGCAGTTCTTTCTGGTGAGAATCTCCCATGTATGGTAAAATCACAGTCCAGGGTCCTATATGAAAAGGAAATTAAATGTGTTTTTTTCCAATTTCTTTTTCTAACTAGCTCTTCTCCCAGCTCAGGTTGCTGGAAAACTGCTGCTAAAATACATACAGACAAATGGTATTTGTTCAGAGGATCCTCTGCACCGTCACCACGTGGTTGAGCTGCGGGTGCTTGAGTGATGCACTCCCTCCATTTGCCGTGTTGGGATCTCCTCTGCAAGTGTTGTTTATCGTTCTGGACTTATAGGGGCTTCTAATAAGCAGTGTGTGCAGGTTCTCTTAAACCCTGAAGGCAGTCTCTTAAGCACAGTTTGAGTTGTCACTTATGTCCCAATCTTTTCTGTCCCTCTGCCAAGCCCGCTTAGCTCAGTGTGTCTGTGTGTGTTTCAAAGATCTAAGTGAAACTAATAGCTGATTTGAAATGGCTAAGGTGGAAAAGCACATGGCAAAGTTGCATTGTAGAGTAGTCCTTATGCCATCAGATACCGGCTTGATGAGAAAAGTCTGAATCTGAGATTTGTAGGCTGGAGCCCAGAGACCAACTGCTTGAGCACACTTTTTTCTTCTTCTTTTTGTGCCCAGAAGACAGTGCTCTCTGAAAAGGTGCAAGTAATGAGTGAATGATAGGATTACAAACGATAATCCAAAAATCAGCTAAGCATTCTGGAATCTTTGTACTAATTTCATAGGTGCCTGAACTGTGGCAAGGAGTTAATGTGTACTGTGTGAAGTATGCTAAATTATTAACCAGCTCAAAATACTGAAAGATCCTGCGCTCTTACATAATTATAACAGATGTCAAATGCTCTACATATTGCTGGATGGTTTCTGGTTTTACAGGAAGGAATGACAGTGAGTTACATGCAGGGGGATATCAGTCAAATCACGCATATCAACAGGTGGGTTTTTCTGTGTATTTTGGAATACAACCAGAATTTTTAGTCCAGCTTTAACGGCTTAAAGAAGTCTGCTATGGAGATAACATATATAAGATAAACTCTTGTTTATAGATCAGGTTTCAAGGTCCATGTCTGAATTAAAATTGCTTTTTTTATTATTTGTTGTTTTCCAAGGTGAAGCTACTTTTATACTTTGAGTTTATGTAGAAATGTAGAAAAAAAGAGGTATGGTTCCTCATCCTCTGTGTAGGGGGTACACAGGGAGAATACAGACAGCACTTACCAGTCATTGCTGTGCCAAATTATCATAACATTTAACACAGAGAAAACCAGAAGCGCAGCTAGGTTTAACACAGAAAAATGGAAGTACTCCCTAGTACTTTACAGGTAAAAATAGTTTTATTTTTTTCTCCCTCTCTCCTTTTTGCTGTCCTATTTCTGATTTGTCTCACTTGTTATAAACAGCACAGGCAAGAGAGAGAGAATTTGGACAAATGTGTAGAATCTTCCCTAATCTGTCATCAGTGAAAATGTTGGATGACATTTGTCTCATTGTGGTATATAATTTGTTCTGTTGAATCCAGAAGGCTAAACTGTGGTGATGCTCCTGACTGTCTGAATGTTCCCTGACTCTAGCAGGATCACTGTTTGCCTCAGTGTGTCCTTAAGAGGTCTCTCAAATTATATATTGTTCAGGAATCAGCTGTTTTACCAGTTTGGAACTCTTATTTAGCTGAATCACATAAAGAACTTGAAATAATATGCATTCCTAGACATGACCATGCACAGCTGAGTGTACAAAAAGAAAAGTTATTCTAATTTTTTAATTATTCTTACTTTTTAATTGCTTTTCAAACTATTAAACTATTTATTGAATTATTCCAACTACTGAATTAGAATCATTTAATTATTCAAACTATTCAAACTATTCTAGTTGTCCTAATAAAATTGAATACATAAAATCAAAATTCTGTCACAGGTATAATATAATCTTGTTTTTACTAATCTTAGACTGTAACTCAAAATGAACATAATGAATTGGAGAAATGGCTTGAAATTAAGATGAAATTCTGAAAAGTCCTACAAAATGCTGCACGTAGGAAATGAAATAAACAGTGGTAATTGTCTAGACACAAATTTAGAGATTACACTAGATCACAATCAGAGTAGATTACCGTAGATTACTCACCAAAGTACAAATTGAGGATATGCTATAATTGCAAAGAAAGGCAGGTAGTGTTCTGGTATGTAGTCATGGAAGTTCCAGGAGGGAAGTAATCTTTCTTCTCGTGCTGTATACAAATGGGGCATTATCTGCCCAACTGCATTCACTTCTGAACATCTTCATATAAGAAAAGTGTAAACATGTAAAAAGATTTTAGAAGATTGTGATAGGACTTCTGAGAACTTTAGGACACCTGACCTTTGAAGAAAGATTGAAAGAAAATAATGTGTATTTAGTATGGAAAATGATATATTTGTGCTGCTTGTGCAAAGCTCTCTGAAATTTGAAAGAACTGGAAAGAAGTTGGAGGATTATGCTAGTTACCTTTGCAGGTGTGAGGTGATAGCAGAAGATGAGCTGTATCATTGTTCCTTTTTTACTCTCTTTAGGTTGATTTTCTAGTGGACTATTGCCGGGAAGAATCTTTTGGTGCCTCTTTCTCAACACACACAGCAATATGGAAAAATTGAGTTATCTTCTGTATTGAGCCTCATCAAAGTGCAAAACCTCATTGCTGCACCCAGATCTTTTCTTTCTGGCAATACTCTATCAAAGAAGGTGATAGAGCATTTTTTTAAATTGCCCTGGTGTACTAGTCCTCTGTCAAAGCAGGTGGGAGGAACTTTTGCCCTGTGGCTTTATCTTTCTGTGAATGTACGTATGTGGGTTAGTGTTATCAATGAAAAAAAGCCTCTTCATAATCTAGAATGCAAACGATCACTGAGATAATTTAACTCACTTTCAGATCTGTATCTGGTGATCTTTGAAATGCTGTCACTGAACCTTTACATCATTTTTCCATCTTCTCATAGGATTTCTTAAAAAAATCAGGAGATAGTCTGATGTTCACTGACACCAGCCTTTTAAGATGTTATTTTTACCCACAAGAACATTTCATTTTTTTTTATCTTATGATCCAACATACTGTAGGAAGGGATAACATTTCTTTGTAATATTCTAGGACAACAATGAATTGTTCAGGTTCTTCTTCCTAGAGTAGATAAACTGTAGAAGCAGAAATGTTCCATTATTTGCAAAAATTTTGTTTTCACTTAAGAGATATGCTGCTGATTTTGTCAGATGTGTGGATCAAAGGGAGCCAGCATAAGCTTTTTGAATTTTTGTGGATCCAAGAGCTTTATTATCATCAGTGGCATCTTAGGAAGCAGGACATTTTCCAAGGCCTTAGCTTTTGATAATTACACTGACGTTATGATTTTTCCGTTATAAGGCATCACTAAGAAGTTTGATGTAAGAGGACTAATAGAGGGTAAAGAAGTAGAAACCCTTTAGTAATTGCTTTATATGGATTTATGTAACAAATCTCATTTCAGATCAAGTAATTATTTCTCAGCTCATAGTTTTCAACTACACCAGTAGATATGGATTTTTCTCCCAGCTTCATTAAAACCATATGTCTGTCGAATTAGCAATTACAATGCTATTTAGCTGACGATATCTTGCATTTAGACTAACATTCCTTTTACAAGGTCTTGTGTACGAGATATGTATTTTGTAATGTAACAGGCAGTCACTAGTGATTGGCCCTTTTCATCCGTGTCCTTTCATCCTCTGTACTTGCCACCAAAGTAGATAGCCTGAGGAGATAAAAGCAAAATATATTTACATATGTAGCCTAGGCTAACTCTAAGCTGACTATAAAAGGCCACTTACTTTTATGTGAGCTGGCATAGAAACAGCTGCATCAGTTGGTAATATTGATGGTACTGCACTTTCTGCTGTATGTCACCTCTTTGACGCTCTCCCTACAGATTCCACACTAGAAATGATCATGGGACTTCTTCCTAATACAATGAAGGGAAAAATCCCTCTATGCTGTTAATGAAAGTACATAATAATTAGAAAATTTTTAATGAAGTGGACTAGTTAGTGCTCACAAAATGCCTTGCACAGGCAGAACTTTCTATCTGGTAACTGTTACCTGATGGGTGAGAGCTAACATTTGGGTATGTTACCCCAAACATTCTTAATTTCATCTTCAGCTTGCATGTTTGAGAGGTCTGCTAGCTAATCTGAAAAACGAACACCTAATTTAGTACCACTGCAAGGACAGTCTTGGTTCAGTGGTGTGAAAATAATAAATTATGTATTTTAACAGGACATTATTTTGTATCTCAAGTATAAGCTGGGAAAAAAGTCATTATTCAAGATAGCATGTAAGTGGTAAAAGCTTTTTGTAAATTGCAACTACTCGTAGATGCATCCACACTTTGAACCTTTTTTTTTTTCTAAGTTTATTTTTCTGGCTGGTACTACTATGTGTTGGTGAGTATGTATGTGTATGAAAATACTGACAGCTGTAGTGAAGAAGAGGAGATATTTTGGTTTACAGGCACTTGAACTTACTTATTTTCTCTCTCCGTCTTCTTATTGTGCTGGTTTGTGATCTGCGTGTGATCAGAACAGCACTTACAAAAGTGTATGACACAAAAAGTGTGTCTGGTAAATGGGGTCTAACTATAGATGCTATTAAGATATGTGTTTTAAGAATTTATTTCTGGCTAAACAGTCTTTGTTTCCCCACCCCCAAGAATAGGTTTATACAAGTCAGTTTATCTAACTAGAGTAGAAAGATAGGCATAGGCAGAGTCTGAGTAAATGCAAAATAAAATCACAAGCTAGAAAGTCATTATGTAGTTTTGGTTATTAGATTCAAGCTCAGTAACTTTTATAGATTTCTGGATGTCACTGTAGATTTACAGCCTGGAAAAGATGATAACAAGGTCCAGAAATCTGATGTTCTGTTGGGGCTTCAATATCTTAAAGGGATTAGCTGTGAGTTCTGATCTGAACTAATGGAATAAGTTAGATACAGAATTTCTGCTTATCATTCTGGATTACTTCATGACATGCTGCTTGTACAAAAGATATCTGAACTGGATAAAGTACATTGCACACTTCATGTATCCAATTCTGACATATATATATATATTTTTTATATATAGAATTTGTACAGAATCTGACACAGAAAAGAACCCAAACTGCCCTGATAGTAGTAATCATAAAACCTGCTATGTTATTACCTTCTTTTTCGTTGAGATGATCCTTAGTTTTGAGATATGTTTGTACAGGAAGTTATTTTTTGTTTATGGAGGGTGGAGTACAGTGCAGCAATATTTCTTCCATGTCATCTCAAAGTGCTAAATATCTTAATTTTTTTTAATGATATTAGGAAAGAAGGTTGTATAGTAACACTAAATCCCATGATAAAAGATGCTATCATTTATTAGTTAATTATTACCTATTGATTTCTTAGTATGACAGGTTTTTTAAAAGGCTGTTCCTAATCCCATGTCTGTCTGTCATCGTTTGTGACTTGTGTTGACAGTTCCTTTTAAAGAATAAAACAGATTCTTTTTGAAATCTGTTCTTTTATACTGAATTCCACTGCTGGAGGCCTGTCAGTCGCCCACTGAGGTAGTTGTTGACATTTACCAAAGCACAACAATGTTTGATTTAATATTTTTGTGCTTTAATGTCATATTCTCAAGACAACGGTTTGTCAGTTCTCTCTCCTGATATAGCTAATGACAGCTAACTTCAGAAAATCCTTTCATTCTTCAGTATTTGGGCTTAATTAGTGCGCTGTTATTTTAGCACCGGATTTCTAGACCTTTATTGGTGAAGCATTACACTGTGAGCACACCTGTTGAGATTAATAAGGCTCTAAGAGATAATACTTGACATATGAGGGAGAGCTGCAAAGCTGGGCATTTAAGTTGGAATCATGGAATAGTTTAGGTTGGAAGGGACTTTTAAAGGCCATCTAGTCCAACCCCTCCTGCAATGAGCAGGGACATCTTCAACGCGATCAGGTTTCTCAGAGCCCCATCCAACCTGACCTTGAATGTTTCCAGGGATGGGGCATCGACCACCTCTCTGGGCAACCTGTGCCAGTGTTTCACCACCCTCATTGTAAAACATTTCTTCCTTATATCCACCCTCTTTTAGTTTAAAACTCCTTGTCCTGTTGCAACAGGCCGTGCTAAAAAGCCTGTCCCCGTCTTTCCCGTAAGCCTCCTTCAGGTACTGGAAGGCCTCAATAAGGCCTCCTGGGAGTCTTCTCTTCTCTAAGCTGAACAACCCCAACTCTCCCAGCCTTTCCTCATAGGAGAGGTGTTCCATCCTTCTGACCATTTTTGTGACCCTCCTCTGGACCTGCTCCAACAGGTCCATGGCTTTGCTGTGCTGAGGGCTCCAGAGCTGGACACAGGACTCCAGGTGGGGAAATCTACAATAATAAGAGAGTATAGGATCACTGTGTATTTATTAGTGCTCTAACGGCAAGTGTGTCTATGTATGCGTGTACACATGAACATATATATGCTCGTATATGCCTGTGTTTATATATGTTTGTACATGTATGTGTGTTTATGCAAATGCACATTTTGAGACTTAAAGCAAGTTTGTGTGCTTGCTATTTTAGTTATAGCTCCAGAAATTATGGAAAATATTGTAGCACAAGTCTCAAAAAATAAAATAAAATTATTTTAAGGTTTCCCTCATCTTGAACTTATCTTTAATGAGAAGTTGATTGAATTGGAGGATAACGACATTAGCTTCTAAGAGCTGTAGCTGTGCAACAGTCTGCTCTTGAGAAAGCAAGGATGCAAGATACATGGCTCTGCAGTGTTGTTATCGAAAGACATTTCAAAACAAGGTCGGTCTGTGTTACAGCATCAATTTGGCCAGCCACATTTATGGTAAGTGCCACCTTCTTAAAACCCTGCAGAAAAATGAGTAGCTGTTCTCAGAGAAAACCAGGTGTGAGACTAGGTCTGGCCAGTGTTGGAGAATGACTATAATGTTGAAGGACATGGAAACTGCAGTATTTGATCACTGAAGTCTGTAACTCTCCTCTACTGCAAAGGGATCAGGATCATATCTGACTTTCCGCTCTTCCTGCAGATGAACCCAGCTCTGGAGTGGTGGAGGTTGGAAGTGGAGAAGGATGTTCTTAATCAGGGAGTTTAGTTCAGGCTGAATTGCAAAGTGCTTCCAAGGTTTTGTTTACAAAATTCAAATGGAGAGGGAGTGCAGGAAGGATGGGGGAAGAATGAAAACTGGAAAAATCTATTAAAGTTCCTCTCTAACTTGTGGAAAGTATATGGAGACACCCAGGGAGATTTTTATTACTTCTTTGTGGCTTTCATTCTCCTTTGTTCCTCCTGTAGGGAGCATAATAACACTTTAGGAATAAACTCATAGATCAGCTGAAAAATTTAGAATCAGCTGGTAGCAAGAGACAGGATTTGAACAACTAACAGAAATGCAGAGATGTATTGACAAAAGTGTAAGTTTAAAAATAACAGATCATGTGCATCTACTACATGAAACAAGGAAAGAGCTGTTATGAAGCTCCTCAAGAGCCAAATGCCTGGAAAAGAGAGTGAAGACAACCACAGAGAATGAAGAGAAAAATCTTTGGAGGGAGGAAAGACTAAAAGAGGGGGAAAGGAAGAGACAGTTATGGAAGAAAAATTAATGAATAGAGATGATTTGGAGACACAGTCACTATGGTGTAGTTTCCAAATAGGAATACATAAGATGTTGTGAAGAAACAAAGAAAAAGAAAGGAAAAACCAAGGATGGTAGTATGTGTGAACGATGTAATGGAACTGTTTCTAAGTGTTGGTGTCCGCCCTGTCCTCCCCCCCCTCCGCCCCCCGCCCCATCTCCCAAGATTAATGGTACTAGTAATAAAGTAACTAAAGTAGTAATACCTTTCTTTTTGGAAGTAATAAAGATCTCCAGAAACTGGTGGAAATTTAAAAAACTTCTACTCAAAGAAGGTAATAGATACTGAAAATCCTAAGAGCTTCCAGTTGGTAGGGAATAATGTTTCTTTGTGGCAGTGCTTCAAGGATCCTGACTGTAACAACTTCTAACACATGCAGGATGGAAACATGTGCTCTAATGTCAGATTCCCAAGGCAACAGTTAGTCGTTTCTCTCTCCTGATACAGCTAAGCCTCAGAATAACTTGTGTGCCAAGTTCCTCATTTCTATACCTAGAATAGTTGTTGGACCTAGAGTCACGATTATGAGAGATGTCTGTAAAGTGAGTGAATTAATGGTCCTGGTGAGCTATTTAGCTATTTACATCTCTGGACCTTAAACTGCATAAACATACCATGACTACGTGGTACCCTTATCTCCTGAAATCCATTCGTGTGTTGCAAATGTTCCTTTATTGTCCCTTTTCTGGTGAATATTCCTCTTCTAGTATATGTATTTGTGGTGTATATATACACCACGTATATTCATTTAGTGACTTAAGGTTAGTTAGATCAGTAGTAAAAAAAAGGGGGGGGGAGTGAGGGTTGAGCAAAATGATCAGACCACCACCATTTAAATATCATTTAACAATTAAAACTGGAACCAGTAGTAAAGAAAACAGCAGTAAAGTAGGACCAGGTAGAAAGTGTTTTGTTAGCATAAACCTGTGGGGCTGTTTTGTCAGAAATAGCTGTGTCTGATTGTCTTAAAAAGAAAAAACAAAACAAAGCAATACCAACACTGTTTAGTAGTGTATAACTGGACTCCTTAATTAGATTTTACAATTAAAAATGCAATGTATTGAGGTCCTCCACCTATAAGAAACTTTTAAAGTTTTTTTACTTTGGATTAAAGGAATTAACTTTTTTACCTTGAGAGAGCAAATTATTCTGGGTGCTTCTGGGAGGGAAGGATGATTTAAGAATTTTAGAGACAGCGCACTAGGGAATCACATGCTGACTCAATGAGCCACCACAAGTTAATCAGTACTTTTCACTCTGTATTGTTTTCTCTTGCCTTTGCATATCTCATGCTGTTCTTGAAATGCTAGGGAATTGAAAGAACCAATTGGCTGTCAGTACTTGGAAAAAAGATGGTATTTCACAGTGAGAGAAATGTATATATCCTTCTTTTAAAACTTTATATTCTTCTTTCAAAACTTTTCTTAATTTAGCTATTAGGATCCTCAGGAAAGAAAAATGCTCCTTATGGAAACAAAAGTCTCCCTGCACCCTTTCAGAGAAAATTATTAAGAACAAATTTACTCATAAAGTACTAAAATCAATAAAAAAATTGACCATGAGCAAAAAGTGCTATTAATTTTGACTAGCTTCTGGCACAAAGCTGAAAGGAAGCATTCTTAATGCTTAAGAATGGCTTAAGACCTGAGATCTTACTCCTACTTTCAAAGGTTCAGAAAATACAATAAGAATACTTACAGCTCTGGATATGTATTCTGGATACATCCAGCTAGTTGGAGGTGCTTATTATTAGGAGATTGGCTTATTCTTTTCTCCATTCTTCCTAGCTTTCTACACAAGTTTGTTGGTTTTTTGTAATTTTTTTTTTCCTTCTGAGGTTCACTAAGTTCATACTAATGCAAAAAAGAGACACAGTCCTTCTAGTACTTTTACACATACTTAGAATAAAAAGAAAAAAAGAGGGTGGGGAAATTCAGAGAAGCCTATTTCTTGCAGCATCGAGTCACATTTTGTAAATTTGGTAAGAACTGCGAAGTACCTGAACCCATATCCAAACTCTGAGCTGTAATCAAGTATATCATTATCTGAAAAACTTCAGTGCTTTCTTTAAGTTGGGGGAGGAGGAAAAGAAGAATTAATTTCAGATTGATATATCCATGCATTTTCTGGAAAAATATAGATATAGAAAGAAAATGATTAGTGATGTATGGGGGTTTTTATTTGGTTTTCAATAGGGGTGTGTGCAAAGGCAGAACAGCAAGATTGGAACTGGGGTATTCTTTTCAGGAAACTGAGACTGGCTGAAGAAGTATAAATAAGTTTTCAGAGAGTTCAACGAGTTTATGTACAATCTTCAATTGTGTGCTATTGGTGGAAGGGTTCACTTTTTTCACCCGACCCTAATTATATAGTGCTGACTTTTGGATTTACTAAAGAGACTGAATAAAGTGGGTCATTAGTCTCCCCACACTAAGAGTACAAGCAGCTCAATTCCTGAAACCTAACTGAGGCAAGAGTAAATAAATCAAAACAATTGATCAAATGTTTGATTCCAAACCATGGACCCAGGGAGCTATCTACTGGTGTTAGGAGATCTTGTGTTTTATATAAAGGAAATCAGGTATGCCTGAGTCTTGACTAATCAAAGAATATAAGAATAAAAATCCCTACTGAAATTCAGGAGGTAGTGATGGCTAAGGCATATGTTTAATATCAAGCAAAATTTTGAGGGGCTTGACAGATAATTGTACAGCTTGTCGTTAATATGATGAAACACGGTAAGCTTTCATTAAAATTTGCACCTTAATATATGATACAGTTTCTTCAGTCATTTCCTAGATCAGTAACTGTTATTATAGTAACTGTAATCTGTGTAACTGTTTCAGTAGACTGTAAGTTTAAGTTCCTAAGGAGTATAGAGGGATCTGTCAAAAACAAAAACAAGCATTCCCCGTGCTTTCCCACCCATCCCCCCCAAATCCTGTGAGATTTCTGACATCATAATTTTATGTTTGTTTGATTTGGTACCATCACATCAATTGGTACCATTCCAAATAAATTTGGAAATTCATCTAGTAATGCATTCATAGGACTTTTTCTGCTTATTTTGCAATTGTTGCCAATTGTTGTTCAATTTTTTTTTTCATGTTTCTGCTTGTGAAAAAGGTTGTTAATGCACAATACATGGAACAGTTAGGAAATATGGGGCACCAACTCTGATCTCCATACACTAGGACCATGGCATGAATGATCTCTTAAAGACATGCAAAACTAAGGTTTCAGACTGGATTCAGTGCTCTAGATTTCTTGGTGGTGGTGTGTGAGAGTGTTGGTTTTGTGGGTTTTGTTTTGCAGGGCAGAGGAAGAGTTTGCTGTAAATATGCAGCCTGGAACAGCTGCCAATAGGAGTGTTGTGACTGATTTCCCCGCCTGCTTTGCTGCAGATGCACTCGCAGTGATCTGACTGCAGCTGCATAAACAGTTAAGGGAGACCTCAGTGCCACAACCCAGCGACAGCTTGGGGCAGCACTCGAGCTCACATTTTTAATGACGCATCTGTCACTACCTCCTCAGAGCTGCTTTCAGACTACTAACGTGGTAGGAAGGATGCTAAGATTTATCATCACCATTCCTGAATAGAAATAAATTATGAAGTTTTATGAGGGGGTAGGAACTATATATGTGTGTGTGTGTATTTTTATAAAACTGTACTAAGTTCTGCTCTTTTTTCTCTTTTGAAAATCTGCACTGCTTTCACTGATGTCACTCTTCTTTCTGTAGTTTTCCTGAGACAACAGTTTGAACCTCCAAAGGCTTATTTGTTGCTTAGTACCATACTGGCTGTTGACAGGAATTTCTTCAGGAAAAGAGCTTTTCTGAAACGTAGGGATTTTAATCTGTTACTACCTCTTATGAACTGCAGAAGATTATTATTAATTTATGTAGTATATGTTAACGTATACAGACCACATAGAGACGTGTTCTCTGCCTGAAGAGCTTGAAGTCCAAAGACTGTGTTATGTTGATGAAAACCAGGGAAATACATAGTTTAAGTTGCTATTCAGCAAATGAATTTTACAGGGTATCATTTAAAGAAAGAAGACTGCAGGACTTAAAATGTGGGCATCTCAGCTGCATTCAAGATATGCTGTAGGTGGGTTTTTTTTCTGTCATTAGAAAGCCCAAAATCTCAGAAATCATTTGTCTGGCTACATATCTGCTTGTTACCATCAAAGTGTGTATTAATCTTGCTGTTGATAAAAATAGAGAACCTTTTGTAGTCTCCTCCTGCAAGACAGGTTATTACAGGACTTTTGTCTATGCCAGTGAGGGAAATGTGCAAATGCCATGACTTCTCATGCTTTGTGTTTGCAAAAGAAGAGGACAGCTTCAGTCACTTGAAAAAAAAAAAAAAATTATTTATATTCTCTTTCCCAGAAAACCTAGTTAACAGTTTATTAGAAACAAAGAAGTCTATCTAGAGGTATGCCCATCTTATTGAACAGTTAAAATATTTTTTTCCTTAGGAAATCAGCCTCAATTTGAGTTTATTCTGCTCTTTGCAACTAAAATGCACAGCGTGTCGGTATTTTAAGTGCAGTCATGATGTAGCTATTGCCAGTTGCTAGTCCAAGATCAATATTGTAGACTCCGTGCTGTATCTGTGCTAGAGGTGCCAGAATACCTCTGAGTGGAGGGATTCACACATCTTAATTTTATCCTGTCTGAAGAAGATGTTTGAAGTTCCAGGCTCAGCTTCACTCCTTTGTTCCCGACTCTTCTGCTTCCTCCTTCTCCAACACCAAGAAGCACATTTGGCATAGGGAATGGAGGTTGCAGTCCATATGTAACGCTTCGTCTCTGCTTCTCCTTTCTCACACCTTTCCCCTTCTCCAACACAGGTCCTTCCCATGGGCTGCAGTTCTTCAAGAACTGCTCCAGCGTGGGTCCTTTTTCACTGGGTACAGTCCTTCAGGACCTTCTCCTGCATGCCTTCCCCACAGGCCGCAGTTCCTGCCAGAAAATCTGCTCTTGCATGGGCTCCTCTCTACCAGCTGTACTTCCTGCCAAAAGCCTGCTCCTGTGTGGGCTCTCCATGGGCTACAGCTTCCCTGGGAGCATATACGCCTGCTCTGGCATGGGGTCCTCCACAGGCTGCAGCGGGACAACCTGCTTCACCTTGGTCTTCTCCATGGAGTGAAGGGGCTTCTCTGCTCTGGTGCCTGGAGCACCACTCCCACCCCTTCATTATTGACCTTGGTGACTGCAGGGCTGTTTCTCTCACTTGTCACATTCCTCTCTCTTACAACTCCTACACAGCATTTTTTACCCTTCCTTAAATATGTTATCACACAGGCACTACAAATGCTGCTGACAGGCTCAGCTTTTGGCAGCAGTCCATTTTGGAGCCAGCTGGAACCGGCTCTGTCCAACATGGGGACATGTCCTGGTATCTTCTCTCGGAGGCCACAATTACAGCCCTCCGCTGCCAAAGTCTTGTCATGTAAACCTGATACACCATCTTTCTTTGAAAACAGTGCAGTTTGTTATGTTTCTGCAGACTGAATTTGTCCTTTTCCATCAGCATCAAACTGTTATGCTTTGTCATTACTATGACAAGACAGGATGGGTTTAGGTCTCTGCAGAGTTGTAAGACAACAGGTTGTTGCCAGAAACAGTTCCTTCCTTTGAGTAGGACACAATTTCAAATCTAGCATAAAAAGCAAAGGAAAAACAAGTAAGTAACAAAATGGATAGACAGATTTTAAGGAAGCTGTCTTCCTTGTCTTTTTCACATTGAGGTAAAGAACATTCTATGGAAAAGGGATTTCTTGTGGATTGAAAGACCCCAAAAACTAATGCTGTGGTTGTGTGTTGTCTTCCCCTTCATTTGTTTTCTTGTATTCCAGAGGTGGGTTGTTTCTTATTGGCAAGATATTTTCTGTGCCGCTGAATTGTTGATAAGGAGGAATGAGATTGCTTCTGCATTAGAGCGACCAAGTCTTTTTTCACACTCTTTAGTTGAGGCTTCACATATAGGAATGACATATAATTACTTAGACACTGTTACAGTCCTGAGTGGGACACTTACTGAGTGCTTCCACCCTGCTGAAATTCTTTGTGAAGAAAAGGTCCGTGCTCTGCTGAAAAAATAATCTATCCATTCTCTTGAGCCTACAAAAAAAGTGCAATGAACCGGTTTTACTCCAGTTGTCTTACATCCTTTGAATAGCATTTATTTTCAAACTGTCATTCATACTAAAAGAAAATGCATTGAATCAAATTTTACTCTCAAGAAAGCTTAGATTTTAATTTCTGAAGTTTAAATAAATGATGCTACATCTTTTAGGCCGGTACATGTCTGCAAGCTATAATGTCAGGAGATTTGTAAATGCCAGTGGTGATTTTGATGCTCTCTCCATGAGCTTTTTAAATCACAGTACTACTTAAGTACAGTCCTTGAAGTTTTGGTTTGATTGAACCCAAACTGATTCCTGAGACAATTTGATTTGCAGTCTACTTGAGAACAAGGTGAAAAAGATCGCATTTAGGCAGAGGTTTTTTCAGTTGACTTATAAGGGACAAGGATTTTATCGATAGTTTGGTAGCAGCAGTATGTTTAGTGGCACAGTCTTTGGGAATTGAACCATTATAAGTAATTGCTCTGCAATGTCACTCTTTTTTTTATAAGCCAAAATGTAATTTCATTAGGGGGGAAGTGGCAGGATTTTGTTTTGATTTTAATAGGACCCTTCTCTAGAAGGTTTCTCCTTGCCTGTGATGACTTTCTAGACATTTTTAGAAACCGATCTGGCAGGAATCAACTTTGTGCTGTACTAATCAACCATTATTAAATGTGATTCAGAAAAACACTGTGAATGATCTTAAAGGAATTGTAGCTGAGTAACAAGAACAACACAACCCCTTGAGAACTTAATAGCAAAGTATATTCACTGTATATAGTATATTCACTATATTCATTAGTTGTCATTATCAGCTGTTGAAAAATCTGGGAATAAACAGCGATGAATTAGATGAAGGAACAAATAGTCCTTTTTTCTACAGGTTGATGGCAGATGTGTCAATATTTCTCAGTTTGTATATTCTGAATAGCCACTATTCATTAAAAACATAATATGATTCCATGCCTCTTTCCAAAGTTAAAAAAAAATGGTGAAATTGTTCACATAAATCGTTGAGCTGAGTGAAGAAATAAAGTCTGTCTATGTATCTGGTTTCATCAGTGACATACTCAGGAATAAGCTGAAAATTTATTTCCGTATTGGAAAAAGGTAGGGTTTTCATATATTATTTTACCTAATCTGGTATGCATACATATGCACTTTATATATAGGATGTAAGAAGTAGAAATATTATGGTATTTAACCCAGCAAATAAGTATAAGAAAAAAATTGCCCAGTAAAACAATTTTGGTGGCCAAGTGGAGGTTACATGAGCAGAAATAGGAACAGGGAGGGAGTGGAAGATGGAGCAAACATAGGGACAGCTGCATAACTCACTTCTGTAAATCCTATGACATTTTATATTAACTGAGGATCTTGAAGTAATTTTATAATACCAAACTTTTCATTTCCTTTCTTTCTTTCCAAAGAGTTCTTGCCTTTATAGTTTTTCACTGGTTTTTCTGTTTGTCCTCTTTTGAGGTACGTCCTAGTTTCATTCTCCCTCTCTGTTTTGCTGATCTGAGACACATAGTGCCTGAATGAAACAGTACTGTTATGCCACAACTCCACATGTGCACTGCCGAGCTCAGAGAAACATACTTCTTCAAGGTTTCAAGTCCAACTTGTTCGAGGCAGAAGCCTTTATTTACAACTGTTTATCTACGTCAAAGAGATGGGGTTGGGAATCAAGCCAGGGGAATAGTAATTGGCATATTTATTCTAACCTTAAAATGTGACTGCAGTTTCTCTTTGATTTACTCTGACCTTGCTAAAGAAATTACGAAACTGCAAAAGACCATAGTTTTCTAACTCGGGCATGAGTCCTACTCAATATTATTTCAGAGCAGAAGTTTGCTTTGAAGGTACTGCTGACATATTTTAGGGGTCTAAACAAGGTGGGTGATATATGTGAAGCAGCCAGAGTCCTGGTATGTCTGTGCACACCAAAAGCCAGAATACAAATGCCACTTCACTAGTTTCAGTTCTGCACTTAATTTTTCTGCATGTGTGATTTTCATGCTGATTCTTGGCTCAGGGCTAATCAGAGCAACAAGCATTAAAATCCCATAGGTGAGAATGCAAATAGCAAGAGATGGAAGCAGCTTCAAATGATCCTGTTACAAGCCTGGTCACCTTGTTTGCAAGATTTTTTTACTCTAAGGGACTCAAGTTTGAGCTCCTTGCTATTGTGGACAGATCGAGGGAATCCGGGAGTGACACTTCTGCTAAATACGTTTGTTACAACATTTGTCATCAACTTGAAAATATGAACATCTCCTCTGTGTTGGATGGCTCTTTCTCACGCAAGTCCTTTGCTGTGCATACAGCACAGCCTACCCTGCCCTGTGACTCCTCTCAGGGGTCAGCTCCAGGGAAGAGCCACCATCATGCCTTTTTCTTCTTCAGATTTCCAGGTGTAGTGGATCATGATTGTCTGATGCAAAGAACTGTACCCCAGGCAGTCTCCTGATGTGTGGGGTTATCATGGATGCTTTCTGTGTCCTTGCTCTCTTTTCCTTTCTCTTTTAACCTGGACAGAGGATAAGTATGTTGGTAAAAATTCACTGAATCACATTTTTATGTTGACTTTGTATTAAACTCAAAGTTCTGTGTAGTTTTTGGCAGAAAGTCATGTGGAGCTCAACTTTTTAGCCAAGATTTTCACTGGTTTGGGATCCCTTCAGACCTAAAACTCAGAGATTTAAACTACAGCAAATATAAGTTTGAGAAGTGTTGAATCCCTGCAAAGTCACTGCATTTTATGAAGCTCCAAGTTTCAGCAGCTGGACTCAGTTTTGTTTACCAGCAAAGAAAGTGTTGGCCAGATTTACAGCAAATGCAAGCCGATATAGTTCTGTAGACAAGAAGCTTATACTAATTTATTCTAACTTAATAACACGACCCAGTGTTGTTTTGGGGGTATCAATGAACTTTAAATTCTTCATGAAAATGTTGTTCAAGCTATTGGAATATTACAGTTTAGTTCAGACATGGGTATAAACAGACTCCTGACTGAGGTCTTTTGCAAGATGTTCTGCAGAAGACAATGTATGAGAAGGGGGGGGAAGTAAATTGAGAGATATGATAAAAAAATACTGTGAGAATGAAGTCTGTTGCCTACAAGGGAATTTATCCTAGTGCAGACAGCTCAATGTTCAAGTAATATTTACACTCTAATTTGAGGTCTCACAAGGAAACTAAGAATGCCTCTTGCTGAAACTCTGCCTTGCTCTTAATTCCTTCCATCAGAGGTGAGAAGTGTTGGATGTTATTAACCATCTTAATCACATTAATCATATTTATAAATATACAAGCCTGTACAATTTAAAAAGGAATAGCTCAAAATAGGTTAAAAAAAAAAAACAAACTAGTAAAACCTCATTTGTAAAAGAAGAATGAACTGAGAAGTGAACTGGATTTTTTTTTAAAAAAGTAGACTATTATACTTTGTGGTCTGGTCTTCAAGTATAAATTGAAATTCTGTTAGCAGCAGTGTAGTAAGTGTACAAAGGTTTTAACTGAAGGAAAATCTATATTGGAGATTTTAATAAGTAGATACTTGAAATGAGGTAAGTTGCTTATTTGTAAAACAGGGCATGATCATGCTATTATAAGTGCAGGCTACAGTATTGCCCTTTGTATCCATGTGGACTGGTAGTTTAAGAAATGGATGTTCACCCTCTGTCTCTGCAGTGAGTGGGAGAAGATAGAACGTACACCACTGTCCTGTTCGAATGTGTGAAACAGATGCTTAGCTGTATTTGTCTTTTTCTTTTTATTTAAATGACTGCTGTTATTTTCAGCTTGAATAAAATAATACATCTTTCCAACTTACTTTTATGTAAATCAAAAGGATTTGGAGTAAGTCTGACATGAACCAGAAATATTGGAGGCGGACAGGACATTTTCCTCCTTAAAAATCTTGTAACTTAGAAAATAAACTCTGTGTTTACGTGCAGGCATCTGGAAAGCAGGATTTGGACAATTTGCTGCCACACGTTCGCAATCCGCTAATCCAACAGAGAAATATTTATTAGCAATATTTTATTTCGACATATTTTTCTCAATCGACGAACAAACATACATGTTGATTTGCCTTAGATTTTATGATACAAGGAAAAAATGTTCACATTTTTCAGTTCCTAAAGCTCTGATAGCAATTTAGCTATCTTTAATAATTTTTCAGTCTTTAAAAACTGAAAAAAAAAAAAAATCTTACAAACAGACCTTAAAAACAACTCTTTATAAAAAGTGCACATCAATCCTTTGTCTTATCTGTTTAAGTTGTACTCTTTGTCCTTTGTAGGGTCTGAGTACTCCTTAGAGTGCTATGTGGTTTCTTTAGTAAATATGAATGAAACCATAGTATTTCATGTGGATTTTCTTTCTGCACGCTTTGCTTTAAGTCTCAGTTTAAATTTAATTGATGAAGTATAAAAGGTAAAGGTAGAACATTAATTTTGGTAATTCATTTAATTAGAGTCTTTGCCTGTTTCTATATTTTTATGCTAGGTTTTGATTTGTATGGCAGAGTAGGGTGATTAAACAGATAAGTAAATGGGCAAAAATTAAACATACTTATGAAAGTTTGGAAAGTAACCTCTTTTATGGGTGGCTTATATAGTTCAGTTTCACAGAGGGCAGCAGTTCAGATATCACAGGTCTCTGGGGACAAAGAATAAAACTACCTTAACATCATCTTCACTAGCAGATCAGACGTGTAGGTCCACTGGCCTACCAGCTATTGGAGAACTGCTAACAGAAGGCAACTCATTGGCACTCTGAAGTCATCTGTTTGACTTTTTTCTAAGTTACTTTGCATCCCTCAGAAATGGACCATATGAGAACTGATGTTTATGTCAAATGAGAATTCTTCTAATCTTGTGAGGGGTGTATAAGCTTGCTTTAAGCTGATTTACGCTGGCAATATGCTCAAAACAGATGGAGTACATCAGTGCCTTGATATAAAGTCTTGTAATGAACACTGCCAAGCGAAGAACCCCCTGACAGAAAATACTGCAGATACTGTAGTTACACAAACCAGAACACTACGTGGATCACATCTGTATAGTGAGGCAGATTTTATCTGTTATTCTCTTTCCAAAAGTTGCAAAAATTGGACATAAGGTTCATTTTTCCCATGTGTTTTATTGTAGAAACAGTGCTTCTGCAAGGGTATCATCATTAGTTTACCTAATGTAGAGGGATCTAAGAATGACTGTCACTTTGGATTGTTCTAGATTAAGCAGATTGGCCTGTCTGCACTTAGGAAGCACAAGATAAGATCGATTGCAGTGCTGCCACTTTCTGTTGTTTTTTTTTTTTTTTTTCTCTGGTTACTCCAGTGCATACATATAACCTATCAGGTAATCTAAAGAGACATGCATTCCATTATATGTACAAGCAACTAATCATTTGAGACGCTTACATTTTATGTTTAATTTCAGAAGTAAACTGCTTTATTTCCTATGATAAGACAACAGAGACATATTGGTTAATATGATTTTTTACAAAATAATTTTCTTAATAAGATGCAGGTAAGAAAATTATTAAAAATGCTAGATGAATTATACAACATGATTAGTTATCCTGACATTAGCATAGATTTAGATGTCCTCTAAAAAAGGAAGAGTTAATTTAGTGTCTTCAGCCAGATGTATTACAATTGGAATGTTTTCATTCTTATGCTGTTTCAACTTTAGCTATTCATGTACAGCCTTTGAGCTTCTAGACCAATACTGCAAATCAAATTATCATTTGTGATGTTGATTATTAGCTACAAATTATTAGATTTAAAATGTGAGAGGGGAAGAAATTGGAGGGCAATACTGGTTTTTAGATAGTTTTCCTTCTTTCTATTTTTCTGGCTATTATTGCACAGGCTGTTCCATTGCAATGCTCTGTTCCTAGCTATTCCTGCTTCACCCTCATTATTTTTAGATGATTATATGCATTTATTAGTAAGTTTGTGTATTGCAAGGATGCATGCTTTCAGAGTCTCCTGGAATCTAGAAGGTAAAACTTTAGTTACAGTGAATTTATTTTTTGAGAAGTAAAACAATAACAGCATTGATTTGTTGGGGTGGTGGGTTTTTTTTTGGTGTTACCCCCCCCCCCCCAAGAGGATTAGTGTAAGATGTTGAGGACATCGCTTTTTTCTGTAATACAATAGCCTATTGTTCACATGGAGAAGAGATGGCCGTTAATGACAAGTGGTATATTTGTTTTCCCACCAAGGCTGACACACAGTTTCAAAGGTCAAGCACTGTCTGATACTGCATTTACTGGCTTAAACTTTTCTTTTCCCACAGTGGATGAATTTGTATGAGAACTGCCCAGCTGCTTTTCCATTTGCTGGAATGAGTCTCTAGCAATTCTCCAGCTTCTTTGCTTCACTCAAAGCTGAACACAGCACAAGAAGCTAATAAGTCTGTGATAAATAAAGCAGTGCTTTATGGGAGAGTGGGGAAGACCTGGGTAAGCATAAGCAAATACATCGGGTTACAAGTTGATTTTTCAAAGGACTCGATTGAGTGTTTTGATCCTCACTTTGATTAACAGGTGAAAAGGCAAAATAAGAGCAGGCTGGAGAGTTGCAAGTGAGAATTTTTTTTCCCATCTTACATTATTTCCCTAATCTATAAATGTTTCCTGTATATGCTTCAATCCAAGAGCTTTGAGGAAAAGAACATCACATGGAAGTTGATGGGGAATGCTTCTCATACCAAGAACCAGACCTTGTGTTGTCTTTTGGAGTCGTTGCCTCCACAGCATGCATGGGTTGCTGAAGGGAGACTTCTGTCCCTTCCCCTGTTCCCCTCATTAAGCAGCAGACACTGGTGGCGAAGCACTTTGTAGGTCAGTCACATAGGGCCTTTTCCCTCAGCTGTGGCAGGCAGTAAGATAATGTCCTCTTGTATTCAGGCAGGACCAAACTCGGTGAGGCATAAAATCAGTTATTTCCAACCAGCTTACTTTTGATTGAAGGAACAGCTTCCAGTCTCCCAGCAAGAGGACAAACTTGTCACTCACTGAAGCAATTTACCTGTTCCAAAAGGAACAGCAATTGTTTCAAAGAATGAAAGCAGCCACTGTTAAAAACAAAAGCTACCAAAATTGTACAGGATTACTTTAGATTAACATTGTTTAGGAACAGATCACCCTTCTGATTTGTTTTGAAGCTAGCATTGTTTAAAGTCTTTGTTAAGAAAACATTTGATTAGCAACATAGTGGGGAAAATGAGGTATTTAAATTAAAAAAAAAATGATGGTTGATAATTTGTTATAACTGTATTCCCGAATTACTTCAGGGTAAGATTTCAAGCAGCTAATGTCATGTCAGTGTGTTCCTTTTTGCTTTTGAACAGTTCTTCAGTCCGGGAGATGAAACTGTAGTGCTTTTAAGAAAATTAATTATTTTTAGTTTATTTTTTTAACTGCACATCTTTTCTCCAATGAAATGGTGTGTCACTGACCCCCTTTTATAATATTGTTCCTGGTGTTAGCTCAAGTGCAATAATTGCTTTTTCTTGCAGGCTGAGTGAGGCATCGACCTGTGAAGTATGAGTTAAAGTTCAAATTACACAGCCTTTGTTCTTTGCTTTAGACTACTTGCTCTGAATATATAACACAACCAGTAAGACTTCAAATAAGATGTCTTTAAATGTGTTTTTCAATTCTGAAGGTAGATCAGTATCCGAGCAGAAGACAAGTGCATTATGTTTTTCGTTAAATAAAGACAAGAAGTTTACAAGGAGTGTTAGTACTGTATCCTGTTTCATAGCCTATTCCTTCCCTTCTCTGTTTTTTAACAGATTAGCCTCAGTGCTAAAATGTACTATGTATAGTTAGAGGTTTTTGTTATGAAAAATAATATTGCTGCAAAACCCCCTTTAAAGCATCAGTTGATTTATCTGTATACACTATGAGGAAGTTCTTTGTGGTCAACGGGTTAAGATACTACGTGATAGAAAGTATGACTGTCACAGGTATAAGAATTAACTATCACATGAAAAGGTCAGCATTCTGTCTAGTATTTTTGCTATTCTTCCATCTTTATGAGTTATATGCTTGTCGTCATAGTCAAGCTACAGAGCTTAAATGTATAGTTGAGACTGGATATTAGAATAGGGCTAGGAAGAGGGAAAATACTATGTGTATTTTGGCAATTCATTGCAGCTCCCATGAATGGTTTAAATGGTTTATTAACGTAGGTAGCCTGTCATGTCTTTCCTTCTCACATTTCCAGTAGATCAGCCAGGCTTTTTATTGGAATATTGGAAGAGTGGAGTTCTGCTTAAAACACCATAAAATAATCTAATTAAATATTCAATAGCATCTTGATTTCCCTAGAGAGCAAAGCATTGCTATACATGGCATATTGATACAACCCACATTTAATCGAATTTGTAGAGCAACATCCTATTCCTTAAGGGGAGACGGCTGCAACCACTTATGCTTTTGCTAATATGCAAATCCTGTCCATATGGAGTTGTTATTCTGGTCCATTCTTAGCTCCAAGGTTTTCCTGGGCTACTGAGTGAAGATACTATTTCTATACTGTCCAAAGCCTGTCTGTCAGTGAATTCATCTGTGTCTAGGTAGAAATCTCCACTGCTGTTAAGGATCCTGGGAAATAGAAGGCAAGACTAAAACCCTTTAATGAAAATTAAGTGACCAAGCAGTGAAATACAGCCCTGTCTCTGTGAGATTGCCAGCTTGTACCAGCTTTGGTCAACATTATTCTTTGCTCAGAGGTGCTGCAATTAGATCAGATTTTCTGAAACACTTTAGTCTTGTGCATATATAAGAAAGAAAACAGAGAAAACATTTTTAGGTGGTGCTATTGTGTTGTTATAGTAACTTCAAAAGTCTAGGAATCTGAGGCAAAATGCTTTAAGCAGTTGGCCTATGGCAATTTCCCAATAGCCAAATGTTCCCCTTGTGTTATTTGTACACCACTATCTCACTTATTAGTGATTTAGTGATCTCTGCTAGAAATTTCTCCATAATTCTTATACATACATACTGAAGATAATTTATAAATGGCTGTACTGGTAGCGCCAAAGATCCAGCTGGCCCAGTGTATTTTACCTAGAAACACTCAGAAGAGGGAGGCTAGGGAAGAATGTAAATACTGATGATTTCACCTAAGTCCTCTCCTTGTCTCCCAACCACTTGCATCTCAGAGCCTTCCTCATCCAGAAATGGTTTCTATGTATTAAGTCATCTTGATTGGATTCTGTTCCAGGAACTTGGTCATTACTCTCTGAGCCTGTTAACTTTTAATATCTAGTGTTACATGACCAAGAGTTAAATCAGAGTAGAGATTAGAACTGGCGATGCTGGATTAAGTAATGTAGTTTTGTTCTTGTTTCAGCCATTATCTCACTATGAGACTTTGGGAAATCATGTAATCTCTCTAAAGATTTTAAATCCTTACTTGTAAAATGTGAATAATACTTAGAAATCTTGAAAGCTTTTTGTCACTCTGTATCATGAGCAAAAAATTTTATCATTTACCATCCTCATCAGTGTCCTCTGTATCAAACAATCTCTGTGAGAGAAGCATAAACCTAAAAAGACAAAATTTATTCCACTCAGAGAAATTGCTGAGAAACTTGATGCAAGTAGAACTCTTGTGATACGGTATGCTGCCTCTTGAATTCCATATTTTAAGTACCTAAATAATGTTTCTACATGCACATTTACATTCAAAGACAAAATTATAATATTTGTACCACTGTAATGATCTATAAATTTGTGAAATTGGTACTTCTCACTAAGTCTGGAAAACTTACTCCATCCTGGAGCATAGATTTTGAACTATGAACAAAAGAGGCTGTTTTATGCTAATGACAATATTTCATAGAATAATGTAAAAAACCCGGAAGCCTTTTGAGAAGGCTGAAATTAGTCCTGTACTAAAGAGTGCCTACTCTGCAAAATCTCTCCAGCAATCATGGCTACTAAGTGAGGCATATGTAGGAAGCAGTCTGAGTACAACCCACAGTGACTGACACAGAAGGCAGGCAGAAGAGGGAGATATTGAAAATACTGCTTAGTGTGATCCAAAGGTAACTGTCTAAAGGCAGTGGAATTTTTTACTTAGCCTTAGGCGTGTGAAGAGCTGTCTCTGTAAGTGGTCTCTTAAACTAATGGGACTGAACAGCCTCATTCTTGATCGTGCCCTCTGCCTTGTTCAGGCTCTGAAAACCCAGCATTTTTTGTTTATTTATCCCAAATAACTTTATTAGTCTTATCATGAGCTTTTAAACTAGTACTTATATAGCAAACAGTAGTAGTTACCACTTTCTCTTAAAAGAGCAAGAGCATTTCACTGCAATGGTGACAATGTATGCTTTCTGCTGTCCCTCCCTTCTCCTTGAATACAGGCATTGGACATAAGGGTATCACTTTTTCAAAATGAGTATAGGAAAGCAGTGACATGGGTTGTGCAGGGAGGTTGTGTGGTCTCCACCCCTGGAGATTTTCAGGTTCCAACTAGATAAAGTCCTGAGCAGCCAGATCTGATCTCCTAGATGACCTTATTTTGTGAGACCTCCTGGGGTCCTTTCTAACCTGAATTATCCTACAATCCTGTTCCACTTGGGCAGTAGAGACAACTGGATGCATATCTTTCAGATCCTGAATAGCTCTGTACTCTTCCAGCTACTGCTGTTTAAAACAGAGTCAACAGATCTTTCACTGGCAATGTATTTAGTGAAAGTGTGACCTTGCTCTCACTTGATGAGAAGGAGGTCTAAGGTGACCACACTTAGGAGGAATTTCTAGGATGCAATCCCAGAATGATAGAGGCACCTCTACCATCACTAGGTGTAGTGTCTGAAGAGAGTCAGGATTTCAGAAATACTTTTTTCCTGTGTATTTTGCTTCTAGCTAAGACTACACGCCTCTTTGCTCAGCTTACCCATGTTAGGAAAATTTCCACTCAGCATGTTAGTTTTTATGGACTCATTTCTGAAGCCTTACTGAAATTTTTTTGGAGTATATTGGAATAATTTTTCATTTCTGCTACTGAGCTGGATGCTGCTCTCTAAGCAGCCAAATTACTGTTAACAGATTGTTTGAATGTTTCTAATCTGTTTTGACTAAAAAACAAAACAGTTGAGCATGGCATAACTTAAGTGGCAATTTAAAATAACCTGGCTGTGTTCAATGTAATCTCTTGTGGTACTTTACCTGCTGCGAAGTTGGTGGGGACTAACACCTTAATTTGCTAGGGCTGTCACCAAAATAGCTCTTCAGCTGTTTTGTGATGGGAGTGCTAGGATTCAGATTTCCGCCTTAGAGGATAAATATTGACAGTACTGCAGTCCATGCGGCTGCCATGGCTGAGTTCCTTTTCCTTTCCTTTTCACAGTTCCTGGCTACCTTCTTCCTTCTGTTCCTCTGCGAAAATGTGACTGCTACTGTCTTTGTTTGTTAGCAAGCATTTGTGGAGGAGCTAATAACCAGGACTGCCCCAGCCATCACTGCAGTTTTCTGTCTTAATTTCTGTGCTGGCACTAAGACAGCGTTGGCACTGAAGTTGTGAGAAATATTGACAGAGAACCGAGATTTAGACTTACAGTTCAATATATTTGTAGAAACTCTTATGAGGGTTTGGAAACAATAGCTGAACATATTTGCATAGATGAAAAAGAGCTAGTTTACGTGTCTGCAGCCAGTTGCCTTATTACATGCGAAGACTTAGTCCTCTTCTTCCTAATAAGTGTTGAAAACCCCATGACATTATTTCCATGTATTCATTCTTAGATATATTACAAACAGGGGTAAAAAAATTAGAAAATATGGTGTATAGGCATAAAAGACAGGGCGCTCTACTAAGCTTTCCAAAGAGGCAGCGGGGAATGACTTTCAGATTGCACCTTTCTCCATGGGGGTGTTCTTAGTGTAGGGCACATATTTAAGGAACATCCATTAGCACGTTTCTGCAGGGAAAACGTATCCCATCAGACAGCATGCTTTACAAACAAGTTGCTAAATATAAAGTACCATCTATTTTAACAGGGAAACAAGTCAGGTTTAAAACCCTTTGAGATGGTTTTGCATGTTTTAGTGTAACACCCTGCAAATGCAGTTCAAAATCATAATTGACTTTCCCTGACACAAGAACATTAACTGATGGTTAATATGTTTTCTTACACAATGTGCTTTCCTGGAGGCAGAACTAGCTAACCCAAAATCTCATCATTCCTGCACTGTTTTTCACAGAGAACTATTTCAACAAAATATTACTGACTGAAAGGAGGAGAAACCAGAATGATCTCTCTTCTAGAGTAATCCTGGAGTAAATATTCTGAAATATTAGTTGTTAAATGTAGAATGAATACATCTGTGTAAGTAAAACAAACTCTGTGATCTCGATACTTGCCATCTTTGAAAAAATCAGTGGGGAAAAAATGTCTGAAATCAGGTGTTACAGGAATGTTTGAGGAGCTAAAAGGAGTATTTACCAAATCCTTGGGGGTTTAGGGTGGCTGTTTTTTACCACCTGAAAGTTGAATTTTCAAAACACTTATATACAAGAATAATTACTGTTTTGTCTGTTTAAATAAGCATCTGTAGTTGTAAATACTGAGTTCTTCAGCTCTTGCAGGTGATTAACAAAAAAAAGTGCTTTCAAGACTTCTTGGAGGGGTTGGTTTGGTTTGGTGTTTTCAAGGAATTTATTTCAATTTCACTATTTTCTGAATACCAGTTTATGCTCAGAAGTCCTTCTAGGCTGTGAAAAACTTCATGGTTTTAGAAGATATTGGAGGCAAGTGAACTCTTTTAAGATACAGATTTTCAAATGTGGAACAAAAAAATCAAAACTTCTCGGAAAGCATCCTGCTGCTTTTGAACTTTAAGTAGTGCTCATGTTCTAATCACTTTAGGAATGCTAAGGAAGATAGCTTGATAACTAAATTAAAAACTGCTGGTGGCATAAGGGAATAACTGACATCAGAATCTCAAAACTTTTTAGTTCAAAAGTGCTATTGTATAATTTCACAACTTATTTCAAGAAACGTACTGACAGCATCGGCTATTAGTGATTCTGAATCTAACTTGACATTTATTTGATACAGACAAACTAGGCAATTCACCCTCTCTGCTCTTGTTTTATTGTTTGAATAGGTCACAGTGTTCTACTATTAAAACAGATAAACATTGTGTGTTGTTTTTTGTCCTCCTTGATATCCTACAGAGAATGACTTGCAATTCAGTGTTGTCAAACAGCATTTGTATACGTTATCTACTTGTCACATTTTCATCCTGAGGATCCCAGCCAAGTAGGAAAGTTCTCTTACAGTAGGAACTCTACTTACAGTGGAGAAAGTCTGTTTCCCAGGGCACTTTCACATGCAGTATCTGTCTCTGAATGTCTCTCCTTCTCCTTTGTGTTCTTTCCTTAGAGATGCATATTAGCAAAGAGAAGTTGACTGCAAATTAATTGCTTTGCCTTTTTTCACTGTTTTACCCCCTCCTAATAACTTGTCATGTAAAGTGACCTATACAGCTAGTGTTAGTTTTGCATATCTCCACTGGAATAAATCCCAAGTTCTTTAATTAAAACATCTCTGATGCCATTATGATCACACTTTAAAAATTACATTTCTAGCATTAATTTATATGAATTATTGATTAAAAAAAAAAATCAGTCTCTGTTTCAGTTTTCAGCTTTCCAACCCAGTTTATACAGCTGTGTTCTTTTGGAAGATAGAAACATATAAAATGAGACAACATTTTCTGTCAAAAATGCATTGCCATTTTCCTGGTATCTTTACAAAAACAGTATGTTTCAAGTTTTTTAACATTTGTAAAATTTGCTTTGTGACAAATTTAGCTATTATATTCATCTGTGTAACAACACTTTAGAGTTAACATCTAAAAACTGAAAGCTAAAATGCAACTTCGTAGGCAGAAAGTTTGGGGTTTTGTACATGTCAGCACAGTAGGCTGATTTTTTCCAAGTAAGTCTAGTTAGAATAGTGACTTGTCAACAAATCAAGTACATAGCTGAAATAAGCATTCTATGCTTTGAAACATCTGACCCGGATTAATTATCCGTTAAAACACCAAATCAAATACAAAAGCTCCTGTTATTTTGCCAGAGTCTTGAAGAATGTAACATGATTTTTGGCCAGGAACAGTATAACCTCAAGCTGAAGTATGTAAGTCAAAGTAGTGACGCTGTGTTTTATTTCTTGAGTTTGTATTTTATAGCTAGGGAATAAACTCCTGAGGACCATGTTACCTGTAAGAGCAATATCCCAAGCTTTGAGCATGACTCTGAAGCTTGAATTTTCCATTGATGTGTGATGCCTTCCTGATCAAGAGCTGCATGAGAAGAATACTTTACATTTTATGCATCCTGTCATCCTATGGAACTATAATGTATTCGATTAAGTTTGGTACAGTTGTGAAAACGTTACTTTAAGAGAGTTTGCTCCCTAATGTGGCTGATGTATCTACCATTCTGCATTGTTTAAAAAAAACCCACCCACCCCCCTCAAACAACCCAAACACTGCAATTATAATGAATGAAAGTATATGTACTTCTAGTCAGTCACCCAGTAAATGAGAAGTAAGCCTTTTGGTTATTCCATCAGACAGATACTTTAGTAGTGGGAGGTAAAGGTTACATGGGTAGTTGATTTCCAATTTACATTTTTAATAAAGGGCTGTGCTTATAAAGGCTGCTGGATTTTTTTTTTTTCTCAGAGCAATTGGCTTTATGTCTGAATTATGTATAGTGAGGAACAAAGGAAAAATACTTGACTCTTCTGGGGACCATCCAGGTCTTCAAAGACTTTTGCGTGTGCCTTTTAGGTACAATTTCATGCTAACAATGTTACTTTAAAATGCAATTACTGGCAATAAAATTAATTACTTTCAGAATCAGTGACTTTGTCTTCAAATTTTTCTTAATGGGTTTTGGCATGTGTTAAAATTGTCCCTGAACTGACAGGTCTGGAGACTGCCCCCCTCTCTGTGTGTTCGGCATTAATACAGCTGGGTGAAGCATTCTTACCTTCTGCACCATCTTGTTGCTGGATTTCAAATGGAAGAGGCAGTGGTCATTCTCACTGGAAGTAAATCAGGGCTAAAAGACTTATGTATTTACCCTTTAGAAGACGTGTTTCATTTGTCAGTTTTAATTGCTGTACACTGTGATAGAAAATTAACTTCTGGATACATAAGAATAAACATTTTAAACCTCAGCTAACTCTGTCCTAGCTCTGTTAATATTGATATCAGTGGGAGCTTTATTATTGAATTCTAAAGCAAGACAAATGTTAAGTGCTTTGAAATTCACATGAAACAGTACTTATGGACATGACAACTATAATCTTGTATAAAATATTGCTTAAACAGCCTTAGGGAAGCAAACTGACTGAAAGGAGATACTGGCACTATACCCTTAATATGGCTCTGTTTAGTTGTTACGTAAAAAGGTTACCAAGTCAAAAAAACAAACCAGAATAAATAAAATGTAAAACACTGCTTTTAACTAGAGATCCTGCAGATTCACAGCAGATTATTCTGAGCGTTGATTAAATTTCCATTTTTGAAAGACATAGTACACATGTTAAAACTAAGTTTGTTCATGAGGGAGATTTCATACTGCTTTTTATTCCTAGGTGATGTGATTTTATAGCGTTCCTGTCAAACCTGAAACTTTTGTAAAAGAAACAAGGTTTTTTTTGAAGTATTGCAGCTGGAAGAGCAGCAACATTTTTAAGCAATGCACGAGATGGACATCTAAATTAGTCATGCCTCAGAGTAGTGGGCTGATAAGGTGATTTTAGGTGACACATCTGTGCAGGCAGAAAGCTCTCCCACTGTTGTTGTTAGCATTTAAACTCTCTTCTGCTATCTCTTTTGCTTTCTGTGGATCTAATATTCTTTTTTACCTGCATCAACAAGAGCAGTCTCTCTGTGGTGGCTAAGCCTTGGCTGGCTGCCAGGTGCCCACCCAGCTACTCTATCACCCTCCTCCTCAACAGAACAGAGAAGAAAATCATATGAAAAAACTTGTGGGTCAAAATAAGGACAGCAAGATAATTTGCCAATTACGGTCATGGGTAAAATAGACTCGACTTGGGGAAATTAAATTATTTCCAGCTAAAATAGATTTGTCTGGAGAGAAACAAAGATTAAAACAACGATGTCCCCGCGAGCAACACAGAGAGATGGGGAGTGTGGTCAGTCCATGATGGTTGATCTCTGCTGCTCCTTCTTCATGCTTTTCCCCTGCTGCAGCGTGGTCTCCTCCCAGGGCACAGGGGAATCCCTGTTCTGGTGCCTGGAGCATGTCCACCCCTCCGTCTCCTCCGACCTTGGTGTCACAGGGCCTCACACTTTTTCTCTTGCCCCTCAGCGCCCTTTCTTAAAAGTGTTTTCCCCGAGGCACCAGCACCTGTGGCTGAAGGGCTGGGTGGGGCCATCGGGGCCTGCTGGAGCTGGCTGGAACAGGCCATGTCCGGCACAGGGTGGCCCCGGCCTCCCCTCACAGCGGCCGCCCTGCAGCCCTTGCTGCCAGCGCCTGGGCACCTGTGCCTGCTACACTGCTCTGCTGCACTGATTCAAGACACGATGGTTGCAAACTCATCGAACTACTAATGAGTTTTCAGAGAAATGTGTGGTGTCCTGCAAGAGGATACACCTGGCATTCGTGGTGCTCTCCCATTGTTTAGAGATACATGCTAAAAAGAAACCATTATCTGAGTTCTACTCCAGAGGTTCTTCTTTTTGTTCCACATATTTCTATAATTTCTGGAATTTCATTTTTTAGGCCTTGTCCTAAAGCTGCTAGAATTTCTTTCTTCTTTTTCTATGAAACAGAGCAATCGCTCGTACCCCCAGTTTTCTGTCTGCAGTGGCGCTGCTTGAAATAAGCAGTCGTGGAGTTGTGATCTTATGAGCTTTGGAATTGCTGTGTTTTGGACTGAACTAACGATGACTCAATGTGCTTCACCTCTGCCTCCTGGCAGAAACTACATGGGGACATCTGCATATGCCTTGAAAGAGCAGGGCCTATACCCTTGGGGGGTGAGGGGAGTGGCTCTTCTTTCATCTTGAAAAAACAAAGAAAACCCCTCAAATGAACAAACAAAACCCAGAGACAAAAACCCTCTTTAAATTTGGGAGGGGGGTTTCCCCATACAAACTTTGGGAAATCTTAGCTTTCATATTCTATGGCAAAAAAAATCACCGTCAGTCTTCACTTTCTATGAAAATGAGTTCTTTATTCAGTTTGAATTTATCAGTTCCATGTTTTAATTAAACAGGCAATCGAAGGAAAAACATTCTGTTTTTTCCAAAGCAACATTTGTTACTAAGTCATTTACTTTATGAAAAAGTTTTGTCTTCTTAGTCTCACAGGAGTTCTGTAAACAGGGTGTTCTGTGGAGCAGCGTTTATCCATGAAATGCACTTGTGTTGACAAAATCAATACTTGTTCAAAATGCCTTACAGGTAGCTGCAGCAGTATCAATCATTTGAAAGTAGATAACTTTTTATAACATACTTCTCAGTATGTCTTCTTGAACAATCCTTTGAATCTTGCATAAAATGAATTACTTCTTCCATCAGGCAGTAAATTAGAAGATTGAAGTGAGTAGCTGTTCAAATCCACGTGTTGTTATCATTAGGTACCACAGATACATATTAAAATATGGATATATTAGCTATCTTTCCTCATCGTTCCCTTATCCCTAATCATAAGGCTGTCTTAGATGCATGATTTGCAGCTGAGCTATAACAATGGCACCAGTCTCTTCAGAGTACTTTGAAAGCGCAGCTTCAGTTAGTTACTCCGGCAATGATGTGATTGAAGTAGAAGATGGAGAAAGGCTTAATGAAATAATGTTCCGGTCAGACAAAGCGGTTCAGGAAAATGGTGTTTCCTTTTGTTCCAGACATTGTTTAATCTTCTGCCGCTTAGCTTAGATATAGCTTTGTACAGTTAGCTTTGATCAGCTTCAAATGTGAAAGAAAATCTGTGTGCTGGTTTCATGTCTCGCCGAGTGCTTTCCTGGTGTGCTTGAACGGCAGTGCTCACAACTTCATTTGAATGTGGTTTCCCTGCATTTGAAAACTACCTATTCTTAATCTTCTTTTCTTTGCTGCATTTGTATCTGCAACCAGAAGAACCCCTTCTTTTGAGGTAGTCCTAAAAGAGAGTTTGAGAAGTGTTTAAGGCAAGGCAAGAGTTCTTACTTACTTTGAACTTACAAGATTTAACTTTTATGGCTTTATATCGGGTGTGACGATTGTTAATGTGTCCTGGTTTTGGTTAAAAAGTTATTGCCAATGGGTGTTTGTTGTTATTTTTAACAAGGCCATTACATATATAGATCCTCTCTTGTCTTCATAAGCAATACTACAAAAGTATTCAGTGTCTTGTATCCTTGAGTCAAAACAGGAAAAATACCAGATAGGTAAAAAGACTTGAGTCTCCCATTTGCCAGTTACTCATCTGCGCTGGTCACATATAGACTTTTTAAAATCCATAGGACCAAATAACCTTTTCTTGCTATTAAATATTCAGTAAATTTCCAGGAACACTTAGGTGTTAACAGGAAAGTCAGAATCACAAGGACAAGCACAGTTGAAATATCCTTTTGATAGGTATTGGTTTCTAAGTGCTTTAGGAGTTGTCACACAAATACTCTTGCAAGCCTGTCTGGGTAGTAGTGTATAGAGTAATAGATGCTGTTATGCTAGGTAAGACTAGAAAAATTACTTTATTCATGTGAGAGGTTTTTTGCTTGGAGGGAGCAGTTCAGGACAAATAGTGAATTGGGGATATTATCGAGTTCCAAAGTTGGGAGTTTGATTTGATATGTTGTGTTTTCAACTAAAAACACAAAGGGAATATGTTCTTTAGCATACATGAGTTGCAAAGAAGAAACACTAGAAACTTGAACAGTAGAGCTTTAGCAGATGAACTTTGACTTCATCTGCAGTGGCAGTTCATGGGGAGTAGGAGAAAGGTGGCTTCCAGGTAGCCAGAAATGGATTGGAATCAAGATTTTAGATTCTGTGTATAATCAAAGTCCATCTCAAATCATTGACTTAATGTGTTTCATACAGTTAATCTGTTTCACAGGTAAAGTATTGGTGGATTACTTACAAAAGGGAGCCCATTTTTATGTCAGTAAGAGACTTTTCTCCCAGTCTTATGAGCTGCTGAACATTTTAGACGGAGTCCATTGACTGCAATAAAGGGTGAGCTCGCTAAGTGCTTCACAGAGTGAAGGGTCTAGAAGGGAGCAGAGAAGTGTGATCGTTTTTCTCAGAAGTGTAGGTACAGTTAGTCTCCTTGCTGAAATCTTAAACACAAAGTGTCTTGCTTTCTGGGCATATGTTAAGCCTTATGTTAGTTTTGTGACTGAATATCTGTATAAACTTTGTGCAAGAGAAGCCACAATTTTTCCTCTTCAATAGTAGTACAAGTGGTGGTACAATTGCAAGAGGGAAAAAAAGGATGATGGAGTAGATAACTCTTAATATATAGATATGGTGAAATGGCTGTTAATCAAAACTTCTTAATAAATAGGGTAGAGCGGACAAAAAGAAAATTGTGTTATTTTATTACTGACTAGAGTTGGATGAGATGTACAGACATTTCAAACTGTCATCATCAAGGTTGGAATAAATTTATATTGAAACTGCGTTGCTGATATGAAAAGCACTGAAATCAATGCGCTTCTGGAATAAATTAATACCACTGATAATGGTTCAGAAAAAACACTCTTCACTGAAAAATGCGTAATTTTAGTAGCCAAGCTTGTTTTTTCAAACATTTGTAAAAGAATATTGTATGAAAATATTCCTCATTTTTTTCAGAGTTTCTGATTGGTTGGTACGACTGTGCATGAATGAATGCTACCTCAAAGCACTTCAGCTATGTAAAGGAAAATTCCCAGAAGGCAATAGTATATCTTTAAACGTTGTAAAGCTCTATGCCACTCTGAAAGCTATGTGCGAGGATGCATGAAGCTACATGTTAGGATGTATGCTGGTGAAATGTCTGTTCTATATCTCTGCCTGTATCCCAGCCTATATTCAGAGACCTTTGGCCATGGTTGAGTGTTTAACCTCTGAAGTAGCTGTGGAATGACTGACCAAAAACTATTGAAGTCACTGAAAAGTCTCATGCTAAAATTGCACTCAAGTGAGCCAGAATTTGTAGTCTTGAGTTAAAGCTGATGTATCAGAGCTTAGAAATATGAAATAGTTTACAGAAAGCTTTTCAGAATTGCTTGATTTTTAGAATTGTAATCTAGCCACTAACCCCCTCCTTTTTTTTTTTCTTTTTTCTTCTTTGTTTCCTCCTTCTTTTTTTCCTCCTTCAAAGGCTCTGCATTTGGAAATGTGTTCCAGAGACTGATTTTAGTATGTTCAGGTAAGAGAACCAATGCATTACTTTAATGATTATTTAAAAAAAAAAAAAAATTACACCAGTTGTAATCACAATCCCAGAAGCAAAAATACCTAATAGTAATCACATTCATCCAGAATTTGGAAAGATTTTAAGGGGAGGAAATGATTGTCCCAAGAAGTGCTTATGCTTAGTAGAAAATGAGGAAATATTTATCTAGTCTTTAGGTCTGGTTTTGTGTTCCTTTTAATAGAGGATTGTGTACAACCCCTCAGCTTTTTATAACTCAGTTCCATTATTCTGGGAACCACTCAGGAAAGAAGTAATGTGTGTTCCTCCCACAGCTTTACAAATATATGCCTATCAGTAACACCTGTAACGTCTCTGGCTCTGGGACCCAGATGTGTGTGTGCGTGTGTAAATTAACTATAAATGACACACAATATGTGAGGGCTAGGTACTCCAGATGACTAATATATATGCGTTTGAGATGACAGTAAGTAATGCTGGTTGCAATTCTCCACATTTGGGTGATGTAAGAAGTGTGCTTTGACTTTCATAAACAGCTGAGTGGGAGTATATGCTTTACTGCTACTGCCTATCATGTGTTAAAGTTTGCATGTAAAGTCTTGCAACCTGTCCTAGAATAAGAAAATTCCTGTAGAAGGAAAGTACGATGATCTTTTCTGGAAGAGCAAATTTTACTAAGAAGTTTTCTTCAGCTATTGATAGCTCTGACTGAGAATTTGCTTTTATTTAACCTACGTGAACCTAGAATGCCAGGAACTAACATTTCTTTAAAGCTCTTTGGCTAAAGAGATTTTGTCTCTAGGGTACAAAATGAAATAGGAAAATGCTGTTTGTTTACTATGGTGACATTTGGAATTAAAATCTTGGTTTAACTTGTGTTATTTCACAGTTGGTTGAAAGGATTTGTTGATAGATTCAAACCAGGAATTGGAGGACTGTGCTGCTTCTAGGGTAGCGGAGGTCTAAGTGGCTGTATAAGGCAGCATAAAAAGGTCTTGTCAAATTTAACTGTTTTCAAAATGTTATACGTTATCAGTGTTGTTCAGCTTATCATGACTGTGTATGATATGCAATCAATGGCTGTGCACCAAAACCAGATCTGACTGAGGCAAAAATTGAATAGTGATTCATACTGCTCTGCTATTAGTCATTTTAAAGTGTAATTTGTATTGGTCTGTGAACCTGTAAAATGCTGTAAACCAAGGAAAGGAGTAGATTGAAATCACAAGTTAGAAGATGTATCCTGCAAAGGATAGCCATTATAAGTCTGCTAATATTGTACAAGTATAGTAAATGTCTGAACTCTGCTCCGTTAAAATTAATGGAAATTCTGTGATCAAATTCAGTGAGGGACATGGGTAAACACTCCTGAAAGCCATGTCACTTTAGGCCAGCTCCTTATCTATCTGGTATTGTTTGTATCTGTGGGTGCAGTGTATGAACTGCCTCAGTAGCTGGGTCTTCTAATTTAATCTAATACACAACTGGACTGAGGCTTTCAAAGCAGTTCATTGATTAAAACTGATGGAAAAAAGAGTATCTAAATTCTCTGCATGTTTTGAAGATTTTAGCCTTTGGGTGTTAACTTGCAGTCTTTAATCATTACTTAATCAAGCAGAATTCTCACTGGGATTTTTGCTTGTATAAAAACTACACAATTTGTTCTTTTGGCAAGAAGGTTTTACAGGAAACTGGTTTCTGCAGGCAGAAGAAAATTTAAGCAAGAAGGTGCTAAAGTACATGAGAACAAGCATCTCTTCCCAATTATAAATAGCTAAGTGCTTTTTATTGGTTGTGGTGGTGAGTTTTTGGTGAGCAAGAATATACTAACAGGTAATCTGAAATGCAAATAAAATGGAAATAGCTCCTTCAGTTATCATAATGCTTCCACATATTTCATGTTGAGTTTTTTGTATCACAAAAAAGTTTATCTTGCATGTGTCATTATAATTTTACTTTAATTTTCAGTGACTGCTTCTTACAAAGTAAAGATTACTTACAGTGTGAAGAACATAACTAGTACTGCTTCTGAAGCCTGAACAGGCATTCTCAGAGATGGATATCATTATCTGCTGTCTAAGCACCATCACTTATAGTTTACTTATCAGAATCTAAACTCCAGAATTGTAGATGTATTTCTTATATATATATATTTATATTTCTGCAAAGAAATTTGTGACTTAAACTAAAATGCAACTCTACTGTTAAGAAAATCCAGTTTACAGGCTGGAAAGCAAGTAACATTTTGGCATTTTCTCTTTGGCAGTTCAAAGGATCACTTACTTCGAAGAGAGGCATAGCTACTATCCAGATTTTTGTTCTTCAAAGCAATAAGCAAATTATATATATATATAAAAAGATGGTCTGCTGAGATTCAAATTCTGCAAGACAAGAACTTCCAAGTTTATTCTTTTTATCAGAGGACTAGTGGCGATAAAGTGCCATATATTTCTCTTTTGAAATATAGAGAAAGTGTATAGGGGCACTGTCTTACATAACAGTGCTGTAGTTAAAATAGGTCTAAAAGTTTTGTCATTTAAAGCACAGGGAAATTGCAATTCGATAAATTCCCAGAGTACAAATTCCAGAGGTGTACTGATTTCCTTACAGCTCCTGTGCACCAGTTTTTTTTCCCATCAACACTTCTGGGGTCGGGCTTTATTTTTGTACATGCTTTGAACTACTGTCAACCTCACTTTTGTGTAGAAATGATTCTTAGTTAAAGGTAGTTCTGAGAAGTGTCCACTGCCCTTTTGGATTCCTTTAGGACATCGCATGAGGAAAGTCTCATTGAAGAAAAAAAAGGAGAGCAGGAAATACCTGATTAAATAATGAAGTCTGTGCTTGCATAACCTCCGTACAAAACTGTCCTTCACAATGCCAGTAAATCTTCTATTTGTGTAAGATTTCCTCATACACACAAATTATAGTGTATGATATGAAACAGAGGCCTTATTGGGGGCCATTGACAGAACCACTAGATTTGTTTTTAGGCACTTAAAATGAACTTTACTTTGTAGTAAAGTGTTGTGAAGACAAGAACAAAACAAATATTAAAAAATTAATAGAACTAGGAAAATGGAATGCACTGTGGAAAAGCCTTGTGTAAAACTGTATGGTGACAGATCCATAATCGTGGCATTTAAAATGGGGAACTGCTTTTTATAAAGGAAACAAGAAGTTCAAATTCCCCCAAATTTTTAAGGTGTCAATAACATTTCTGGAAAAAATTGAGTTTTCCTTCCAAACTGAACAAATCAAACACGTTAGGCCTCAAATATAAATGACCTTGAGTTCTTGAGGATTATACGTTATGCTGTATCCACAATTCTTGCTACAAGAAATACTTGTGATGCTCTCAGGTTTAGAATTGAGATCATACGGGTGGAAAAGCATTTACATTCTCCTGTATTCTCCTGCTCTGTCTTTACCGGGACTGCAAGAGCTCCCTGTAAAGCGCAGCTGCTGCCCTTTGACTCATAGCTGCTTGGAGCAAAGAACTCCATACTGTCAGGGCCCTGGGTACACTGGCGTTGTCAGAAGCCTATGCCCACCCTTTCACCTTGCCTGACCTCCCAGCTCGCCCTTGGACACTGCAGACTGAGCAGCCCCAGCCTGCTGCCCACTGGCAAAATGCATGTAGCAGAGAGGGCTGGGGCTGTACTGAATTAGCATCTTCGAGTCTCAGAGCAACAGGTACCGCTTTCTTGAGTAGTCCTCTGATATAATCTGCATTGCATGTAGCATTTTCAGAAAAATGTTGAAAGAAAGAATGATTGAAGACCTTTGTAAAGTAAAAGGGATTAGAAAGTAACATATATTTATTACAATGGAGTTTGTGTAAGGCTGACCTGGTGTCTGTCTTTCCTAAAAAACATTCTGAACAAGGGAAATGTGGTCAACACAATCATTTTTTTGTAGAATAATTTTTATTAAATGGAAAATTATTAGTCAGAGAGGTGGTGATTTGGGGAGCTAACCAAAGAATTGTATGGTGAGTAAGGGAAGAACCAAATGGCATTTGTCATAAGATAGTTTAAAATTTTTCCTGCTGAAAACAGTGGCAAGGGTGCGTATCAAACTTAAACCTTCTAGGGTTCTCCTGACCTGTGGTATAATCCTGTCACACTTCTTGTTATGCCTTATGTGGTAAATCAATGACATAATCCTGCCACGAGACCAAGGCTAGGTTTAGAGGAATTAATCTCTATCTTTATCAAGCATTGAAACTGATCAAGAGCTATTGAGGAAACTCCTGCATTATTTATGTCTGTCTGTGTAGAAAATGATTTTCACGATATATTTGTGTATGGGAACCAAAATGACTACTGGAACAGGCAGTCACCTTATAAGGAAGACACAAGGCTGGAAAAAAGGCAGCTGGAATATAATAAGGCTGAGAGTTGAGACAAGCAATGTTCACCAAATCATGAAGGTCACGAGTCAAATGAACACAGAGCTGTTACTTCCCAAATCCTGCAACGTTTGCACTACGGTGTATTGATGAAACTATTGGGAGTTTGGTTTAAAGCACAGAAGAAAGCACTTCTTGGACTTCCAAAATTTCTTTCCAAAGGAGGATGTAGAGGCAGATTCAAATTCACAGAGAAGTCCATACAGAGATAGAAAGTGGATAGGCAGGGATGTACTTTCTAATATCATTCATCTAATAAGAATCCATGGAAGCATGGAAGAAGCAGAATACATAGACTGGGCTTGTGTTATTTCTCTCAGGTAGCATCTGCTTGTGCCACTGATGGAGACAGGATGCTGGTCTGGGCAGGACACTGCTCTGACCCAGCAGGGATATCCTTATCGTCCTGTATTTTCAAGCTTCAGTATATTAAAAATTGTATACCAATATATGAACCCTAGGATTTGAAAGGAGATTTTAATTTCAACTGGATTAATGCTTTGTCTTTTGATAAGTAAAATAATAAGATAGTCTTTCAAGAGGGATAGTTTCAAGATGGCATGTGCAGCAGAAATTCCCCATTCAATAATTCTTTGAGAGATTAGATGTGGGTAAAAGAAGGAATGATAAGAAGTTCTTAGGTAAATTGCGTGAATCTAAATGTGACATTGTGTTGTCAAATCAACAGATACTGTATTCCCACAGGCACAGTAATCCTACGTGCGGGCTTGCTGCTTTACTCTTATTGTCCACAGTACCCCAAAACAGGAGGCTTGAGATACAAGGTGCATTACAGTTAAACTAGATGGATATTTTGGTAGCTGGTAATATGAAGTATTATTGTGGAAAAGACATCTTCTAGTAACCAAAAAATAGCCAGTGTCCATTTGGCATGCAGCTGAACAATAGTGGAGGAGGTATCTCAGTCTCAAAGTGAGTTTGTAATAAATACCTACCACTTAGGGACCATTTGCAGTTGTGTAACTGGTAACTAGAGAATTTTGGTATTGTCACACGAGAAGTACCAAACAATATAAAGTATTATGATTTAACTTATGTCTTATAGTGGATATCTGTCTCTGGATCCACTGAAATGGTGATATGTCTGAAACAAGTGTTCTGGAGGGGGTTGTCAAGCTATCAAAAATTTAGATTTTCAGTAGTCACATATGTTTCAATACTACTAGGTAATTTCTGATTTTGTTAATATTCTACACAATGCATCCTTATAGTTTGACATGTTGTCTCCAAGTTTCTATGGTCTTTTCTTCTCTAACCTTAGCCTGAGTTCTATAAAAGTGGGGGCCTGTCCAGTCTTGGAAAACTGTAAGCAAATCTGTTCAGCTGATCATACCCATCTGCCTTTCTTCACTACTTTCATTTGCTGTGCTATAGCTTTATCTGTCCCTAAGGCGTGCTAATTTACAACTCCTTTTTACTAGACCAATAAAGAGATTTTGTGCTATGGCTTTAGTTTATTATCTGATGCTCTGAGACACTGGGTGAGATACAACAGCACTGCGTCAACTGGAAATTGAATTGCAGCAGCAGGTTTTGGGTTTGGAGGGGGTAGGTGGGTTGTGGGGTTTTTTTTTTTCTGATTGCAGATTTATCTGAGAAATTGAGCAGTTGCTCTTTGTGAACATGCCGCATGGTAAAGTGTGTCTGTTGCAGATATGGGCAAAATTCCAGCTTCCTGTGGTTCACTGTTTGCCACAGATTGTGGTTTTCCTATTGTTTTCATTTTTTAGTGAGAGGTGGGTCTTTGTCATTAAAAAGTGTGTTAAGATCAAAATTCATAATGAAAGAAAAAGCTGGTTGAACTACAGTTGCAAATATATTTGAGTAAGTAGATTGCTAGGCTTTGATTAACATGAGTTACAGAGGTGTGATTCAAGACCCGCCTGGACGTGGTCCTGTGCAGCCTGCTGTAGGTGACCCTGCTTCGGCAGGAGGGTTGGACTAGATGACCCACAGAGGTCCCTTCCAACCCCTACTATTCTGTGATACTGTGATCATCTGTGGTGGGAGTCAAGGACTTTAATGAATTTTATTCATGGAATAGGTAAGCAGCCTGAGCTTTTGTTTCCGTTATCTACCATTTTCCCAAAGGGTGTAAGACTCCTGTTTATATAGTGGTGTTCAGGTGTGCCCAGAATATTTTTCAGCTGTGTTTCAAAGCTGTGGTAGAAAGATTTCTAATCCTGGAGCAGTGATTCTGGTTCAGAGTAAAACCTGAAAGAACCACTGGGACCAGAGAACACTTGACACCTGATCACACATAGCTGAGTCCAAGGAATGTTGAATCTCTTGTGATTAAGACCTCAGACTGCAAAAAGCAGACAGTCCAGCAGAAGTCTTGTGTTTTTTTCTCCCGGCAAAGGAGCTCTGAAAGAATAGTGGGACGGTTTTTAGAAAATACACTAACAGGAATTAAATCCTGTGATAGAGTAATTAATAGGGTAATAAGGGGCTAAATCCTTGGGGTACCCAGTGTTCTATAGGAAAAATGGTTCTGGTTTCTAAAACATAATTGTAGAAATGATCAGAATTGTGAGAGAATTCATGAACTGTACCACAGAAGAAAGAAAGGGCATAAAATACTTCCCTGCACACTAGCAAAAGCTACATAGGACACCTATAGGTCTTCTACAGATGTCTTAGAAGTATCCAAGAACTTCAGACTGAGAAGAAATGTGTAAGGCAACAAGGTAGCCCTTGTTGTACACGTCACTGGGTTCTTCAAGAAGAAATAATAAAGCAAGTGGTTGACAACTGTAGATTCTTTATACATTACACCTATTTCCTATTAAGAAATGATGTTTCAAATAGCCCGCTACTTCAGGCTAGAGTGCCTTGTAAAAGCAGAATTATTTCCTGCAGCTGCATTATGGATGTTGAAAATTGTGTGGTTCTGTGACTGCCAGTCCCATTAGAGGCCCTGTAGAGATCAATAATTGGTATGACAAATTACGTTTTCAAGCTGAAAAACAGATTCTTCGTGGGCAATTAAAAAATCAAAAAGCTTTTTAGAAATCAGGAAAGATTTATAACATTTTTTTTCTTGTACATTTTAATTAACTCATTTAACTCTTAAGATCTGAATTGTAAACTATTATCTCTGCTCTTTAGTCAATATTCTAGCTTTGTTCTTTCTACCTTTCATGTTACTGATTGAAGCACTTCTCTGAACAATGTCCTGCCAGCAAGGCTTTGTATCAAACTTCCATTTCTGTATTAAGGTAATTGTTACATGGGGGGGGTTCGTAACTGAAGGAAATGAATTTCAGGTTTCAGTGGGCTTCCTTTGTGTTATGTTCTGCCATGAATAAAATAACACCAGTATGGAGGGATTAGGTATGGTTCCAGAAGGTGGTGTTTCGGCCATTGATTCCAGAAGTTAGGTTGGAATTCCGGTGTTTGCTCCGTTGTCTCTTTTGCATTTTGTTAAATTGTGGAATAATACAACTGCTCACAGGCACTGGAACAGGGAGGAGAGCTGGGCTTGTGCTCTCTTGTGTGAGTGGTTTCCTTAGTCCTGTTTAGCCCTACAATAGAGCCCAGTAAATGTTTAGTGATTCTATGTATGTCAGAGCTACTTTCAAGGGGATTAGGAGCACCTCTGTGGTTTGAGGTGGAAAATGTGGCTCTGAATCTCCCACAGAGTCACCCAAGGGAGGGTGTAGGACTTCCTTCCTTGAAACACTCGAAATTTAACAGGACAAAGCCCTAAGCAAGCTGATTTATCCCTGAAGTTAGTACTGCTCTGAGGAGAAGATTCGGTTCAGAAAAAGCATAAATTAGGCTATGATTTTATAATTTCATAATAATTTCATAAATCTCATAAACTTCTCTGAGGCTTCTGTTTGCTGCTTTTTGGGAATCTGCTCCATAAGAACTAACATCCTCCCAGCCTTCATGTTTGCAGGCTACAAATCTAATCCAAGTCTGGATGCTATTCTGCTATTCCTGGGAACAAGTACCAAAGTTCTTTTGTGTATCCCAAATGCTCTGACATGTGACTTTTAGACAAGAAAGCAATACTTGTGTCCTTTTCCACTATTTCAGGGGAATGTCTTGTATGATTAAAAGGAAATCTTGTAGCACTTGGGCATATTTTCAAGATTGAACACATTTATGAAAAAAAACAAGAGTTAAGACACCTAGAAAAAATAAAGCCCTGGGTTAAAACAATCTATTATGAAATCATTCAGTAAAAGTATTCCTTTGAATTTAACCAACATTTCCATTAAAATTAAAGTTGCATGCTCTTCTGTAGAGTTAGGGTATGATTTTGTGTTAGTTTCTAAACAGGTCATTAATAGTCAGGCCAAAGTAATTATTTTTGCAGAAAGTAATGTAATTAGATGCTGTCCAGAGAGGAAAAGAGAGTATGTAGTGCACATGAAGACAATTAGCATGTTTATCAAGATGTCAGGTGTTCCTCGGTGCTGAGAATCCGTCATCCTGAGAATGTTCTATTCTAGTGCATTTTAATGAGCACTGCTGAAGCTGTGAATGGTCTGTCAGCACTTTTATTAGGCATCTTATTATTAGGGAGTTTATAGCTTGGCTGTAAAACCTTGCTGTAGGCTAAAACTAGTTGAATAATACTTTCAGAGCAATGTTTTGTGCCAAATTTAATTCAGATAGCTTTAGGCATTTTTCCATGTTTGTGTCGGAAGGCAATATTCACATTCTGATTGAAATCTTTTGAAGCAGGGCAAGGCAAAATGCAAATGGTCCAGACCTGCAGCTTTACTCGTAGTAGACAGTAAGACAGTCTGGTATCGTAGAATGTATGTATCATGTAATAACAATATAGAGTAGCTGTAGTGGTGGGACTCAGTGTTTCAGGGTGGAAGATAAATTTCTTATTGAGACAGAATCTTGTTTTGCTTAAGTAGGCTCTTCAGAACTGGAGCTACCCTGAGGCTGGTGGTGAAAACTGTAAATGACTAACTCTGACAGAAATAATTATATTATTTAAAAAAAACCCTGTTAATTTTAAATGCTGCTGAAAAGTCATGTTAGTTTTTCTGTGTTGTACCCGGTGAATACCTCAGCAGAGCAGCTAACTCACAGGGCTTTCTGTTTCCCCTTTGTTCATGGAACAAGTACTCTCATTTCGTACATCAGCAATCACAGTTTGTTGCAGCTGTTCTACCAAGTCAAAGCATATACTTTTCAGGAGGAGGTGACAAAAAGTAGTACATCATTTTATTGTCACTTCAAGACCTTGGACATGGAAGTTTATTACTCAATAACTTTACGAAGATTGTTGACAGGGAAGTTGCATAAACCTGTAGCTAAAGAATCTAAGCTTAAAAAAAAAAAAAAGTTTAATAAGTTCTGTGAAAACCTACTGGGTGCCTGTTTTATTTCACTACAACATCAAGGGGGCAGATTGCCACATGCAGTACATGTTGCTTCAGTAATTCTCACACAGTCTTTCATCAGCTGCCAGTCACAGGCAAGTTCCTCAGTGCGAAAAAATTTTCCCGTGTTCTTGTCAGTAGTGCCATGTTTGGAGAAACTTTTCTGAACTGATTGGCAATGCCTACCTGAACAAGTGTGCTGAGGAAATCTCTGTTTGGCTGGATAAAAAAGCTTTGCTGTGTAGCACTGTCACTTTGGCCACAAGTCCCAGACTGTGTAGTCTGTTGGATGTTAATGGGCACAACTGTGTAGTAAGTTGAAACTGAACGTGGAAAGATTTTTTGTTTGTTTGTTTTCATAAGATGTGGTCCTTTAATGAACAGAATTCAAGTAAGAATGTCAGAGCCAAAAGAGTTCCTCCTTTGTACCTCTCTTTCATTTGCCTTTCTTCTTCATTGTTTCAGCTGTGTACCAGCTAAGGCCGCTGACATGTACCAATTCTAATGCAAACCAGGTACATGAGTCACCTTGGAAATAGTTTCAGGCACCTTCTGTGGGAATCCAACTTCTGTGGAACAGGAATTATATAAAAATCCAAATGAAGCAATTTTCTACCAAAAGCTAATTTGTAGGTTTTTACAGGTTAGATAATTATTTTTTAAATTAGCAGTGAGTGAATATTTAAGGTGCAACCCAAGCGCCTCTGAACTCAGTCAAGACTTTAATTCTGAAAAAGTGGATGTGATTAACTGCATATTAATGTTTTATCAAGTATTACAGCTGTGCTAAATGTTGGACAATGTAAGAGTATCTTCAGTTCTTCCATTCCATTTTGGTGGAGAGTCCTCTTTGTGGTGGTTTTCAGTTTGAGCCATAGGTTATTGCTGTTGTTGAGTTTTCAGTAGACTTATGGGAAAAGTGAACTGGATAAAGGGTTTTGAAAGATTATTTGGTCCTCTTTCTTCTCTGCAAAAATTGGAAAGATGATGCCCAAATCTTGAGAACCCCTCTAAAGTAAAGCAATTGTCTCTTACATTTTAAAATGTACCTTTCCCCTTGTCCTGCTAAAAACTTGTTTATCAAACATCCAAGGCAGCTGCAGTTGCCTTCGAGTGTGTGCTTCAAGGTACTCAGGCACTGAAAATCTAATGTGTGGTAACTGAACTGCACAGATTGCAGGAGATCCATCTACAAGATGAAGTGTTTTTACACTGTATTGATATGTGGAAATAGAGATTTTTTTGGTTCTGCAGAATTTAATATTTTTTCGGTACTTTTTTCATGTAGGGTTATTTCTAGTCAAGAAACTGTTCTAAAATATGTGTTATTGGCTGTCTTTGCAGAAGTGCCATGCATAAAGTGAGCTGCTTCTATTTTTCTGTACATCTTTATGATTTCACTTAAGTATCTAACAAAACAACTGTGAAGATAGCAGAGACAAAGATAGACTCACTCCACAAACTTCAGGTATAGACAACTAGGGATAAAAGATACTTCCATTTCAGGATGTAATTTAGTCTGCAGCATTAACGGAGGCTTTTATAAAGTTCAAATGCTGACTCAACACTGCGTTTCTCAACAACTACTGAAGCTCTAAGATGTTTTGGCCTGGGCTTTTTATTGAAAATTATCTCTGTAGTTTTTATAAGTAGACAAGATTTTGCCTGAGCTGTTGAGCTAAGTGATGCTGATCTAATAAGTGTCTCTTCCTAAGCTAGAGCACTGGGTGCCTCTAATGCTTCTAAGAAATCCCCACACGTGGCAGTGTGTGCTGCAGCTTTGTGGAAGCTGATTGTCTCCCCAGCTACTGATTAAACAAAGTCTAGATTTCTCTCAGAAGAGACACCAGTTTATCTCTTTTCTCTACCTGGAGAATTGTTTTTCAAACTTGAGGAAATACTGTTATTTTTTATTAGCACTTTTCTGTCTTTGAAGGAAACTGGTCAACAGTTTTGAAAGTGTAGGGGCTGGAAAAGGGATGCTGGCGTACAGGGTGGTGACATTATCTTTGCTTTCTTAAGCAATCAGGCTAAAAATGGGTGGAGAGTTCTATATAATGCTGAGTTTGATTATATATTTCAAAGGCCGACTTTATGTGGAAGTTCTTTGATGAATTTTTAAACAGAAAATCAGGAAAAGCATTTGTACTGTTAGTTAATTCTTAATTAGTACCTGGTACTTTTTCTTTAATTAATTGTTCTTACTGGTTATACTGTAAATCCAAGTGCTAACTTTTCATAATTATCTACTTCCTTGTTTCAGACATGATGACCAAATATAAGAAAACTAAAGTAGATGTTTAAAGAATATGCATATTCATAGAATATATATATATCCAGTTGAATGCTTTAGTCTTGATGTTAAAGTCACTGTGATAAAATAAATTTTGCTGTTGTTTTAAATAAATTATTGAGAAACACCCTGAGCACCTTATTTACATCATTGCAGTTCCTTACCTTGTCTGTGTCACTTTTTGGAATGTGCAGAAACAAACTCTGTGCCTGAGAGAATTTCTTCAGGTGGGGTGATGTGAGGAGGAAGGTAAAAATGACGTTCTATTTGATATATACCCCAGTGGCTGCTAAGAACAGTTAGTCAAAGGAAATCCAAATGACAATTGGAGAGAATAGTAGAATAAAAAAAGATATCAAAGAGAGTTTTTGTGTACATGATGGTTAGACTGTGAGAAAGCAGAAAGAAGAGACAGCGGTTGATGAGCAAAACAAGTTTTCCTACTTTTAGATTATGAGAGCTCTGCTAGTACCTATGCTGTCCGTTTGAAAGGGTATAGGATTCATTTGTAGTTCTAAGCTTGTAATATTCTTTATTGTTAGCTTATGTTTAGCCTTCAATACCTATAGTTACACAGGTTTACACTTTGCTAGTACTCTGAAACATATCTATGCTGCCAAAGTATTTTTAAATAAGCCCATAAACAGTAATGATTAGACTATTCCTCTTTTTATGGTTCAAAAGAAGAAAGAACCATTAGGTTTATCCCATGTGAGACTTACGTATCACAGTCGATTACATTTCATCCAGATATCCATCTTACAGATGCAGATTTCAGTAAACAAGTAAATTAAACCAATTAATCAGGAGACTTTACTTTGTAAAACAAGCTGAATAGCAGGGATCAAGATTCATTTACTGTCAAGTATCTGCAGCAGCCAAAAAATGGAGTGAGATATGTTTACAGAATCACAGAATCACAGAATGGTAGGGGTTGGAAGGGACCTCTGTGGGTCATCTAGTCCAACCCCCATGCCGAAGCAGGGTCACCTACAGCAGGCTGCACAGGACCTTGTCCAGGCGGGTCTTGAATATCTCCAGAGAAGGAGACTCCACAACCTCCCTGGGCAGCCTGTTCCATTGCTCCGTCACCCTCAGAGGGAAGAAGTTCTTCCTCATGTTCAGACGGAACTTCCTGTGCCTCAGTTTGTGCCCATTGCCCCTTGTCCTGTCACTGGGCGCCACTGAAAAGAGTTTGGCCCCATCCTCCTGACACCCACCCTTCAGATATTTGTAGGCATTTATTAGGTCCCCTCGCAGCCTTCTCTTCTTCAGGCTGAACAAGCCCAGTTCCCTCAACCTCTCCTCGTAGGGGAGATGCTCCAGTCCCCTCACCATCCTCGTAGCCCTCCACTGGACTCTCTCCAGTAGCTCCTCATCTTTCTTGAACTGGGGAGCCCAGAACTGGACACAGTACTCCAGATGAGGCCTCACCAGGGCAGTGTAGAGGGGAAGGAGAACCTCCCTCGTCCTGCTGGCCACACTCTTTTTGATGCACCCCAGGATCCCATTGGCTTTCTTGGCAGCCAGGGCACACTGCTGGCTCATGGTCAACCTGTCGTCCACCAGGACACCCAGGTCCCTCTCCGCAGAGCTGCTCTCCAGTAGGTCCACCCCAAGCCTGTACTGGTGCATGACGTTGTTCCTCCCCAGGTGCAGGACCCTGCAGTTGCCTTTGTTGAACCTCATCAGGTTCCTCTCTGGCCACCTCTCCAGCCTGTCCAGGTCACGCTGAATGGCAGCACAGCCTTCTGGTGTATCTACCACACCTCCCAGTTTGGTGTCGTCAGCAAACTTGCTGAGGGTACATTCTAACTCTTCATCCAGGTCGTTGATGAAGAAGTTAAACAAGACTGGGCCAAGTACTGATCCCTGGGGGACACCACTTGTTACCAGCCTCCAACTAGACTCAGCGCTGCTGATGACAACCCTCTGAGTTCTGCCATTCAGCCAGTTCTCTATCCACTTCACCGACCACTCACCCAGCCCACACTTCCTCAGCTTCCCTAGGAGGATGTTATGGGAGACTGTGTCGAAAGCCTTGCTGAAGTCAAGGTAGACAACATCTGCGGCTCTCCCTTTGTCTACCGAGCCAGTCATGTCATCGTAGAAAGCTATCAGATTGGTCAGGCATGATTTCCCCTTGGTGAATCCATGCTGACTACTCCTGATAACCTTCTTTTCTCCCACTTGCTTCATGATGGCCTCCAGGATAAGCTGCTCCATCACCTTTCCTGGGATGGAGGTGCGGCTGACCGGCCTGTAGTTCCCTGGGTCCTCCTTCTTGCCCTTTTTGAAGATTGGAGTGACACTGGCCTTTCTCCAGTCCACGGGCACCTCTCTTGTCCTCCAGGACCTCTCAAAGATGATGGAGAGTGGCTCAGCAATGACATCTGCCAGCTCCCTCAGCACTCATGGGTGCATTCCATCGGGGCCCATGGATTTGTGGACATCCAGATCACTTAAGCGATCCCTCACACAGTCCTCCTCGACCAAGGGAAAGTCGTCCTCTTTGTAGGCTTCTTCTCTTACCTCCGGGGCCTGGGATTCCTGAGAGCCAGTCTTAGCACTGAAGACTGAAGCAAAGAAGGCATTCAGTAGCTCTGCCTTCTCTGCATCCTCCGTCACCAGGACACCCGCCTCATTCAGCAGCGGCCCCACGTTGTCCCTAGCCTTTAGGTGATATCAGTTGCCTTTTGAAGTGTATTTCTGTTACATTCCGGTTTCTCCTTAATCTAGGCTCTCTATTAAAGACAGTAGGTGACAGCTGGCACTTTTGTTATATTTTCATTACGAATAAGGAGATCTTGAAACAATAATGGAAGTCTCCAAAGGAAAGAATAGTGATGATTCTTTGACTCTACTAGTTTTGTGGCCTGGAGTCTGTATTTTTCTCTTCAACTTTTTAATCAAGAATTTTTGAATTTATTTGAAATAGTTCTATACAACTTTCTTGTAACTCCCTTCTTTCTTAGGTCTTTAACACAATTGCAGCTGGCATTTTCTCCTTTATCTCGGCTTTTACTTGTGTTCACTTTCAGTGAGATAGCCTTATAGTATTTAGCTGCATTCTCTGTCTCAAATTCCTCTTATTCTTCTAGCTTCCCTGACAACTTTCAAAGAAGTATCCTGTGGTAAAGGGTTTTCTGAGCTTAGATATGAGGTATTGCACTTACAGCAAAAAACTAAACTCTCCAAAAACAGAAAATAAGAATGCTAAAAATGAATGAAAAATACATCTTAAACTTTTCCTAAGTGATTAAAGGGACTATGTGTTGTAGTGGCGATGCCATGAAAAGGTGCAGTACTGTGAAGGGAAAGTGCAGTACGTGACCATCCACAGTAATCATAAGGCAGAAGATCATCAGGAGAAAAGAAAGATGATCTCAAGCTGCAGGTTTACATTCAAATCTACATTTGCTTGATGATAATAAGAAGGCCTTTGGTTCAGTCTTAAAATTTCCTAAGTTTTTCTTCCTGATGGCTAAGCAGAAGCTACAACTTGCTGATATTTGTTGTTCCTGAGTGGAAGGATTACCTTCATTTCAGCGGAGGCAGGCACTCCAAGAGAAAACAGTAAATGTCAAATAATTGGATTTATGAGGGAGTGAACTTGTCCATTTCTGCTGCTTTGTGAATGCTCCTAGTGGTTACACCAATCTTGCATCTTCCTGAGCTACTTTTGATTTCAGGAAGCAAGGGGAATGGCATGATAATACAATCCATCTCTGTGGCATCATATGCTTCATATTTCAGGAAGTATCTGTGTAATTGTTTCAGTTTGGCCTGGATAAATTCCAGGTGCCCACCAAAACCGCTCTATCACTCCACCTCCTCAGCTGGACAGGAGAGAGGAAATATGATGAAAGGCTCAAGGGTCAAGATAAAGACAGGGAGAGATCACTCACCAATTACCGTCACGGACAAAACAGATTGAACTTGGGGAGAAAAGGAAAGTTTAATTTATAAAACATCTTCCCCCCACTCCTCCCTTCTTCCTGGGCTCAACTTCAGTCCTGTTTCTCTACCTCCTCCCTCAACTTCAATCCTGTTTCTCTATCTCCTCCCTTCCCCTGAGCGGCACAGGGGGACAGAGAGTGGGGGTTATGGTCAGTACATCACACATTGTCTCTGCCTCTCCTTGTCCCTCAGAGGGAGGACTCCTCACACTCTTCCCCTGCTCCAGCTTGAGGTCCCTCTTAGGGGAGACCATTCTCCACAAACTTCTCCAATGTGAGTCCTTCCCACGGCCTACAGCTTTTCGCAAACTGTCCCAGCATGGGTCCTTCCCACAGGGTGTAGTCCTTCAGGAACAGGCTGCTCCAGTGTGGGTCCCCCACAGGGTCACAAGTCCTGCCAGCAAACCTGCTCTGCTGTGGGCTCCTCTCTCCGTGGGTCCGCAGGTCCTGTCAGGAGCCTTCTCCAGCACGGGGCTCCCCACAGGGTCACAGCCTCCTTCAGGCATCCACCTGCTCCAGCTTGGGGTCCCTTCCATGGGCTCCAACTGGATATCTGCTCCACTGTGGACCTCCACAGACTGCAGGGGGACAACCTGCCTCACCATGGTCCTCATCCCAAGCTGCAAGGGAAGACTCTCTGTTCTGGCATCTCGAGTACCTGCTCCCCCTCCTGCTTCACTGACCTTGGTGCCTGCAGAGTTGTTCCTCTCACATTGTCTCACTCCTCTCTCTCAACTGCCACTTTCCTGAAGTTTTTTCTTCCCCTTCTTAAATATGTTATCACAGAGGCGTTACCACTGTCGCTGATTGGCTTGGCCTTGACCAGCAGCCAGTCTGTCTTAGAGCTGGCTGGCACTGACTCTATCATACATGGGGGAAGCTTCTCGCAGCTTCTCACAGAAGCCACCCCTATAGCCCCCCTGCTGCCAAGTACTTCTGACAGCTGACAGATAGCTTTACAATTTACAAGAAAACATCACACTATGAGGAAACATTAAGGGGTTTAATTTTCGTGTTAAAAATAAGTCCAATTATCATCCTTTTGAATTACAGCAAGTACTTTACCAAAAACTAATTTGAGAAAATAGAGAAAAATATGCACTTCCAGGGATATATTTTAAATATCAGTACAGCAAGTAGATATGTATACCATCACTGCATCTATTCTCTTTAGCCGTATGTTTTTTTGTCCCCATTCTGTCAGTCTGCAGTTTTAAACAAACAGTTTCAAATGTCACTGATATTTTTGCTTGAAAGACAGAATCTGTAACCCTTCAGAGATTATATTAATAGCTGAGCTGTTTACTATACACAATATTTCATTTTTCTTATACACTCATTTTAGGAGCAGTAAATCTGTTGATCCTTAACCTTTCTTTTCTTACTAAAAGGCATAGTTAAATTAAATGATGCATTATTAATAAACATTGTTTAAACTGGAACCTAGGAAAGCTAATGCTACATATAATCTATTACAAAGAATAAGCTACACTTAATTTCTCTGTCAACCTGTTCTAGTACTATAGTGCTTTCCTGTTTATTGATCTCATGATTGATTATTTTAGTTTGATTTTTTACTATCTGTTTGCTTATTCCTTTGTCTATGTATGCATATGCAAATATGTATCCTGCACTGTTGCACTCAGAAGGCAGTCTAAGGCTTTTAGTTTTATTTCCCATTACTGTTCTAAATACTTGCCTAGCTAGGTTTCTTAGTTTTCACCTGGCTTGGGGTAAAAAGGAGAGAAGTCTTGAATGAGATAAAAGAAAGACTTGGGGGTGCTGGTTGATGAGAACCTCAGAATGACCTGGCAGTGTGTCCTCACAGCCCAGAAGGCCAATCACATCCTGGGCTGCATCACAGAAGTGAGGCCAGGAGGTTGAGGGAGGTAGTTCTGCCCATCTACTCAGCTCTGGTGAGAGACCACCTGGAGTCCTGTGTCCAACTGGAGCCCTCAGCACAGGAAAGACATGGACCTGTTGGAGAAGGTCCAGAGGAGGGCCACAAAGATGGTCAGAGGGATGGAACACCTCTCCTATGGGGAAAGGCTGAGAGAGTTGGGGCTGTTCAGCCTGGAGAAGAGAAGGCTCCAGGCAGACCTCACTGCGGCCTTCCAGTACTTGAAGAGAGCCTACAAGCAAGCTGGAAAGGGACTTTTTACAAGTGCCTGTAGTGATAGGACAAGGGGTAATGACTTCAAGCTGGAAGAGGGTAGATTTAGACCAGATATAAGGAAGAAATTCTTTACTATGGGAGTGGTGAGGCACTGGCACAGGCTGCCCAGAGAAGCTGTGGCTGCCCCCTCCCTGGCAGTGTTCAAGGCCAGGTTGGATTGGGCTTTGAGCAACCTGGTCTAGTGGAAGGTGTCCCTGCCTGTGGCAGGAGGGTTGGAACCAGGTGATCTTTAAGGTCCCTTCCAACCTAAACCATTTTATGACACTGTGATAATGGTTGAATGAGATCCTTAGCTGTATTTTTGTTAGACTTTCCCAAATTCTGAGATTAAAAATTTTGACCATAATCTAAAAGCAGTTTAAAGGATCAAAAACCAAATAGAAGAGCTCACCACTTATGTTTAAGGTTATAACTATTTTTATTTCATGAAAAATCTGGTATGTATCTTTAATTTCTAATACATACATTAAAGCATAACGATCAAGAAAGGTTATCATATCCAGAGATACTCTTCAAAGATCCTATAGTTTGGGGGTGGTTATTTTGAGGAAGAAAGACTATGTAAACTTTTCCCTGTTCTTGTATTGCCTAGGTCTTTTTTATCCACTGCTGGAGCTTTTTTGTGCCAAGCCAGAGACATCTTTGTCCCCTCTGTGTCATAGTGCAGAAGTCTGGACACAAGTGCTTTATCATCATGGCAGTACTGTAATACAGCAGTCACTAGAGAATGTCATATGTGTAAATCTAAGATACTATGAGTTTTGAATCTACTTTCTTCTTTTTATGTTATTGACACATTGGAATGCATGATTTTTTTTTTTTATTTTGGTGTCTTTCAAAAGAGGAATACTGTCTCTCTAGTGAGTTCCAAGGGGAACTGCTTGGAATAATAATAATTTATGCAGCCTCACAGGAATTTATATTTGACCTTAGCTGATAGTTTTAGTCTTGTTGTAAAATGATTGGTTTCGTATGACAGTAGAGTGTGCAGTAAGGTAGTAAGCATCATCAGCTCATACATTTGGTGTGCAAGTTTATACATTGAATACTTCTTTGTATTTTGTAGACCTATCTGAGAAAATAAAGAAGTTGCTAAACACTGCAATGTCTGCTGCATTGCACAACTCCTAAGAGCTACCAGTTTTGCACCTGAGATGAGCAAATGTTCTCAGTTTTGGAAAGTCTGCTTGCTTGGACGTTAACCTACACGTTCAGTTCTGATTTTCCAGAATATATGCTATCACTTGCATCTTTTGGACTCAGACAAATGGCCATTGCACATCAACAGGAGATCCAAGATGTAAAATAAAGTTAGTTTATCTTGTAAATGAAGCACACTGATGCCTTTGTGGAGATACAAAGGAAAAGCATTTAAAAAAAAAAATTAAAAAAACCACCCCAAACAGACAAACACAAAATCCCCCAACCAAAAACATTGTAAGGCTTTGTTCTTTTTTTGAAAGAACACAACTTGTGCTTGGACAGCTTTCAGATAGCTGTCCATGTGCGTGGATGCTTTGAAAAGGTACCAAAGAAAATGTTAGATAGCTAAAATCAAATAAAAAGAGGGTTTTTTTAATATTTGAATGTTCAATGGAAATCTAAGATGTATTGCTGTACTCCTTGACTCTTTCCTCTAACATATAGTTTTGAATCCACATTATGCTTGTTATCTTTCAGAAATATGTATAAACAGATCAGTGCTTAGTGGTAAAATTGATGATGCAGTGATTCAGGCTTATCTTTAAAGCTATGGCTGCAGGTAATTGATAATACAAGTGCGTGGGTACAGCAGCAGTGGGCTAACAAGGCCGGCATTTGAAGTACAAGATGTAGAGCTGCAGCAAGTCTGTCACTCCTCTGTTAGCCCTCACGTGCAACGCCCCGCTGCTGGTGCTCCAGGGTAGGGAAGCAGGGGTGCATGCCTTGTCTGCTCTGCTCCAGTCTGAAAAACTGGAGAAGAATTGCTGGTGAGAACAGCATGATTGTCTCGGTACTGGGGGATATTTGAAGGCAGTCTGAATCAATTGCTGTATTCTGGGCGTTGGCTTAGTTGATTGTCTAGTGATGAGTCTGATTTGGACATATTGCATTTCAAAATAGGTTACTAAGTAACTCCATTTCTGGGGAAGCTGTTAGGTATCTGTCTCTATACTAATGTTTATATTTTAAAATAGCTAACTTACTGGTGTTCAGGATAATACATTTCTGCCTCTTGATTTGTAAAGAAGTCTTTTCACATGCTTGTATCATGTCTAGCCATAGTAGCAGATATAATCCATAAGTAAACACAGAGGAACAGACTACCATGTTTGTGTTAGGATCTAGGTCGGAAATTTTCTTCTCGCCATCACATCAGGGACTCTAGAGCTGAACAGGAATTTTCTGGTTTGACTGGAAGATGTTGATTCATTTCAAACAAACAAACAAAAGCTCGGCAGAACTGCAGGCGTTCATTCTTGTAAGGCAGAATTTTAGATCAAAATAAGGGAAAATATCCCTTACTCCACAGAACTTGCAGTAGGCTAGGAGATAATGTGGTTCACTGAGATTTGGATATTCTGGTACCAAAGCCTGCTTCTTCCTATTCTGTTAATGAATTTAAGTTCTTAAACCTCAGTTTCCTGAATACTGTAAACAAAATTATCTCTGCTTTGAGAATGTGGGTGGTCATTCTCTTAACAGCTTTTGTCTGAAATCCTTGAAAGTATCAGCTTGGATTTAATCTCGAATGTTTGCATAAGGCAGGAGCACCACTTCCCTTTCTGTCTGTGTTTCTGCCTTATATGTAGTAGTGTTTTGCTCTTGATGTCCAGCTGTGTGAATTTGTTGTTTAAAAGAAGTAACTTTGTATTCAACTGTTTGACATTGAGCTTTTTAAAAGTAAATGACATGATCATTGTAGCTCTAATGTCTTCTCTCTTGATCTATTCCCATGATTAAATGACAAATTATTTTCTTTTGTACTAAGCCATACTTAGTACTTCTATTTTGTACTTCCATACTTTCTTTTGGAATCTCTTGGTGCAGTGATTAAAGATCTGTTTTTCCTTGTTGCCTTCTTTGAGTTTTATTCCTGTACTGATTTTTGATCAGGAGTATGCTTTTGAATTTCCCAAATGTCCCCACTCTACCAAGCTTTGGTTTGTAAGATGAAGCAGTGTCTGCGTGCTTGACCTGGATTACTTTTGGATGAAATTGACTGGAAAATGCATGATAGGAACAAGACTAGTACACTCCAGCCAGCTGCTGGGTGTTCAGCCCCTAGGACCAGGTGCCAGCTTGTCCAAAGTAGAAGTCTCATAAAGTGTGAAGTGAACATCGGGTCCTCTTTGCTCTACAGTTCTGCTCCAGTCTCATTTTACTACTTGAGAGTTAAGCTAGACAGACTTTGAGTGTGTTGCATCCTCTTATGTTTGCTTACTTTCTGGAAGTTAATCTGTCCTTTAATGACCTTTTTTTCCCTTTTCAGTAGCTGTGCTGTGCAGGCAATAGGTCATTTACAGTACAGTACAATCTATCAATGATTAATACTGTCTAGAATAATAGTGGATTTTGTATGCATTTTTTTTGTACATGATATAAAATACGTATACCATTAAAAGACATCTTGAGGGGCAATGCCATTTAAAATTTCATAAAGCAATCTAGGACATCACAGATTTCATCACTGTTTCTTTTTTTACTTTGAGATAATTCTGAGACATCAGGTTCTTTGCATGTCCTCTACTTCATTAATTGTCTTGATACTTTCAGTAAATTTTTTGTATCTTCTAAAAACTGATGTGCGTTTATATTATTTAATTCTTAAAATTTTTTACTCCTGATTCTTCCCCTTGGGGAAATATGTTATAAACATTCTCTAAAGAATAATGAGTGCCACAAACGCAAGCATGATCCAAAGCCCACTGAAGCCAGAGGGGGAATTTACTTACACTTTTAAGGAGTATTGGACCATACTGCATTTCTTTATCATATTTTAAATTTATGATTCACAGTTATTGCTTATGTTACAATCCTCAGGTATCCATGCTTATTAACCAGAAGCCTACAACACATTACATTGCTGTTTTTCCATAGAAACATATTTTACAATGAGGTGGCTCAGAATTCCCACTTTCAGCCTAAAAACCCTGGGCTATTTTATGAAAATGATTTTTGCCTTAAACATTCTGTATTGGGATGAGTACTGTTTAATATCTTCATCAGCAAAATAGACAGTGGGATCAAGCACATCCTCAGCAAACTTGCAGATGACACTAAGCTGAGTGGTGTGGTCGACATGTCTGAGGGATGGAATGCCATCCAGAGAGTCCTGGACAAGCTGGAGAAGTGGGCCCGTGTGGATCTCATGAGGTTCAACAAGGCCAAATGCAGGGTCCTGCACCTGGGTCAGGGCAACCCTAGGTATCAAGACAGGTTGGGGGATTAAGAGCTTGAGAGCAGCCCTGCTGAGAAGGACTTGGGGGTACTGGTGGATGAAAAGCTGGACACGACCCAGCAATGTGTGCTCACCATATCCTGGGCTGCATCAAACAAAGTGTTGGTCAGCAGGTCGAGGGAGGAGATTCTGCCCCTCTGCTCCACTCTGGTGAGACCCCACCTGGACTCCTGTGTCCAGCTCTGGAGCCCTCAGTACAAGACAGACATGGACCTTGCTGAGCCACTCTCCATCATCTTTGAGAGGTCCTGGAGGACAGGAGAGGTGCCCGAGAATTGGAGAAAGGCCAATGTCACTCCAGTCTTCAAAAAGGGCAACAAAGAGGACCCAGGGAACAACAGGCCAGTCAGCCTCACCTCCATCCCGGGAAAGGTGATGGAGCAGCTTATCCTGGAGGTCATCATGAAGCAAGTGGAGGAAAAAAGGGTATCAGGAGTCGTCAGTATGGATTCACCAAGGGGAAATCATGCCTGACCAATCTGATAGCTTTCTACGATGACATGACTGGCTCGGTAGACGAAGGGAGAGCCGCAGATGTTGTCTACCTTGACTTCAGCAAGGCTTTTGACACAGTCTCCCATAACATCCTCCTAGGGAAGCTGAGGAAGTGTGGGCTGGATGAGTGGACAGTGAGGTGGACTGAGAACTGGCTGAATGGCAGAGCTCAGAGGGTTGTCATCAGCAGCGCTGAGTCTACTTGGAGGCCTGTAACTAGTGGTGTCCCCCAGGGATCAGTACTTGGCCCAGTCTTGTTTAACTTCTTCATCAACGACCTGGATGAAGAGTTAGAATGTACCCTCAGCAAGTTTGCTGATGACACCAAACTGGGAGGAGTGGTAGACACACCAGAAGGCTGTGCTGCCATTCAGCGTGACCTGGACAGGCTGGAAAGTTGGGTAGAGAGGAACCTGATGAAATTCAACAAGGGCAACTGCAGGGTCCTGCACCTGGGGAGGAACAACCCCATTGATCAGTACAGGCTTGGGGCAGACCTGCTGGAGAGCAGCTCTATGGAGAGGGACCTGGGTGTCCTAGTGGACGACAGGTTGACAATGAACCAGCAGTGTGCCCTGGCTGCCAAGAAGGCCAATGGGATCCTGGGGTGCATTAAGAGGAGTGTGGCCAGCAGGTCGATGGAGGTTCTCCTTCCCCTCTACACTGCCCTGGTGAGGCCTCATCTGGAGTACTGTGTCCAGTTCTGGGCTCCCCAGTTCAAGAAAGATGAAGAGCTACTGGAAAGAGTGCAGCAGAGGGCTACGAGGATGATGAGGGGACTGGAGCATCTCTCCTACAAGGAAAGGCTGAGGGAGCTGGGCTTGTTCAGCCTGAAGAAGAGAAGGCTGCGAGGGGACCTAATATATGCCTACAAATATCTGAAGGGTGGGTGTCAGGAGAATGGGGCCAAACTCTTTTCAGTGGTGCCCAGTGACAGGACAAGGGACAATGGGCACTAACTGAAGCATAGGAAGTTCCGTCTGAACATAAGGAAGAATTTCTTCCTTCTGAGGGTGACGGAGCAATGGAACAGGCTGCCCAGGGATGTTGTGGAGTTTCCTTCTGAGGAGATATTCAAGACCTGCCTGGACAAGGTCCTGTGCAGCCTGCTGTAGGTGACCCTGCTTCAGCAGGGGGGTTGGACTAGATGACCCACAGAGGTCCCTTCCAACCCCTACCATTCTGTGATTCTGTGATTCTGTGATTCTGTGACCTTGTGTTTATTTCATTTATGGAAGCATAGTATTTAAAATAATACAAAAAAGGAAATTCTTAATGCATTAAAGCACAAAGTTTTTGTTAGTGTCAAGAAGTAGTTTCAAAAGTAAAGGAACCTTTCTACTAGCAATTAATCCAAGATGTCATCAGTCAGAAAGTTCTGCTCACGTGTATGCTTACAAATGTCATGTTCTCAGGTTAATGAGCTACATGGCAATGAGTCTTTAATATTTACAGTGCTTCTTCTTAAGCCTTTGTTATGTTTACGGCTGTTTCAAATTAAAATCTATTATAAAAATATAGAATAAATTAGGTTTAAATTTCTTTTTTAATTTATGTCTGAAAATATTGAATCTATTAAAATTGAAGGTGTAATGTGTGAGCAAAAAAACCAGTGTCAGTGACCTTTGTTTTCAGGTCAGCCATGGTTTCCTTCTGCCTTTGAGTTCAGTAGAAGTAACAGAAATGAGAAACAACCTCAGACTACATATGCTTTTCAGGCTTCATAGTTTACTCCTAATCTTCTTCTATGGCCATTCTAGGTAACTGCCACCTTCTGCTATTTTACTTTCAGAAATGGTTCTAGAATGTCTATAAGGAGCTGCTTAGCGTTTCCGATTTTTAGAATTTAGGTTTTTGGGAAGACTTTAGGATTTAACTGGAATACTTTCTAAGTTGAATGCATGCACTTGAAAACATATGATGTTTTCTTACTGCCATGCAAATGTTATGGATGACTTGGACAGAAGTTAGCTTATTTATTGGTATATCAGAAACACTGACCGTTAAACACATAAAATACTGTCCTAGTTGTTTTAACTAAGTGGTCAACTTTCAAACTTGAAAAGTCCTATTCAAGTTGGTGTCTGCTTTCACTCTCATTGATTTCTTGATATTTGTTCAGAATCACTTGTAAATTAATGCATTTTTTTCAATTTTATCAGTAGGTCATCTGCATCTGAGAAGACTTTCCTGGATCTCTTTTGTGTCCATTTGATTTTACAAGCACTCCTCTCAAGATTTCATAAAATCTCCTTTGGTATTTTCTTATGCATTTTCAGGTGTCTCTTTTACAACTAATTCCCTCAAGCTTCCCTATTTAAAAAAAAAATCAGAAGAGTGAGTGTATGAAGTACACAGGTGATGCATCAAAGCAAACCCCCTAAATTACTTTTATTCAGAGATACAAAAGAAATAATGATGTTAAACGTACTTTTCTGAGGGGAAAGAAGGAGGGGCATGTTTTCTTCTGTAGATGACTGGAAAGGCTAGAAGGTTAAGTGGACTTGCTCAAGGAGAATAAATCCCTGTCTATGGGCTGGGTGCTGACTTTTCAATGAGGTTTCAGGAGCATGTTTTTGAAAATACAAAATGCTTTTGTTCTCCTTGAAACATTATTTTCATGTGACATGTTTGCACTTTAGTGTAAAAGAAATTATGCACCAAAACAGAAGAAACGGTTTCTTGCTTACTGTGCAATGTATTCAGGAGGTCTGAAGTGTCGTTAAGGCTTTAGAGCTGACTTTTGTCATTATTGTTCTTTTACACTAGGGATAAAGTTCAAGGAACATGGCAGCTTGACAGCTGAGGCAGTACTACCCAAACTAGTAAAGAAATGAGTATTTGGAAAGGAGAATAATTTTACCATTTGAAATCCTTGAACTCAGTACCTAATTGTTTCAACACCTATCATTTTTCAGAAGGATTATATTTGCTCTATGTGTAGTATCCCATTTCTTCATTTAGTATGTAACAATTCACACTTGATAACTTCTAATAAGACGTGGAACTGAAGCAAAGAAACTATACAAGTTGTACATAAAGACATTGCCTGTCCAATGGTACATGGGAAACAGAATCCATACTTTTCCAGTCTTGTGTTGTTCTGAAGTTGATTAATATGATTCATTTGGACTAAGCTCAAACTGTGAAACTTTTGAGAAGTGTGTGTTTTAGAAATTAGTTTCTAGTGGCTTTCTAATGTTTTTCTGCAGTTGAAAGTGAATTAGAATAGCAACTAGAAGGAAATTGCCTCTATTTTCCAATCTTTTCTCAAGTCTTTGTTTGTAACGATTTCTGTAGATTTCAAGAATACCTAGTCAGAACTTTTATTAATCAGCAGTCTTTAAAACACTTACAGTCAGAGATCAAGTACTCAGAACTAAAGTGCAAGAACAATGCGGTGCCCTAATGAATTTTCCTAACTGTTTGATATTTGACTGTTATGAATAATCTTATTAAATCTTCTACATCGGCTCCTTATGTTACATTAAAAGAACTCATTCATTTGTGTTTTTGGTTTGTTGGGATTTCTTTTGTTCGTTTCTTAAGTTGAAGTAAAACTATTCAGACATGGGGCACTCCAGCATTTAGCAAATTACATCCTGTGATATACAGAAGTTGTAGAATAGAGAATTAAATCTTAGCAGAAAGTTCTGAAGGATTACAATTGAGTGAGGTAGATAAAGAAAATTGAGAAGTATAGAAATACAGATTTGCGAATGTAGGACACCCTCCAATTGATATTTCTAACAGCTCCTCTGGAAATGAGATCTAACTTTATTTATTTTTTCAGAGGGAATTCTGCCAAAATTTCAATTTTATGTAGAAAATTTGTGGGTTTTTTGTAGTACTTTTTGGGGAAAAAAATCTTACTGTGAAAGCTTAATTTATTTCAAAATATTATTTATCATGAAAGCCATTTTTTGCTGGGTACTAAAAAGCAGAATGGAAAGCACATGTGCATTTTTAAGGCAGTAATTAATCATACTAATGATATCAGGACCTGTCTCACCTTTCCTCTCTTACTTCGTACCTTCAAATAGCTGTCTTCTTCCTAACTTCCATTTTCGTTGACTGAAAAACTGTACTGTTCAACACTGTCATCAGTGAGCTCTCTGTCACTGGACATTATCCACTTATCTTTCTTCTTAAGCATCTTTCTCTCTTTCTCTCTTTCCTTGTGTGTTTCTTCTTGTCTTTTCCTTGGTGATTGGTTTTATGAATAAGTGGCTTTACTTTTTTACATTTCTTGGTGACTGTTAGATATTGTTGTCTGGCATGAGACAACATCAGACTTTAAATATTTAAAAATGACAAAACCTTTTTGGTGTAATTAATGTAAAATATAAATTAAGGGTAAATCTATAGGTTGCCTGTATTACTACTCTGTAATGAATTAAAAAGTTACTTGTTCCTTACATAAGGAACAGCCAGACAAAGTCAGTATATTACCCTTTTCAAAGGCAAATGATAGAAAATAATAATTATTCAGCCCTGATAAAATCCACCAAAAAATTTTGGGAAGCTGTGTACCAGGTTAATCTGTGTCAAGGGATGACAACTGAAAGACATCGTCTTACAGGAGGTCTTGCACATCTTCTGTTTGAAATTTATAGATCTGTGGGGGTATTTTGGAGTTTGGAATGAGGGAAGAATCAGCCATAAAAATAAAACATTTTTAGCAGTTCCCAGTATATTGCCATAGTGACTATTTGCTTTATTTATGAGCCTATCAGACCCAAACACATACTCACTCTTACCTGTGACAAACTGGCAAGTGGGATATAAAAATGAAAGATTTTTTCCCTTAGCTGGTGGCTAAGGAATCATTGATCTTCCCTAAACTAACGTTAATCTTAGGAAGGCAGTGAGAGGCTTGTAGGTCTTTCATGCAGGTTGAAGGCGGTAAATTGGAGAACAAATAAAGATACTTTTGTCCATATTCCTTATTGTTGGGAATGTTTTATAACACCGTGGTTGCCAGTTGATTATAACTTTCATTTCATTAAAGTTTCATGCTTGGAGCATATCTATGCACTCTTTAAAATAATTAGCTTAGGCAGTAGTCTATGATGTAATCAAATAGAAAGCTAGACTGCTTTTGCTGCCTGTATCATTAATAGAAATGCTCTGGTGATGAACTTTTACAAAATCCTCTGAAATAGGCAATGCAACAATCTCTAGTGAGAAATTCCAAAGCAGTGACAGACCAATATCTTATTTTCTTAGCAGAGCAGGTAATTTTAAAAAGCACGAAAGTGCATGGAGGCAATTATTTTTTAGCTTTCTGAAATTAAAGTAGCAGGGCTTGTGAGCATGATATGCAGATATTTGGGGCAGTAAGTTGGATATTTTGATTGCCATGCCATCTTAATTCCTTCTTCTGCATTTCCCAGTCCTTAGTTCTGCATCAAAATGTGATGACTGCTTTGTTTTTGTGAAGAAGGACCTGGATTGGTAAAACCAGATTTGGATTCCAGTTAGGACACGGTCATTGTACCTGGGCCCTTTGTCTAAAAGAGACATTCAGAAGATGTTAATGTTTTCAAGTTTATAAAATGAGTCTGTACATGGTTGATAATGCCATGTGACATAGTAAATGCGCAGACCTTGCTTTTAGCACACAAAAAAGTAGAACTTAGCAGCGGCAAATGCAACAATTTTTTATGCTCTTGCCCCAGTGGTAAAAACAAGCCCCTCTTTCCCAGCTCCCAAGATCTGTCATATGGACATAAACATACTTTTCAGTATTGCAGCTTGCTTTCTTTCTGATTAATAAAATGTGTAGGGAGAAACCTCTTGTTCATGTGTAACTTGACAACAATCTCTAAACTCTCATGTTTTTCTCTGATGTAGACCAATGTCTTACAGCTATTTATCTGGTGTTATCTGTCCTCTAATACTTGGAATAGCTCATGCCAGTGTATGCAAAAGTGGCTATATACCATGTAGTCGTGCTCTTTCATCATCCTGGAAGTGTTCATCAGCCATCTCACAGGCTGTCATCACTGTTACAAAAGGTAAAGTGCTCATGAGTAAACTCTGGATGTACTAGACGTGTGTCAAAAGAATGGAAAATGGCTAAGAGTCATGAAAATGCTTTTCACTCTTGATCTTTGGCCCTGCTTTTCGTCAACTTGTCCTTTTGACTGTAGATTTACCTACATTACTAAAGTCTTGCTGATATTTTATAAATGCATACTTCTAGTTTTTGAAGAGTTTGAAAATATCATTCCTGTGAAATTAAAAACTGTCACCAACTGTGAAGACTTAGTTATCTTTGTATTTTTGAATATCGCTTAAGAATAGGATTTGGTTTACTTTCCATGGTAGGTCCTGAATCAGAGGGAGAGGGTGTCTCGACTTGACGCCCAACTACTTTGGGTTTCTATGATGGGTGATTACAGTGAGCCAAAACCTGAACTGTTCCTGAGTTCAGTTTTGCAGACGGAATCAAGTAGTTTTTGGAAAAGTTAAAGTTCACCAATTTACTCTGTTTTAAAGAGAGAGAAAGCAGACTTAGAACCCCATCTTTGAGTGACAGATAAAATTTAACTTTGGGGCTGGCAAATGTTGAATGTTACTGTTTTTTGGCTGAATCCAATACCTCAGGAAGAATATCTATGAACAAATATCTTTGTATTTCTTTTATCGTATTTGAATTTTCAGTTTTCCTCATCTCTCAGACTATCCTAGTGATTAAATTGTACATTACAATGAGTTTAAATTATGAGCTTAAATTGAACTAATTCACTGTTTGCATGATTATACAGTAAATTATATCTGAAATGATGTCTAGAATGTATTTTGTAAGGTATCAAGTCATGTAATCCTAATTATGAATGTAATACATCCAGCCATATAGTAATGACATGACTAGATATATAAAGAAAAGTTTATAATTATAGCATCCATAGTCAATGATGTGCAGAGGCTCCAATAACTCTGGACATGTACATTTTAATAGTTTCCATTATTTATACATGAACTAAATATTTTGATGCCAGAAGAATTAAATTATTTTGACTTACTAAGTTGGGGGCAATTTTTGAGAGTTAATAGTATTTTCTTTCAATTATGAAGCACATACAATGTTCCAAATTTGAATTGTGACTTCTGTAGAGAAAGGAAGATGTGGAGATCAGTCCTGCATGACTGAAAATATGCTTGGTACTAAAACTTAATGGATGAAGACATTTATAACAGTATGTAAAAAGTAACAACTTTTATTCATATACAGTTTACTAATCATTCCCATCATGTTATTTTCATTTCCCATCTATTTACAATGCTCCTTCTCAAATAATGTAAAACTATGTGGAAAAAAATTGCTAAATTATTTTTGAGAGACAGAAACTGAAAGAGAAAGAAAGAGTGATAGAAGTTATGTTCTTGTCTAAAAGTGTCAAATTACAATCAAAGAAATTAAAAGGTTGTGCTTAGTATTCCCCTTGGATGGATTTTGTAGTTCACACACCTGTGTGGCTCAAGACTACCTCAATGGAGAAAGCCATAGTGGGTCTCCATAGAGAGATGCTAACTTGCCCTTTATTCCTGTTAAAAATATACATGCGGCTTACAGTTCAAACATCTATCTTTTCAGTAAGCATCAGAGAAGCCTCCATCCTGATATTTTTCAGCAATATCTTGGTTTTGATTGGAAACATCTTGTCAACTCACTTTCATTTCTGTCCTGTACTCTGAGAATGCCCCCATGCTCTCCCTGTTCAGGGTATGCATCTTCCCACTGAAACCAAAGGCCAGGAAGATTAAACTCGGTGACCAGTGTTTTGTCTTCCCTGGTATTACTGTAAACTACTTGTTTTTTCACTTGGCTGTTCACTTAGACATCACCAGGAGTACTCTGTTTTAGTAATTTACCTTCCACTGATGTTGTTTTAGGTGATGGAGATTATAAACTGTTCCTAGAAACACATTCCCAATTGCAAGTGTTTACCTTTTGTCTTTATCATAGTTGTTTTGATGACAGTTCATCTTTCTGCCACAACTTAGTATATCACCTTCATGAAAAACCCATATTAGCGTTTTCTACAATGCTTGAGCTACAGCAGTGCTAGAATCACTGAAAGTGATTCTGTTTCCTACTCCTTTCTTCAATATGGAGCAGTGTCCTGGCTTGGACTGGCTGTTGTAATGAGTGCCAGTCTGGGTTGGGTTTTTTGCTAGATGTTGGCTCTAAATTGTCCATGTCTTTTTATTTAAGCTCACTTTTCTTATAGCAGCCTTGATTCTCGGTTGCATTAAGAATGAAACCTCACGCCATATATCTCATTATGGACACATAGATCCCTATTTCTCCCACATGTTTGAATATTTTGCACTCCTGGGACTATTTATTAATTAATAGGTTGTACAAGAGTAAAACAGCACCTCATGGAAATACAATGGTCAAAGAAAAATAATCAGTTACATATTTTGTGATTTGAAAGGCTATTCATGGTGTTCTTTTTAAAGGGAAGAGAGGCAAATTCAGTTTACTGAATAACATGTTGCAAGTAGGACAGAACAGAACCAATTATTAAAATGAATTGCATCCATATAGCCATTTTAAGTGTCTGAAATACAGTGGCAGGCAAAGCTTTACAGTTATTTGTCATTGTGCAGAGACACAAACATACATGACAAAGAGCAAGCAATAACAGTGAGTGATCTTTGCCTTGAGGCAAAGAAGAGCACCTGCTCATCCATCAGCTGTTGACTTCTGGTGGGGTAATACAATGCCAGGTGATCAAAAGAGCCCTGGGAATGGTTTTCTTCTCAAATACAAAATGCTTCTTTCAGTTCCATAGCCTGCAGTGAACGTCCTGAAAGTATTGCCTGAAGAAGAGGGAGGTGTGCAATTCTGAGACGCTGATTAAGTAATTAAGTGTTCGGCCAGGGTTAGTTTGAGGTGTATAAATAACTGGTGAAAGAATTATGTGTTGGAGAGGAAGTTTAGCATACTGAATTATAATGTAGTTTAGCAAATTTCTATATGCGAAAAGCACGTGTTCTGTGGGAGAGGGTTTTTTTTACCACTGTTTTTATACACTGAGGGAGGGGGTGGAGATGGGGGGAAATAGGTGCTTATATTAAAATAGATCTACACTCCCCTAATAAAATTATGGTCCTTTGGAGCCAGATATTCTATGCATATACCTGACAGCGTTTTAATGCCTAAACAGACAGAAAAGCTCTGAAGATAAGAGGGAGCAAACATCAAATGACCTTGGGTTATACATTAGGTAGTGACAAAACCAGGAATAATCCAAACTACTCCTAACTACCAGCTGGGTGCTCTTGATCTCGTGTAAGAATGTGTGGAAACAGCTCAGTGTGCATCTAGCAAACCAGCCTGTGTCAGAAGCATTTTCCAATGACAACCATGAATTGAACATGTATAATATGATGACCCTTCTTACTGTTAGCCTTTGGTTTGAGTACTTCTTGTGCACTGCTTTCTACTTTTTGAGGAATAAGTAAAAGTCCGATTATTAATGGGTAGAAAATATTATAGTAGAATTAGAGAATGCTTCGTGTTTGGCAGTGTAAATACTCAGAAATCGTTCTGTTAAATATGTCATTGTGTGAATTACATAACGTAATTAGAGTGAATTTTCATGCCAGATATCATTTTAATTCTCTCTTCCTGGACCATAGCTGGAATTCTAGTTAGGTATAGCTGGTTGTGTTGAAACAATAATTATTTTGTCTATTATGGAATACTGTAAATCAAGATTTTACAGGAGAAAAAAAAAAGCTTTTTAATTGTTGAGTTGCAAAATTTTTCTAGATCCACGTGTGTGTCTTGGATGTTTCTGAAACAAATTTGTAATAATGAGAGGAATATTTAAGATTGTGTATATTGGAATTTACTAGTTGTATAGCAATAAGAGTCAGAGAAGACAGAGCAGACTCCTAAGGTCACTTAGGGTGAGTCTGCAAGAAAACAGTTTTGACTGCCTTGCTGTGTGATAGCTCTGGTCTTGTCACAGGTGAGTTGCTAAAGCAACTTTGAGCTTATTGATGATCTGTAAAAGGTCCAGGTCATTACAGCTCAGTTGGCAGTCCCACTGTTTTTTTTTTTGTCAAGTGCATTTACTTGCTTTTTAAATAGAAAATCTTTTAAAGTTAGACTTTAAGGTATTTATTGGTGGCATGTTTTTTAACGTGGTGATTTTCCAGGCATGTTACTCACAAATTGATACAAAGATAGATCAGGTTTCAGCCTAAACAAAACCTGAAGAATTCTTTTACCAAGACTTTAAAAAGAATAAAGTCTTTAAAAATCACAGAAATACTTTCCTTTGTATAATGCAGTCATTTAAAAGAAAATGGGAGGTTGTTATTAATTATTTCTTTGTAGCATTCTGTGGGACTTCTAAATGCAAAAGCTTATGTTAAACAATTCCAAGAAATTAATGTAACAAACAACAATAATGTGTCTTGGGTTTCTGTAATATTTTTGTGGGACATTTAGATAGTAATCAAATCCAGCTCTTCTCTGTTTCAGAGAAAATAAAGATTTCTCTCTAAACAAAGCTAATAGTTTTGAGATATTATTTTGATAGCTGTAATGACATCTAATCATGGGCCAGGCATTGTGTTATGTGCTGTACAGACAGAACAAAGTCTTTATTCCCAAAGACAGAGAAACTGAGAGCGAGTGGAAGAGAAATCCAAATAAGCAAGACTAGTATCACAGGGCAAGTGGAAGGATTGGAGGAGAGTGGATGAGAAATCTCTCTGTGTTATATATGGTGGAAGAAAAAATGTGGGAGAAGAAAGGGGACAGAAGTGATAGAACAGATCATTAGAAACGTGAAATTATAACAAAGTAGCTTTAATGATATTTTCTAGTTTTTAGTAGTTTTTATTATTACAGTTTGTATTCTTGCATACATAGTGATCTAATGCTGTAACTATTGTACTAAGCCCTGTTTTTACTTGAGAATATAGTGGATGTACGTAGATAGAAGCTATGACTTTAAGTCATTGGACAAAAGAATTAAAACCAAAGCAAGTCTTGGTCCTCAGTGGAGAATTGGGATAGCTGTAGGATAAGAGACTCCTAAATAATTCTACTTCAGCTGGACAGGAGGAATTGGAACAAAGATGCTTTGCAGCATAACAGCAAAAGTAGCAGATATTGGGTGGGACACACACACACGTTCAGTGGTTGACAGAGAAGATACTGGCAGCAGAAAAGTGAAATGAAAAAAGGAGCTCATGAACTATGGAATGATGCATAAACTCATTAGGGGAGTGCAGCAGGCAAAAAGTGGCTGAAAAATGCAGTTAACCAACTCTGATGAACAAGTCATGGAAAGTGACTTTGAGATGTGTGGCAGTGAGAGAGAAGGAACAGATAGGTCACACTGAAATAGCTTAGGGAGCTGATGAAAGTAGAAGCTGAAGTCATTCAAAGTGAATTCAGAAGAGCGGTATGGTAAGAATAAGGCAAGCCTGGTGCTCTGGTGGGACGACCACATGGTTGACATATGGCAGAGGTGGAGATGACAAACCTTGATGAGTACAGGGGTCAGGCTTGCTAGCTTGAAGTATGAGTTGTATGAGCCACCACAGTCTGCCCGACCCATGGAAACTCCTGTAGAGAGTAAGGATGATGGAAGGTGCCAAGTATGTAGTAGCTGACAGCAATATACAGGAAGAAGAAAGAATGAGAGCTACAGAGCTTCAAAAAACATAAAAAGGGAAAAAAGAAGAGGAAGAAAGAACTGAAAATGACACCAGTTTGTAAGGAGAACTACAGCCTGATCCCCAGACATTCAGCAAGAGAAAATGACAATAAATGATGAATTAAATGAGATAATAATGCATATCAGTTAATGAACCTCATAATGGAGGCTAATTTATTTTAGAAATTGTTTTTAAAGTAGGTGATCTGATCTGACATGTACAGCTTTGTTTATTCAGTTATTTTGAACAGCTATCATCTAGGAAGCACAGGTGTGAATTCCTTTCTAGCTCTTTTTTTTCTTTTTAGTTATGAAGCTGATTGCAAAGGCTTTTGAAAACTTGGCTTCCTCAACAAAGTATTTCAAGTTCTCTGTAATCATTTTGAATACAAGATTAATTATTTTCCTGCAGTAGGACATTATATTAAATATAATTTAATTCTGATAGCTTACTATATAGCTTGCTTGTGAATGTTTACATGTGAGCAATTTTTCCTTCTAAAAGATCATAAATAATAAAGTAGTTCCGATTTCTTTGGGCTTCTAAAGGTGGAAGTTAGCCTGGTTGCAGGAATTGGGGGAAAGATGCTCTGCAGCCTAACAGCAAAGCAGCAGATACTGTGGGAGAAAGACATTCAGTGGTTGAATGGATGAGTTCAGCCAGGCATAAGAACACACATTGCATGGAGTGGGAAGCTGAATAAATAAATAAAATATTGTTCAAGTCCCAGATGATTTCATTTACCATTCTAAAAAAAAATTAAAACAGTTGTTAAGCCAAAATTTTCAATGTATAAAGCTCATGTAAAAGGAAAGTGAGAAATGAAAAGGGGGGCACTCCAGTTCAAGTTCTTTGTAGACTTAGCCCAGAAAGACTCGTTCAGTTTAAGAATAGCTTAATGACAGCTCCAAATTTATGTCTTAATAGATACATGCAGAAATGAAAAGGACAAAGTCAGGGATTCTTTTTCCTACTGAAATGTTGTTTTTATTTTCTAGTGAGAATAGGAATAAAGACATATGTGTTGTATCTCCAGACAATTTCCTGATACTTGTACTTATTAGATGCAAATAATGATACTGTAACAGCTAAAGCCGTTTCTAAAAAGATCTTGGTGATTTAAGGATATCAGGTAAGGTTTGTTGCACAGAGGCAACATCTTTTGTTAGACCACCGTTGGAAGAAGTGGATTAGCTTTACCCCGTACCCAAGAACACAAACTGGATTATTCAGCTTGTGTTCTGACTTCCTACACACCCTGTTTATGAAAATATTAATCCGATGTCTCCTAGAGGAATCATCTAGATCTAGGTGGTTCTTTTTATGGTACAAGATCAGAATCTTCATCGTTGCTCCCCTTTGGTCTGGCTTCATCACAGGCATTAGTACTCTGGTGGCACTTTGTGAGTTTCAGAATGACACGAGCAGTGGCGTGCCATGGGGCAGCTCCAGACAAGGAATATGCAAAAGCATGGAAAGACGGTGGTTGAGGCTAGCTTGGTGCTTTTTGCATTGTATTACACTGTCTGCCAAAGATATATGCTATTTACTGTTTTCTTCTATGGCTTGTGTTGGATGAAGTATTGGGGATTGCTTGCTTCTGAAATTTCATCAGAGATATAGGTCCTGTTATTGCCATGACCATTATATGGCTTATGTGTGTGAAGCATATACTCATTCTGACTTGCGTTCACAATTAATTCAAAATGAATGGCAGCACACCTTTACCTGAGGCATAATGAGGATTTTTTTCAGAATAGATTTTAGATTTCATTGTAGTTTGTGTAAAGTGCTAAATACTTAATTGCAAGTTGTGTTCATATGTCTGGAAATGAGATTTTCTCTTTCAGAAGGTGTTGCTCTGTGGAATAAAACCACATAATGAATTCTGCTCATTTCTTGGGCAGTCATTACTCACCTCAAAGACAGTAAACTTTAAATCTGCGCTCAATGCCGTACGTTCTAGAGGGGTGAAGAACTGTGACACAAGGCTCTGAATAACTTTAAGCTTAACAGCTGTGCAATTGCATGAAAACACATCTATTTGCATATAAAAAAATAGAAGTCTTTGTATATGAATGAGATACTTCTGCTACCAAAAGAAATTTCTACAAAAATCATTTAAAAAGAAAATGAAGGCAATCTCCAGAGACATTTATGAAGACATTTAAAGTGTTGTCATACTCATTGGTCTGGTTCGACCCAATCACTGGTTACTTGATTTACCTGGTAAGGATAATTCCTGGATTTTATGTAGGAAAACCACTGAGGTTCAATAACAGCGTGTCATTTCACTGGCTTTCAAAACAACATTATGTAAATACACAGTAATGAGTTCCCACCAGGAGAGAGAATTCAATGATTTTTTTTCCTTGATCCATATGCATTGTCTAAATTTGAACTCCAGATTTGTTGTTGGCTTGACATGTTCTTGACAAACAAGTATTGTGACTTAATGAGCAAGTATGAAGGGTGTAATATCATAGGAGAAGCAATGCATGAATATCAAAATTATTCTAATAGATAGTGAGGTCTTTGCAACATAAATTTAATGTCTTAAACAAAGAGTCTCTGTAGGTAGAATGATAATGCTCTTTGATGGTCTAACAGTTTCTCCTCCTCAGGGATACATAGTAAAGGAATCTTTGAAATGTTTTGTATCAACCTTTTTTCATATCCCTTGTCAGTTTTAGAATGGTTCTTTTCTGTTTAGTTAAATGAATTTCACTTTTGACATATACTCTGACGTGTAGTTCTGCTCCATAAAAATGACACTATTGGGTCCTATATTTACTTTCCTTCAGCAACTAAATGTCAAGTATATTTACTGTTGAAAACATTACTAGATAAATCCCATATCTGAAAACTCAGGCTAGATTGTAAGAGCTGCATGATTTTTGTTCTTTTTTTTGTCTGTTTTCACTGACGCAGGAAAAGTTTTGCAAGAGAAATTATGCTGCTGGTCTTGCAGAAGTATAGCTGACCAGAACTTATTGGACAGCTGTTTTGGTGATGCCCGAGAAGGAAAATAAATCAATTTTGTTTCCCTTATCTGGGACAACTATATATGGGGGTTTGTCATTTAAGCTGAGATGTGGCTGATTGTCCACAAGAATCGAATCTCTTCTGTAGTTTGTCATAGTCTGTGTTAGAAACCTTGTGGACCTGTATTCCTTCAGCTGCAGAACTGTGTCCAGCCTTTGAATGTTACTTACTGCTGAGGCCAATTTGTTATAGGCAGAAATCACCTATATCTCAAACTCTAAGGTGTATGTCTTGTAACTAGTCTTCCTGAAAGAAGATCTGGACCCTCTTATCATCACTACCTTGCAGATTCTGAAATTTGGGTCACACAGAGTTTACAAACATTTTATAAAGCAGTCACATTTTAATTGTTGTCAAAGCACAAAAGATGCAAAGAAAGGAAAGTGAAGAACAATCAACATGTGCATGCCAAACCACCCCTTTACTATCCATGTCATTTGGAGAAACCTTTGGGTTTTGGCCATTTCAGTTGTGGGACCAGCTCTCAAAAATGGGAAGGCCCAGCTATTCATGTTAGGTGTTCTTCTTGTCTGGCTTCATTTCCACTGTGTACGATTTGCTGCTTGTATCGCCAGCCCACAGTCCAAACTGGGAACATTTGTTTCGGATGGTCTTGGACTGAAACAACACGCTTTCTCTGTGGCGATTCCATTTGGGTAGATGGCTGCTAGGATTAGTGATTCTGGATCATTGCCATACCTTTATCAGCCCAGAATATCCCAGTCTAATAGAGAGATCAAAAGGCAGAAGTGACAGTAAAAATTAAAATAAATGTTCAGAAAGCAAAATGTGGATATATTTTTAGTCCACTTCAGAGGAACTTTTTAAAGGAAATCAAAGCAGGTTGGATTTATGTTCAGGCTGAATTCTGTGATTTTTGCATGTAGTTGTACAATATATGCTGAAGCTGTGTGGCCACAAATTTGTTGCTTTTGGTGACTGTGCTGCCTTTGTTAAAGAATGAGACTAGTCATAATAATTAATTAGTCACCTTTACAGGAATTATATGTTCAAATAAATATTTCTAAGAATGCTACATCTGCTAATAATCAAAAAATATATAGAATGCTTTCCTTAACAGTTATTATAGTGTGTTTGTAATAAGAACAGAATTTTTTTTAATGAACATACTGTGTTTTAATGTGCTTGAAAAACAAAGACATGCAACACCAATTTGTACTTGAATGTTTTTTTAAAAATTTGTGTTTGTTGGGATTTTATAGTATGCTTTCCACTAACATGGATCAGTTTTGTTCAAGCAAGATGTACAGTTTGGGGTTTCCCAAATTTTACTTCATTTTTTCAGTAACAAAGCGTGTATTTTAAAAAATCTGCAATCAAAGCATTCTTGATCTTTTCTCTTCCTATGTTTTAAAAGCAAGTGTCAATATACAGCAGCTGCTACCATACCAATATCACTCTGAATAGGACATAATTGCAAATAAAATTAAAAGCAACAAGTCATCAAAAAACTAATTTTAGATTGTAACCCTTTCCAGAGGGTGTGACATTTTAATGCCCTGGTCTTCGTCAGACAGATTCATTTGGTGATTTGTAAGATTAAATATTCCTTCGAATTCATGCCAACTGTATCCTGGGCCGCACAAAAAGCAGCGTGGCCAGCAGATTGAGGGAGGTGATTCTCGCTCTGGTGAGCACCTCTCATAGGAGAAAAGGCTGAGAGACTTGGGGCTGTTCAGTCTGGAGAAGAGTCTGAGGAGACCTTATTGTGGCCTTTCAATACTTAAAGGGGACTTGTAAGAAAGATGGGGATAAACTCTTTAGCAGGGCCTGTTGCGATAGGACAAGGAGTAATGGTTTTTAATCTAAATGAGGGTGGATTTAGACTAGGTATTAGGAGGAAATTTTTTACAATGAGGGTGGTGATACACTGGCACAGGTTGCCCAGAGAGGTAGCAGGTGCCCCATCCCTGGAAACATTCAAGGTCAGGTTGGACAGGATTCTGAGCAATCTGATCTAGTTGAAGGTGTCCCTGCTTATTGCAGGGGGATTGTGTTGCAAAATAGGGTGCATGATGTGATGTACAGGGTGGGTATGTGATGTACAGGAGGGGTACGTGATGCATAAGAATGATAGCGAATTCCACAAAGGTTAAGCAGAAAACAAAGGACTATCAGAGGCCTCAGGCAAGAATGCACCAAAGGACATGTAACAAGCACATCCTAAAGAAGTGCAGATAAACCAGCAGACATTAAGATCCTGAGAAATCCACAAACTTCTCAGTGAGTCAACTCATGGCCATGTATGGGAGGAAAGACTCAGAATTCATGGGAAGGACACTAAGAAGCACTACTTCTATAGCCACCAGAGACCATCAAGGACCCCATGGAAGACCCACAGAGACCCAGGCCGCATGCATAAATGACTATGCAAATATGATAATTAGTTCCAGGAAATAGAATAAATATGTATGAACATTCCAGGAAACTTAATGCACATGTATGTAACAGGGTTATATAAGCCTGGGGTGAGGCAACATACGGCATGAACATCAGGAGGAGCGATCCCTTGTGCATCTGGCACCGTAATAAAGAATGCCTGCTTTTTAATGCTACATTGGCGTTAAGAAGTTTTACTCCCGATTTTGGTGACAGTTGGACGAGATGACCTTTAAAGGTCCCTTCCAACCCTAACTAGTCTATGATTCTGTGATTAATTCACTTTGTTAGAGCCACTCTATCTGCAAAACGGTTGGATAAAAAAATGGTTCTGACCTAAAATTTAGATTTAAAAAAAATCAGGTTGCCAGAGGGAAAGGTCACTGTTATGAGTAAGCATTTCTGAAGCGTAACTTGAGAAGAACATTAGTGTCTTTATTACCTAGGAGTAGCAAATTTAAGAAAAAAAAAACCCACAAATAAAAGAGTCAAACTCAAGTGTTCCAGTGTGTCTGAAACCTGGAAAGGTTTATGTGAACGTGTATCTGAAAGCAGGAAAACAAATTTGCATAATGAAGTTTTAAATGAGCATCTTTATCTAAGATTACTCAGGCTACTTTCTCTGACAAGTGTGTCCTGAGGCCACTGCCTGGCTCCTGTGACCCCTCCTGAGGACCTGAGTGGCCCCCAGCTCTCCTCTTCCATTGCTGTGTGCCTCCTGGGGATTATTAGGTGCAGCCGGGATCTTTCTCACCCAGCCTGTCTGCCTGCCTCTGGGGGCTCTTCAGGATGCCCTGAACATCCCCTGTCCTCCCCAGGACCCGCATGGGCAGCCTGAACCCCTCACCCACCCCCAAGTTTCTCGTGCTATGTTTCATTTCCAGTTTGGTGCCTCTGTGTCTTCTGTAATATCCCCTGCAACATTTCTACTTCTTCCCCCTCTCCCTCCTGAGCAAACCAGGGGTTGTGAAACATGGCACTACATACCTGATTGGGAGAGAAGGCCAGGTGGCACTAATAAGCCTTAATGGCCCTGATGAACCTCACCTGGGGCCTCCCCACCCCCATGGCCCGGGAGCCCAGTTCAGCTCAGCTGAGAGGTGGCACACAGCCCTTGTCCTTGCTATGACAAGCTGAGCTGGCTCTCGTTGCTTCTGAAGAAAATGGATTGTAGTGTATGGGTAATGAATGCATAGAAGTGATAAGTGTTGGGATTTATCTTATCTGATAGACTACCTGATTTCAGTGCTCCTCAAGTTAGGCTGACTGCAGTGGAACTGATCCTGGTATCTCCAAAATCTGGAAGCTGGGAGGTGTTTTTCTACAGACTCCTAGAACGTATACTGAAAAACAGGTTAAACTTATTAGAAGATGAGAAGCAGAAGAGCAAAATCAGGCTGCTTAGGTTAAAATCTGTTTTGACCAAATATCCAGGACTATGGGAATGTATCTGAGGGTTTTTGCATTGGTTATTTAAGTAAAAAATTATGAATATGCACTGGTCTCTGTGGGAGTCTTGTATAACTGGTTATTTGATATTTTCTGTGTTTATCCTTGCTTGAGGTGGATGGAAGAGGTGAAAAACTTGTTCAACAACTTGTGAAGCTCAGTGTATTTTCTGATCCTGTATCCCCTTACCAAATATCTTGTAAGAGCAATTTGTTTTCCGGCTAGGTAATATAACAAGATCTTAAAACACACCATTAGCTATAGAATAGTTACAGGTTGGTAACATTGCGTGGTGCATACAGAATTTATATTTTCTTTCTTAGAAAGGCAACAGAATTTGTGTTTTATAGTAAAGAATTTCACTCTCATCCACCAAAATAATAGCAAGGAATTCTCTCCTCGTGCCTATACAGTTCTTTCTTCCTCCTTTGCTTGGGTTTTCTAGTCCTTTCTTTTCAGTATTAAATCCTTCGCATACTTGCCAAAATTGTATGAAAAATGTTATATGCTAAATTTTGTAGCAAATATACTTTGGAGAATAATCACCGTCAAAGCTGGCATGTAATAAACATTCTTGTCACCTTACTGCTTTGTGAAAAAGGCCGTTTCACCTCGCCTAAGAATTTGTACAGTGATGTCAGTGGACAAAGTGATTGTTTAATGTTTGCAGGTGAGACCTGTGGAATTAGCTGGAGGTCTTAGATTATTTTCCCCCAAACACTTAGGCCTATTAGAGGGTAGCAACTCCCAATATGATCATCTTTGGTTAGATTTTACTGTCTCCGTGAAAAGCTCACATATAAATGGTGCTGGATCATTGTGTGTATCTCTTTAATAATATCTAGAGTGATGTACAACTAGATGCTGTAAAGGAAGACACAGTATTTGGCAGTGTATTGTCTAATTTCTGGCTCTGTGCTCATTGAAAGGAATAAAAAAATCAGTAGGCTTTTTTGTGCAGCATGTGGAAAGTGATAGAGGCCTTGAATTGAAGCAGCAGAGGGGGACAGGACACTGCTGCTCAGGGACAGAGGAAATACCTAGATATAGTCAGAGAGACACTAAATACTTGACTTCTGTCTTGGAAATCATTTGATTGTTACACAAAATTTATATGAACTACTGAAAATAAAACTCTTTTACATTAGAAATGGATATTGTTTGCTGCAGAACTGGAGTGGTAACCAAGGTCATTGAATAGAGGGGAGAGGGCTTTTCGGAACAGACCGTGCACTTCAATAACGACAGTTCAACTACTTGTCTTCAGCATAACTGCTACCCCATTTATTTTTTCACCATTCAATCTGGACTGATTGATGTCAGCAGAACTAAAGAAGATGCTGCTGCTGAAAACATTCAGAAAGAGGCACCAAAATCCTCAGAGCAAAAGATTCATGTTGGAGGTTAAATCTCGTATATGAAGATGTTGAGCTCTTCAAGAATGGAGATCTATTTTGAAAAGCCAATATCTCCCATAGTTTATGATCCTGATCTTGACTTTTCTAGGTAGTCTTTTTCTCTACTCGTTTCTGCTGTTAGTTATGGATTAAGAATCATTCTACTGCTAAAGGCAGACAAGAAATGCTCTGCAATGTGTCAACATTTTTGCAGAATCTTGAGCCTTTGAGATATTGCAGCTTTGCATCTCAGTCTTCTTTAGTGTTTTTGTGCTTAATTAAAGCAAGAAAGGGCATGAAAATGGAAGTGCAGAGCAGGCTGTGGATTACTATGATTATTTATTTTTCCCTCTTTATCTGTGGAGCTCTTTCTTCCAAATTCAGTGTTGCTCACAGTAAAAGAAGACAGTGATTTCTTTCCTGTAAGAGCTGTAAATTTCCTTCTGAATAAATATCTTCTTAAAGTTTCTTTGAATAGCATGTCTTCCTTTAAAACTTTAACACCATTAAGTGATTCTTTATTTGCAATGTTTTGACTGTGTTTTGGGTTTGAACTTGAGTCAGTGATGTTCAAGTATTCTGGTGTGTATGGAGATTTTCCACAACACCAAAGTTTTCCCTGCACTTAGTACTTAGAAATCTTAGGGAATTTTCATTTAAAACTGAGCTCCCCACAGATTGTGACTACAACTATAGGAAACTATTCTCTAGTTCTTCTATAGTTGTTGCTGTAAATATCTTGTTGGCAGGAGTCCTTGATGAAGCATACTGTACACAAGCATCTTAAATGTTAAATAATCACTATGTGCATAGTAAGCATTTGAGTTTTGGATTCTGCGGTTCCTTTTGGATGGTTCATCCACACAAAACCTTTTCTCAATCTACTGTATGTAAATAATCTGAATTTGATCTGAATTATTTAGAATATTTTATAGTGTCCCCTGGCAAACTTGTTTCCCCTCATAGTCAGCACATATAAACATTAAGACTTTCTTAATGATTTCTGCCTGAAGGGATACATGGACACATGGCTTTGTTCCAAAATAAATGTATGTCTATTTAAATCTAAACAGAATCAGATTTAGAAGGAAGAGATAGGAAGAATAAAGTTGCCTATAACTGAAGAATATGAAAGTAATAAATTCTCATTATCTTTTTTGTTTCTTGGAATTCTCTATACCTGATTTACTGTCAAGGTTGCTGAAATACAGAGATTAAACTATATATATATGTGAGGGACCCTCTGACTTTTGTACAGAAATATTTTTAGCTCAATGTTGCTGTAACCTTTATGTGAAGGTTCCTCTGAAAATGGGCAAGTGGCAGAAAACCTGTTTCGCTCTTATTCTTAAAATTAAATCAGCTCTAAACAGAGACATAACTTCCCCCCACCCCCCCCAAGTCAGTTAACTGATTTATAGCTAAGGCATAGCAACAATATTTATTTGTCACTTGGATTGTAGAAAGGTAAAATTTTTGCTGATCAAGGCAATCTCCTCTGAGTGCTTATTTCCAGGAATGTTTCTGTAGAGACAAGGCAGGCAAGACAGCTTTCTCCTCCTTCTCTACGCTTCTTAAAAGTAGTTTTCTTTATGTAATTCATTACTTCTTTTCTGAAAGCAGTAGGAGTTGTTAAATTTCAACCTTGGTCACTAAGATGCCCAGTGCTGTCTCCTAAATGTACTTCAATTACATGGAATTGTTCTGTTCAGTCCTGGTAGTTTGCTCGCCCTTAGGTGGCACAAGGAAGTGCGAATCGATCACGTTTCTTTGCCATCTATTGAGAGTAGTAGCATTTACCTCTTTACAGGAAAGGGAGAAACATGGGACACACGTAGTAATCATAAACACTTTACAAGGTATTTCCACGTTGAACACATTAAGACGGTGCCTCTAGTTGCAGTGTTGCTTTTTTGTACTCTTATAGAATTATTTTTTCAGTGTTAAGAAGGCAAATCTTCCTGTAATTGTGTATGTTGTCATGCAAAAATAATTACCATCAGCGTAATATTTGAATTCCTTCATACTGCAGCTCCCTTCCCAGAAAACCTTACTATATGTGGATTTTATTGCAGTATTATGTTAACCTACAGTTTGCACGCAGTAAAATGATGCAGAGAACAGACATTATACCACCCACAGTTCCAATGGCACATAATGAATGTTCTATTTCTCATGGGAGTAAGCGGGAGAGAGGCCAGTTGTTTTAAAGCACCAAATCCTGATCCCATTAAAACCACTGGAGTCTTGCCGTTGATTTTGTTCATTCCAAGATCTGGATTGTGAACATTGGTAACTATTCAACTATAGAACAATAGCAAAATCCTCTTCAGAATAAAAAAAAACCAAAACAAATCCAAAACAAACCACAAACTAACAAACCCACCACCCTCAACAAAACAAACAAAAAAATGCCAGCAAACCAACAACAGAAAATCCCAAACCAAACAAACAAAATCACCCCAAAACCCCCTTCAGTAATATTCTCCCATAGTAATTCTGTTTTTTAACAATATAAACATTCATCACTTCCCCACACAGATTCAGAGGTAAAAATATATGTATTCAAAAGCTACCTTAACAGATCAATGATCTTGTAATTAAAGTTGGGCAGAAAACAGAACTATGCATCTCATCCTGCAAGAAAGATGTAGATATGTTTGTTTATATAGGTGAAATACTGGCTTACCTACTGAGTTAAGGAGAAGATGGTATAAAGGAACTTTATAGCCTATACAGGTGAAGATCAAAGACCCTACCTAACAAAAGGACTTGAGCTTTAAGAAAACACAAATTTAAACATATAAGCAGTTCCATAGGTAAAAAATAAGACCAAATACTTGCTTATGGTAACAAAAGTGCTTGCATATGTGTTATTGTAGTGAATTATTGTTCCCAATGCAAATATCTCTTGCAAAAATCACTTAATATCTCATTTCCCCCACTGATTTTCTGCCTCTGTTACTATTTTTCTTTTACCAATTTGCAGCAGATCTAGCTGAGCTCTGCTACTTTGGAAGTAGAAGTAGATTGTCATTGGTTGAAAGAGCTCCAAAAGTAAATGCTGAATTAATCTCATTCCATATGTCCCCTATGTGCTTTGGAAAAAGAATTCTATTAAAGATTTTAAGAAGAAAAAAAAAAAAAAAAGAAAAAAACCCACAAGAAAGATTTGAAGGTTAGTAGAATATTTCCATTCCACTGTGATGAAAAACTTAGGAGGCTGTTTTGTTTTTTTTTAACATAGAGCCGCCTTGATAGTGACTATAAAATTTTTTTTCTCATTCAAGATTGATATGCAGGATGCAGCATCAGGTCCATATTATGAATTTACCAAACACAAAATATTTTGCGAGTCAGAATGTTTCAAGAAACTTTGGTTTTCCTATTGTACAGCTGTTAGGCTGGGAGAGCCTGTTTGAAATATTTCTGTGGCTCCTAAGGTTTCTAAGACTCCTCTAACTTCTTAAGAAATCTAAGTCTTGGAAACTTCTAAAGTTGAGCTTCCAGTTTTTTTGGTCTTTTGAATTTTTCTAAGTAATTTCATTGGTTGCTTCAAAGTAAGCTTTCCTTTTCCTGGATTTTTTTTTTCTGTACCTTTCTGCTTTGTTACAAATATTTTTCTTCCAGAATGTTAATCTTCTGGAGAACAGAAATGATGACTATGCAGGCAACATGGGTGCAGTGCCTTTGGTGTAACATTATGTGTTTTGCTAATAATTATAAGCTGTTGTAAAAAAGTTTTGGATTTGTTTTGATTTTTTTGATTGGTTGTTTTTTTTAAATTTTGTGAAGCTTATCAATCTTATTACTTGCAGTTACGATATTTTGTGTAGTGTTATGAGGTGAAGAAGATAGTTACTGTTATTGCTGTATTATTGCAAAGGCTTTCTCTCTTAAGGCTGAAGATTTCATAAACAAACTGACTTGTGTTGAGTGAAAACTAGATGGAATCTTTCAATGAAAAGTTAATTCCAGCACATTAAAAGAACAAGATTCTATGTTATGCAGTTCAAAGAGACTGATTATTAAATTGTGTGGGGGGGGAGCCATTAATGTTGGAGCCTGTATTAATTGATTTGGAACAATTCAGCATAAGAAGAGGTATGTTTGCTGTAGAATATATGTAAGTGGAATTTTGCTGTAGAATACATGTAAAACATGACTTGATTATGAGAATTTGATTTTCAGATAGTTTGGTAAAGGTTATTTTCTAATATAAAATTATCTTTGTTGGCAGGATGATAACTGTTTATAGCTTTGTTTACAGACACAAGTATGCAGTTATTCCACATGTGGAATACATGTGTGGAGGAAACACATGATATTTATCCCTTTTAAACAACATAATGGTTTTGTCTCACCATAAAATTCAGAAATGGTAATAAGAATTAGCATGACTGCTTACACTCTATTTGTGGTAGGATTTCATTTAGGAGTGTTTTCTTTATCATTCAGTTGTTCTTTTGTTTTGTTTTTTTAAACCTTTGCTGATTATTCTTTTTGTGCAAAGATTAGCTAACTAGGAAACTCTAGCTGAAGAGAAATACAAGAATTCAGGGCATCATATGCATACTGGTTATGAAAATTATTCCACAGAACTAAGGTACGATGAGCAAAATATGCCTGCCTTATCTCAAATCTTAAGGCAGGCTAGTCAACAGATCAGTTTTAACACAAAATTACAGTGACCTTGTGGGTTGAATAATTCAAAAGCAGATATGGAAGGTTCTAGTATTGGCTGAAAAAATGTGGTGACTGTCAGTTAAGTTTTAAAACCTTTTCTATTTAGATGAGTAACATAGGAAAAAAGTGTGTTTTTTAATTATTAAATGAATTATTTTGGCTAAGTACTGTGATTTCTGCTTCATATGAATTGTTGAATAACTGCGTTTGAGCTCAAATGCTTAAGAAAATTAAAGGGCAATTGTGATCTCAGAAAATTCAAAGTTGTGTTGAATTCTTTTTGTCCATATTTGTTTATGTTTTCATTCTGGGACAGTCTAGCGGTGCATCTGGTTCATCTATGCATGCCATCTATGATACGATTAAATAATGTTTTTATTTAGCTCTGTGTTCCTTAACTTCTGTTGACTTTTTAGATTTACTGTTCAACTGCCATAATTTTCTGACTCTAAACATCCTTTGTGCAGATTTTCAATTTTCTTAATATGATTCAGTAACTTTGTACTTATGTTAGTCATGGCAGTCGGGTGAAGTTCGCAGTGATTGGAAAAGGGGAAACATAACGCCCGTTTTTAAGAAGGGTAAAAAGGAATACCAGGGGAACTACAGGCCAGTCAGTCTCACCTCTGTGCCCAGCAAGATCATGGAAACTATGCTAAGGCACGTGGAAAATAAGGAGGTGGTTGGTGACAGCGAGCATGGCTTCACTAAGGGCAAATCATGCCTGACAAATTTGGTGGCCTCGTATAATGGGGTTACTGCATTGGTGGATAAGGGAAGAGCAACTGATGTCATCTACCTGGACTTGAGCAAAGCATTTGAAATGTCCCGCATGACATCCTTGTCTCTGAATTGGAGAGACATGGATTTGATGGATGGACCACTTGGTGGATAAGGAATTGGTGGATGGTTGCAGTCAATGGCTTGATGTCCAAGTGGAGACCAGTGATGAGTGGTATTCCTCAGGGATCACTACTGGGATCAGCACTGTCTAAAATCTTTGTTGGCAACATGGACAGTGGGATTGAGTGCACCCTCAGCAAGTTTGCTGATGACACCAAGCTGAGTGGTGTGGTTGGCACGCTGGAGGAAGCGATGTCATCCAGAGGGACCTGGACGGGCTGGAGAGTTGGGCCTGTGTGAACCTCATGAAGTTCAACAAGGCCAAGTGTAAGGCCCTGCACCTGGGTCGGGGCAATCTCCAGCACAAATACAGGCTGGGCGGAGAATGGATTGAGAGCAATCCTGAGGAGAAGGACTTGGGGGTGCTGGTGGATGAAGAGCTCCATGCGACCTGGCAGTGTGTGCTTGCAGCCCAGAAGGCCAACCTTATCCTGGGCCATATCAAGAGAAACGTGGCCAAGGGAGGTGATTCTGCCCCTCTATTCTGTTCTCGTGAGACACGGCCTGGAGTCCTGCATTGAACTCTGGAGCCCTCAGCACAGGAAAGACATGGACCTGTTGGAGTGGGGCCCAGAGGAGGGCCACAACAAGGATCAGAGGGAGTTCAACCTGGAAAAGAGAAGGCTCTGGGGAGGCCTTGTAGCAGCCTTCCAGTACGGGAAGGGGGCCTACAAGAAAGCTGGAGAGGGACTTTTTACAAGGGCATGTAATGATAGGACAAGGGGTAATGGCTTCAAGCTGGAAGAGGGTAGATTTAGACTAGATATAAGGAAGAAATTCTTTACTCTGAGGGTGGTGAGACACAGGCACAGGTTGCCCAGAGAAGTTGTGGCTGCCCCCTCCCTGGCAGTGTTCAAGGTCAGGTTGGATGGGGCTTTGAGCAACCTGGTCTAGTGGAAGGTGTCCCTGCCCATGGCAGGGGGGTCTGAACTAGATGATCTTTAAGGTCCCTTCCAACCCAAACCGTTCTATGACTCCATGATTCCATGTTTGGACTAATTTTCCTTTCTGCCATATGTTTAATTCATGAATTCCAGGAAATTGTTCCTTCTTATTTTGTCTTTCCTACAACTTCTTTTCATAGTATTCAGGGCGTTTTTTGTGTTCTCTTGTGTATGTTACAAACAGTTATTCTGTACTCAGTTCTGTGTCTCTTGTTACAGTTCCTTCGTTTAACTGGTTCTTGTATAACATTCAAGAGCGTGTCAGAACAGCTTTTGCTTCTGTGCACCTTTTAACCTATTTGAACATCACATTTAAAATGCAAAGAAATTCATTTTTAGACATGGTGCCTGGATACTGCATGTTTCCAGTTTATATCATCGCAGTACCCACCACTATATTGAAATAGCCTGACTTCCTTCACAAGTCAGTATGCACCAGCTTTCTCGTTCAGGTGGTCAGTAATATCTCAACTTCTTCTATCTATAGTTCTTATAGCTTTGGGATTTGCAGTCTATGATCTAGAATATCTTTCTTCCCAATAGCAGGCCTTAACTGTAGATTTATATTTAAGAACTGCCGTTGATTCTTTTTTTTCTCAGGCTCTTAATTATTTGCATTGCTGAACTACATAATGAAAATCAGAGCACTAGTGTATTTTCTATATGTGAACACTGCTTTTCATTAAGCTTTATAGAAATTTAATGCAATTTACGGACTTGCACATCCAAATTTTAATGTTATAATTTTTAACTTTCAATTTCCATACTGTACTTCAAGTACCCAGAAATTTATTCAAGGAGTAAAACTCTGCAGGATGTTCACAACATTCTTTAGCAAAAGTCTAATATAATTTGCTACCATTGTTTCCCATTTCACTTAAAAAACAAACAAACAAAATAACACCAAACGAAAAACCACAATCATTAAAAAAAACCCCAAACCTCCCAAAAGACAGAATTTACTTCCAAAGATCTTGCCATGCTTCCTTGTACAGTGTTAAACTACGCAAGTTCAATTAATGTGTTATAGTGGCTGGGCAATTTTACAGGAGTTCAAGATGTGACTGGGCAAATTCATATGAGAAAAAAATGAAAGAAAAATCTGAGCCAGGATTTGTTTGTAGAATGTAGCACTGGAGTAGTACTAATATAGTTATTCCTTGTTGTTCTGCTCTTTCTGAGGTATCCACTCTTAAATACTGGGATAAGTGGGTCTCTGGCCTCACCCAGTTTTCCTTTCCTATGTTATGTTATTGGTTCATCCTACAGCCTTTTCATCTGCAGAAGTACCGGTGGACCTGCAGCACTGCCTTGCTGCTCCAGCTGACTTGTTCTCTGTATACATATATGTTTTAATCACTTTCTCAAATACTAGTCATAGAATCATAGGATGGTTTGGGTCAGAAGGGACCTTCAAAGATCATCTAGACCAACCTCCCTGCCATGGGCAGTCACATCTTTCACTAGATCAGGTTGCTCAAAGCCCCGTCCTTCAGTTCTCTTAATTATTTTAGGCTTGATTCTCTGTTGCAATTTTTTGTCTCATTGAGAAGAAACTAGATAAAAATTCAAAAGGAAATAACTGTATTCTTTTATCTCTGGAATATTCTTCTGCTTCATCATTTTTACCACTAGTAACAATCACTCCGAAAAGGTAAATGAGGCTCCCTTGAGTGGAGGCTATTAGTCATAAGCAAACGTCAGCAGATTTTATGAACTGTACTAGTTGATTAACTTCTGAACCATTTCCCAGGCTTTTGAGGCTTTTATCAAGCCAGTCATGTTTGGCAGAAGATTAGAAGGTGTTTTAAAAGATGCAGGGCTTAAAAGAAGAGAAGTTTCAAGATCAATGTAATCCCACTGAGCTCTGTGCTGTTAAACCAAATTCATGGTGCACATTTGGATGTTAGTACTCAATGTTGGATGTTAGCTCCTAAAAAGAGATTCACAACATAGTTCTTGATGTTATGATATATTATTTTTTGCTGTACAATGTAAAGGAAGTGCAGGACATACCCTTTGAACACACCTGCAGTGTGAACAGGCAGATAAACAAAGTGGCATGGAACACAGAAGTAGTAATTTTAATCTTTAAACTCAAATTGGTAAATGCTACTTCAGGATTTTTAGCTGGTGCGGGAAAAAGATGTAGAATCTGAGGCTTACAGACTATATCTTCACAGGTATTTTTGGTTTTTTGCTTATGAATATTTAGACTTTGTCACTTCAGGTGCTTCCTATATGTCTATACCAATATTTGGAGAGAGCAATGAACTACTAGTAGAGCTGGTGCATACTTAGTGATGAAAGGTGTGTGGCTGATCACACGATGCTACAATAGTAAAGCAATCATGTTGAGAAGTGTGCTGCCTTGCTGGACTATTATGGTAACAATGTTGTATATGAGCATTTGCATTTGTAGAACAGCCTCGGATAGAAACTTTAAACAAAGCAGCATTGAAATGTTACCAAGACTGGACAACTACCTCTTATAAGCACTATTTTTTTGATTTCTTAACCACAGGAATAGAATGATAACCAGAGGCTTCCCCCCAGTTATGCTGGATATTTTTCTTCCAGGCACAGACATTACTTTGTGAAGAATATATTTTAAATTCCCAACAGGTTTTCGTTGTTTTATTTTGCTTTTCAGAAAGGTAAACTGTTCTTTTTCTCTAATACTGAATTGATAGGTTGTTCTTAGAATAAAATTCTATAATTCTATAATCGTTCTTTTGCAACTTCCTTTTCTAGGCCGCATAACTTTTTGATCCTTTCTGTTTGTACACCAGAAACTGATAAAAGTTATTTAACATACAGTCTAGAGTTAATGCTTCCTTCTTACAGAAACAAACAAGGGGCACTAGCATCATTTGTGTGGTTACATTTTAGTGCAAGCTAAAGATATAAGGAATACTGGTCAACTGCAATTTTTTTATGACCAATTATTATCATCAGTAACGTAATAAGACTGTGTGAGTAAAGCTTTCTCCTTTAGAGCTGATTTTAAAAAAAAATCTGGTGTGTCACAGAAAACGTATTGCTCAGAGTAAATTATCTGGATGAACACATGTGGACAACATGAGAATCAAATCACTCATTTTCTAAGCAGCTAATGCGAATAAACTAATTATAGAGCTTCTAGACCATTTAGAATATTTTCATTGCTTTTTATTTTGTGGTACACTTCTACTTTCAGATTTCACTTGCAGCTGTCAGGATCAAAACAAAGCTAGAGGCTTATCTTAAGATTTTTTTTTTTTCGTCTTGCAATTGGAAAGACTAAGAAATCTCTTGGGTCCTATTCTTGTCAAGAGTCAAGGCCTTTTGTATAGAAAATTTGAAGTAAGGATCTGAAGCATTGTATACTCTTTCTATGACTAGAACATCCAGACTAAATTCACCAGTGAATCAAAAAGTCATAAGGAATGTGAAACTGTCTGATATTTCTTCCTGTGTGGGTTGAGGTCAGCAGACCACTCCTAACACTTCGTGGTAAAACTTGCAAGATTTTTCACACCAGATCATTCTTGTGATCTGTTATGTCTGCAGATCAGAAACGTAGTAAAGTCTCAAAAGAAATAAGAGTATACTAAGGTTTTTCAAGGTAATTCATACTTCTTTACAAATGAAAGTATTCTGACAACAGTCAAGCTAAACAAGTAGCATGGACTCAGATAATACACAAGGATATACTCAGATTTGCTAGAATTCACAAAATCGTATAAATAGACTAAATAACTGACTAGTACTGCATTCCAGTGCGCTTTTAATTGTGTAGGTCCTTATACACACATTTATATACTTCAATTTTTTTGTTAATCTTGCTCACACTACCTAAAATTCTCTCTGAAGTCTAAGTGACTTTTGACGTGAAAACCAGGAGTTTCTTAGTAATATAGAGCAACATAAGTAGTGTTGAGGGTAGCAAATGAAAGGCTGTATTTGAAAGTGGAGTGGACTAGAAGTAGGCAGGAAGCTGCTGACCTGCTTTGGATTGGGCCAGTGTTAGCAGCAGCTTAAGGCCTCTGGTTTTACCAGCCATGCAAAAGATAGCGCCTTCAGCATGCTCTTACCCACTGACGATGCAGTGACACACTGGTTTGGTTCAGGGAGAAAGTAATTTTCTGCAGCATTTTCTCATTCATCTTTATCTGAATGCTAAATTGATGAAATCCAAGGACTAGTGGTAGCAGATCTTGGGGGGCCGCAAACCACACACATAAATGGAGGAGTAACTCTTCTGTCTTTGCAATTAGTGAATTAGTTTTTGCTATATACAAAGTAGCTTGGGGATAGGAGACATGGCATCTATTAGGTATTTAAGTCTTACCTTTCCAGAGGCAGAAAACAGCTCCAAGGTATGTGTCTGCTACTCTTTTATTTCCTAATAAATAGGCTTTAAACGTAGGTTTATATTAGCTGTGCTGATATAGAAAGGCAGCTTGTTTTTTTTGTTGCTTATTTGGCCAAGTAGGAAGACACAAGTAGTACAGACACCATCTTTCCCCAAATGTATGAATGTGTAAGACTAGGTACCTAATCATAAATTGACGGAGAGGGCTAGAAAGAAGCAGCACCATCTACTGACTAAAACATATCATTACCAATCCAGATCAGACTGGAAATTCCTATATAATCTGTGTGTTCTAGTCATGTGAATGTAATTACCTGACCTCCCTGGTTTATAAGCAAACTAAAGGACAGCAATAATAGCTTTGATTATGGGTTCTTCTTAAATAATATATTTTCCTTTTTTTTTTTTCTTTTAAGTTACCTTCTTTTGATTTGATACAGATTTAACAGCTGATCTAGTCAACTTCCTGCCAATTCAGTTGATGGTAAGGACTTTTAAATAGCTACGTGTTAATGTTATATGTAGCTTCTGGGTTAGTGACATTGCTTGAGGGATAGAAAGCTGCTGTAGTATTTTACATAAATAAGTAAGGTGTTAGGGTGACAGGTAGAAACCTGAAGTTTGAGATCCTCGAAGGTATTTATGCATCTAATGAATATATTGGACATAGGAATTAGATACTTTTGGGGAATTGGCCTTGCACAGGGGAAGTTGTCTTTGGCTTTAATGGAGGGCTTCAGCAATAAGGAGAACAGATATGGCTCAGTGCTATCTGTTCCAAGCCTGTCATGATTAGCCAATAAAGCTGAATTGTGTAATCTGTGAGAATAGGTTGTCTCCTGTGGAAAGCTTTATTCTTTTGTGCATGCACAAACGCAAGTTGACTCTTGTTGAAAAAATTTTGAAGGAAGTTTCTCTTTAAGGCATTTTACAGTTGTAGTATTTGGTTCTATAGCCCATTGCTACAAGATGTTTACCACAGGACAAAGTCCTGTTGTGATAATTTGGAATTTTCCACTAATGGTGGTAAAAATTTCCAGATCCAGGAAGGCAGTAAGGATAAGACTGATTGATGGTAAACATCTCATCTAGAATACAGGCATATTATACTTTAGTCTGAAAACTGACTGAAAAAAAATTTGGCAAAAATAGTTCTAGGTATTTTTTACAACTTACAAATTACTTAGAACTTTTATCATCTGTTACAGGTCTTCTGACCTTCTTTTTGAAGGTCATGTGAAAAAGACACAAAACAATGCGTTCTGCTTGATGCTCAATTTATATACTTTAGAAATATAAAAGAATGAATGAATTATGTTGTTGTTTGATGTGGACGTGAAAATTTTTAGTAAGTCTCACAAATCAATTGAATTTAATCATAAACTGTAATTCTGATTTTTTTTAAATCCAAGTTGTTTTATCTGCCCCTTAGAAATGTATCATAACCATTAACTGATATTTTTAAAACAGCTCCAGATCTGAAGGCAAAGGATGAAAATGGTAGTCAAGCTATTTGAAAGCAAGACGAGTTATAAGTGGGAATTTAAAATCGTGAGATTATTAATGTCTTGCAGTTTTAATCTGGAATGTTAGTATGATAGACTTCTTAAAATATTCCATTTTCAAATACTGTACCTGAATTGTAATTCAGCTTTCAATATTTTATGGACAGATTTGTTGAGATGGTTCCCATTGAGTTGTTTAATTATCTGATTGCATGGATACAATGTGTTAAGACATCAAAGTGGGAAAATCGTCAAGTGCGAGTAACAGACTCCTGGTTGTTACATCACTAATATATTTCTATGTACAGTGGGTTCCTTTCCTTTTTGTGTAATAGATAACTGTTTATCTCTGTTAAACAGAAAGTTTGAGCCTCTGGAGACTGTCAGGTTCTGGCACACAGTTCTCTAGCCTGAAATAAAGACTTGCTTTGGAAGCATTGAAATCCTCAAACTGTCTCAGTAATGGGTTTCATTTCTTTCAACAAATTTGAGGCTGGTAGAAATATCTCCACTTTACAATGTAGCCAACATCTTAAAATTTGAGAATGGTTTTTGTGTTCTGCCAGGTCCTAACTGACTAACCTGGAGAGGCTCCAGACAGGTAGTATTTCTCTCTTCTCCTCCCTGCCAGCCCCCCCCCTTTTAAATTTGAAAAAAGAAAAATATTAAAACTGAAGTCTGAAATCAGATGAAGATCAGATTAAATGAAGTCATTTAGGTCAAATAATGGTAGATATGGCTAGAAGGCTGAGGAAAAAAGTGGTAACAAGTTGTTATCTGTGATATGCCTAAAAATCTTTGTGCTGTGATTGAAATAGAAATAAGTAAATATTTAATCAGAAGAGAGAGTGTGTGTGTGTGTGTGTGACTTGCTGGTACATGCTTAAATGTTGTTGGTTTCGTACTTCAATAATATTTTTCTATTCCAGTTCCTCAATTCACAATGTCAGTTTTTGTAAATCAGTCTTAGGGAAGTATGAAATTTATTCCTGTCCTGAATGTCTTAATCAGAATGTATGGATTTTCAGTACTTTCTGGACAAGCTTTAATTATCCCTGAAGAAACCTTAATGATGAAGATCATCTCCCCCACCCTGGGGCAGGAGGAACTATTTCGGTGCTTCTTAAACCTCTTGGAAACTGCAGGCACTAGCACTAATTGTTTATAAAATATCTTCTGTAACATTTGCCTAAAAACACAGATGAAGACTACCTGCTGCATCTTACAGCACAAATTATTAGCTAAGATTACATTGTGTTATGCCTCTAAATTTATGGAGGTCTAGTTGCTGAAACTTTTGTTTAGTCTGAGTAATTTTTTTCATTAAAAGTTGTTTTGAGGGTCTGTGGGGGTGTTTTTGGTTGTTTTAAATGCAATTAGAATTAGCATATATCTCTAAAGCTGTAAAATCCTCAAGGAACTGAATTTTCAAGCAATTAGAAATTCTTTGATTGTGTTCAGTTTTTGGCTTTTAATCACAGAAGTGTAAACAAAACCCAGCATTTGAATGCTTTAGGAACACTTGTGATCTAGAGTGATACTTTGTCTCTAAAATAAGTTATTTGCAAACCCAAATAGTGGAAGTTGAAATCCAAACATTTTCCTTTGTTTCTTTGCTCCTTATACTTTCCTGTTACAGTGCTTAATAGATTCAGACATTCCTCAAGCTGCAGCCTAGGCTTTGCTGAAAGCATTGGGAGATTTAACAAACTTTTCAACAGACCAGACTTCTGCTTTTAGTATGTGAATAAGTTGCTGCTTAATTCTTGTGTTTTACTGTTTTGATAGAACAATTAAGGAAAAATTGCTTAATCACCTCCTGAATAAATGCCCTTACTAGGAATTGGGAAAGTCAGAGAAGTTACATTCTAAACCAGTAGTCAATTTATGCTAAATACTGAATCATGCAATCACTGTAGGAGTTTGTGTTCTTCCTTGTTCACTAATTGAAAGAAGAATAGTTAGAAGTTAAACATAATTAAAACAGTACTTGTCTCTTGTTATTTCAGTATTACTTTGACAATCAAAGTAGAAGTGATATGATCAATGACATAAAGAAATCTTGAAATCTTTAAGTAACAACCCCCCAAAAATATTTTCCCGGAGAATTTTCTCTAAAAGTAGCAGAACATTGAAGTAAGCAATTATAACTGGTTTAAATACCTGGCACCTGTATACTTCATTGAGATGTGCATGGGACATACTGCAGATTCAGGAAGAGGTGACTACTTTTGTGTAGATTGAACTAAACCACTTGTTCTGATGTTTACTGATTGATGTAACTAGCAGGCTGTGGAATACAAATTTCCAAAAACTGGAAGTGATTGTCACGTAGAATATTTACTAGCCGTAAGAAATTACTTAATTCATATAATATCATTAATCATTAATAGCTGTTATGGCAACACAGCAGTGAAGATCATTCACTGTGAATACGCTATGACCACTTCAGTGAGTAAGAACTTGTAGAGGTGCACGAGTCTTCCAATAGCAGACACAGTCCCTCATTTTAAAGTGAGACCTGCCATGTTGTTGAAAATATGTATTTTAATTTTAAAATCCCACTGTCTTTACACCTTTATTCCTTTCCTGACATTTCAGTCTGGGAAGAGATTTATCTGAACAGAACCTACAGAATTTAGTGTTTTCCCAGTACCAGTGCAGGATCTCATTTCTCCAGCTTAAGCTATGTGGTCTCCGGCTCTATGAACTGAGCTCTAATTGCCCTAGGATCAATTGAAGAATCCTGTTCCACCACGTCAAACATTGTGGACAAGGACAACATTTGGAGTGGAGTCAGACTGCATTTATGTCTAAGTATTTCAGACAAATGTATTACAAGAAAAAAGGATTATAGATAAATGGTGTTTTGAGAGAATATAACTCAGTGGGACAAATAAATCTGATAAAATGTTGCTGTAACTCAGCTGATCTTTGCAGCATAGGTGAATATATATAACGTTGTTAACTTTCTTTCAAACACACAAGATACTTCAGTTAGTTTATCTGTCTTCCACTTTCAAAAGTGCTTTTTTATGTGATACTTGGTTGATGTTTTGAGTCCTTGGGTCTGTAATCCCAGTTTCTATTTAATGTACCTATGTATAAAGCAGGGACAGTATGTACTATGAGCAAAAATTGGAAATCAATACAGCCTAGCATTACTCAACATTATAGCTTGTATTAAACCTTTGGTCTGGGTTTGTTTGAAGCCAGATAGCTTATTATACCATTATCCATTCAGATTTTTAACAGTGTTCTCTGTATTTCTGTTGCAGGAGCAGTTTCTTTCAAATATTAATCTCATTTCTAAAAATTTCTGTGAAATACTAGATATGAATAACTGACACAGAATAGGTGTTGCCATGACTTTCCTTGTCAACTGAAGCACATAAAAATTTGGAATGAACACCGTAGAACTGCAAAATTCCCAGTGCGACAGAGTGTCTCTTTTGTATTAAGGCAATTTTGGAGGGGGAGCAAGCAATGATAAAGATTTTAAAAATTACTGTTTTCATTAGTGTCTCTGGAATAACTGTCATCGACCCCAGTAGGAGTAAGAGTGGGCTCTGAAGCTGGAGCAAGCTGGTCTAAAGACTGTACTTTAAAAACTGAATAACTGTTGCTTTTTCCTGACTATTTCTGCATTGCCTGCCTGCAATTGAAAGTACAAATGCTAAAATACTGTGCTGTGAAAGGAGTTAATCTTGTAGGTATTATGGTCCTGAACAAAAACTAGAATTATTTAAAAGCATATTCACACAAATGGTATGGTTAATTTTCAGACTGCAGGGTCAGACGAGCTAGAGAAGTTCTCTTTATTTTATCTCATTCTTTCTCTCCCTTGGCGTCCTTCCATAATGTCACCTATCTGCTTAATACTTTTTATATTCATAATCTGAATGAGCCGAGTAATGCTCTTCTCTGTCATCTCTGAGCACAGATATCCTTAAACACCATGCTGCTACTACCATTTAACTGGACAGATTTCTGTGCTGGATGAATAGATGCAAAGCGATTCCTAGTTCTCCCTTTCGTGATAAACAGGATCAGACCAAAGTAAAAATACTATGGTGATAATCTGACAATTGAATATTTTTGCCTTTGATTTAAATGTTGATGCATATAGTTAATACTCGTTGTTGAAGTGGGTTATGATTGTCAAAGTATATTTGGTCAAGAAAAAAATAAATCACATTGTTCTCATAGTATCATAAAACTACAAATTCTGACATTGAGAATAAATGTAATTAAAAGTAATAATAAAAATGCAAGACAGTATTATTATAGTTAGAACACCTCATTTATTTAAAATTATGCCCACAATCTTTTGTGGAAATACTTTCTTCAGAGACAAATATAAAATAAAATTATCATAAAGTATTTCTAAACTGCTGCATATAAACTAGCTTCTTAATATTATCCCATTCTACTGTTGAAAGAATTAGAATACAAAGAATTCGAAGTGACTTATCCATGCTTAAACTGATAACTTGGAAAAGGCTGATGTTGGGTTCTGGGCAGGGGCTTAAAATGCCTTTACATAGTCTAAGCAAATATACAGGCATTATGGGCAATCACTTTGCAAAGTTAGTAATTTATGTAATATTGATCACCTTCATCTGGTCATATTGAAGATTAGATCAAAGGTTAATTCTGGTGCCGTGAAATTTAAGTGCTGCCTCAAATCTTTTGTTTCTCACATTGAGCACGAGCTCCAACAGTGAGAGAAAATCCCGTCAGGACAGCCAATAACCTGACTTCCCTGAGTACTCCTTTGAATTGCAGAACTAAAATTTGATTCCCTGTCCAAAAAGAGATCATGGACTTAAGCCTGTTGTATCTTCTTAGGAGACTGTAATGAGGTGAATTCTGGAGCTGAAACAATTTCTAAATGAAGTTTTATGAAACCTGTTTTTTCTTGCCAGGGGGGAAGTATGGTGGTAGGAAATGAATATGATGGTTACTTTCTCTAAAGTGACTACCTGACCGAGGCACTTGGCATCCAAAACTCAATGAAGGCTCGGGGTGTTAACATCAAGATTTCATTACTACTCTACACAGTGTTACTTTAAGGATCTTCCAACTTTCTCTGGAAATACAATGCTGTAGGAGGATTTCTGAAAAAGTGAAAGGAACTGAAAGTAAAATGCACAGATTTTGTGTGTTTTCATATGGAGCACATCCTTATAGTCAATATACAAGTATGAATACTTTCTTCAATTTTAAAAACAATTTGTGTTACCGGTAAAGCATCTTGGTGGAGACAATTTGTACCCACCTTAATACTCTTTTGTAAAACCATTGTGTAATAAAGATTCATAGGAATACAAAAAAAACATATTGTGCTGTTAGTCAGCTGATAGTAATCCACCCTCCCCAGACTGGACTCTTTTAACTATGGTAAGTTCCTATGCATGCACCATCCAGTTAGGACGCTGTTGCCATACACACTGAATGTTAAACAGAAAACTGAGATATTCCTAGTATCAAATAATTTTGCAAAGCTTGGGGCATACGTATTCCAGGTTGCTTGAAAGGGAGACAAATGCCAGCTTTTTTGAGTAGGAACTTCCCTGCGTTAATTCCTTATGGAATTGTACTCTTTTAAGGATCTGTTGTGATCTTAAGGTTGTTTACTATTCTGTGCTGTTTCTCATAACTAGACATCTTCAATAAAGGAAACTTAAGCATCTGGTGGGTGGGTGGCATTGAGGATTTTAAGGTTCTGTGTATTTTGGGCACAGAAGTTACCTTGTGGATTTAGCACTGGTTTTGTGTAGGAGCCTAAAGTGAGAGAGCCCATAAATAACATACAAAGTTGTGTATTACAACAGAAGGATGAAAAGTTATGCCTTCAGTTAGTATTCATCATTATTCTGTTTATAAAATGAGACCATGAGCTGTCTAAAAATGTGCAATCATTAAACTGGAGATTATCTCACAAATACATATGCATTATTTCTTCTTAGCTATCACCTAATTTACACCTTCCAAAGGACATATTTAGGGTTTTTTTTTTTTAAAAAAAGTATGATGATAGAGGGTAGACTTTTTTGAATGAACAGATAAGACTCCTTTTAATCTAATGAGAGTTATTACTTCCACTCAGATTAGAGATGTTTGGGTCTAGTTCAGCTTTCTCTGGTTAGTCAGTCATTGCTTCCTGCTGAAGAACTTGTCAGACCGTTTAATACGGTCTGCCTTGATAACGCTCTCTTTCAGGTGCCATGGTCATCATAACTCTCTTAAGCTTTGACTAATGCCTTGTAATACTGTCTGTATTCTTAAACCATGCCTTACAAGAGTAACTATGCTTGAACAGACCAGTCACTGCTCTCTCATTAGGTGGCAGACCCAGAAACTCCTGCATTCAGCTAACTCTGCCATGCTGTGCAATGGGACAGTTAACTTGCTGATTTGTTTTTGAGTGTCCATCTGAATATTCCGATGTGTTTCAGTCCATCACAAAGACAAGCAGAGACACCAACCATTTTTGCAAAACCAGAAAGGAGATGCCTTTAGCTGAAGTGATGGACAGCACTGAGCCCACATTTTAGTTTTCCAAGTTACCTTCGCTAAGCACAAAGGAGACTTAAAATACTGACGAAATTCCTTCTTATCTAGCTATGTACAATACTTTCCATAATTCAGTATAAATAGTTTTATTAGTGTCTCTTGCACATTGTTTTTGGAACAAAAATATCTTGTTCTTTCCAAAATTCTGTTGACTTGCTGTTTCTACAACATTCAGTGTTGTTTTTCACATTCAGTATACATTAACCATTCAGTGTGCATTTCAAGTTCTCTTTGCAATAAGACTAATCTTTTTAAGAACTAATTTATGTAATGTAGCATTTGCCTACTATTACAAGCCGAAATAAAGCTTCATCCACATTTGGCAGAACATGTGTTTCGTGAGAAGGACAATGGCAAAAACCTAAAGAAATTTAAACACCTAAACAAGAAGTAAAACAAAGAAACACAATTCATTAATAAAAAACCACTTGGGGCACCAGTTAGTCGAATTCTCTGCTGCTTTAGACAATTGTAATCCCAGAGGAAGCTTTCCTTGGCAGCATTTCAGGGGAAGGCTCATATTTTTGTGAGGAGGAAGTTCTCGTGAAAAATATCCTTAATTAGGTCAGGACTGGCTGTGTTTTATTTAACACAGACTACCAATGTCTTTTTACATTTTTATTATTGTCAATCTGTTTATTCCAATTGGTTGCATGAAATTTAGAAGAATGCTGATAATATAAAAGAAGTGATGATCTGGAGAACGGTCTGTTATTCCACTAGCTCTACTGAATCAGAGGTTTTATTTTGCCCTTTAGCTTTCGTCTTTTCTGAAATTGTTTATTTTGCTTAGCTGTGAGAACAGTTAGTAACATAAGCTATTTTTTGTAGATCAAAAATATGTAATTCTGCAACAGTTGAAACATCAGAATCTTATAAAAAGTGAAGATGGAATTTCTGCTGGGCTTACTTTGATTCCCAAGACCTATGTCTGCAAACCACTTCAAGTATAATTCTGTGTTTGCAAATATAGATGCTTATCACTTTGCAAGTAAAAGGTTTTAAGTCTTCTTCCAGAAAGTAAGGAGTAATCAAAATCCAGGAAATTTTAGCCAGAGCAACAGGATGTCTGCCCTTTAAAGGGGGAGCAGTGGTGTTTTGTAGCTGCTGTGTAAATGCTTTAGCAGATCATTCCTTAGCTTCCACTTCTCCACAAAGCCAAACTCCTAAACACAGTTCCTTAAAACGTCTCCAAGCATGCTTTGCTTCATACAGATTGACTGCCTTTGTGGAGATGAGTTAAACTGACAACAGGGTTATTTTACCTTGCTTCCATTGCCAAAAAAGCTTCATGGTCAAACAACCAAAAGGCTTATAAAAGAGCCTTAAAATCAGTCTTTAAGTTATAAGAATGGAATGAGGTACCCTATATTCATATGAAGACAGTTGGCCATAGTCCTAGGAACCTTCTCTTGTTGCAGAACTTCTCACCCCTGGGACATGTCCCAGGCAGACTTCTGGCACTCCTAAAGTCACTGTTTCTCCATACTTTTTGGATTATTTTATTTTTAATCTATTCTTTCTCTGAGGTGTGCAGCAGCCTTGAGACCACAATGATCTTAAAATTATCACAAAGTGACACAAGTGCTCACTCTTTTCTGAGGGACTTTTATCTCTGTACCTCTAATCCCTAGAGCTGGATCTTGTATTCCTTTTGTTTCTTTTTGGAGCCAGATGGGTTTTTGTTACACCAGTGTCTTCCTTTATTTTGTATCTAACTGCCCAAAAAGACCACTGGAAACACACAGATACTGCAAATGAGTCCTGGAACTAAGTATTCAGGGCTACTGTATTTGTCTGTTAGTTTGTTTTAATTGCCTTTTTATTGGTTCCTCCTCTGTTCAATCTACACTTTATTTGGCATTGGCAAAGAGATCGTAGATCGGTTATAAATATGTTCCATCAGGCTCTTGACCTCTGCTTACCAGCTTTCTTCGGAAATAACATGAGACTTTAAGAGAGTCTCATAGAAACAAGTTACTGCTTAGGGAATGTGTTTGCTCAACTCCTTAAGGTTTCTATTTTTTTCTAGGGCATTCTCTAGTGTTATTGAATTTTAAATGGTTAATTTGCACCTGCAGTGGTACTATCGTTTGTTAATTAGCACATTATGTGTTGGTAAAATCATGCAGCCTGTGACATTTATTTCTGTCTTCAGGAAAAAAAATTAAATTATGAAAGAAAAATACTCAAACTATTTCTAAATGCTGAATTTACTAATTTGTTGGTAATTAAATGAACACTTAAACACTAATGACCAGCTATTCTGATGTCCTGCACTTGCTATAGTAAATGCTGATGTCTTTATGAATCAAATGTAAAAATCTGTTGTATATTTTCACAAAACTGTTAAGACTTCGCGAGTGTAAGAGTGCGTAATCTGTGTCAGATTACAGGAAGAAAACACTGAGAAAGGAGATTAGAAAAAAACACCACCACAGCTAGGTTCTTAATTCATTCAGGAGATCCTACTGATGTATTTGCAGCTCGTCTCATCCTGTTATCCTGTTACCTTTGACAACAGTGCTTCTGTGGACATGTGGACAGTCTGCGTAAGAATTTGCTTTCGCCTTTTTATTTTTTTTCTTTTCTCAGGTTCTGTCTCCTTAAGTATCATCTGTAATTGAGCTTTGAAAAGCTGTAACTCTTTTTAAATTGAGTTTTAAAGGTACTTTTGAACCCCAGTTCACCTACAGCCATGAACTCCAAGTACACATATGAGTTTGTTACACTTAATTCACAGTTGCATATTTTTGATTGGCTTTTCCTCTAGAAATGATTAAATTCTGATTTTCTCTGATTCTGGAAAAATCTACTTGTATTTGTCTTTTCCTCAGTATGTTTCAATAGTTGTAATTCAGCAGCCTATTTTCTAAGTTTCCTATGTGCCCTCACACATTGCATAAATTAACTAAATTGCAAGGACTTGTATGTGATCATAAATTCTTGCAATCAGTACAGCAAAGGAATATTTTAAGAGATTTCCACTTCAGGCTGCAATTTTATGTCTAATTTTCTTACAGAAAAGCATTTCTAACTGACCCATTTTGTCTCCAGCTGTCCCCTGTGATATGATACCTAGCTTTAAAAAATACCTCATGAATGATGTCTTTGAAAGAAGATTTTTCTAAATGATCTACAATCATTCTTTAAAGATGTCATCCCTCATCAAATATTATTCACATTTTCCCTGTGCACCATATATTTCTGCTTCAATAACCTGTCATCTTTTTAAAGACAGCTTTCCTGTTACAGTGGGAGAATACACAAGATGCAGGAGTGTCGTTGTACTTTCAATTAAGGTAGAACAGACCAAATCAAACAAATCACAGGTCCTTTTATCAATCTTTTAATTTCTCAAAATGTATGAAGAAGCTCAAACAAAGGTATCGAATTTGCACAGTACATGTGGCTCTGACCCTTGGGGAAGAGTGGCTGGGAAGCTGCCTGGTGGAAAAGGACCTGGGGATTTTTGTTCACAGCCAGCTGACTAACAGCTGGCAGTGTGCCCAGGTGGCCAAGAAGGCCAATGGCATCCTGTCTTGTATCAGGAATAAAGTGACCAGCAGGAGTAAGGGAGTGATTGTCCCCCTGTACTCAGCACTGGTGAGGCCGCACCTCGAGTACTGTGTTCAGTTTTGGGCCCTTCACTACAAGAAAGACATTGAGATGCTGGAGGGTGTCCAGAGAAGGGCAACGAAGCTGTTGAAGGGCCTGGAGGCCTATGAGGAGCAGCTGAAGGAACTGTGGTTGCTTAGTCTGGAGAAGAGGAGGCTGAGGGGAGACCTTATCACTCTCCACAACTATCTGAGAGGAGGCTGTGGTGAGGTGGGTGTTGGTCTCTTTTTCCCAAGCAACAGTATGAGAGGAAATGGTTTCAAGTTGTGCCGGGGAGGTTTAGACTGGATATGAGGAAAAACTCCTTCCCTGCTTGACCACTCTTTCAGTAAAGTGGTGGAGTCACCATCCCTGGAGGTATTTAAAAGATGTATAGGCATGGTGCTTAGGGATATGGTTTAGTGGTGGACTTGGCAGTGTTAGGTTTACAGTCGGTCATGATGACCTTTGAGGTCTTTTCCAACATAAACGACTTTATGATTCCATGACCCTTCATCTGAAACCTGAAGGAAGTACATCTGAGTGTCTGGGAAGTTAAGTCAGAAAGCATTTTGACTCCCAAAAGGTTACTTTTTTCTTCAGAGTTTTTTCCAGCTCCGTGTCTTAGTGCTTTTACTGGGAATCAGTTATGGATAGACTCCATATATGATGATGCTTGTCCTGTAACGAAATGTCCAGGTACTGAAAAAAAATCTTCAAGTAAGAAGATCAGAGATTTATTTTTCTCTCAATTTCAGTGAGATCAGGCTGCAGCCTTTTTAAAAAATATGCTGCTTCCAAAGCTGCAAGTTTAAGTCACATTTTATGTCATTACCTTTATGTACACACTACAAAAATGTCTTGCGTTTTTTTTAGATAGTTTCAAATTTTAAATAATTCTGAGAACAAGATAAAAAATATTTTCTTTTCCAAATGCTGTAGGGTTTTCAAAAGCTCTTGCCTGTCTGTTCAGAATTTATGATCTTAAACAAGATTACATGTACTTTTTCCTTATCGAACAGTAGAAGGTAATAATATAGTGCTAAGATCATTGGGATTTAGTTAGTGACAAATCAAAAGGTACTTCTGTCCATGTCATTACACACCTTAATGCTTTTAAAAATATCTGTTGAAAGTTATATGGCCTACCCAGTGCATTCTTTGCTATAAAGTTTCATAGGATTATTCCAATTATTAAATCACAGTCATAAAGAGCGCATTTGTCAATAGTTGTATTCTGATTAATTTTTTATAAATGGAGTCCACTGTGGAACAATGTGAGTAGTAACATGCTGTATTTCACTAAGTGAAAGAACATAAAGTTTCTTATCACAAAATACTAAAACTTCACTTTACAACTTCTAGATTAAAGTCTCAAGTCATTAATAGTGTACTTAAGAAGCAGAGGATAATTATGAGTTCTTAATGATGGATCTAACAAATTTAGGTGGACATAAAATAGGAATAGAGATGCATTTATGTACCTCTATATACTGTAAAAAGATAACTAATTAAACTCTGCAGTGTGAAAATTACTTTTTTTCACACGTTTTACTAAAAAATCGTTATCTGTAGATGTACTTACTCTCTATAGTAATATCACAGTTTGTTGAACCTTCAAGTTCAAAAAGGGAAGTTCAGAATTTTCAAGGCCTTCATTCAAATAATTTGGGTGTGTGTTATTTTAGGAAGTTTATTTCAGTACAAATTCACTTGACTTGTAATTTTGGATCAGATTCCTAACAATTATAAAGACTTTGAAGTGCAATCGCTACAATAACTGCTTTAGCCCCATTTCCATTAAGTTTGTTCTGACTAAAATTCTAAAATGAGCAAATTGATCAGAACGTCTGTTATTTCTAATCCTACTGTAGTCATGCTGAAAACATTCAGGTGGATCTGTTTCTTGGGAGGGGAAGTCTGTTGTATGCTGAAGGTTTTAAAAATATTGGAGTGCATTAATAATGTCATACCATTTGTAATGAAAGAAACGGTCTGTTGTTGTACAGGTCTCTTAAACAGAATGAGGTATAAAAATTAATAATTAGTATTTTCCACTGAGGGTACTTTTCAAAAGTTACTTCACAGTACTCTTACACAGATCATCTTCATAATTACCAAGTAATTTTTTCAATAAAAATTGGTATATTCTGGTTTTGATCAACAGTGGTCCAAGAATAATCTATTCAGTTAAAACGCTTCTGACCTGTTCAGATTGCTTTGAAAGTGGTAACATCGGTTGAAAGATAAGTTGCAAGTGAGGCTGGATTTAAAACTGAACAGCATTTCTGAGACTTGGGTACAGGAAAACACTGTTTTTTTCAGTCTGATACAACTTTATATGGAGGCATGTTTATCTATTTGCATATGTGCACACCTGTGTTCATATTATCTTCTGTAATTTATAAACAAAATATATAGAATGCAATTACAATAGATCATGCTTATGCAAATAGTATGCACTCTATTAGAATGGTAAGACATGATCAACATCTGGATGTTCTTTTATATTCACCCATAATACAATTTCTGTACAGTACAAGTTTTTCATGACTGGAATTGGATTTTTGTCCATTTTTATAAAAGTTTGTGCTGGGTCAACTGAAATAAAAATATTTTGGACTGCTGAGCTTGTTCTGATAAGCTCAGTTCCACAATTTAATTACTTCATATCCTTACCTGTGAGAGTAATGGATTACTTAGTTCTCTTAGAGCCCTTCATCATAACTTTATTTTGAAACTGTTTTCCTGTAAGAAACCCTTGACTTAAAACAGAAAAAATGGAAGAAAAAGGATATTTTCATTTGTTTATAAGGAATAATACAATGCTTATGAGATGTATCACTGACATCATATAAAAGAGTTTAGAAGTAAATTGAAACAGAATACTTTGAAAAATAAACAGCAAATGAAACAAAATATTGGACTGTTCCTAAATCAGAATTTTTCTGTGAATTGGTGTCTGCCCATCTCCAGATCTAGATCCTAGCTGGGATAAGTAGTTAGACTATAAAGCAGATTTCTGCAAGATGGAAGCTAGTTTTCAACTAGCTTGGCTAAGTGGCCTATCTGATAACATCATATGCCTGTTTTTTCAAAGAATAACAAAAAGAAGAGCTGTAGGGGAATTGTATTATTTTGAAATACTTTGTATTCATGGTAGGAATAGTTGTCTTGGACAAAGAGGAGGTGACTCCTGATGTAGCAGTCATAATTCCCTCATTTGAGTACATTCAGTTCCAAACGTTTATTGGTTATAAACCAATATGGGTTGCAGACATATATTGGTTATAGCTTTACGAGTGTTCTTTAGGAAAGCTGTGCTAATGTACAACAGATCCAATACAGGATAGAAACTCAGACCTTCACATTAAACTCCGAGGCTTGGTGTAGAAATGTGATATATAAGGAGAGTTAAATGCTTCTGAACAAATTTTTAGATAAGATGACAGGAAGCAAAATAAATACCCTTTAATAAAATATGAAAATAATCATAGGAGTAAAGAAAAGAACTCAGGCTGCCCTGCTCTCAGCTGGGATTATTGACCCCAGGATTTAGAATTATTTCCTTTCTCACTTATTGTACATTATTTCCTACACTGTAGGATAAGCAGGATAGCCAGGGAAAGGGTGTAGAAGTTGCCATCTGTGAGGGCTAGATACAGGGGGGCATTAATTTTGCCAGCCACACCAGTGTAAATTGGTCCGTTCAGGCCTGAATTCCTTCTCTCTCCGTCAATGTTTATTCTGTTGCAGTTTGGGTTATTCAGCTATTTTATGACACTTTCCTATAGGGGTTCACACAATCTAATTAATCTCCATATGTTTCTTACGTGTCCAGGTTTCACAATAACAGGCAGTACTCTGTAAATTTAACTTTTTTGGACTCAAAGGTGTTTGGAAGATGTAAATGAAATTATTGTAAGCACTTTTTTTTTAGGCTATTTTGTCTACTTCCTGAATATATTAAACTCCTCAATACAAGCTTACTGATTTTGGCCACTGATATTTAGACATTGGCAATTTTTGATTTTTGCCGATTGTGAGGTTTTCCCTTTCTTTCTGGTCATCAGAGTTCCACAGTTCTTGAAGACTTTGAAAGGACTGAACATGTTCTAGGTGACTAGCTGCAGCAGTAGTAGCTGCAGATATTACAAAGGAGGTCATATGTTTACTTTTATGTTACTGTAAAGTCTGTTACCTCACAAATATTGTGTATTATCTTCCGTGCTTGCTTTTCTTGTGCTAGGAAGACATAAGATAACCTGGACACAAACATATCTTAATTTTATAGTCCTTTCTTGTGGTTTATGTGTATCATAGTTTTATGTCCCAGTATAAGATTTTATCAGCTGAAGGTTTTGCGAGTCAACATTACATTCTTGAAGAGCAAGCATTAATTACTTTCACAATACCATCTAAAATAACAAACTTACACTTTTCAGAGACAAGCATAGGAGGGTTTGCAAGCACAGTAGTAGTGAAAAGTAAAGCTTGTATTGATAGATGTATATTTTCCAAATAAACTGGAGAAATGATATGAAGTAAGTACAATGTAAATTTGTAAGGATGAATGGACCATGCAACAGATGGAAAGAATCAACTGTACAAGTAAAAGATGAGGAATGACTAGCAAGGCTGCAGAGCTGTTGAGGGAGGATGAGATGGGTACAATCAATGTAACACAAGACAAAAAATTTCACTATTTCCAAAGTAGCAGACACTTTCCTGCATAAAAAGACATGAATTGTTCAAGAATAGTTGTGAAAATGATGACCCTGCTTTGGTATATTTTGAAGACTCTTTCAGGTCTGTTTTCTGTGCTTTCCAATGTTTTATTTTAAAAAGGTCACAAAGTGATACAAGCTCTTCTTTGTACTACAAATGCACTTTAATAAAGTACTCTGCACAACTGCAACAGGTCAGTAAGCCAAACTGACTTCTGTTCCTTCTTACCCCATATGCTTCGCTTATTTGTGCTACCATGATTTCAAAGGGCATGTTCATCTTAAACTAAAGCTTCTCAAATTTGTTAGATTTGTCTCTATGTTATGAACTAATTTGGTAAAAAAGCTTTGCTTAGCAAGAAATATGCTCCAGGTCAGATCAACAGGAACTGCAGGGTACTCTAAAGTTTTTCTAAAAATATTGGAGAATGTTTTTTTGCTTCTGATGTTTGTCCAAGTGATATAATAGAATTTTTTTAGCTATTTGGGACTAAAAGCACCTATTGCCTTTTTAACTAAAATTAGAGGGGACTGAACTTAATGATCAAGTAATTCTCTCTAGCTATATGCTCTTCTCCCGGCACAGCTCATCAAGTTTATGGCTTTGCATTACTCACAGTCTATGGCATTAATTATTTTTTGTCATAGAAATGAAGACTGATTTCCTCAAGTATTCCTGAAGTTCTTGAGTGCATAGCAAATTTAAAAGCTTAATCAGTCATGTTTTGAGTTTTCTTGGAGGGACTGGATCTTTTCCAAGGGTATGCTACTGTCTCCAGATACCTTTGTGTTCCTGTGCTTTTTCCAGCTTACCCATTGCAGTGATGAAGGCTTCATTTCATGTGCTCTTTTTATTTTGGATTTATGAAAATCATCATGAAACTCGTTTCTATACCATTAGTCTTTTGAGATCGGTATGGCCTGTACAGCACATTCTGCTGTTCTTACTTGCAGCACCTACAACAATCCTTTCTGGAGTTCTTTCTCTAATTGTAATGACTTACTCTGTTTAATGTCATACTTATATTCTTTATCACATGCATCTTCATTATAGCCATTTTGTGGTTCCTTTCTTGTATTTTTGGGTTATATTTATATAATTTTCAAGTTTTCTAGTGCTCTAAAAATATCTTAGAAGACAATAATGATCCCAATTACATTTGGGAATATTGAGAACACAATGTGCGTGAATGCTTGCTAGCTCAGATCCCAAAAGAAACTGGGATGAAGAAATACCTCTTTTCCAAACTCTAGCGCTACTCAGGTCCAGATGTAGAGCATGATCTGTGTAAGGATCTGTTTAGGCTTGACAAAGAGGCAATATTTGGGCCTGTCATGGGACTCAATTAGAGTGCCTATACAGGAGGCTCTAAAAAGCCCAGCCAAGAAAAGGTGTCTAGGAGGGCAATAGTGACTGGGGAAATCTAAACTTCCCAGAAGTCCTGTTTTGGACAAGTAAAATTTTCACTGAGTCTAGACTGTTACGAACGTGCCTGTATTACTGATTTCATTATGATTACAAGAAATGCCCAGTCTCTAAGACTCATGTTTAGGAATCAAAGAAAAAAATTAAGAAATATAATTTAGCTTAAATTTTACATTGATAGTTTATAGTGCCATAATAGTATTTCTATAAAAGCTATTCCTAAGACAGCGTTAACAAAAAAAAAAAAAAATTTAGCTTTAAACATAGTTCCTACAGTAGCTATAGTAGCATAGCAGGATTGAGTAGCTACGTGTGTGTATATATTTATATATTTATTTTTAGGAAAAGAGAAAGCTTTAGAGTCACCGACAAGTTAATATTTGCATATCTATTACATTACATACCAAGTAGCAGTACCTGTACTTGATAGTGGTGGAATTACATGACAGCCCCCCCCCCTCCAAAAAAAAAAAACCAAAAAAACCAACAACAAAAAAAATCCCAACCCAAACCACCCAACTCTGTACAGTATTGTCTTCCTGTCACTCTGAAATATTGGGGTGCATATCTTTCATGGATTCTTACAAATGCTCTAACTATTATATAAAGTTATTCTGGACTGAAAGAAACATGTTCATGTTAGGAGGATGAAAGACGGTTTAGCTCGAGGTGTTAAGCGGATACAAGCAATGCAAGTTGAAATAAGTAGTTAATTTCTCAATATTTGTCCCCAAAGAAACAAATCCAAAACTAGGACTGCTATCTAGGGTGTCAGTTTTTCATATTACGATTGATATATATGTATCTGTGTACATAATCAAATTTATTTTCTTACATTGCTTTGTGAGCACAAGAGTGACTAATATGGTCCTTCATCAGTTGTCTAAGAATTAATGGATGTAAATAATTACCATAATTATCTAAATTCCGGTAACTTCATTTACTCACTTTTTCTGTACTTTGATACAGCTTGGACTGTGATATGTATCAGAAAAGATGATTTAATCAGCTAAAACCCACTAGTACTGCCTGCGTTTTGTTGCAGCTGTCTCAAGAATTTTGATGCTCTGCCCTGTGTGACTGTGGGAACGCTACACTATAACCTAAAGGCCTTTGTTAACTTGCAGTCAATATCGCAAGTAATCTTTAGCAATATTAAATAAAGTAGGTTTAAAAAAGAAGTATGTTTTACTAACAGTAGAAACATTTTGTTGTGTACATACAAAAAAGGTATTGGTATAAAATCAGTATTTTTGGACACTTAATTTTCATATTTGGCAGTGTAAAGTAATGATGAAAAAATCATAATGACTTAAGGGGGTTGATCACATATGGTATTATATAATATTTTGCTTTGGACAGAGAAGACAGGACACTTCATAGTTCAAGAAATCCATTCCACTTCATTGCTTCTGTGATCCAATTTAAATTAAAAAAAAAAACAAACAGACAGACATAATTTCATAAATGCATTGGATTCTAGGACTTTTGAGGATGGGGTCAGAGTAGTGTATGTATTTCAGTGTCCAGAATGTCTCTTCAGAATTATTCTGATTTACCTAGAATTATTCCACATGAATATCAGTCAGTTTACAGAACTGAAGTCCAGAAGCTGTCAGACATCATTGGCTGCTTAGGCAAAAGACGTGACCTGTGAAACTGATACTGAAAGGAAATACAAATTTGTTGGCAAATTGCGAGCCATCATTGTGTTTGTAGTTACTAATAGATTGAGTCTCAAAGAAAGTGACATTTTTTCCCAGTACACCAGGTGAACCTCTTTCAGGAGATCTATAAAGGACAAGACACCCAGCTGCCATTTCCAAACATTTCCCAGAAAACAGTCTCTCTGCCTCTAATATTCCTGTTCTTATCATCAAAGTAAACTTGCAAAATACTTTCCAAGCCTGAGCCTGCAAACTCAGTGTAGTGCAATATGGGACACCAAAACCCCAGAGCTCAGTAGAGACCCTGGTTTATGGCACACTCTGATCTTCCTCTCCCACGCTAACTTCTGTTTATTCTGTAGGCTATAAAATAACTTTTTCACTTACTTATCACCCTCCTCCTCTCTTTCTGACACCTCCCTCATTCCCTCCCTTTAGCATTCTCTTTACTTCATAGGTACCAATTACCTTTCTTCACAGATATAGTCTAATGAATGTGTAGCTAACTAAACTCACACATTGTTGTGACCATGCATTTAGCATTGTAAAATAGCTGTTTTTCAGACCTGCAGAAGGGCTGGTGTGTTTGAAAGCTTTTCCGTTTTTTTTTTTTTTCATACCAGCCGGTCTGGGAAAAGATCCTTCTTCCTCCCACAAAACCCTGTTTTGCATTACTGGTTTGAAATTTTAACGTCATATGCTGATGACGATTAAAAAAACATGACATGTCCACAGAACTTCCATGGCAAGTACATTGTTAGCATAGTACCTTTGCCTAATTGATCGTCCATCTGTTTACTAAGCTAGAAATACTAGCTTTTCACATGTTAATTTTTCCATGTGTATTAATATATGTATTTAAAAAATTTTCATAGATGTATTTTTCACTCATTTGCTGTCAGATAGCTTAGATTCCTTTCTAAATTGCAGCTACAAAAATTCCTTTGATATGAAAAAGAAATGGGTCTGTAAATCTTTGGAAGATTTCCCAAAGTTCCTTTTAGACCTGGAAATCTGAGATTTAAGAAACTGTGCTGGAGAACTGTTGGGGTTTGTTTTTTCCTGACATCCCCATCTGCAAAATCTCTCTGCAAAGGTTCTGTGGGTAGTGGCTATCTGTTCTTCATCTGCGTTCCTAGTGACCCACATGAATATCCAGCAATATTTGACATAAGTGAATTTCACAAATACACCAAAAGAAGACTTTCTAAAAATCTTTCAGTGCTCAAAAGCTGCTTTAAAACCATGTTCTGATACTTGTAGAGCTTCATCCATTGCATGCAGCATAATACATAGTTATTACTTGTTCTTTGGCCATGGTTTTTATCTATAGATCTCAGTGTGTTACAAGGATATTTTGCTATCCTATCTGACTGGGAACTGAGCTACAGAGACACAGCGAGCTCAGATTCAGCCCAGCTGTTCTGTGGCAGAATGAATTCTGAAACACAAGTCTCTTCTTAATCTTACACTCTCAACTTGGCCGTACTCTCTCCCTGCTAGTATGTTGCTGATGTCAGATTAACACACACACACCACTGCCTTAGAATTAATTGGACTTCCAAGTATTTAATTTGCATTGGGTTGAAGATATAAACATCTGATTTAGACTCCCAGGGACAATGGGTCTTGTAATGGAAGTGTCAACACTATGTAAACGAGAGAAGTGCTGCTGCTGACAGTCTGTGATTCAAATAAAGCAACCATCTAATAATATATGAAAAAATGATGCATCAGTTTGCATGTTACAGTAAATATTTTCTTTAAAAGGAAGAAGGGCTACTGAATTCAACAGGAGAACAAGGACAAAATAAATTCGTAACATATAGCAGGGAGTTGTAAAAAGCTCGCTTTGGGAGATGATTCTATTTTGTAAACATCAGCGTGCTTGAGTTATAGTCCCAGTTTGCAAATGTGTCAGCGAGTTCACTGGTGGCACTACCTTATATTTCCGTTTTCTTCTGTCTCTGTTTCATGGTCAGTGTCAGAAATCCCAAAGAATTTTTCATCCCCCCTCTCTCTGGTTGGTTGGGGTTTGGTGGTGACGTTCTCGGGTTTTTGGTTGGAGTGGGGTTTTTGGTTTCTTTGGGTTTTTTTTGTCTTTGAAGATGATGTAATTCTTGGGTTTGGGTCTTTTGTGTTTATAGGATGTGTTACGTCACAAGGAGCCTTTTCTTTCCACATTTAAGATTTAATTGCTACTGTAATCTGGGCAAGTATTCATGTAATTTAGTCCTATTCTTATTAGAGTTGATTAAAGATTTAAATACTTACTATATCACTATAAAAATGCTTTTTAAAAAAGAGGATGGATTGATTGAATAAATATTAGGCACACATAGACCTTGGTGAATGTTTTTATAAATTATTTGTCCAGATATAAACCAATCATTTTCTTTGACTGCATCAGTTTTTCTTCCTGGAAAAATGTCCAGCATGGGAATTGGTAAAAAAAGGAGTTCTTCTGCATGCAAAACTGAATTTATATCAATGTTTGCACTAAATTTTTATCCTGGCCATTTTTGAAAGCTCTTTGCAAATTTTGGAGTTCAGCTACTGAAAAAACAGAAGTTTTATTTCGTATCACATATTTTAAAGGAATAAAAAGGCAGGGTGAGCAAGTCAAAGCAATAGCCAACCTATGGGTGTTTAAAAATTCGAGATCTAAGATATGGTGATAAGAAAATGTTGAGTAGCTAGCTCTAAATAGCAAAGATGCTGAATTCAGTTTGATTATTGTTCATTAGTATTGTAGCCAGATTTGTCAAGTTGAAGCACTGAGGTTCAAGACTGTTGGAAGAGAACCAGCAAACATGTAAAATCAGTGAGAGGTGTTTGAATAAATTACCAAGATGCTACCTTTTGGGTTGGGATTAAGGCTTTAAATCAATACAAACCCTTGCAGACTTTTTGCTGTGTGGTTTAGTTTGGAAGGAGTGTAGATGAACTTAGTGGTTGGGGTTTTTTTGGTTGGTGGGTAGTTTTTTGTTGTTGATTTTTTTGTTGTTGATTTTTTTGTGTGGGGCTTTTTTTGTGTGTGGGTTTTCTTGTGTGTGGGTTTTTTTGTGTTGTTTGTTTCCTCCCCTAGAGCTGAACTTTTACTCTGTGGTAAAAGGTCCTGGCTGAGGTGACCGTGGACAGAGTGGTGCTGGGACCGTGGCAAGGCAGTAGTTCTGGTGGGCACCTGGGTGAGGTGCAGCAGGGAGGGTGGTGGCACAAGCACTACAAGGGAGCACCAGGGAACATATCCGTTCCTCCCCACCATGGAAACTGGGAAGATCCTAAAGGCAGGGGCTGGTAAGGGAGATAGTCAGGTGTAGCTGGAGGAGATGTGACCTAGAAATTTCTGGCCCTCCTTGTTTGCAGCAATGAATTTCCTTAGGGGTAAATGAAGCCTTATGCTGGGCTTGGAGAAACTGGTTCTGTTTAATCTACTCTTGAGAGTTTTTAGGGATTCCCAAAATAGCTCTTGAGTCATTGTGTGGGATAAAGGGAGAGATTTTTTTTTTTTTAAAGAACATATTTACTCTCTGGTATTGGAAGGAATCCTGAGTTTAAATATTCTAAGAAGCCTGGGTCTTTCCTTGGCAAACCTCCTCCCCAAAATAGACTGAGTGGAAGATGAGTTTCTGTCAACATTTGATGTTGAAAGATCCATTCAAGAGCAGCCTTAGTTTAAATCCCGTTCTGCCTGGGTTACCCTGAGCGCTAGCAAGACTCTTTTAGATCTTTTGCAGCCTCTGTGCTATTTCAAACACACATCTTGTCCCACGGTTTTCCAGCTTCATTCAGTTTTTGCCCCAGTTAAGCTCAAAATGAACCTTAACAGACCTTTTCTCTCTCCCCCTGTTTCTTTGCTAATATGTATGAAGCTATTCTCATCATGTCAGAACTGAATATTTCTGTAAAATGTATTAGAAATGAAAACTCTCTGTATTGTCAGTGTAAAAATATGCTGAAGACATGCATGACTAAATAGGCAAATGTAATTGAGCTACTGGGATGTTTAATATTGGAGATGCACTTTATTGACTGACAGTAGAATAAATGGTGAACAGACCTTTGCAAACATTTACTGTCATTACTCTTCACTTCTTAGATTCCTAAGCAAAAGGAAGTTGAGAAGAGTGCTACAGAGCCACAAGAAATAATCTTAAGTGTCTCCCAAGCCCTTTCCTTTGTCTGATAGAAAACAGGTATCTCCAGATCTTTTTCTAAATGGGCTTCAAAGACAGCATGGATCAATTGGTATTAGAAAAGCGCTATTCTTACTATAGATAGAGGGGAGTTTTAGTAGCAATGGGATTATTATTCCATCTAAACTAATAGAGGAAGTTTTTATCTTGTTTAAGAAAAACTGACTGTGACTGCTGGGGGGTAGCAAAGGAGATAGAGATGCAAATTAGACTTATAGCTAGATCTATAGTAAGACATAAAGGTATAAAGATGGGACAGGGATATTTGAAAGTGCAACCCTCAAATTACCTGCTTACCCTCCCAGTCATCAAAGCTTTTATTGCAGATTGTTTTGCAGTGTTATATGCCAGTCATCTGATGCACTCTTGCTTTGCCTGAGCAGCAGCATCCTCTGTCTTGGCAGTGGTGAGCAACTAAACATTTAGCCTCTTTTGGAGGCTCTCCTCAACTTATGTCTCTTAATTTGGTAGCTGTATTCAATATGTGCTTACTGCAAATTTCCAATGTTGAGTGATCATCTGAACACTGAATAGCTGTTGATCCCAATACAATTAATGTCTTCTGAGGAAGAAAAGGTACCTGAGATCTCAGTCTCCAGAAAATGCATCCTAATTGCCAGGGCACCATCGCTTTCCTTTCTCTCTGACCATTCATTTGAGCTTTGGCTTGACTTTAAAAGTCTAATATTTCCATGGGGAACTGGGGATGCTTCTGGAAGACTTAGAGCTTCACAGTTAGAAGCTTCCTGAAAAGTGAGAGGTGGGGATTAGAAAACCTGCAAACCAAGCAGTGAATTGAAACCCACGTCTCTGTCATCCTAAATGAGTATCTAATCACCAGCTCTTGTGTAAAAGAGCAGGCATCATTCTTGCCAGTCATTTTTGAAAGAGATGTATTCTCCTGTTATTATTACCATATTTATTTATCTAATGTATTGAAGCCAGACTTAAGTTTCCAGCTCCTGGGTTTGGAAAGGTGAATCCTACAGCCCAGTAAAGTTATGAAGCATCTGATGTCCATGAGATTTAGAGCACCTGTCCACTTGAGGCTTCTTATTGGCTAGTATTGGTGGCTTCTGCTCTGTGAACTGACTCTTCAAAGGAGTCTAATAATCTTGTAACCAGTTTAGACGTTTACCTGAAGGACTGGTTTACTTTGAGGGCTAGGGGCCTTAAAATCAGATGTTGCATAGCCAAGCATTTCATTGCACATGTCTCCTTGTAGATAATTCCAAAGACTTCAAATAGCTACTTGAAATCATAGAAGCAGAAGGAGAGGAAAGAAAAATTTTAAAATGTCACCTACAATATCTTCAAATCAACGCAGGGATATTCTGCACTAGTTAGTGCAGTCTTCTAAAATGCCATTTAAAAATGAACTCCTTATCGGAAAAGCAAAAACTAAGAAAGACTATAGATCTTGTGAAATGATGACATGTTTTTGTTAGGAAAGCCCACTTTGTTGGGATATGGGGGAGGGGTGAGAGTTTCCTCCAACCATTACAGCTCCATCAAATGCAATATTACCCCAGTAATAATTGTCAAGCCTAATAGTCATGGACAGCAACTTTATTCATCCCAGAAAGTACACAAAGAGAAGCAGCACTGCAGTCTCTAAGATACAAAGCTTTCTCTGTTAAATTTGCCATGGATGGTTGGATTCATCAGTTTGCATGTGTCTTTGACTGATACATCATGCTGGATGCTTTAGGCAAATACACACTAATTAGTAGAACAAATAGAAAACCCTGAGGATGCCCATGCTTAATGACATTTCCCATATTCTAAAATGTCTCTACTACAAATTACTCATTTCATGGCTGTAGGCAGTGCGAGTTAATTTATCTGCATCAGCTGCTAAGTTGAAGCATTCACTTTAACAAAATACTGTATTATACCTTTCTAGGAAACTTTCCAACACTTTAGCTTTTAAACAAAAAAGAAACTAGAAGTCACAGGCCAGGCCAATTAAGGGATAAAAAGGTAAGAGATATATGGTCTACTGTAAGTTTAAAGAATCAATAGAGGCTGATGAATTAATTAACTTTTATTTTGTTTGGTACCATATAGAAACCAAAAAATTGTGAAGAGGACTTGAAATGAAATTCTCAGAGGAGCTTGGAGTTAGAGCCCAGAACTCTGTCTCAGAACAAAGGGGGACTATTCAGAAACATGTGTGGTTCCCGCCGTGAATGCTTCAGTTGGGTAGCTGCTTTTCAGTCAACCTCAGCAAAAGAAATGAGAAGTCAAGTATGGAGGATAAAGAAAATTCGCAGGCATCTTATACCAGTGTAGTTATAGTTGTCTTGTCGTTTTCAGTTGTGTATTGGTTTGCTTTTCTTCACTGGTAAATTTGACTGAAGAACCCGGATAAAGCGAACCTCGTTCTCATAAAATGAATGAGGTGAACATAGCAGTCAAATGATACCCAAGAGTCTATAACACTGCTGAACTGTAGTCACTTAATTACCTAGATGAACACGGACCTTCGGAAGCATGCAACTAAATATCCTGCATAATCAAGCTAACTCAAAGCTTCAGTAGCAAAAGTGGACTGAATATTGCTGCCCTAAAGACAGTGGATCAAGTTGCCCTCCTACTGGCAGGTTGGATGGGAGGGTAACAGTGAAGGGTGCAGATTGAGTGGAGGCAGATGACACTGGAAAGTCAGGATTGCTCTTTCTGCCGCATTCACGCTGAGAGGAACAGAAAAAGCAACTTGCACTGGAAAGACCACTTATCCTCCCATAGTGGAACACTTTTTTTGGCAGTGGAAGTCTCTACAGTCAGCCTTGCTCTCCGAGTGGTCTGGCAGAAGCAATTAGATGGTACCACAGCCACTGTTGCAGGTACCTAAGCAGGCATGTGCTTAAGAATTGGATGCTACCATTCAGTGTGGATACAAAAGCTTTGACTGCCACCTCTTTGCAAGCATATGGATGGACATTGTCAGTAACTCCATATTTGTAATAAAAGCTAAAATCTCATCCAACTGTTAACACTATCTTTACTGAACATATATTTTGAGGCTGTGATGGCTTACTTTGTTTATAAACATGTAACATAAAGACTAAACTATAGGCAAGCTTACAGTAGCAAGCCTCTTGGTACGTAATCTTCCAGAAAGTAAAAGGCTTAGCGTACTCACAGAGACCTTGAAGAAACACCTTGATTTGGCAGACAAAACCAGGTTGTTGCTAAACGACTTCCAAAGGTAAGTTTGGAACCCCAAAATTTGCAAGTCTCATACTAGCAAATGCCGTAGTAGGTACCAGGAGGGTTTCAAGCTGCTTGCTGTTTCCCATACTTCCTTAGAAGTGGTGCTTAAATGCAGTTGTATTCATCAGTCTGTCAGAGTCTTGTCCCAGAGAAAGTGGTTAGAAAAGGGTTTGTGCCCTCTTGTACATCTGGTATCCTAGTATTCAGGTCCTGATTGAGGACATACTTTCTGACTTTCCCCTCCACTTAGAATGCAGAGGAGGGAGGGAGAGAAGAGCAGCGTTTGAGGATCAAAACTCTGGAGTTAAGGACCCCAGGGGTCTAGGTTCACTTTTTTTCCACTGCTGTAAACTTCTTTTGTGGATTTAGATAAGTCATTCAGTGTCATTGTGCCTCAGAGCGCCCTGTACAAAGACAAAATAATGAGACCTGCCTCTCTCCTTTCTTTCTCTTGTTTTCATCTGTTTGGATTTTTCCGAGTGTCAGAGCGGACCCCCCGTGTTCACCTAGGTGGACTGTGTCCACAGCTGTCCTGTGTGCGTGCTTGTACACTTACATAGCCTGCATCTGATATGCACAGTTGCAGGCTGGTGTAGAAATGAATTCCATGTTTCTGGCACATCCACCTCCCCGCATCTCTGTCCTCTGTGGTACTGGAGATGCTTACACCAAAGAAGCTGCAGCCGACGCTCCTCGTAGTCAAGGGTGCAGAGAGCAAGCGCTTGCCTTGGTCCATCTGTGCTGATTTAGCTGATAATGCTTACCATGTCTGCTGGTTTGGAGAAAGATGGGGGTGGTGGGGTGTCAGGAAATTCTTTGAGCCTTGTTATCCCTACAGTAACTATAGACTTTGGCAGGAATGCCGGTGATTAATTTCAGGTCTGCGGGCTCAGCCTGCGCGGCAGCAGCGCTCCCCGCCGCTGCGCTGGGTGTCTGGGAGACAGCAGCGTCCTCCACCAAACCCTCTGAATTCAGCTCGCCTAAATAAACATTACCGAGCTGCTAATCACACGCTCTGAAACAAAACAGCACTTCATTTCGGGATCTGGGCAAGATCAGACTTCCCTCCCGCTCCCTCCCTTCCTCCCTCCCCTCCCCTCCCCTCCCTCTCTGCCCCCTCCCTGCTTTTCCCCTCCCTCTCCCCGGCAGCCGCTGAGCCGGTCCCTCCGACCCGGCAGGCTCATGCTGGGGGCCGCTGCTGGCTGGGGCTGACCGAGCCCGCCCTGCCCTGCCCGCCCCCCGGCCCGGCACCCCCGGCCCGGCACCCCTCGCTCCGCCGCCGGGCTCCCAGGCTCCGTCGCCGCCCCGGCGATAAAAAGTTGTGCGGAGCGCCGAGGATGGGAGCGCATCTGCAGCCCCTAGCCCTGCGGCTTCTGGCGTTGACTTTCCCCTTGGTGGCGAAGGGTTTTACTGACGAAACCTTGGAGAAAGCCGCGAAATCCGAGGGATATTGCAGTCGGATCCTGCGAGCCCAAGGCACCCGGAGGGAAGGGTACAATGAATTTAGCCTCAGGGTGGAGGGTGATCCAGAATTTTACAAGCCTGGGAACAGTTACCGGGGTAAGTTGGCCATCCTCTACCTCCGATACTAACGATAATGTCAGGACAAGCGTCTCTCTTACAGTTTAACGTGTCTCTGCCTGTCATCTCTGTATCCCTTTTGGCGTATGTGTCTGTGACTGTGTGGGTTAAGACGGGGTAATATACTCCCACGCATTACTTTATTGGGGATGCTTTCATGACAAGTGAGAGGGAGTTGGATTTCGCGGTATCACTTTACTCCCAAACATTAACTCAGTATTAAGAGGAATTACCTTCTTTTATGAATCCTCTCTGCCGGCTCAGTGCTACCCCAAGATCACAAATTAATGTGATACAAATCACACACTCTTCCCTCATTACCTACTTCTATAGGGTTTCTTCCTATCCATTTAAATATGACACAGTGAATAGGAGAAAATTTAACGTTTGTCAGGAAGGAGAGGAAACTCGGACCTAATTGTTCTTGCCCTGAAATATGAATGTTATTATAGTGAGTTAGCATATGGGCAAACAGTGATGTAGCATGCTGCCAACTTCCCACATTTTCCACTTATGTTTATCCCACCCCCCCTTTTTTTTCTGGGGAAATGAACAGATGGCTCAAACAGGAAAGAGGCAGAGACGGTGCTAATGACCACTGTAAATAAGAGATGGAGGGATTCGTTCTCTGCTGAGTATTTCATATAAAATCCTTGAAATTAACTTCCAAAGCACATTTCAGCGTGTTTTTCTAATTAGTAGGCAAAGGCAGTTTTTTGGTCACTTTTCCTGCCTCACTGCATAATGCCTTTGGAAACAAACCTTCTTGGAGTGTACTGTTAACTTTGTATTTTAAAAGCATTTTGAAAAGAATTAGGATTTTATTAGGTACCATAACTAAGGTACTTTATAGGCATCACTTTGGAAAACAAATTTAGAGAGTTTCTTCTAAGCATTTCACCTTACCTTCCTTAGATTCTGTGTAAAGAGCAATGTTTTCCCATTGTATGAACGTGGGAATCTTGGTATAGATAGGGAGAATAAAAGTGTGCATGTAGCATAATTATCACGTTCCCTTAAATGCTGAAAAATACATCTGCAGCAGCCGTTAACCTGTTTTGAACATCAGCCTGATTTTTGATTACTTTTTTTATCTCGTGAACAACTTGTTTTAATGTGGTGTGAGGAAACGCATTTTTCCTACAAATTGATTAACTGTTCCAGACATTAGCCTTAGTACCTTGAGTCTAAAAGATTTTGTGTTGCATGTCAGTTTTAAACGTCTACTAAGCAGGACAAAGATAAGTGTTAAGCTCTTTGACAGTGGCAAATGTGAGTGTTCTTAAAAAAGTTTTGGAATATACTTCTGTGAAAGTATTAGTGGATGTTTCAGTCATCTACCAAATAAGTTTCTATTATGTGGAAAAGTAGGGGTAAAGAACCTCCCAGATGAATTAGCAGAACTAATTTTGTCGAGATATTAGGTCTTGGCTCAATTAATAAAATCACATTAGTATATTGTATCTTCTTGGAAGTGGGAAAATTACTGCTAATAGCAAAAAAAAATTAAAATGTAGACCAAAGCATGTGCCCAAGTTTTTGGTATTTAAGGTTGAAGTATTCAGGTAGCACATAAGCTTATCTAGATAGTCATTTAAGGATGCTTTCTGAATGGCTGGAAGAACATAAGTAAATGTTAACGTATACATTAGCTATGGCAATAGTTAAAGCTAACAGCATTACAGAAAGTTTCAAGAGCTCATTTTCAAAGGAAATTCTGTAGTACAACTGGAACGTAATTACTGTTTTATACAAAGGTTAGAAAATCCAGCTAATGATAAAAAAATGCGGGATGGTGGCAGGTCTGTGGGTTTTTTCAGTCTGTAATTTACTGGATGTACAACACTGCAAAAGATTTGCACAACCTCCATTGTGTTGGAGCCAAATGCGCCTGTTTCCATGGCCCCTGTTTGATTTAATGCAGTCTGGATCCTTGGCACATTCCCTAGCGGGCTCCTGGAATAAACTAGTATTTGTACAAGGTGGATAGTGCAGGAATTAACTGTACGTACAAATGCTGTACTCCACCAAATGGGCGGTGTAGAGGCATTCATTTATGTTTGTGACTCTCTCGATCTGTGGGTGACGTGACACCCACGTAAGACCCTCAAGCTGCAATAACTGGAGGAACCATTGTAGCACTCTTGCAGTGTGGGAATCAGAAGAACACAATTCACAGCTGCCATTTGTCTTTTGGAAAGTTTTTATCACTTTCCTGCTGTTACTTGCCTTTAGATCAACCAGGATCTATTTGCCCTAAGGGGAAATCCTGGGTGGATCTTCCTGTATGGAAGCCTTGGTTTTCCACCTCTCTGTAGCTGTGATGGGGAAAAATGGCCCTGAGCACAGAATAATCTCTTTGAATGGGCATGCGCCTCCTCTGGTCTGCAGACACTGGCAGCAGTAGATAAGGACACTTTCTTCTGCCTCAGAGGAGAAATGCAAATGGCCTTCATCTCTCTGGTCTGGTCTCAGGCTGGGTCTGGTCTGGTCTCAGGCTGGGATACTGTTGCCTCTCCTCATCTGGAGCAGGCAGCCAAATGCATGTGGTGGGCAGGTCTTCCTGCAGTACCAGGTTTGTGGACACACCATCTTGGGATCGAGGTCCTCTCCTACCTGCTGGTTAACTTAGACCTTGATGTAGCTGCTTTTGCTTCCACTGAAGGTCAAAGTTCCCATTGCATTTGAAGGGCACAAATGAGCCTTCAGTTTAGATGGTGTTACGGGGTAATGATCCTTGAAAGTACTCAGTCCTAGCTTTATTGATCTGTAGAGTTAGATTAACAATTGCATGAGATTTCCAAGAAAAATAGCGTAAATTTCATCCTATTAAAAATATAAATGAAATTGCTTCTAAAAAAAGGCAGTAGTATGTCCACTTCGCATGCTAACATGTGATGTACATCGTTTCCTCCCTAATATAATGAAATTGTTATTCAGATGAAGAAAATGAAAATTTGGATAATGTAGTGTTTAGATACCCCTTCATGTGGATGCTGTTTCTGATGGAATTGTCACTTGTAGGTCTGTTCACCTTCTCAGTTTTCAAGGACAAGCTCAGTTAACATTACACACTCCAATGCCTTAGTTTGGGGACTTCTAGGAAATGCTGAATCTTTTTCTTTCCATTTCTTTCTTTCCCCCCCCCCCCAACATGCAAACATGCTTTTCTATACTTTATGAACAAACCCTCATTCTGTAAATATTTTAGCAATTCTCGTGTTTCACAAATCATCAATAAAAGTAGACATTAGAAGTGTGTTTGTTGGTACTTGTGCAATGTACAACACAGGATGTACTGTAGCGTAGGATGTGGAAAGTCAGATTTCCTGCCTGAAACCAAAGGAGCAATTGCTTTGATAATCCCACCTTTAGCTGGGGACACGGGGGGGAAAGAGGAAAGTGTTGAAGGTGTGTGCCAAAGTGCAACGTATAGAGGTAATGAGAGATTTGCCAGAGGGGATGGAAGAAGTCAAAAGTAACTGTTGATATGTAATCTTTCTTTTAAAGTAAAACCTTATCTTTGAGACTTGCACTGAGAATTAACTGATCTTTACAGGAAGTTTGTATTGTTCCATGAACATTAATTAACGTGAACACAGTGTGAGCAGTACTCAGCTGTTCTCTAAAATGGCAGTTTAGCCCAAGAAGGAGAACTCACAACTCTTAGGCAACAAGGAGCTGCTATCTCTTGTGAAAACCAGATGTAGTCTCACAGCTTCCCACTGCTGCCTGGGCAATGCAAACCTCCTTCTGTGCTGAAACAAACAGCCCAGAGCCAGTGACTACAGAACCGTAACAAGGCTCTGTATTTAGGAGTGCTTCAAATAAAGCCTTGCCCTGCAATGTTATCTTAGCACGCTGGATAGTCCAGAGAACTGTCAGGAATTGTTACAGCTCGGATGTTAGCCTTTGTTCTGGCCTAGCTCAGGGGTGACCAAAGCACACATTCGTCTTGGTATCTGTAGTCTGAGGTTGCATGAACGCTTAAATCCCCCACAAGTGCACTCTGCTTCTGCGGGTCATCGCCCCCTGGCCCCTCTCGTGTACGCCCATCATCGGCAGAAGGGCTCCTGGGGCTGCACCGCGCAGCCACTCGGGGACTGGACCCAGCTGAACTCTCCGGTTGGGGGTTTTTTGTTTTGTTTTACATTTCAGCTGGATGTGTTCCCTAGTTCAGATGACAGCACAGCTGCGTAGATGCGGCTGCTGTGCAAGCAGTGCGGGCTGGCGGTGGGCAGGAGCACTCATGTTGGAGGAAGCATGGATTTATTCTGGGTTAAAATGACTGTGCAACCACAGCATGAGTATTGCTAACCTCAGGCATTCACAAACTATGAGTCAGGCTTTGGAATTACCTTCCTTTTTTTTTTTTTTTCCTCCCCCCCCCCCCCCGATGTTTTTGTAGCATTTCAGATGTCCTCTGTTTTCTAGGTAGGTGTTTTGTTCGGAATTTTGAAAACTGTTTGGTTTGATCTGCAAATTTGTGAGGAAAAAGATGAAAACCGTTGACTCAATTCACAGCTGGATTCTCTGTTTGCTTGCATAAGTATTTAATTATTTCTGGTGTAACCTTTTCCTCATAGTGATTCAGACTTTTGAATTACGTGGAATATATGGAAAAATTTGTTGCATGTAAAAGACTTTTATGGCAATTAGTTTCTAAGAATCAGTGTACAAGTGTAATGCGTTCATCCTTGTGGAGTTTAGCAGTGTAGCAGTGTGCTGTTCTCAATTACCGCAGCTGAGAGGCTGGCTGTGGATTTTCATTTAGATAAAGCTGCAAAAGTTTGCAAAATTTGGCTAATAATTCTAATTATTGGGCAGATAATGAATTAATGAATTGGAGCCATACTTCAAAACATAATCAGAAATTTTGCTGCTATTGTGCTACTACTCAGTTCCCATATATACAATGTGAAAGTTTGTTTCTCTCTAAAAATGGTGAGTTTTAACCCCGTAAAAAGGTTCCATGGAATGAAAAGTGTGCTAAAAGTCTTGAGAGTTGGGGGACTTGCTATTATGCCCATTGCTACTCTGGATTGTACAGGTGTTTGCAGGTGTACAGGTCTAAACACGGCACTTTCAGTTTTGAACATTTTGTGTATCTCTCCAGTCCTGCTTTTTTCACCTATACTCAGAAAAATTAGATTTTTGTTCAAACACCATTGTTTTTAGACCCAAATACAGCTGCATAATGCTAGAAATCTTCAAATATCCTAAGTTTTATTTTTCTAGTTTTGAATTTCTCGATCAAAGAGCTCTCCTTATGTTCCAAATGAACTCTGGACATGTTCTGAAATCCGTATCTTTTAAGGGCAATCTGTAACTTTTAATAATGTGTTTCAACCACTCACAGCCAATTTGTGTGAGAGGGAGTCTCTTGTGAATACTCTTCTATGAAGCAGCATTGGTAGTTGCAGTCTGCACACGAAAAGTCTGGGTGGTCTTCAGTTTTTATTGTTCTAGTCAGGGTTTGAGAGTGTGACAATAGTGTACTGCAAGCAAAGTTGTCTGCATTCTGCCTGAAGTAAAAGGCACTTAAAAGTATTAGTAGTCCAGTTTTCTGTCTCTCTTACTCTAATTCAACAAGAATTTTTCTCTAAAATTTACTTCTGTTTCAGAAAAGGATTCCTATAAGGTGCTGAAAAGGGTTCAGCAGTTTTAAAACTCCCCATCTTGTCTGAAAGTTCTGCCTCATTCTATCTTTCTGATAGCACTCTAAAGAGCCACATCTGATGTAATTCTAGTGTTGCTGAGTGGTGCTTAGGTACTGATGACGGCAAATAGAAAAATCATACAAAGGTGTCTTGCACTAGCAGAAAATGAGAGATGTAATCCTGATGCCAAGCATGGTAAGATCAGATTTGTCAGCCTTATGTTATTTGTTCCCTGCTGGTGGATCCAGTGACACCCTCCTGGTCAGGACTGGTGTGTGAAGAAGGCTGTTTTGCTGGTGTGTAGGATGCTTTGGCAATCAGAGCTGAGAGCACAATCTTTAGAGGTCAACTTTGGCCACAAGTTTATCTTTGTGTCCTGTTCTGCCCTGAGGTTAAGAGAGAGGAAGGGCAATTTTAACAAGACAGTCTCCATCAGCTGGAGTACTGGGTTGACTGTAGCTGAGCCGGGGCAGGCAGTATGCTCATCTTGCTTTACAGGTTGTTCTGGTTTGGGTGCAGCCGGCAACAGAAGCGTCACGCGGCTGCCCCTCCCCCCGCCAGGGTGCCGAGGAGAATGGAAAGAAACCAGCAGAAACTGGTGGGTCAGGATAAGGGCATTTTAACAGAACAGCAAACTCTAAGGGAACAGCAACAACAACGATACAGAAAAGGGGAATACACAAAACAAACCAGCAGAACAGAACCACTCTCTCAGACCGAACCACCGCTCTGCCCTCCCGAGTCGCGAGTGAGTTCCTGCCGCGCCGTCCCCCCACCGGAACCCAGCATGACAGCACATGGTATGGAATACCCTGCTCTGTTTGGCCAGGTTGGGGTTGGGTCAGCCCACCCGGCTGTGCCGCTTCCTGGATTCTGGTGAAAATTAACCCTGTCCTGGCCGAACCCAGGACATTATCCACCCCTTATTCCATACCATCTACGTCGTGCCCAGGTCCCCCATTGTCCAGTTGATCACCACCACTTCTCCTGTCTCCGGATATCATTCCCTTAGTCTATGGATCATCTCTCTAAAGTGTCCGTTGAGTTCATTTAATCCATGACTTCAGGCTCCATCTGTCGTAATGGTCTTCCGTGGCAGGAGAGGTGATGTGTGCTGATGGGCGGTCACTTGCTGTATCCGGAGCTCACGGCTGATGTATCTGGTGTGGCCTGTGACCACAGTCTGCAGGTTGGAGACGTCGATCTCGATGAAGTTGCTGGGTGCAAGTTGTTGAAAACCAGGTCCAGTCCCATCATCGCTGTGCTCTGCTAGGTTTTTCATCAAAAAGTCCATCCTTCTTTAATCTGGATGATTCTTACTACGATACTACTGGTACAACACATAAAAATTATAACAGTGATAACAGACAGTGACAGGGTTATTTAACAATTAACTTTATACAATTTATTTATTTATGGACTATTCTCACCCAAAATCAAATCCCCATGAGGTACATATCGGACTTCCCCATCCTTCTGCATTACCCACCAGGTACACCCAGGTCCTTGAGCAAAAGCAATCCCGCGGACGGGTTTGCCTTTGCCCGAGGCAGGACTAACCCAAACCGTCTTCCCTAACATGTTCCGCATGTGCACTACAGGGACTTTATCCCCTTTCACGGGGCGCTGAGGTTTTGACTGGGAAGGACCAGCCCGGTTGGTGGACCCTCTGGTGTTAACCAACCAGGTGGCCTTTGCTAAATGGGTATCCCAGTTTTTGAAAGTCCCATTCCCCATTGCTCTCAAAGTGGTTTTTAGCAGCCCATTGTACCGCTCCATCTTTCTAGAGGCTGGTGCATGGTAGGGGATGTGATACACCCACTGGATACCATGTTCTTTGGCCCAGGTGTCTATGAGGCTGTTGTGAAAGTGAGTCCCGTTGTCCGACTCAGTTCTTTCGGGAGTGCCATGTCGCCACAGGACTTGTTTTTCAAGGCCCAGGATGGTATTCCGGGCAGTGGCATGGGGCACAGGGTAGGTTTCCAGCCATCCGGTGGTGGCCTCCACCATTGTGAGCACATAGCGCTTGCCTTGGCGGGTTTGTGGCAGTGTGATGTAGTCAATCTGCCAAGCCTCCCCATATTTATATTTTAGCCATCATCCTCCATAGCACTGAGGCTTTACCCGCTTGGCTTGCTTGATTGCAGCGCATGTCTCACATTGATGGATAACCTGTGCGATGGTGTCCATGGTCAAGTCCACCCCTCGGTCACGAGCCCATCTGTATGTCGCGTCTCTTCCTTGGTGGCCCGAGGTGTCATGGGCCCACTGAGCTATGAAGAATTCACCCTTATGTTGCCAGTCCACATTCCCCTGAGCCACTTGAATCTTGGCAGCTTGGTCCACCTGGTGATTGTTTTCTTCTGTGGCCCTACTCTTAGGGATGTGGATGTCCACGTGATGGACTTTTACAACCAACTGCTCCAGACGGGCAGCAATATCTTGCCACAATGGGGCAGCCCAGATAGATTTGCCTCTGCGCTGCCAGTTTTTCTTCTTCCATTGCTGCAGCCACCCCCACAAGGCACTGGCCACCATCCAAGAATCGGTGTAAAGATAGAGCACTGGCCACTTCTCTCGACTGGCAATGTCTAAAGCCAGCTGGATGGCTTTCACCTCTGCAAACTGGCTTGACTCACCTTCTCCCTCGGCAGTTTCCACGACTTGTCGTGTAGGGCTCCACACGGCAGCCTTCCACCTCCGCTACTTCCCCACAATGCGACAGGACCCATCCGTGAACAGGGCATACCTGTTTCTTATCTTCTGGAAGCTGGTTATACAGTGGAACCTCTTCAGCACGTGTCACCTCCTCCTCTGGCCATGCTCCAAAATCTTTGCCTTCTGGCCAGTCCATGATGACCTCCAGAATTCCTGGGCGACTGGGGTTTCCCATTCGGGCGCGCTGGGTGATCAGCACGACCCACTTACTCCACGTAGCATAGGTGGCATGATGCATAGAGGGGACCCTCTCTTTGAACATCCAGCCCAGGACCGGCAATCATGGTGCTAGGAGGAGCTTCAGTGCCAACCACTTCTGAAGCAGCTCGAACGCCTTCATATGCTGCCAGAATCTCTTTTTCAGTGGGAGTATAGCGGGCCTCGGATCCTTTGCATCCCCGGCTCCAAAACCCCAGGGGTCCACCTCGAGTCTCCCCTGGTGCCTTCTGCCAGAGACTCCAGGTTGGGCCATTCTCCCTGGCTGCGGTGTAGAGCACGTTTTTAACATCTTGGCCTGACCGGACTGGACCAAGGGCTATGGCATGAACTGTCTCCCGTTTAATTTGTTCAAATGCCTGTCGTTGCTCAGGGCCCCATTCAAAATCATTTTTCTTCCAGGTCACGTGGTACAGAGGACTTACAATCTGGCTGTAATTTGGGATGTGCATCCTCCAAAAACCCACAACACCCAGGAAGGCCTGTGCTTCCTTTTTGCTGGTTGGTGGAGACATAGCTGCTATTTTGTTGATGACATCCATTGGGATTTGACGGCACCCATCCTGCCATTTTATTCCCAAAAACTGGATCTCTTGTGCAGGTCCCTTGACTTTACTTCGCTTAATGGCAAAACCGGCTTTCAGAAGGATCTGAACTATTTTCTCCCCTTTCTCAAAAACTTCCTCTGCTGTGTCACCCCATACAATGATGTCATCGATGTACTGCAGATGTTCTGGAGCTTCACCCTTTTCCAGTGAAGTCTGGATTAGTCCATGGCAAACGTTGGGACTGTGTTTCCACCCCTGGGGCAATCGATTCCAGGTGTACCGGACGCCCCTCCAGGTGAAAGCAAACTATGGCCTGCACTCTGCTGCCAAAGGGATGGAGAAGAATGCATTAGCGATGTCAATTGTAGCGTACCACTTGGCTGCCTTTGACTCCAGCTGATATTGAAGTTCTAGCATGTCTGGCACGGCAGCACTCAGCGGTGATGTGACTTCATTCAGGCCATGGTAGTCTATTGTCAGTCTCCACTCTCCAGTAGATTTTCTCACTGGCCATATGGGACTATTAAAGGGTGAGCGAGTTTTGGTGATCACTCCTTGACTCTCCAGCTGGCGGATCAGCTGATGAATGGGGAGAAGGGAGTCTCGGTTGGTACGATATTGTCGCCAGTGCACATGCCGGTGTGGTTGTGATTGGCACCTGTAGTTCTTCAACCCTCAGCAACCCCACAACAGAAGGATCCTCTGACAGACCAGGCAAAATGGACAGCTGTTTAATTTCTTCCGTCTCCAAAGCAGCTATGCCAAAAGCCCACCGATACCCCTTTGGGTCCTTGAAATACCCTCTCCTAAGATAGACTATACCAAGGATGCACGGAGCCTCAGGGCCTGTTACAATGGGGTGCTTCTGCCAGTCCTGCCCAGTGAGGCTCACTTCAGCCTCCAATACACTCAGCTCTTGGGACCCACCTGTCACTCCAGAAATGCAAATGGACTCTGACCCTTTGAAATCTGATGGCATTAAAGTACACTGTGCACCAGTGTCCACTAGAGCTTTATACTCTTGTGGATCCGATGTGCCAGGCCACCGAATCCAGATCTTCCAATAAACGCGTTTGTCCCTTTCCTCCACCTAGCTGGAAGCAGGGCCCCTCTAATTCTGGTCAGAGATTTTGCTGCTCACTTGCTGTAAAAATGACTTGGAGGTCCCTTCCAGAGGATCGGAATCAAGAACAAACTGTCTACCTGGTCTGGAGAGCTGGCTGCTGGAAACTGGAGCGGCATTTTTCCTAAGAGAATCCCCTTTTGTGATTGTTTTACCTCGCAACTCACGCACTCGTGCCTCTAGACTTGAGGTGGGTTTTCCATCCCACTTCCTCATGTCCTCTCCATGGTCACACAGGTAGAACCACAGGGTGCCCTGTGGTGTGTAGCCTCTGTATTCCCTCTCCTGAGCAGAGAAACACTTGTCCCTAATAGCTGAGATGCAGGCCCTCACAGGTGGGGAGTAGGACATATTCTCTTTGAATTGCTGGACCTTCTGGGACAATTTATTCACAGCTGAGACAAGGGAGGAAGAGAGACTTTCCTCATACTGCCAGAGTCTGACAGCCACCTCATCCACTGTTGGTGCCTCCTTACCTTTCCAGTTTACTACTGCCAGGGAGTTGGCATATGAGGAGGGTGCGTTCCACACAAACTTCCTCCACATAGATGCTGTGCACTGGAGTTCATCTGGGTCTGTAGGTACCTGCTCATCGTCTGGTTCATAGTAGACCAGCTCCCGCACAGCTAATTCCCTCAAGTACTGAATACCCCTTTCCATATTGGTCCACTTGCCAGGGTAGCATACGAAATCGTCACTGAAGGGGTACCTCTCCCTCACGCCTGACAGAAGTCTCCTCCAGAGGCTGAGGACTTGTTTCTTTTTCCCAATGGCCTTGTCAATGCCCCCATCCCTGGCCAGGAATCCCAGCTGCTTGGCTTCCTTGCCCTCTAACTCCAAGGTGCTGGCCCCGTTATCCCAGCACCACAGCAGCCAGGTGACAATGTGCTTGCCAGGGTGGTGGCTGAAATCTTTCCACAAGTCTAACAGTTCACTCAGGGACAGGGACTGGGTGATGGTCTCTGTCTCTATCTCCTGCAATGTCCCTGGCTCATTGTCATCCCTCCCGGAGCGATCTGCTCTCTTTGCGTCTTTCTTTAGTTTTACAGGGGCAACTACTACCGGCACAGGTTGGTCATTGGGCTCAGCCCCGATGCCTGTTGCTGGAGCTGGGGCTGCAGCAACTGCCGTGCCTGCTGGGGAAGCCGGGACAACGCCAGTGGCAGTGGCAGCCGTGGTGCCGGTCGGGGGGGCTATGACTGCCTGCTGGACTGGAGAGGCTGCAGGGCCGGCTGGCGGGGCAGCTCCAGCCGCAGTGCCTGCCGCTTCGTTTCCCCCCCTTTCCCCTTTAAGGCACTGAACAGTGTTGAACAGGGCTCGGTAGGCGTGGGCCAGACCCCAGCACGTTGCGGTGATTTGTGTCTCTCTGGAGTTCCCAGGGTGGCAGCACACTTTTTGCAGATATTTTATTAGTTTGTCCAGATCCTGCACTTGTTCAGGGGTGAGTTTAAAAAACATCGGGGGTGTCCACTGCCCTAGGTACTTGCCCATGCTGTTCCACACACCCAGCCACTCACAGCTCTCCGGTCCCAGGGCAGGTCGCTGCACGATGTTCTTAACTACTTGTTTAGCCCTAAACAAAACGTGCAACCCATTCAGGAAGCATAACAATAGAAACCCGCTGGCCTGAGCATCCCACGGGTACTCGAAATTCTCAAAAGCCATTAGGACCAGCCTGAAGGAGAGAGGGGAGGCGAAAGAGTGGGGGGAGGTATCCCCTCTGGTTTTCCCCACAGATTGGGTTTGATTATTAACAAATTCTGACACATAGGATCCGAGGTATGGAAATGACCGCAGTGCTGCATGCAAATACAAGCCTAATTTCATGCACAGTGATATTATCATGTCATAAATCGATATCATACAGTACAGTAAAATCATAATCCTGATCCTTTTTCCCGCGATGATAAACAACACGGCAAAGAACACATAAAGCAAGTACGGATTTAAATACCAGAGCCATCTGATCAAAGTCAGAAACATTTTTACCGGGGACTGTTTAACTAACACAGTAAAATGTGTATGATAAATTTTAACAAAATGTAAGAAAGCTGTTTTAACACACACTGCTCAGCCCTGCCGTTATCCCTGCCCCACGCTGGGCGCCAATTTAATGTTCTGGTTTGGGTGCAGCCGGCAACAAAAGCGCCACGCGGTTGCCCCTCCCCCCGCCAGGGTGCCGAGGAGAATGGAAAGAAACCAGCAGAAACTGGTGGGTCACGATAAAGGCATTTTAACAGAACAGCAAACTAAGGCAACAGCAACAACAACGATACAGAAAAGGGGAATACACAAAACAAACCAGCAGAACAGAACCCCTCTCTCGGACCGAACCACCGCTCCGCCCTCCCGAGTCGCGAGTGAGTTCCTGCCATGCCACCCCCCCCACCGGAACCCAGCATGACAGCACGTGGTATGGAATACCCTGCTCTGTTTGGCCAGGTTGGGGTTGGGTCAGCCCACCCGGCTGTGCCCCTTCCTGGATTCTGGTGAAAATTAACCCTGTCCTGGCGGAACCCAGGACACAGGTAAAGAAACTTTCTGTGTACTAAATGCTTAGATCCTTGTCTATGCTCAGAGCAGGACAAGAGCTGAAGCCCAATGTTCAGGAGATGTTCCCTCACATCTAAAAAAAATCCCAAAACCACCCAAAACCAAAAAATGAACACCCCCCCCCAAGCAAAAACAACATCAAAAAAACCCACAAGTAGCCCCAAAGAAAAAAAACCCAAACATGTGTGTCCCTGCCCCTAAACCACCACCACCACTACCAAAATAACCCTCCTGTAGATCTGAGCAGATGAGCAGTCTGCTTTGTTTTCTGTTTTTTTTTAAAAAAGGGGTGGTTGTGTGAGTGTGGAAAAAAATAGCTGAGGTATTTTATGTCATGCCAGTGTTCTTCAGGTTATGTGGAAACTTGAACTGAATGGTTTTGTATTCTGGCTAGCTTTGCTCTGTGTCGTTAGCACTCTAGCTTTTGCTAACACCAGCTTAAAACACACACCTTTCAAGTTGGAGTGTGAAATGATATGTGAGTGGCTGATTTCACAATACTATGTTTTCATTATTTCTGTATTTATTATCTCTTAGTGACACTTTCTGCTGCAACCCCTGCTTACTTCCGAGGATTCACATTGATTGCTCTTAAGGAAGGAAAAGAAGGTGACAAAGAAGATGACCATGCAGGAAGTTTTCAGGTGAGAGGACTTTCCCTCTAGGTGTCTTCCCTACTGTATGCTTGGCTCAACCGGAGATGTTATTTGCACAGCATGAAGCAGACTATGCTTATGTAAACATAAATATTTGTGGATGAAGACATGAGAACAACATAGCATATTTTATATTCTATGAAACCTCTTCAAGAGGTCAAGGCTTTTGTACTGTTTCTTCAGCTTGCCTTCCCTCATTATTACAGTTGAACTTGACAACAGTTATTTGAACTAGAGTCTAGAACACCTGAATTTGTTATCCAAAGTGAATATGAAAATTGGTTTATTCATATTTTGTTTGTATTTCTTTGCCTAGATATTTTTGTCCATTCAGATGTAGATTATGCCTCCGTAAAGTGTTTGCCACAGCTGTAATGACTGTTTTATCAGTCATAAATTAGACTCCACTGTTTTATTGCTGCTCAGTAGTATTTTACTTAACGAACACATTCAGTGGGATGAAATGTTGTTTATCGTTATTAAAATGATCAGAATCCAGAGTGATGATTCACAAAATTTCAAGATCATATTGTGTGAAAGGAATTCTGAAAATTGAAAATATGCGTATTATTTGTGAAAGTAGGTAGAAATTGTGTAGGTTTGTTGTATGTTGGTTCTCAGATGAGGTATTGCTTGCTATTTGACTTTCCAAACTTAGAAATATTTTTGAATGTTATTGGTTATATGGGTAATAATATTGATAATAATTTTAACAATGATTTATAGATAGAAGATTTCACTTGCCTCAGAGAAGCACTTCTATGTTTTCAAGGGAAATCTCAAAAGTTCTGATTTTGGTGATCTTCAAGGAGACAGAAATCAGCTTAATCCTAGCATCTCTTCCTGAAGCATCTTCTGGCTTTTGCATATGGCAAATATGATGCACAAACTCAATATGTATTTTCCCTGTTTTCCTATTGAGTTTGCCTAGAGGCCTCTTTCTGGTTTTCACACGTTTTGTAAGAAAATCTAAAATAAGTGAGAACTTATTTGACATTGGAAGAACTCCAGCTTCCTTAAAATGAAACAATTTCCTAATATTATTTGGGAGAAATTGGTTTAGCAAGGACAGGACTTAAAAAAAAAAAAAAAGCCAGAATTAAGCTGGGACATTAAGATGTCCCTGGTCATTGCAGCGGCTTGGACTAGATGACTTTTAAAGGTCCCTTCCAATACGAACTATTCTATGATTAAAGCATCAGCTAATGTTAAGAAGTAGCAATAGTGGTGCTTCATCTGTTTTGAAAGAAACTTGTCACCATTCATTTCTGTATTTCAGTTGTTAATGTCTCTATAGCTGTGGCTAATGCTAAAGACATGGCCTGAGTTTTGCCTTTACAGTGAGGCATACGTCTAACTCGTAATGTAGCAAGAAACTCGCTAAGCTTTGCTGACGTACAGAGGAGTTTTGAAGTCAGCAGAGTAGGATGCAAATGGAAATTCTATATAGATCAAAAAAAGCCAAATGGATCTCAGCAGAAGGAAGATTGTTTAATTAGCTTTATTGTATGGATTGCAATCTGAAATCAGTATTCTAATTAGCAGATAAGAGTTTCCAATTTTATGCATAACTAAATTTGTATTTGTGCGGCACAAGCAGTACTCATTGTGCTCACCCCGCATTAGCACAATTAACTGAAGTTTATTCAGATAGTGCCTGCCAGTTCTGCCTGTGTTGATGCAGATTTAAGATTCTTATTTAAGTATCCAATGAATGCTTACAGTGATAAATACCGATTTCGGTTGTGTCATGGTTAGGTGCTAGTAACTAGAGGAGAAAAAAAGAAATTTGGTTGAAAGATTTGCACTGTATTTTTATTATAATGTGAAGATCCTAATGGTGTCTAAACAGCTGTGCAGAGTAAGAAAAAAACCTGTGTTTACAATAACTTGTGTGCCACTCGCAGTTATGCATTTCTGGTGCTCAGATGGAGAATATGTTATTTAATGAATTACCTAGTGGAACAGAACTCAGTGAAAATTGCTTAATAGTGGCAAGAGACTAAATGCTACTTCTGGACTGCTGATGTAGGCTTCTGCCTCCGTGATGAGACATATTTACTGTTCAAATAATAGTCAAAACAAAGCACATGAACGCATTGCATGAAGCAAATAGCTTCATTCATATTAGCAAGACTTTGCAGTATAACCAGGACAGAAAGAAATGAAAGCTGACCAAGTAAGACATATGCTTTCCCTCCACACCTCAGAGACTGTAAACCACCATATTTTCAAGCTTGTGTGCGCCACTTGCAGATCATGAAGTATGTGTTGCAGTGTCTTTCATGGGGAAAACCTGAATCCACGGTCCGTACTCGGGTCAAGATCCTGTTGGGGCTGTGGCTTCTGTTTTGCACAGCTATCGAGTGTTAAACTGATCAACAGGTGTAATGCCTGAGTACTACAGAGGGGCATGTGCTAGAGCAGCAAGGTGTTAAATAGGGACTTACATCTCGGTGACTGATATGGACATGGTACACTCAGGCTGGAAAAACATTGCTTTCAGTGGTCACAGTCATGCTGCAGCAGGCTGAGTGCTGCAGCCCTTTGCAAAGGATGAACACGCAGTAAGAGGCTGCCATGAGTTCTCCCTGCAGCTGGTTTGCCCTGCCTTTTACAACCTCCTCATGGCTCATTTACTCTTGTCTGACTGCAAGTCAGCAGGTACAGTCAATCTTCATTAATCATTAAGTTGCAGGGTCTTGAGCCTATAAATAGCACAGCTGTTAAAATTCTTGGTCGGACAGGTACTTTTTTACTGTACTTTTTTGGTTACCTTTATACTTGCTGGGGAGTAGAGACCTTTAGAGAAGTGTAGTTTGGACTCCACCCTTCTAAATCTGTTTTTCTCCGAGAAAACAGAGACTTTTAAATCTGGTTTTACTGTTGTTTGTTTGTTTAATACTGCCAAACTTCTTTTTCTTTCTCCTTGTAGCACACCCAGGGCATAATTTGGCTTTAAAATAAACAAATCACATTGTCTCCCACAAACACAAAAACATATGTTAAATAGCTACATTAAATATGGTCAGGGATTACAGATGCCAAATTCAGTCCCAGAAGTTTGGGGGTATAATAATACAGCTCTTACTTATGCCAGTGGTAATTGTACAACTCAGGGGCACAGTGCAGCACTCTGAAAGCTTTGGATGTTGTGTCCCATTGGCCTCTTTACACAAGCCATTCTCAAATGCTGTCATGCAGACTGCTGATCTTTCTGTTTTGTAATGTTCAGCAACAGTCTGCAAATTGTTTGAAGGCAAATTATACTCGAGGGCAACAATCAAACGCTGATTGACTATAGAATGATATCTATACAGGCCATTTTAATTAACACATGTATGCAATGCAATAGATTTAGTCTGGTAAATAATGTGGAATAACAGGAATTCAGTGCTGAACCTCATCTCATCTATCTTGCTCATTCTCTGAGGAATAATAATACTCTAATAAAATTCTTGGTGGATTATATCTGAATCTGTTCCGAAGAAGTGATCAACAACAACAAATTTATCTTTCCAAGTGGCTAGTTCAAACACTTCACTATATTGTATTTTACAGAAAATGTAAGGAAAACTTTATAGCGCTTTTACTTACGTTTAAATTGAGTCTTCACTAGTAGTGGTTAAATTGCTTTCGTATCAGATTATCTTCCTAAATTAAGAATTTTCTTGATCTCTTATGAGCCAGGTATTCTGAAGTTTCCTGTATTCTTTCTCTAACTCCACACACTCTCTACCTGTTTCTTATTAAAATTTTCATGATTTCATTGTAGGGAAACTTTTTTCAATTTTGCCATTTCTGCAATCAAGTTAAGACTTCAGTCTTATTTGTATTCCCCAGAATTGTACGTAATAGTTGATCTGGACCCTCAGCATAAAATTGTATAGAATTTAGATACAATAATCCTTTGGAGGATCATAATTGCTTCACTTGTCTTCATGCAGAATCCTCTAAGTGTATGCAACTTGCTTTCATTGCAAGAGCAGCTTGGTATTGTACAGGAGGTCCATGATAAAGTCCTAAATACTTTCCTGCATGTACTGCTGCCTACATCGTGTTTCCTCATTTTCTGCCTGTGCATTTCATTCTTTCTAAGTGTAGAGCTTTGCATTTGTCTTCTGAATTTCATCTTGACTGCATCTTCAATTTATCAAGAAAGTTCTGTACTACAGTCCTATCTTTCAAAGTGCTCACCATTCCTCCAAAAATTGGAACTATTTGTGGACTTCATAAATACACGCTTGACAATCAGTTAACATAAAATACTGTGTGCAAATATAACCTACTTTCTTCATATACAGTGATAAATTGAGTCGTAGAGACTCCAAATTAGACACTGTTCTGATTGTTGTGGCATAATTTGTTGTTGGAGTCTTTTGTTATGTCCGTTATTTTTGTGATAGTGTGGTGTTAAATGCATTCATGATAGTAGTGTTCTTGGAGGCGTCCTTTTGACTTTCTTTGATGTAGAGTGAATCAAGAAATTCTTAGTTTAGGTTACTGAATTTAATGACCCACTACTACATAATCAATGTAAGAACATAAGCAGGCATGGTAATTTTAGGAACTCTGGAGTAGTGGTGAGATAAGCAAGGCAAGAGGTCCTTTATTCTAAGTCATCCTTCTCTAGGCTTACCCTGAAACAATAGCCCCAGACATTGCCTTTGTTTTTGAAGACATGCTGACTGGTAACCATTTCTTTTGATGTGTAGCTGACTGATGGGCTTACTAAAGCTTTTAGATTAAAAGGTATTTTTACAGGCTCTTAAAAAAGCAGTTCCTCAGTTGCTGTGTTCCGGCATTTTATAGGAATCTTATATCTTTTTAAGCAGTTGATATAGTGCATTTTGAAAGAAGCAGCCTTAAAAGGCTTTTAGCCATGTCTCATGATTTATTAGTTCTTATATTTATAAGCAAAGTTGGTTTATATTTAAAAAAAAAATGACTGCAATTATTTCTTAAGCTTGCTATATTAAAAATTAAGCTATGTTGATGTAATCTTGATGTTGCACTTAATTTGTATGTTTTGGGGTTTTTTTTATCCTTGTATCCCAATATAAGCACATCAGGCTACTCAGTAAATGGCTTATTCTGAGATGTAGTTTTGTTTAACAAGTGTTCAGAACTTCCAAGAATTTTGCTCATGTCTGCATTCTGTACATTACCTTTCCCAGCATCTTATTGCTGAAACTGAGTCTTACTGCTTATAAGCTTATGGAAGTAATATATTTTTACTCTGTTTTGATGCAAAATGTTCAATCACCAGTGGTCTGCAAATCAGAGGGGGATGAATTTCCAGTTCATAGTGAAACTACATAGTTTAGGTTTCTTAGTAAAGTTTCCTCACATTAGTGAATGAAAACAATGTTCCTATCTAATTAAAATTTCAAATTTTAAAAATTCTTCAGGATTTTCATGGAGGGGGTCTGAGCTGTTACAAGGAGGAAGCATAATCCTCAAGTAATATATGATGTGAGGGGGCAAAAAAGAAGAATGGACACTAATTATTTACTTGTGTCTTTAAACCTAGTAATTAGGTGGCCATGAAATATACATCTACTTTAGATTTATTGAACAGAAAAGAATACAAAGCTGTGTATGTTCGTTTGAGACAGATGCTGTACCTTCAAAAGAGAGGGATAAAACAGTTGTATCCAAACCCCTAAATGAAAATTCTCTTTTTGAAGTATTGATTAGCATTCTACTATCAGCAGGAGATAAATCAATGTGAAACAGCTGTACACAGTCATTAAATTCATGATCCAAAGCTATAATTACAGGAATAAGTTAAATATGAAAGAATCAGAATATGCCAGGTATGTGATTTGGAGACTGAGAAGTAGAAATGAATTCTGAGCCTGTAAAATTTAAGTCTCTTGGTCTTTTGCATTTGCAAGAGTATTTCTGAATTTTCTTTCTGTAAGAATTATTGCCTATATTATTCTAGACAGAAAAAAAATATAGTAAAACAAGGTCTAGTTCACCTTTGCTGTAGGGTGGAATTGATTATCCTTGTTAAAACTTTTACACATTTTTCTAAAACTCTCCGACTTCCATATCGTGATAGTCAGGGATTAAATATGAGCTTAAAAAAAAAAAAAAATAAAGGGTCCTGCCACAGCCAGTCCTAGCATTGATTGGAACAAGTGAACACTTTGAATGAGATTAAATACAAAAATCTCCGGTAAAATGGAGAAACCTTAAGCTGAACCACTTATTGGCAAGGTTTTGGTTAAAAATTGTCTCTGGAGATAATTATCTTGCTTTAGACAGTAAAAAATAATCATTTAAAATAACAGTGATAAGCACCAGAAACTTGCAGAAGAGAAACTTCTCTATGATAGTGATTATTTGCTGTTGATGAGGCTGTAGAAAAAGTAAACTAGATTCTAACCATGTAGGGTTTTTTTTTCCATCATTCCTGTACATTTATTTTGTTCATTCTGGTTTGGGCTTGTGTTATGAATGAGGCAAATTTTTTTTATATTGTAACATTTTCCAGTTTTTGCATATATTGAATGTTAGCTTGTTATGCCTTGGGAACTCCCTCAACTCATTGTATACATAGTTGCCATGTCTTTCAGAATTAATTACTGAAACCACAAAATTGTTATGTATTTGATTATAGTGGATCTTTGAAATACTAGGTAGAACACATTTGCAAAGAGGAAATAAATATTAAGTTGTACTTGCTTGCAATGTAACTTAGTTCACTAGTGAGCAAAAATGGGTTTTGATTTCTTAGCCTAGGCTCTTCTTTTGACAGCTTGCTTATTTCTACTCTGAGTTTTCATGTATCTTCCTGGTTTATGTAATAGGGAAAGAGCTGATATCCCTTTGGGATTTAAGTGGCCCAGACTCTTCCACCATGGATGCTGGGAGGATGAGAGTCAACAGGTACAAGCTGAAACAAGGCAGGGTAAGAGCAGATGTAAGGAAGAACTTTTTCTCTGCAAGGACAGTCAGGCAGCAGCAGAGATTGCCCAGAGAAGACGGTGCAGTCCTCCACTGTTGGAGGTTTTGAAGACTTGCCTGCGTACAAGTATTTGTATTTCTAGTAATGTATTTTGATAATTGGAATTATGAACAGATGCCAACACATACAGTAGTAGCCAGTCTCTAGTGCATACATGGTCCAGTACAGCTACACTGTCTGTGGTCTGAGATGTGTACTAACATTGTCTTATATGGACATTAATATCAAACTGATCAAGTTCATAACTTTATCATAAACTGATCAAGTTCATAAACTTGCCTATATGTACCTTTGTGCTAAATATTCCTACCCTGAGCACTCAAACCAGAGACCTCCTTCCCAGCCCCCTTTGATAGGGCATATGCATGCTGATGGAAGATTGATTGTGTAACCCTGACTTCCTCTCAGGCAGCTCAATTTTAAATATGCTGGAGTACCTTTTGTAAGGGTTTTCTTGCTGTGTCAATACCATCGCTTTGAAAATTTTATATTCTTTTTTGTTTTATTTATTTGGCTGTAGTTTCTCTTTCCAGCTACTGAAGGTGAAGGGCTCTGGAGCAGAGGCTCGTGCCGAGGGACCCTTTCTCCGCTGGCAAAACTGCAGCAGTGAGGCGGCAAAAAGCGCAGAGAGAGAGAGAGAGAGAGAGGAGACCCCAGCCCCGCCCCCCCCCCCCCCCCCCCCCCCAGCAGGAGAGTGAGAGGTGCCAGCGAGCAGCAGCTCTGACTCAGCGGGGGCGGAGTCGAGTGTGACAGCGGCCAAACCCCCTCACGGATAAGAGCAGCCCCCAGGGAGCGCGGGCGAACAGAGGCGGCAAACAGAGGCGGCAGAGGCGGCAAACAGAGGCGGCAGAGGCGGCAAACAGAGGCGGCAAACAGAGGCGGCGCAGCAGTTTGCGCGGCAGTTCGCGCAGGCAGGGCAAGCAGGGAAAGCGAGTGGGCAGGGTGCAGACGCCGCCCCTGGCAACTAAAATAGTGGGCATCGCCTATCCAGGAGATATTCCAGCCATGGTTACCACCTGTGGTAAAGCTCTTGCTAGAAGGAGTGTGGGGACCCAGACGGAGGCCCCACGCAAGAACGCAGGTGTCCAGGTCTCTGGCTGCAGGGAGTGCCTGAGCCTGGCGCTCGTACCGGAAGACAGCAGAGACAATGGCTGTCTTCGGTGCGAGCAGGTGAATGATCTGCTCAGCCTCGTGGCAGAGCTGAAAGAGGAAGTAGGGAGGTTGAGGAGCATCCGGGAGTGTGAGAGAGATCGACTGGTGGAGCCGCACCCTGCCCTCCCTGAGGCAGAGGCAGCAGGAGGCAGCTCCACGAAAAGCAGAGAACCCCCTACCCTCTTGCCACCGAGCAGAAAGAGGGGACTTAAGAGAAGGTGGGGAATGGAAACGGGTCCCTGCTTGGGGGGGCAAGCGAATCTCGCCCCGGCCTCCCTCATCTGCCCAGCTGCCCTTAAGCAACAGATACTGGGCTCTGGAATGTGAGGGACTGGCCACAGAGGAAGTGGGTGAAGGTGAAGCTCCATCCAGGGAGTTGCCTAGGACGAGTCAGTCAGCCCCACGTATTATGACTGCCTCAGCTCAGAAAAAAAGAAGGGTAATTGTCACAGGCGATTCCCTTCTGAGGGGAACAGAGGGCCCGATCTGCCGACCGGACCCATCCCACAGGGAAGTCTGTTGCCTCCCTGGGGCCCGGGTTAGGGATGTTGCGAAGAAACTCCCTGGTCTGGTGCGGCCTTCTGATTATTACCCCCTCTTGGTAGTGCAGGTTGGCGGGGACGAGATCTCAGAGAGAAGTCCCAAGGCCATCAAAAGGGACTTCAGGGCACTGGGGCGACTGGTTGAGGGATCAGGGGCGCAGGTGTTGTTTTCCTCCATCCCATCAGTGGCAGGGAACAGCACTGAAAGGGGCAGGAAAACGCGCCTGGTTAATAGGTGGCTCAGGGACTGGTGCCATCGGTCAAATTTTGGCTTCTTTGACCATGGGGAGGTGTACACAGCACCGGGCCTGCTGGCAACAGGTGCATCGCAGCTGTCTCAAACGGGAAAAAGGATTCTTGGCCACGAGCTGGAAGGGCTCATTGAGAGGGCTTTAAACTAGGTTTGAAGGGGGAAGGGGACATCGCCCAGCTCACTAGGGATGAACCCAGGCTTGGCGTGCCAGGGTCAGGGGTGAGATTGACAGCCCAGCTCAAGTGTGTCTATACCAACGCACGTAGCATGGGCAATAAACAGGAGGAGCTGGAAGCCATTATACAGCAGGACAGCTACAACGTGGTCGCCATAACAGAAATGTGGTGGGACAACTCGCATGACTGGCATGCTGTCATGGATGGCTACAGACTCTTTAGGAGAGACAGGCCAACAAGGAGAGGTGGGGGAGTTGCTCTATATGTGAAGGAGCAACTGGAATGCATTGAGCTTGGCCTGGGGGCAAATGAGGAATGAGCTGAGAGCTTGTGGGTTAGAATTAAGGGACAGGCTCACATGGGTGACATTACAGTGGGTGTGTACTACAGGCCACCTGACCAGGAGGAGGAAATTGATGAGGTCTTCTACAGGCAGCTGCAAGCAGCCTCACAATCACAGGCCCTGGTTCTGGTGGGGGACTTCAACCACCCTGACATCAGCTGGGAAGACCATACAGCTAGGCAGGTGCAATCCAGGAGGTTCCTACAGAGTATTGATGATAACTTTCTGATGCAGGTGGTGGAGGAACCAACAAGGAAAGGCACTCTGCTGGACCTTGTATTAACAAACAAGGAGGGACTGGTGGAGGATGCGAAGGTTAGAGGTAGACTCCGCTGCAGTGACCATGAAATGTTGGAGTTCAGGATCCTGAGTGGAGGAAGCAGGGCGATAAGCAGGATCAAAACCTTGGGCCTCAGGAGGGCTAACTTTGGCCTCTTCAGGGAGCTACTTGGAGGAATCCCATGGGACAGGGCTCTCGAAGGCAGGGGGGTCCAAGAGTGCTGGTCGCTGTTTAAACGTCACTTCCTCCATGCTCAGGAGCGGTGCATCCCCCTGAGCAAGAAATCGAGCAAAGGAGGCAGGAGACCTGCATGGATGAGCAAGGAGCTTCTAGCGGAGATCAGGTGGAAGAGAAAGGTCCATGGAATGTGGAAAGAGGGGCAGGCCACTTGGGAAGAGTACAGGAATGTGGTCAGAGCATGCAGGGATGCAACGAGGAAGGCCAAAGCCCACCTGGAACTGAATCTGGCAAGGGATGTCAAAAACAACAAGAAGGACTTCTTCAACTACATCAGCAGCAAAAGGAAAGCTAGGGACAATGTGGGGCTGCTGCTGAATCAGGCGGATGTCCTGGTGACGGAGGATGCAGAGAAGGCAGAGCCTTCTTTGCTTCAGTCTTCAGTGCCAAGGCAGACCCTCAGGAATCCCAGGCCCTGGAGGTAAGAGAGGAGGCCCACAGAGAGGACGACTTACCCTTGGTTGAGGAGGACTGTGTGAGGGATCGCTTAAGCGATCTGGATGTCCACAAATCCATGGGCCCAGATGGAATACACCCACGAGTGCAGAGGGAGCTGGCGGATGTCATTGCTGAGCCACTCTCCATCATCTTTGAGAGGTCCTGGAGGATAGGAGAGGTGCCCGAGGACTGGAGAAAGGCCAATGTCACTCCAATCTTCAAAAAGGGCAAAGAAGGAGCTTCAAGGAAACTACAGGCCGGTCAGCCTCACCTCCATCCCAGGAAAGGTGATGGAACAGCTTATCCTGGAGGTCATCAACAAACATGTAGATGAAAAGAAGGTTATCAGGAGCAGTCAGCGTGGATTCACCAAGGGGAAATCATGCCTGACCAATCTGATAGCTTTCTACGATGACATGACTGGCTGGGTAGATGAGGGGAGAGCCATGGATGTTGTCTACCTAGACTTCAGCAAGGCTTTCGACACGGTCTCCCATAACATCCTCCTAGGGAAGCTCAGGAAGTGTGGGCTGGATGAGTGGTCGGTGAAGTGGATTGAGAACTGGCTGAATGGCAGAACTCAGAGGGTTGTCATCAGCGGCGCTGAGTCTATTTGGAGGCTGGTAACTAGTGATGTCCCCCAGGGATCTGTACTGGGCCCAGTCTTGTTTAACTTCTTCATCAACTACCTGGACGAAGAGTTAAAATGTATCCTCAGCAAGTTTGCTGAGGACACCAAACTGGGAGGTGTGGTAGATACACCGGAAGGCTATGCTGCCATTCAGCGTGACCTGGACAGGCTGGAGAGTTGGACAGAGAGGAACCTGGTGAGGTTCAACACGGGCAAGTGCAGGGTCCTGCACCTGGTGAGGAACAACCCCATGCATCAGTACAGGCTTGGGGTAGACCTGCTGGTATGCAGCTCTCTGGACAGGGACCTGGGTGTCCTAGTGGACGACAGGTTCACAATGAGCCAGCAGTGTGCCCTGGCTGCCAAGAAGGCCAGTGGGATCCTGGGGTGCATTAAGAGGAGTGTGGCCAGCAGGTCGAGGGAGGTTCTCCTTCCTCTCTACACTGCCGCAGGGAGGCCTCATCTGGAGTACTCTGTCCAGTTCTGGGCAGTTCAAGAAAGATGAGGAGCTACTGGAAAGAGTCCAGTGGAGGGCTACAAGGATGGTGAGGGGACTGGAACATCTCCTACGAGGAGAGGCTGAGGGAGCTGGGCTTGTTCAGCCTGAAGAAGAGAAGGCTGAGAGGGGACCTAATACATACTTACAAATATCTGAAGTGTGGGTGTCAGGAGGATGGGGCCAAGCTCTTTTCAGTGGTGCCCAGTGACAGGACAAGGGGCAATGGGCACAAACTGAAGCACAGGAAGTTCTGTCTGAACATGAGGAAGTATTTCTTCCCTCTGAGGGTGACAGAGCACTGGAACAGGCTGCCCAGGGAGGTTGTGGAGTCACCTTCTCTGGAGATATTCAAGACCCACCTGGACAAGGTCCTCTACAGCCTGTTGTAGGTGACCCTTCTTCGGCGGGAGGGTTGGACTAGATGACCCACAGAGGTCCCTTCCAACGCGTACCATTCTGTGATTCTGTGACTGATTGTGTAACCCTGACTTCCTCTCAGGCAGCTCAATTTTAAATATGCTGGAGCACCTTTTGTAAGGGTTTTCTTGCTATGTCAATACTATCACTTTAAAAAACTTTATATTCTTTTTTGTTTTAGTGATTTGGCTTTAGTTTCTCTTCTACTTTTTTTTCTTTCTTTCTTTGCCTTTTTCCTGTCTCTCTGCTTGGCTGTGGAAAAGTCCATCTAGCTTACGGCCATGCAGTTTTTAGTCCTCTTTGTTTAATCTAATCTTATTTATTCTCTTTATAGCTATTTTTTTCTTCTTTTTTTTTTTTTTTTTTTTTTTTTTTTTGCCTGCTGGGGAAATGCTCTTTCCTGAGAAAGACCTGAGATGGTAATTGTGTCACAGTAAGAACTTATGTTTTTTGGAAAGGGTTATGCCTAATCAAGTATTTTATTTGTTGATGTTTCAAGTTCTGCTTTTAAAGAAAAAACAAACAAACAAACAAACAACAAACCCAACTCCCCCAAAAAACCCCCAAAACCCCCTTAAAAACCCCCAAACCCCCAAACCAGGAAGCAAGCCTCTTGAGAATATGTTAGATAAAATTTCAGACTCCTTTTCAGATCCATAAGTTGGGTTATCTCAAGTCTAACTTCTGCCCTGCCTTGCAGTCTGTTGATGCATGCAGCTTACCTCTGCAGTGCCAGACTACATCATGGTAAGATATCAGTTGTCAAATTAAATCTCTTGTTAAAAATGAAGCTCTACTTGTTTATTATGTTTCTTGGATTAGCACTAAACTGCAAGACTTTCTGTTTCTAAGAGCGCCTGAAGAGGCCTATTAGAGAATTGTTTCCTAGCATTTGGCACTGATACTTAACAAATCAGCTCCACTTTGTGGGAAGAAGTGAAGAGAGGAAATGACACTGGAAGCACTGTCCCTTTCTGCTTTGGAGACTCCAGTCTGCTCTTCAGACACATCAGCATTGGGAGTCCCCTTCTGAGCCAAAGTCCAGTTCTGGGACTGCAAATCCCACTAACTCTCCCTTGTCAATTGGTAGAAGCTGTATGTTCTTCCTCTGGTTTAAGAGGACTTATCTATCTTGGTGACTCTGAAGAAAAGTATTTCAAATACCCCTTTTCTCCAGCTCAGGTAATCTACTGATCTAATTGTTATTTCAGTGCCAATATTTCTTCAGATGGCAACTCACCTGGGACAGAAATTTTAGTAAAGACATTTGGCAACAACCAGATGATGTACAATTACCCTAGGGTAACTGTCATGGGTTATAACTCTAGATATATGTAGCCTCTGGGTTCATTGAAATGTCTGTTCAGCATTTCTTTTGTCATTCATAACGTTGCCATCAGGCTGTCCTTCCTAGATTTCCCTTTTGGTCTCCTCAGTATTTACTAGCTTCATCTAAGGCACTCATCAACGACTCTAGATTGTTTGTGGCTCTGCTGAGAAAGATCAGCACTCTTATTTCATAAGCTCTTATTATCCTTATTTAATGCTCTAAGAATTATCTCTGATGTAGTTATTTGCTATTCTGCAGCATGAGAAAACCTTCAGCGTGTCAGTTCGGATCAACAGCCCCTTAGAGCAAGTGTGTGTTCTCTGCACTTCTACTTTCCATCAGGTTACAAAGCTTTTATCGGGTATTCCCTACTGACCTGGACTTCTTCAGTTGTCACTGCCTGTAATCTGAACTATGATAGCTACAGATTTGGACAATCGTGCTATCATGACACAGGGCTTTTAAAAGGAAGGGTTATTCTGGGGGAATGTGCTTATTCTGACACTTCTCTCCAAATGAGCACTGCCAGCTACCAGGCTACAAAGACTAGACTATAGAAGTAACAGAATTATGTCTATACTTGCAAGTCTTTTCTCGTAGTGTGCTTTCTTTTCCCTTCAAGTGATTTGGGGTGGGGAAGGGAGGGGGAAGGTGTGGGTGAAGGTAATGTTAAAAGCTGAGGCTTAACTTGACAGTTTCTTCAGACTGTATGGACTTCTCTACTACTTTAAGAAAATCCTGCTGTAGTCCTCTTTTGAGGAAGGTACATGTGTCTTCAGAGAGGTTCTGGTGACTTAGAGATGGAATGGCTCTTTTAAGTTTTGGAATTTACCTGCTCAACTTGTTCATGAATGGATGTTGTAGGGAATATCCCTTCCTCTAGGCTTCAGAATTAAGTGGGGCAATCTGTTCTCATCACAACTCATTGCTGAAATGATTGCTACCAGACTAAATGTACTGCTTGCTATGCCAGTTGCCTTGAGAACTACTTTCTGAATTCAGAAGGCAATTTTCCATTGCCAAAGTGACAATGTGTTTAACTTTCATTATTCTAGACTGCATATGTACCCTACTCAGACTTAGATGCAGTCCGCTCTGACAGACCTACTCCTTTACAATTGCTCCTTTTCTAATGATGGTAGGGACCTCTCAGTATTTGCAAAGGGATACTGTTTCAACTTCCACTGCTGTCCTGAACAGTTGTAATTGATTATTCTCTTTGCTGTGATAGCTCTTTCTCATGACCTAACAACCCAGGATCATTAGTCATCTGATTGCAGTGTATTTACTCTACATCAGAATGATGCAAGATCTGTCCAGGGAAATGACCATATCTTTTGATACTGGTGCATTCAACATATTTGCCTTTCAGTGTTTTACACTAATATACCGTCATAGATGTTTTTAGTCACTTCGCTTCACGTAGTCACAAATGGAAATCTGTATTGATGTCCTCAGAATGATACGCAAGGACTCATACAACTGAAAAATACACCTTCTTATCCTAAACACATCAGATGTTTTGCTTCAGTGCTAGTCTTTACTCAAGAGACTTTGCATAAATGTTTGTGATTAGAATGCTTGATTTTCTTTGTTTCATTTTCTCTGAGAACTGTACATTAAGGCCAGGATGTAGCTTTAAGAAGTCTTCTTTCCCTGACCTGAGTGAGACTATTTGGAGTCCTAGACCAAAAAGCCATATAACATTGCTTTTCCTCTCACACCTACTCTTGCAGAGCTCCAGGAACTTGCATCATCCAGCATGATGCTGGATTGCTTCAATGTAAAGTGACCTTGTTCATCCCTGGCTTGTGAAGTCTGGGATTATAGTGGTATCACTGACTGAAAGTACTTATACAGAAGGATCACTTCAGACGTACAGACCAAGTTCAGTCATCAGAATTTCTCCTGGTCTGTCACCCCACATCCTGATTCTCTCCAATTGCTTGCCATCCACCTCAGCCTCTGCTTAATGATGACCTGAACACTATCTCCTTCCGTTAACGTAAAGTCCTGCTAGAAAGGTTCTCGGTGCTCATCTGCTATGTAACCGTAATTTTTCAAAGGCCTCCTGAGGCACCACCCCAGTGAGCTGTCTCACCATTGAGACTCTTATTCAGTCCTGTCTGTTCTCCTATGACCTTTCTGTTACCCACCTGCACTGATCCCAGCCCTACCCCCTGCATCTCAGCCTGCATGGATTTCCTGAATGTGGTCATTGCTGCGGTAAGAGTGATGCTTCTATGGATGATTTCTCATCTGCTAAATTGTTCTCTGACAGAATTGCTCCAGTACCTTTCCAGGAATGTCATCTTAATCAGTCAAAGCCAGGAGATCTGGCTTTTGCTTTAAGCAGGAGACAAGATTATTTCTGCTTTTCCCCTTCCATGACTTGCTCCTTTAGTTCTGAGACCTTCCTTAAGGACAGCTCTTGCCGTCCACATTGGCTAAACCAGGTCCTCTCATTTTTTTATGTCTCTAGCAAGGAGACGCCAGGGAAAAGCCATAAGGAGATACGGTCTTACAACTGAGATGACTTCAGAATCAGGTTATTTCTCAAGCCATGGCATGGATGCTTCCAGCTTAGATAGCATCAGGACAGCTACTTATAGGACTGACTTACTAATCAAACACTACAAAATCAAGGATATACCATCATCATCCTGGAATGATAGAATCGTAGAATGGTTTGGGTTGGAAGGGACCTTAAAGATCATCTAGTTCCAACCCCCTGCCATGGTCAGCGACATCTTCCACCAGACTAGGTTACTCAAAGCCCAATCCAACCTGGCCTTGAACACTGCCAGGGAGGGGGCAGCCACAGCTTCTCTGGGCAACCTGTTCCAGTGCCTCACTACCCTCAGAGTAAAGAATTTCTTCTTTATATCTAATCTAAACCTACCCTCTTCCGGTTTAACGCCATTACCCCTTGTCCTATCACTACATGCCCTTGTAAAAAGTTCCTCTCCAGCTTTCTTGTAGGCCCCCTTCATGTACTGGAAGGCTGCTCTAAGGCTGCAGTCTGGGAAGACCTTCTCTTCTGCAGGCTGAACAGCCCCAACTCTCTCAGCTTTTCCCCACAGGAGAGGTGTTCCATCCCTCTGACCATTTTTGTGGCCTCCTCTGGCCCCACTCCAACAGGTCCATGTCTTTCCTGTGCTGAGGGCTCCAGAGCTGACTGCAGGACTCGGGCGGGGTCTCACCAGAGTGGAGTAGAGGGACAGAATCCCCTCCCTTGACCTGCTGGTCATGCTTCTTTTGATGCAGCCCAGGATAGGGTTGGCCTTCTTGGTTGCAAGTGCACATTACTGGGTCTTCTGGAGCTTTTTATCCACCAGTACCACCAAGTCCTTCTTCAACAGGACTGCTCTCAATCCATTCTCCACCGAGCCTGTATTTGTGCTTGGGATTGCCCTGACCCAGGTGCAGGACCTTACACTTGGCCTTGTTGAACTTCATGAGGTTCACACAGGCCCACCTCTCAAGCCTGTCAGGGTCCCTCTGTATGGCACCCCTTCCACTCTAGCATGTTGGCCTGCACCACTTGCCGGTATAGTTATGTAGTTTTGTTTTCTGAAATTATTCTTGACTTCTACTTGAAGTAATTGTGCTTGTGGAAGGCCCTGTTGCTGGGAATCACCCATGGTGGTAACCTACATCTCAACAATCATTGAAAGGGGGCAGAAAAGTTACTTGTGAGAAATTAAGTGGGTTGCACTTGTTTTTTTTAAACTATGTATCTCCAACCATTCCTCCTACTGCTCTACTTGTCTCGCTTTTCCGTTGCTGTGAGAGAAACGTAAAATCATGTGTTCCACTTTGCTTTCTTCATGGCTGTATAAGGTGCAGGACATGAAGGTACACTACAAGTACTGTGGAAGCAGATTTTTCTGGCTTAGGTACTTTTGATTTTAATTGATATAGGCAAGTGAGTATATAATGAATACCTATATAGGCAAGTCATTTCAAGAAGCCATTATTACTGATAACCCATTGAACTTTCTATAGAAAAAAATTATTTTACCAAATAAATTCCCAAGCAAATATGCTGGACAATATTTTGGTGTTTTTATGCATAGTTACTTTTGATTATTAAATCAGTAGCATATTAAAATTAATTTTAAAATGAAAATAAATCAAGAATAGCAAAGAAATTTCTGATCCTGTTGCACAAAAGCTAATGTTTGGCTCCTGAGAATGCTTTTCATAGTACTCAGTAATTAGAAAGGGAAATTCCCTGCTGGTATAGAGCTACCATTTTGTTCCCCGTTCCCTGCATTGTCACTCTGGGTAGGGTTATTATGCAATCTCTGGCAAGCTCATCCTACCAGACTGCTTACTAATTTGTAGGCTGTAGGTGTAAATTGAAAAGCCTTCATCCTGCTTCTGTTTACTTCACAGACTGAACTGGGCTGCAATTATTCTCATCTATGTGAACTGAGGCTCTGTTGTTGCTCTTGCTTCTTTTTTTTTCCTTGTGGGTGGTCACAGCTCTTTTGGACCTGCATTTCTTTTGAAAAGAAACATTTGAAAGAATGTGTTGGTAAGAAGTAGTTTTAGTACTTACTGTTCTATAACTTTAATGATTATATATCTTGATACAGTCACAAGTGTAGTAGAGGTTCCTTAGGGTATTGCCAGTGTTTATTCATGGCTTGTCAGGCACACATCAGGGTTTTGTTCTCTTGAAACTCATTTAATTTTTTTTTCTTTTTTTTTTTTTTTTTAATTCCAATTGTATGAGTAAGCTGACTCTGATTGTATGGGAGGCTTAATTACACATGACACTGCTTGGTTTAGCATGTTTCTCACAAACTTATTTTAACTAACCTACTGCTTTTGAAAGACGAGGAAAACAGAACAGGAGAGAGGGGGCAGAAAGTAGCAAACAAATGCTGAAATGGAGAAATGCTTTATACTGCAACATTTATTGAGTAATAGATCACATTCATAGGAAAATTAGCTATCTATTTTATACTATTAATAGAAGAATGCTTTCTGGGAGCTTCAGGGAGGTATTCTAAATGGTTGCTAAGGCAGCAGTTTGCCTCTTATAGGTGGTCCTTTCGCTCTGGCCTCTCTGTACATGATAGTGTGGGAATCCCAGATGTACGAATAAAACAAGAACCTGCAGTTAGTAAATTACTCCCCACACGAATCCTACCTGTTAAGTAAATCTGCCCACACATTGTGATAAATCCCAGTATTAAGATATTCATAAATATTTTCTGTATTTGCTACATGCATAGGAGCAGTGTATTTTTGGGGAGTACGCAAAGTTTCTCAGCTTTGAGATTCCTTCAGTAACCTAGTTTTATTATCTATAAAGGTTATACAAAGTACTTATATGAATTAGAATTGCATTATGATATATTTAGACAGTGGGATTATAAAATAGCATTAGCTTCAAATACAGTGTGTTCCAAACAATAATTTGGAACTTTTTCTTAGAGGTTATATAAGATTTCTATAAAGGATGAAAAAGACCTGTATGCTACCTACTCAAAATTCTCTCTATATTAATCGAATTTTTTCTTTTAGTTTATCTGATGCTCATCATTAATTGCAAAATGCATTAAACACACATAATAAACAACCAGATTTGTATGTGGTGCGGATGTTATGCAACCGCCAGCTTCCACAGAAAGAACATAGTGTACATCACAACATGTTCTTAGGTTTCTAAACCCATTTAGCTCTAACTGCCTAATATGAAAGAGATTTGGCCTTTCTTTTTGGGAACAACACCTGGTACAACCTATATGAAAACTGATCTTGGAGTATGACCATTTCTGCTCATATTTTTACATCCATATGCATCATGTACAAAAAAAAGTTAGTTTATGCCTGAGCCAAATAAGCCAGAGTGACACAAGTACGGGAAGGAATGTTGCAAGATTAAAAATATGGTAAACTATAAAGTCAGAATAAAATTCTGAACTCACTGCTGTTAAGATACTTGACTGTTAATGAAACTCTAGTATGAATTTAGAGAAATCATGGGTACATTTTTTTTTCAATTAAATATACTGAATCTTGTCCTAATAATATTGTGTTGGCAGCGCTACCATCTTTGTGTTCACATTTATGGATATAATACAGCTTTCAAATGTGCTTTATATTGCTTTTCTGCTGAAAATTTCAAAGTTTTTGCATAAATTAAATTCCATAAGCATTTTTGTAGAGTGTGGATTTATCATAACCACTTTAGAAAAGAGTCAACAGTGAAGTAACTTACTCAAGATCACATATCACGCTTTAGCCGTGATTAAACTTCAGTAGTTCTGCTCTTCATGTATAATGTTTGCCTCCTGAGTCAGGAACGCTTAAGTAGTTCTGTCTTCTTGCGTGTAAATACTGTCCATGCTTAAATAACTAGTGCACGTAAAAGGTAGAACATTCCAAGCATTAGTGTAAAATATAACATGGGGATTTTAAAATATGGAAACACAGTCTAATTCTGTCTATGTGGTGGGGTCCCTAAAAACAATTCCAGTAGTCGTAGCTCTTGTGCTGGTATATATCAGAAAGGTGAGCAAGTCCTGCCTACTACAGGATTAAAATGACAAAACCCCTCTGAATACCCTCTTATTTAGCATTCTAGGCTTAGTTACTTAAATCAGTAAATGGGTTTGGATCCATACTACGTTTTAGTTCTTCCTGTTGCTGGCACAGAACTAGAAACAGGAGCATTAACATGTATTTTGGATTAGTAGACTGCATGTTGTAATGTATACTGAGATCTGTATAATATGGAAGTATTGTGTATTTAGAAAAAAAAGTTAAAATAATCCCAGAAGTAATAAGCTCCTCATCTATTAAATATGATTCCTGGCCTTTAATTTTAATACTTCTCTAATTACATGGTTCATGTTCTGCAGATAAGTTTCATTTATCAAGTGTTGGTATCTCCTGCAAATTAATTTTTACCTTATATGTGGTTGAATTTCTGACCATCAGAAGTTATTTTTCCATTAGTTGAGCCAAGTTTTTTTCCATACTTCTTTATTAAAGTTGCTTTACAGTTTTATACCTCATAGGATTGTTTTCTTCAGTACTGGTGCAAAATTTCTAAGATTAGTGCACAAAAGATGTAGAAGCACAGAAAAACAACTGATCCCGAGTGCTCACTTTGAGCTTTATACAGCTTTTAAGTGAAATTTATTGAGAATAATTCTACATAACATTGAAACTATCAAATGTAAGTCTTTGAATAAATACTAGTGTGACTGGTCTTCTGTAACCATTGAGGTGGACTTCCTACATGACCAAAATTCAGCATTAGAAGCGAAAGATGGCATAAGACATCTCATGAGCTAGAGATGACCTGCTGGACCATTTTTAGTTTTTGAATTCAAAATCTGTGTTATTTCTAGTGCTTCCATGCTCATGTTCTGCAAATGTTTGCATAGACTGGTTAGACTATTTGTGTCACTTATGTTGAAATTACAAGATTTTGGGTACATTCTGTTCTCAGATAAAAGCTTTCACAGTTATATGCTTCAGATTCTCACATGGCAATCTAGACGAAAGGGACAGCTGTTTATATTCCTACTTACCAACAATTCAGCAGTTTAAGAGAACACATGTTATTGTTTGGGCTTATTCAGTGCTGCACTTAATTTTTGCATTATACTTATTTCTTATGGGACCCCCCCCCAAAAACACACAAAGTTATGTGACTGAAAGAAGCTCTGGGGAGACCTTATAGCAGCCCTCCAGTGCCTGAAGGGAGCCTGTAGGAAAGATGGGGAAAATATTTTCAGCAGGGCTTGTTGCAATAGGACAAGGAGCAATGGCTTTAAACTAAGGAAGGGTAGATTTAGACTAGATAAAAGGAAGACATTTTTTACAATGAGAGTGGTGAAACACTGGCACAGGTTGCCCAGAGAGGTGGTCGATGCCCCATCCCTGGAAACATTCAAGACCAGGTTGGATGGGGCTCTGAGCAAACGGATGTAATTCAAGATGTCCCTACTCATTGCAGGGGAGTTAGGCTAGATGACCTCTAAAGGTCCCTTCCAACGCAAAACATTCTATGATTTTATTCTATTTGTTCAAGATTGGAAAAACTACCTGTAGCAGATTAAGTGTAGTAAACAAAGACAAGGAAGTGCAAAGAATCATTTTGTATTACATATAAAAAATGAGAAATTCATTTAGTGTGTACTTCATAAAATCATAGAACAACCGAGGTTGGAAGCAACTTTGAAAGATCATCTGGTCCAACCTTTTGTGGGAAAGGGAGCCTAGATGAGATTATCTAGCACCTTGTCTAACCACATCTTGAAAACCTCCTGTGATGGGGGCTCTACCACATCCCTGGGGAGTTTTTTCACTGATTGATTGTTCTTACTGTATTTTTTTTTCTTATATCAAGATGAAACATCTGGTGCAACATGTAGCCATTGCCTCTAATCTCCATGAGGCTTCTTGTGAAGACAGAGTTTTTGTCCGCTTTGTAGCTGCCCTTCAAGTAGTGGAATGCTGTCATGAGGTTCCCCCTGCGTCTTTTCTTCTACAGGGGGAGAAGTGGAGGGAAACCTAAGTCCTTCAGCCTTTCCTCACATGGCAGGTTCTCCAGCCCTTTGATCACCTGTGTGGGCTTCCTTTAGACCTTACCCACTCTGTCTGCTTTTCTTGAATTGTGGGAACCAGAACAGGATGCATTATTCTAGGTATGGTCTGACAAGCGCTGAGGGGAGTGGCATGATCATGTCTCTGTCTCTGCTAGTAACACCCCTGCAGATGCAGCCCAGGATTCAGTTTGCCTTTGTTGCTGCAGTGGCGCGCTGCTGACTCACATTTAGCTTGTTGTCTACCAGAACCCCCAGGTCCCTTTCAGCAAGCCTGCTCCACTGCCACAGAGATCCTAGCCTGTACTGGGCTCTTTGGTTGTGTCATCCTAGGTGCAGGATGCAGTTGTCTGTGTTAAACTTCATACAGTTCCTGCTTGCCCACTCTTCTAGCCTTTTTTGTCTACTCTTTGAGCCTGTCCAGGTCTCTCTCTAAGATGCCCCCCCCCTGCTTCTCACATGTCCACCTTGCCACTCCGTTTAGTGTCATCAGCAAACTTGATGAGGGTTCTTTCAGTTCCATCATTCAGGTAATTTATGAAGATACTGAACAGTGCAGGGCTCAGCATCGATACTTGTCACTGCGTATTCCGTATGATGAGACTGATGAAATGTTGTCTGCCAGTAAGAAAAAGTAAATAAATATATATATATATATAAAAAACTTGTTTGTATGTTACTTTGCAACTTTAGAACTTTTAATGCAAAAACTGTAAAAGTTGCTTCTGTTGATATTTTTCAGTCTTTTAATTGCTTGTCTTCGTTTTCTGGTTTAAAGTCTCCAGGGAAGCGTGGAATCACAGAGTCACAGAATGGTAGGGGTTGGAAGGGACCTCTGTGGGTCATCTAGTCCAACCCTCCTGCCGAAGCAGGGTCACCTACAGCAGGCTGCACAAGACCTTGTCCAGGCGGGTCTTGAATATCTCCAGAGAAGGAGACTCCACAACCTCCCTGGGCAGCCTGTTAAGCACCTGAACTTGATATCTCCACTTAGCTATAGAAGCTCTCATCATTGACATCTATTAAAATGCAGCTAGAATTGTAAGGTAAATACAGCAGTTGTAAGCCCACGTGCTACTTTCCAACTTCACTTCTGGCTAGAATTGCTCATGTGAATTGAGCCCCTCAGTAAGCTCATGAATAGCATATGTCATGCTGCAGTGCACACAATGAGCACGAAAGCGCTGTGGTTCTCCTGTGATTGTGCCTGTCCAGTTCCAGTTCCTGTATGCTGCCATTTAAACTCTCTGTAGAGTTACTGGGTCAGTCCATTTCCAGGGAAGTATCCGAATTTTTGTTGCTTTCAAAAGCATGAAGGAGAGCACATATAGGTGAAGTTCAGCTGCTTGGGACCTCAGTTCTCTCAGTCTTTTCAGATGGCTCTTAGAAGCACAGTAGAAGGATGTTACCTCTTATATTCAATGGAAAACTGATTATTTGCTAAAAGCAAAGTGAACACTTTACACTTTATGCATAACACCTTTGCTGCTGCCTTCTGCCTCATAACTGTTGCTGCCTCGGCATATTTGAATGACCAGTGAGCTGAATGCAAAGGATAAGGTTTCAAGATTTTTCAGAATCACGTGTAGTATCATTCTACAGGTAAATAGAAGGTGTATATCTTGTGACTATCCAAGTGTCAGTAGCACATGAACAACAGGACTGTGAGTGTATTGAAGACAGTTTTGATCAGCAGTGGAAAGCATAGGCAATTTTGCTTGCTTTGCAATCAATGTTACAGTTTTCTTCTGTTGGTACTATATGAAATGCCACACCCAAACAATACAGAAGGACTATTAGTAGTAAAAAGGGCTACACAGAGGTGTCCTTGAATAACATAAATAAAACTGGTTGAAATGAGAAATTTTTGCTGTCAAAATATGCTACAGTGCTAACTAATTAAACAATTAAATTACTTGGAAATTTCCAGTAGAAAGGTCGTCAGAACTTTACATGCGGATAAAACTCAAGTATACTATTTTTTTATTACATTATTTGAAATAGGTAAATATTACAAATAAAATATTGAAGCAACAATACTTGAGACAATGAAAAATCAAAACATTTAATTTCAGAATGAATTGTTTTGAATGCATTTAAACTTTTCCAAATGCTTTAAAATGATATTTCACTAAAATGACGTATTTCCAGAAGAAAAATTTATTTTGCCAAAATTATGCTTGGAAACTGGAAATAGTGTAAAAAAAAACCCCATTTTTTCCTTCTACTTGTGGTTAGTAGCGGTAGGAGTTCTAAAGCCTAAATTTCAGTGTAGCAAGAGATGCTACCAAGTCAATTAGAAACTTAGTTTATTTTATAAAATACATTTGAAATAATGGAATGTCTGGGGTTTGGGGTTGGATTTTTTTTTTTTGGTTGGCTGTTTTTTTTTAATCTATTGTGCTTCAAGTGGATTTGCTAAGAGCACGAAGGAAAGCCCTGGAAATAGAGCCAAGGTGAATACAGTTTTTGCTCATTTGATGCACATTATAATTTATTCCATTCTTCATGTTCTTGATTCCATATACATTTGCCTGTTTTGCAGTGATGGAATATTACTAAAAAGGTTGTTGATGCTAGGGATCTGCAATTTTAAATTTTCCTTGCTCATGTGTCAAATTGATTTGGAAAGGAATTTTCTGGTTTCTTAATGAGTATCACAAAAAGCTGGGTTTTTCCCCTAAGAAAATGTACTTAGGTCGCTCAGTCTACAGCTGCATATATTGAATTTCTACTTGCCCTAATGAAATTTCAAATGAAATCAGAATTAAATCCCTTTGAGATAAATTTGTGGTTTTTTGAAAGGTGTTGTGCTGTCAGCTGCACATATGGTAAGATGGGAGTAGAAATTATTAACTGGAAGATCTTTTATAGCCATAATGTTGACACACATAAAGACAGTTTGTATTTCAAAACAAAATGTGCCACAGCATCAGAAGATGAAAACTTAGTCTAATGTATATATAGAGGGCTGCTCTGAAATCTGCTTGCAGCTTTAGCTCTCCCGTAACCGTGCAGTCAACCTTAGATTTTTACTTTGCGTGCAGCTTGGCAGAGTCAAGGCAAGAGTAGGCAGGTCGCGTTCCACCTTCCTCCTCAGACTCCTTGCTCTTCTCGTTCCTTCAGCACCAGCCCAGAGCAGAGCTGCCAGCCTGGGACAGCGGCAGGGGCAGCAGCTGCAGTGACTGTGGCGCAGTGTGCGAGTGGCTGGGCTCCTGGCTGGCACCCTCTCGGCAGAATCTGGGTGCACAGATGCCCTCCTCACCTCTGCCTCACTGTGTTTCAGCCTTCTGTGTAGGAGGAAGCCGCTTTGTTGAGGCACACTTCTGATTGTCATGCCAGTTTTACTGAGTGAGAGCTGCGTTCAATAAACCACATCTTCAGCACTTTACCCTGCTTGGAATTAATACTGAAAGCAAGATACCACAACACATATATATATATATATGCATATTTTAATTTTATTTTTTAAACCTGGCAGAGGTTGTCAGTCCTTATAGTGTTAATCTATGAACAAGTAAAATTTGATACAGTTCAGTTTCAGTTTACAGCTCATTTTTGAGTGCTTCGATTTACAGCTAGGAAGAATTTTATTATAAATTTTTCCTGATATTATTTTTACTCTATTTTTCAGAATCCCTTTCTGATGTTTATTTCCTTTAAGAAGACTGTACAGCTCTCCAGCAGAAATCTCATACCATAATGAAATATATTGCTATATTCAAGAGAACATAGAACTGTTTTTTAAAAAGAAGACCCAAAATCCAACCCTTGAAGCTTTAAATTACTTTTCTTTCCTGATACTCATGTCATTGTTTTGTTCCCATAATGAACATTTTGTGCAACACAGTGCTCAAAAAAAATGTCCAAACCATATTTTAATACAGATGCAGTTTTAATATTCAACATCATGATGTTTTTGTTTAGCCACAGCACTTAGCCCACTTGGACGGCAGTCAGTGTTAGAGAGAGCCTACCAAACTCTTGAAAAGAGAACTGAAGTCTGCCCACTAGACTCTCCTTTTTGTCATACTACGGCTTCACTCTTAACTGACTGCAGTGTGTCCCTCTGAAGCAGAAACTTCTCATACTGGAAGGGAGAAAGCATAACTTTTTGCTTTCCTTGAAATGCTCAGGAGGCAGGTTTAACTTACCGGAAGGGTACTCTAGCAAAAGTGAAATTAGGCTTTATAGAAAACTTTGGACACAGAGGCAGGCAGGGGAATTGTTCATGAATAGACTGTAAAATCCCTGATGATCTCTAAGTAAGGAAACAATTTGAGAATTTGTGCATTAGTAGTTCATCAGCATATCAGAAGTAAAAGGAGCCATAGCCTGGATCACTACCTCTTGCCTCTGCCTAGCGTGCAGGTATACACTCATGCACACACAAAGAGCACAGTAACTTCATAATTGCTCACAACTACTGTCAGTGCTGCCAGAAACCCTTCCTGACTTTCTGCAGCTCTTCTGTATGAGAAGGTCCTGGTTCGAGAGTTGATGCAAATTGTGAAGCAAAAGATTTGAGAGCTCTTTTAAGGAGGTAAATGCCTTCTTAAATTTATCTACATAAAGCCTGTAGTTCCAGATCACCAGTATTTTTGCTCTAAGTATGGTTTTAGCAATGGATTATGTGTCTCTGAAATAGATTATGTTCTGTACACAGTCATCTGAAGGCTAAGGGAATTTGTGTGGAATCTGCTTGAACTAGGTCGGGATGTGTATTTTGGCATGAAGAACATTCATGAGGAACATGAATAATAGCACATGTGCCAGAGCTGCTGATGCTTCAAAGCTCCAACACCAAGCAGGACATTAATGCTATTAAAAATATGTATTTTCTATAATCCTTAAATCCCTTCTTAACTGAGGAGCTCCAAGTGAGGTAGCTATTCTTGGCAGTATATTCATAATGCTGAGCAGTGTAATATTTCCTAAAATGAAGAATAAATGAAAAGCCTGAACAAACTAAGCAATTGAGAAATGCTGATCCAGTAAAATGTGCAGACTCACATTTTAGTACGTATTTCAAATGACTTTCATCAATTCTGGTGTACCTAATAGTGGAAAAGGCATCTCCTTTGTACTTTACTATGAAGCGTTATATTGTATTGCAGAAAAGTGTTACCTCTACAATAACGTTGTTATTAGTTATATCAGTAAGGAAGCCTCATCTACATTTAAGCCCATGTTGCACTTTGTACTCCACAGAGTCATGGTTAGAAAAGGTTCCTTTGACTGACAGTTAACACTCAGACAAATGGAAGAGAGAGAAAGGTTGATGAGCAAAGCAGGCTGTTATCATCACTCTGCAGGGAGAACCTGAGACGTAGAAAGGTGGCTTCAGTAGAAGAGCTATATACGTTGTTTGACCAGCTGCTATAAAATTTCTTCCTTATCTGATGTTTTATGTGTCTCCCCACACTTAACGTTCCTTTTCCTTTGTTTGACTGGTCTTGCAACTGTCTTCTTATATGGGATGTTGTTCCTGAAATAAAAATGGCAGTTCCTGAGTTTTAAATTGAATTGACAATGAGCCTTGAGTTACTTGCCACAGAACTTGAATGAGCAGTGTCTGTGTGAGCAGAAGACAAGGTCCATGTCTTCTGCGTAAGCCCACAGCAAATATTTCTGTGGCACTCACATTACTTGTGCATTGCTCATTATGATGCTAAAAATATTGTCAGTATACAACTGTGGCAACAGTACAGGAAGAATGATAATCATATAGAATGATAATCATACCAAAAGGTAATCATATAAATAAATTCAAAAGGAAGAGTTGCACCTCAGCAGTATCGTTTAACACCAACCTTACCAAACTACTGAAATGCAGTAATTAGTAGACAACGACTCTCACCCGGTCCATGTGGTTTGTTCTGATACGAAGCTCAGATTTTCTTGGCTGCTCTTGGTTAAGCTTTCTAGAACTGATGATAAGAATGGTGGATTTAGGACTAGATCATGTTTTCTTGCTTAAGTATAGTTTCATTGTGAACATGAGAATGAAATTTTTTTGGTTATTTAGGTTTCTCATCTGTTTGAGTGCTTAAAGCTTATTTTTATGGTGGATAGAAGTTCTGGACCACTGAATTTAAAATATGTTATTGACTGAACTTGAATGGTGACTAGAGATTCTTACTAATGAAATATCTATTTTGGTGAAGGCAGTGAAGGCACATCCTGTCAAACATTTATAAATGGTTGTTTTCTGCAAAGAATTGTATGCATTGATAGAAGCAAAGACACATGGTCTCAGGCTGGTAAAGACGATGGCTGCAGAAATTGGGGATGAAAAGTTGTGATCAGTTTCATATGGTTTTGACAAATTATTAAGAATGTGCTGGCAAGATTTTAATTTGCATATACAGAAGTGTGAATGTTGATTTTGATCTGAGTTTACAAATATAGTGGAAAAACGTGCTCACAGCAATCAGGTAGTCCTTCAGCTTTCCACAAACATATCCGTAAACATAATTCTAATTTATCTTGGATTCAGTCTTGCAAGGTACTGAGCACCCTGCCTCTGACTTTTTAGTGACCGTAAATGCATGCTTTGCATAAGACCTGGAAGTTTGGATGCATATTTGTAAATCTTTGTTTTATGCTGAGACAGCAAGTATCTGAATGAATTCTTTACCATATGGATTTGGAAAACGTGGGGAAAAAAATATTTTTTGATGTTTTTTTAGGGTTTGTTTTATGTGCATTTACCTCTGCACGAGTGGCCCACTGTGTCAACAAGGATTAATCTTTTAATCTCTAAAAGATTTTAATGAATTTTTGGTGGTGCCAGATGCAGCACCGTGTGTGTGCCTATATACATATATGCTGTAGTAACGGGGCCAAAGTACTTATTTTGGCTTAAACATAAACTCTTGATAGAGACATGTAAAGAGAGACTACTGATGAGCCCCAGATCAAGACGACAGACAAGACCAAGTCTGGGGATGAAGCTCAAAGGTCTGTCTTGTTCCATTTCAGACAAGGGGATTTGTTTATGAGGGTCAGAAATAAATGCAGAAGGAGTTTTTTTACTTGTTTTTAATGAACATTTTTAAAAGTTCTATGTTAGTACTCTCAGAACTGGTGTGGATCTCAGTCTTGGACTAGCAAACTGATGGTAGCAGGGGTTCATGATATTTTGGGGAAATGTTTCGGTCTCTTGTCTCTCCAGAAACGTCAGTGTATTGACGCTTTTAGCAGAATATATCAGTTATCACAGTTATATTTTGGGGAAAACTTTCCATCCAGACATAATTTCCAGTTAGAAGAAGAGGTCCATCACAAGTGACAAGAGGCTGTCGGTCTCGATAGATAGTTTCAGGTGTCCGAGTCATTAGAACAGGGATTGCACCAGGGAGTTTTGCAGCCCTAAAGAATGCTTCTCCATGAAGCAACAGTATATTTCAGGATTGATGTCTCACAGCCTCTTCCTCTTGGATCCTTTTGCTTTGTAAAACTCGTAAAACACTTCACTAGGCCAGCAGAAGGGACACTGGCTTTGCAGCTTGGAGGGAAAATCATCAAAATAAACAGAGGAGACATCTGAAGATACTTCAGTGCTTTCATTACCCAACAGTCAAGCCAGTTTTTCCGCTTGGTTCAGTGACTATATATGTGAAGTAGAGCAGATCAGAAGAGAGACTGGCTGAAAGTTGCTCCTTTTGTAAAAGCTCACATTGACAGTGAACTGCCTGATTCAGGATGGATATATAAATTTGCATCATCTGTGTCAGAACTAGAGTCTTCAGTGCTGATCCCAGTGCATGCTCGACTAGAAGGTCTCTCAGCTTTTGCAAGATAAATAAGTAAACAAGGTTTGGCTTCTAATCCCGGTGTGCAGCAAAATGAACATATAAACATTTTTCGCAATGCAAGGTTCTTATATTTTAGCAATATTTAGATTTATATTTTAAATTAATTGTGCTACAATCCCTTGATAGGGTGAAAAAGCATTCTTGTGTGTGGAAGATACAATTGTCAAATTGGAGCTCTGCCAGTTTGGTTCTGCTTCCTGGGTTCTGTGGGCATCAATGCACCAAGCTAAGACCATTTACAGAATTTGGCAGGGATTTTGGGGGTGTTTTTTTGGTATTGTGGGTGGTTTTTTTCCAAAAGTGAGACATCAGGTTCATACACAGTGGGCCACCACAACTTTATGGCTTCCCTGGATTTCTCTGATTTGAATTCCTAGCTGATTCTCTAAGCACTTTTCCATCTAATTTTAGCTGCTGGCACATCACAGAGCAGGTTGAAGGTCTGGCATCTCATGTTTAATCTCCTCCCAGAGAACTCCTGTCTAAAGTCTGAGGCCAATTTGAGGTATAACAAGCTGTTAAAGATAATGATGTTTTTATAAAGCATTTAATACATTGTTTGGAAAAAGGAGCTCAATGTCTATATCCCCACTTCACAGTTGAGAAACAGGCTACACTAAAACGGTTTGAGAAAGGTTGCTTAGCGATAAAAGTCACGCCTTACTTCTAGTCAAGTGTTGTATCCACATTGCTTTATTTTATATCACTTTCTTTTATGAGGCTGTGAAAACATTTCTTTCTTTGCACAAGCTTCCAAAGCCTTTGAAATATATATATAAGCTTATACTGCTTTCAAGTGATTGTTATCTAAAAATCCTTGATTGTGAGGTGGTTTTTTATGTAACACCCCCTTCAGCAAGCAACGTTTCTGCCAGGGTGAAAGCGCCTGAGACATCACCTATCAAAATTTATTTTTTCCCTGTGAAAATTTCTTATCAGATTGAAATAGTGGTTATTTTTTGCCAGATAAATAGTGTTCATACTGAAAGTTTGACAACAATAACACTGCGTGTAAATAATACCTCTGCGAAAGTATTACTTTCAAACTTACATGTATCTTTGTTGAAATTCATCGTGGTTACAGTCTGATTTGAATTGAGCAGCTTAGTTTTGTAATCTTGGAAGAGATCCTTCAGTTATAAGGAGGAGAGAAACGAGAAATCCGTGCAAGCCAGTGAGAAGCCTAAGTGGTTGTGCTTGGTTGTGCTCCATTTTTGATTTTTTTTTTAAATTTTGTTTTTTAAATATTGGATTTGTTTCTCTGCGGTTGCTATTTTGATTTGGCCTTGGCTCAGGTGAAGGGAACTGCAGCTAGAGGATGGCTCTAATTAGTTCTGACTGTTCCGGAGTGGGGGGCAGCAAAGGATTGCCACAGCACGGCCTTGCTTTGTGTCTCCATCATCCTCACTGTTACTGTTCTGTCTCAGGGCTGCAATAGGCTAGTTCTGCTTCTTAATCGTGGAACAGAATTTTAAAAGTAATATTTCTTCATTTTCATTTGACTGAGTGCTCGTAAAATGTACCCTTTTTTCTTCTGCTTGTTTCATGCCTCCAAAAGTAAACTATATTTAGACCATAAAGTAACCCCGATCTCATTGAAAAGCAAGTTCAGACTTTGAGCTACTGCCTGAATGTAGCGAAAAAAACCCCAACCCACAAGTTAGTGTGTTTGAACTGTTCAGCACAAGAGTCTGTCAGTGAATTTAGGTCTAACTTGATGAATTTATATATCAAGGTGAGCCAGAAGTCCTGATTCTTTGAAACTAAAATTTTCACTTTTGCCCAGAATCCTAATACATGATTTGAAATGTTACAAAAGGAGCTGTGTAAACCGAAAACAAAGCATGAAGAACATAGTTAGGCCATTTGTCATGCAAGGCACAGAGTGACTCATTGCATTTGTACAAAACTTCACGAGAAGTTCCTGTACGCAATTTACTTGTGCCGATGTCCCTAATGCTGAGACTGATTTGTATGCTCGGTTGCTTATGCCAGGGCACTCTCTTGGGCGAGAGTCAGCTGGTGCACTTTGAATCTTTATGTGCCAAGGTGAGAAAAGCAAGTTCAGTCCTCAAAACAATTTCCTATTTCTGGTTGGGATTGTTGGATAGCATTGGCTGCGTTAAGAAACTAGAATCTTTGAAGGGATTTCATAAGATAATATTATTTAAAAAGACTGCTGTTTCCCTGCTGGCACTGAGTATTTACTAACAGCCTTGCAAACGTGAAATGAGAGGATTTTTCTTAGTCAAAATAGCTACTTTTTAAAGAAAGTTATAGATGGAACACAGTGAGGTTTATAGCTATGAGAATAATGACAGCTTTCTGTGCCTAATGCAGTTTTTCTGTTAGAGATTATAAAAGTAATGTTTTCTGGCAAAAGCTGGATTATTGGTCAATAATACCAGTAATACAGTCTGATAAAGTAGCTTAAATCAATTTATCCAGCTGTTTTCGCAAGAATGTTAATGTCACAGCCAAGGAGAGAAATTCATAGGAATCAAAGATTAAATGTTGGACCATAAATCCACGCTTAGTGACTACTTAGATGAAAACTGTCTCAGTTCACAGCAATCTAAGTTCCTTCATCTGAGTTTCATGGATAGCTTTAACTTTATTGGCCGTTTTGAATTTATAAGCATAAGCCTTCAGCATAAGCCTTATAATTCAACATATTACAATACTGAGTTAACTGAGAGTGGTTTAAACTCCAGAAAAAATATACACTATAACATTTTACATTTAATAAATGCTGTGAAATTGTTGTCTGTCTCAGTATACATCTTTGCTTTTCATATATATTGAATTAAGTAAAGAAGAAATTGCTGTTTGTTAAATTTTACATAGTCTCTCAGGCAGGAAAGGCTGTTTAGTGAAAAAGCTGGCAGTGCTTTATATTTAATACACTTCAGGTTCTTGTCACATTGAACTGCTTTCTTCCTCCTTTTGTTTGAGTTGCACCTTAGAATAGACCCTACTGCCTGCCTTACAACAAGTGCAATATAGCTCTTAGGTTTGCTTAGACTGAACACTAGCGTGCAGTACAGTATGACTATAAGATTCTTGATAGCAAAAATTTTTGGGACATAAGATTCTCAGACAGGATTGTCTAAGTAGCTGGTTTTCCCTTTGATCATCCAACACAGCCTTTTTGGCAATGAGCGAACTGTTAAAATTGTTTGTTTTGAAGACGAGAAGGGCAGTTGGGCAGCATTCAAATACTTTTCCTTAGTACATCTCACACACAGATGTTTGGTTGTGGAGTTTCTTTTTTTTTTTAATTTCTTGGAAGATGATTTATAAATCCTTTATTTTTTCCTTTCCTTTTGCTAATATACATCAAAGATTTGATCTGACTGTCTCACATCATACTGCTTTGTAGAACTGGAAGGATGCTTTTTTCCCCTCCGCGATTCCAACTACCTTGTGCCTCGGATGCAAAATGAGCAGGTAGATGGACACAGAGGCAGGTATGTGGAGAGGCGTATAACTTGTGCTGGTACTGCTTTAATGGAACTTACCATCATGTCGCCTAGTGCGTTTTGTCTTCGCTGGATAAAGTCTGTGCTCAGGTAATGATTACAGAACTAAATTTGATTTCCAATTGCAACATTGTAGGATATCTATATAAATCCTGTTCTAGAAGCTACCAGGACATACTGTTAATCTAAAAGTCTAATTTAGTAATGCCTTTCTTCGGTGGAGTTGTTTTTCCCCAGTGCTCTCAGGAGTGGCTAGTTATCAGACCACTCCAGTCTTCAGGTGCAGTGCTAAAGATGGGAAATCTTACTGAGACCCCAACAGTGCTTGGTGGTGCTGTACAGCTTTGAATCATAGTCTGCATCAAGATAGATTACTGACATGTCATAAAAAATCACAGTTCTGATTCTTCTGATTCTAAGCACAGACTCTGAAGGAAAGCCTTTGTCCATTAGCCAGAGAAATCGGTTATGTGAATCATATCTTTGAGGCAGACTTTTTTTTTTAAATTGACTTTGTTTATCATTAGTTTTTCCTTCCATTAAATAAGCTCTGTTCTAGATTAATCCTTAAAGGCCAAATATTGTTACCATTATGTAGACCCAGTGTTCTTTTTCTAATGAGAGTTTCCTCAAGGAGAAGATAGTTTTGCAACATTCTGGAAATCAGACTCCATATTAGCTCTTCCAGAGAATAAGACTGCAAAAATGCTTATCTTGTGAACTTTGTCTGGGGATTTTGTTTGTTTGTTTTTAAGCTCGGTTGTTCCAGTAGAACACAGCTGTTTCAGTGAGTGGAAAGCGATGATGTGTCCATAGAACAAGAAATGCTGCTGAAGATCCTAGCCAGTGGTTTAAAGTAAGGAAGTGGACACAAGCCAGTAGAGGATTTATGTGACTTCGCCTCCTTTTGTACTTAATACTAATTCCTTTATTTGCAGTTTGATAGCATTTTGACTTTTTAAAAATACTGTTATAAATTTAACAATAGAGAGGATAATTGCCTGATTTAGTTTGACTAACAGTTTATAGAAATCAGAAATAGATAGTAAGCTCTATCACTCAGCATAAAATGTCCCAATTCTGAGAAAAGAAAACCACTCATTCATCTGTTTACCAACTAAGCAGTTGTCCAGTCCTGCTTTTCAGGAACACCCAAAATTCATCCTCAAACTCTTCAGTGTTTGGAATATGGGAAGAATGCAAGACTGAGCCTGGAGCTGGTAAATTCTCCCTTTCAATATCCTTATTTCCATGTCTGTAGATTTACCCAAGTTCAGCCAAGTTCTACTTTCTGTGACACTCGTGGAAATCCAGGTTAACTCCAAGAGTCTGATTCAGGATTTACACTAGTCTCCCTGAGGGAATAAATTGGTCCAATAATACTGCAATCATAATAATAAAAAAACATCACCTCACACCAAAACCTAAATAGAACATTAAGACTTAATGTTATTGTGTTTGTGGATTCAAGAGAATTAGTCACATAGAGATCCCCCCTCTGAGACCTCAGATTCTTCAGCCAGGTGTTTATTTTACTTTTTATGATTTTGGTCCAACACGTAGTTAATTTGCTGGCCCATTCCTGAAAAAGTAAGGCTTCCCATTACAGATAACCTGGGGTTTAGCAAGCTGTAATTTTGCAAATGCTACATTTTAATCTGCACGCCTCTTCCCTGCCAGTTCTTTCCTTCATGCCTATGTGGTCAGACTGAATTCCAGAAGAAAAATCAGGATTGTATACTTTTCAGAGATTACGGATGTTCCACCCCGCCCTCCCCGCAAAGTTGGCCAGGATGCTCTTGCTTTCTCCTGTGTTGTGTGTGAGTGCAGTAATATCATCCACCACCCTGAAATATTGTGTTTGGAATCCTGTTGTACAAGTAGTGAACCCTTTCTGTACTCTCCCTAAGAAATTTTATAAAGAATCAAAGCTCCATGGATATGGAAAAATCCCCATCTTTTTCACAAATATATTTGAGACGGGTTTATATTTATCTGAACTCCTAGAATCTGGAGAATTGTTTTGAGTTTCATAAAATATCTTAAAATAACTTTTTTAAGTCCTCTCAGATAAGCTGGCATTTGAGTTTTTCCACCTACTGTAGGAGTTCTTTACTGTATTCTGTCAACATTAGGAGTCTTTATTAAGAAAACTTCTGTCTAATTTTTCTTCAAAGGAACTCTTTTTGAAGGACCTTATTCTTTTATGATCAGGTTTTCCTAGTGTACAATTATTGCATAAATCTTCTTGCTTTGATGATTAGTGATGCACGAAATCGTGAGGTAGCCTTGAGGTTCAACCACTTCCTGTTCTTCCAGCACTATGTTCTAAAATGGAACCAGAATTTTAAAATTATTTTATTGTAGGCATCTGTATTCCTTGAGAAAATTCATAACTTGCTAGGTTGCAGGAATTTGGTAGGCTATAGAAGTGCAAAATATGCCTGCATTTCTGTGTTCATTTGTTGCTGCTGGAAAAGGGTATGGATGTGCTCTAACCTGTTGATTATCTGGAATTCAGACAAGTATTTCAGGTTCTGGTTTTGCAGTAACCAGAAATTTTACTTGTAATAACTACTCACAGTTGCTTACAAGTGCTTCCTTAAATTGTTATTCTATTCATTGTTGAGGGGCAAGAAGCGGGATTGACTTACCTGGAAACAAGAATTTACTTAACATGGAAATGTATCACAGATGGGTCTACAACGATGACTGCTGGAGGAATGATGTTTATGGGTGTGAAAGCAGCGAAGTTCAGTAGCTGAAAGTAGCAACTCTATACTTTGAGAACACAGGTTCATTTCAGTTGGGCTTCTCAAGAAACATTCATTGATGAAGTGTGTCAGACAAGTTAAACTACAGTTGGAAAAATCAACATATGTGAAAGGTTCATCAATCATTTTTGAATAGCTTTTATCTGGTTAGTCTTAAAATGTTTACACTTACCTGTAATTACTTAATATTTCTTGACCTGAATTGAACATATATTTAAAGCTTTTATCCAAGGATATGATTTATACTACAGCAGCAGTTTCTGACAAGAGAATATAGAACTAGTGTAGCTTATAATTTGCAATATTTCTGTTTTTCTAGAAAAGCTGTCCTTTTTAAGAACTTTCAGATAACCTCCTAATAAGAATTTTCTTGCCTTTATATAATGTATAATAGTATTTCATTTTGTATGAGATGGTATAAAATCACCCATTCTTCACTCAGTTGGGTTTTGATTGAGAATGAATTACTGTGAGATATCGATAAAAGGTTAATTGATATGGTCCTGAATGACTGATACAGCATTTCTGAGAAATAAGTAAACAGTTTTATTTCTTTATTTTACTGTTGCAGGAAAAAGGCAGACAGAATAAATACAGTAGAAGGCCAAGACAGAATTATAGATTAGGGATCTCTTGATGCTCGAGTTAAGTTGCATCATGTGGAAGCAGAAACCATGCAGTGACAGCTTAAGCCTATGCTAGATCCCATGCGTCCCAATGCTTCATGTGGATTAAAATTTAGCAAAGCAGTAGCTGTACACGTAGTTACACGTATTCTATGAAGCGTTAAAAAAGTTGAAGAATATTAATGGCTTTCGATTTACAACTCACAGAATCACAGAATGTTAGGGGTTGGAAGGGACCTCTGTGGGTCATCTAGTCCAACCCCCCTGCCAAAGCAGGGTCACCTAGAGCAGGCTGCACAGGACCTTGTCCAGGTGGGTCTTGAATATCTCCAGAGAAGGAGACTCCACCACCTCCGTGGGCAGCCTGTTCCAGTGCTCTGTCACCCTCAGAGTGAAGGAGTTCTTTCTCTTGTTCAGACGGATTGTCCTATGCTTTAGTTTGTGCCCGTTGCCCCTTGTCCTGTCGCTGGGCACCACTGAAAAGAGTTTGGCCCCATCCTCTTGACACCCACCCTTAAGATGTTTATAAGCATTTGTAAGATCCCCTCTCAGACTTCCCTGCTTGAGGCTGAACAAGCCCAGCTCCCTCAGCCTCTCCTCGTAGGAGAGATGCTCCAGTCCCCTTATCATCCTCGTAGCCCTCCACTGGACTGTCTCCAGTAGCTCCTCATCTTTCTTGAACTGGGGAACCCAGAACTGGACAGAGTACTCCATATGGGGCCTCACTAGGGCAGTGTAGAGGGGAAGGAGAACCTCCCTCGACCTGCTGGCCACACCTCTTTATGCATCCCAGGATGCCATTGGCCTTCTTGGCAGCCAGGGCACACTTCTGGCTCATGGTCAACTTGTCATCCACCAGGACACCCAGGTCCCTCTCCACAGAGCTGCACTCCAGCAGGTCCGCCCCAAGCCTGTACTGGTGCATGGGGTTATTTCTCCCCAGGTGCAGGACCTTGCACGTGCCCTTGTTGAACCTCATCAGGTTCCTCTCTGCCCAACTTTCCAGCCTGTCCAGGTCTCATTGAATGGCAGCACATGCTTCCAGTGTATCCACCGCTCCTCCCATTTTTGTGTCATCAGCAAACTTGCTGAGGGTTGTTGCATTATAAGGGATGGAGGAATTTGGCAGAAAATAAACCCCCTTGCTTTCTAACTCTCCTCACCAGAGTGGGAGGCTAGGTGCGGCTAGGTTTAAATTCTGAGTGATATCCAATTTGCCACTACCAGTCCAGTTGCGTTTAATATGTATATTAAACTACCACGATTCTAGATACACTAATAGCGGTTTGCACCTTCAGTCCAGTTGTGCTCATGAACTAGAACGGCCGCGCTCTAGGATTCAGTCGCATTCAGTGAGAAACTGTGACAACTGGCTACTTAAACAATGCAGTTTTATTTGTGCAGCAGATATACAGGTTTTTTGAATTGCTGGTAATAGTGACTGTCTGCAAGAAAGCATGTGCAAATATGATGTTATTAAGTATAAAATGCGTGAAAAGGTTATAAATAATACAGCCTGGCTATAAACATTAGGGAGTAACTCTCTAGAGAGATTTCCAAGATTCCTCAGATAAGTGCTTAGTCTAAGTCTCACCCAAGGCGTCCCAAGGGGGAGAGAAGCAAGACTCAGACCGTTGGACGATCCTGGTTGTCGGAGGCAGTCTGAGATGGAGTTTCCCTTGACTTGCTCACGGTGTTATCTTCTTCTTCGAAAATCCCCTATTTCCCTGGCTATTTCTACATTTAAGGTGGAGTCTGAGTGACTGTAGCCATACATACCGTTTATCATGATTGGTGTAAAATTCTCTCGCTTCACGTTTAAAGTTATAGTTTACAAAAAATCGAGAGCGCAGACTTGAAGAGGAGTGGTTGTACCTCGGAGACAAGTAGCCTTCGGGATGGAGGTGTGTTTTGGTATTAAAATGATATTAAAATGAGCAAAGTTCATGAAAGGATAACATTTTGGCAAGGTTTTGAAAACCTGTTGGCTCAGGGGGCCAGATGAGCTGCTTATCAGTTCTAGAGAACCATTTCTTCCCGCTTTATCATCACAGAGCATGGCCATGGAATCTCCACTCTGCTCCATCCTCTATGGTATGTTGCAGGGAGTTGCTGTGTTAGTGGATTCCTCGCATGCCTGCTGCAGTTGTGTCCCATCCTCAGAGCTCCTTTTGATTTTATGCTTTTCCTCAATGGGTGAACAATGCTACGTTTTTCATATAAACCTTAATTTTAAGATGTAAACCTTAACTTTACTAATAATTCCACAAGGGTACACTCTAACTCTTTAACTTATTAACCATTACCCTATTGACCAGCTAAATAGAGTTTCTCAGCACTCCTCTGGGCCAGTGCCCCTTCATTCTGCCATGGAAAACTAGAAATGTTTCTTGGCTCAGCTAAAAACATTTGGGAATGCTGGCACTATCAGTGGTTGAGACAAAGTGGCTGCCTGCTCACTAAAGCAGATCTGATCAAACTATAGACATTACCACGTTTTCAGAACGTCATACTATTTTTTGTCAAAATTCTTGTTTAAAGGTATATTTAGTGCCAGAAGGTTTTTGTGTTTTTTTGATTTTGGTTTTTTTTTTATTTTCCAATTGTAACCTGGTAGAAGTGTGTGTTATTAGAACCAGAATTCTGAAAAGGCTCCTTTGGAGTTGAGTCTTGTTCTAAATCGAGAAATACATCTTCTTTCTGAAAACGGTAAGGTTTGTAATTCATTGCCTGAATCTTGACCCAACATGTAATGTGAATTGTGGCTTCATTGAATGAAAGTGGACCACTGAGTAATTTTGAAGAGAAAATTTGTAATACCACAGCATTGCCTGTTTCCTAATAAAATTTGGCAGCTTCTGATGAATTTTCTTTGAGATCTGATGAACAGAAGGCTTAAAGTACAATCCATGAAGCACATATGTAGCGAGAAAACTATTTTGTCACAGACACCTTTGAGTAAAATCCTTAGAACAACACCAGTTCCAAATCAGCCTCTCTGGTTCTGTGTTGACTTATACCACTTAAAACTTTATGTTGAACGTCGATGAAATAAAAAAGCAAAAAGGTATGCAGATTGGAATAAATGATGGGCTCTGAATTATAGATTATTATGATTCATATATTACCTTTCTTGACCTGGAGATTCTTTTGATCCCTGAAGAATAATACTGTTTAAACAAAGGTTAGTTTAAAAAGCAAACACAAAATAAACAAACTGAAATCGCTGCTTCTCTATCATGTTCCATCTGTCCTAGCCAGTTACCTTAACGTGAAAAAAAAAATAAAATTATGCATCTTTTATTATTTTCAGTTCATTAACATTTACAGGAAGCTTCAGTAATCAGAATCTACAAAAAAGGTTACTTGCAGCCACACTCAGAAGGGACTAGCTTCTGTTCATACGTTTTAAATAAATTTACCGATGTAGTGCTGAGCTAAGGAGAGAGTATTATAAATAATCCCACTGAAGGAAAACATGAACTGACAAAACATACTAGAGAGACGCTGGCTATGTACATCCTTACCTGTTCACATTCTTTTTTTATTTCCTTAGATCATAGATGAAGAAGAAACACAGTTCATGAGTAATTGTCCTGTTGCTGTTACTGAGAGCACACCTAGAAGAAGAACACGCATTCAAGTGTTTTGGACGGCTCCTCCTACCGGTACAGGCTGTGTAATTCTGAAGTAAGTATTTTAAAGCATATTAAACTAACCAGGAAAGTAAAATTCAATTAATAATAAATCTAATATTTAGGAGATTAAGACTGGAGTTCTTAGGTACTTTATTGTCTTTTGACATACTTGACCAAGGCTAGTTCTACTTGCACATTTAAATGTTAGCAAGTTAGCCCAAGTATTCAAAAGTTACTCCAAACCTTCCCTTACCATTGAACTGGTAACCCTAATTGAACTTGGTAGGCTCCCAGCCATTTAGTTCACCTAAAAATTCTGGATTTTTAAGATCAAAAATGCATCCATCTCGTTGAGATTTGTGTAAAAAACATGATCCTAGTTGAGATGAATAATAGGAACGTTCTGTAGAGTCAGGATTTTCTAAATGGACCTTTATCAGTAAAAACAGATCTATTTATTTAGAGGCGAGTGCTTTCATTTTAGAGCTGTTGATCTTTTACTGATGTTTTCCTATTATTTCTACTGTCTATTTCTAAATCACAGGTATTCGTGCTTTTTAAGCAATAGACAAAGGTAAGATTATGTAGGTGCACTTTGCTTCAGGGCCACTTGTTTTTCTGTAGAAACTTTAAGTCACTTCTTACTACGAAGAGTATCACAGGAAACTGTCAGAGAAACATTGCCTTGTCTCCTAAGATTTTGGTTGTCACGTTTAATAGGACAAATCGGTCAAATATGCATGGACCATTGCAATTTCTTTGCTTGTTTTGGATCTGTGTCTGGGATAAGCCTTTGCAATTTCTAACATGTGGCATGCATTAGACCAAAGAATTTCAGGGAGTCTTATCAGGACTAGGTATGCCTTTAGAGGCACGAAACACCTCTAGGCTTTTAAGGAGATGCTAGCACAAAAGTTGAGCTGAAGGTAGTTCAGGCCAGTTCTGGAAAATGTGTTAAAATTGAAACTGATTTCTGATAAGACTTCAAAATTGCCACCAGCAAAACTGATCTATGGCTGCCCTCCTCTCACCCTGTGTTTCACTTCCTTCTCCTTCTGCTGAGATGAACACAAGAGATGAACACCCTCCTCTCCTGCTTCTGGGATGGTGATCTAGCCCCAGCCCTAACACTGGCTGTGAAAGTCTCAGATCTTTGGCAGTGCACTTCTACCTGCTGCCTCTCGACATCAGTAAAATAAATTTGTGTAAGATCATCTGCTTTAGTGCTCACTGAAGCAGTTCAAGAATACACTTACAGTCTTTTCTTAAGCTCAAGACAGACGTGTACATTGGAATGCAGCAAAACTGTGAAGCCTGCTGCTTGCTGAATGGCCAAACAGGTTGTGTGTTGAAGTTTATATATGGAATTCTTCAAGCAGCAGTCAAAAAGATTCCTTCTGTTTTGCTGAGCTGTTTATCAGTAAAGACATTTGCCTTTCCCCTCGGGACTTCCCCTCTTAGTTGTATAATAAATATTGCTTGAGGCACTTACTAGTAGAGTAGTGTAATAATAAGGTAATGATGTTTTATACATCCTTTTAAACAGACAAGATTTAAACTTTAATCCAATAATGATATGCAACAACACAAGTTGATAGTGGGGTTTTTTTATTACTGTCCTAAGTAAAATTGCCATTAGTGAAAAAAATTTAAAAATACCTATACTTTTCTCACTGAAACTTTAACATCTGTGGCTGAAGTTGGTTCAGGAGCCTGCCTGGGTCTTGGCAGCAAAGGAACGTGGTACAGTACCACCAAATGCAGGAACCTTGACAAATGTTTCTTCTGTCTCCTCTCTGCCAGTCAAGTCATGCTGGATGTTCAATATTCACATTTTTACACTGTGAAGTACTCCTATTATTGCAGAAAACTCAATAGAGATTCCAAAAAGTAACACAGTCGTAGCTGCAGTTCTGATGTTATACACACAAAAGTATGAAATTGTCACTGGCTTAAAGAAAGTACAGATTAAATCAGCGGCATACAACCTTCTCAAACTGCTGGATGTACACCAGGAGTGCCAACAAAACGATGAAGTGCCAATATAGAGTTAAATTGGCTGATTGGCACCGGTTTCCATAATCCATTTGGGCAGCTAAAAGAACATCTTAGAAATTGAAGTTCATGGGGAAAGGAAAAATTTTGGTGTTATGACTGCTTATTGACAGTGCATGTGGGTATCTTGAGCATGTACGTGCTGGTGAAAGTGAAAGGAAGTTGTTAGGTGCTTTCCAGTAAAATTTATCTGAAAAATATGAGCTTGCTCCCAGTGGTTGCTTTATTAACCTCAGAGGGTAAGTGCGTGCTCTGTTCCTAAGGACATTTCAAAGAAAGAATGAAACAGTCAACATTACTACAAGTTGCTGATGCCAGAAATTAACCTCATAATGTGGCATTTGCACTGCGGTGCAGTCCTCCATGGCACCATACATAGCAGTCGCTGATGTGGTTTTGGCATTAACAACACTTACATTTTTTCTTTTGTATGTAAAGCTTTGACCACATCTGAATTAGAGTTTACGGTTATCGTTCTTTGTAAACCATCTTTTATGATTAGCTCCTATAGAATAGCATAGAAATGTTGGACGCAGTTCTCAAAATTATTCTCTCACTTGTGAGATGTTAATGGTATAATAAAAACAAAAGTCTGAAAAGCAGTTGTTATTATAAATAGTTAAGCCCAAACTGATCATGGAAAAATTCTGAAACCTTGAACTTTAGAAGAAGCAAAAGCTCTGCGTATTTTTCTTTTTTCTGTGTGTGGTGGAATGCAAATACGTTTTTATTATCAATATATATCTGTTTCAGAGAGTTCTGATCATTTTCTTTTAGAACTTGCAAAACAGAAAGGCAGTTTTTTGGAGCCTGTTCTGAATCATAAGGATATACTTCCTTTTCACTATGACTTGGTCTACTGACTACAATATATAGAAAAGTTAAATGTAGCCACAAGTTAACCATAGCTGATCCATAAAAACTTCTTACGGTTTTAGTGCCAAATACTGGCATTTTTTAGATTTATAATGGTATAATTAAGTATAGAGGCTTCCAGGTAGTCTTCCTTGGACTAGTGCTGAGGTTTAGGAACACCTTTTTTTTTTCTTGGTTTGTGAAGTGTGATACTTGTGATAAAAACATTTGATTGCCACATTTGGCTATTATTCTTCTCAGTGCTTTCTAGGCATAGTGCATGTGATCATCTTGGTTGCAGCAAGCATAAAATGACACAGACAAATGGTAATCTGTAGTTCTCAGGTTCAGCAAGGGATGCTAAATTGTTTGACATGAGCATATATGTGTGCAAGGCTAGCTTTGTGGGTGATTGCTACTTTGAGCACTACTTTGCTTTCTAAAGCATATCTTTCTGTGTGAAAACTTAGCACAGAGGGGAAAAAAGGAAAAAAAAGGAGGGAGAGGGTTTAACATATGATGTTGCACTGTAATTGCTTAGTCAAGAACAATTCCTCCATTCTCTTCATTCCCACTAAGTAGTGACAGTGAAATCGCCTAAAGGTTCGAATCCTTCCAGACTCTTTGTTGAAACTGCCAGTGTACTGAATGTACTTCCAACATGCAAGCAACAGCTGAGGCTCTATTTGTCCAAGTGTTTCAGCCTATGTTTGAGTCTTGCTGAAGACAGAAGACTTCGCTTAGATGTTACACATTACTTGGGAGATCCTCAAGCTTTAAGCCCGCTTTACTTGCCTGGTGTATGCTAGGAATGCTGTGCAGCTAAATCCAGTTATAGGAAGGTACACAGACTCCATTATACTAGCTCTTAAAATGATTTCTGCAGATGGATGAAATGGAGAAACAGCATATTGCTTTGGGGGTGGCCGCGGACGCTGCAACACAATTTTAAGCGCCTGGATTTTTAGAATGACTTAATGGAAATGGAATGCATCATTGGCTATCAGATAGTGTAGTTAGCCTTATCACCATACTCGGTATTTGAATAGAAAGTTTTGCTATGTGGAACGAAGTTATTATAAAAGATAAATCAACAGAATGCACTTGGATCTTACTTAGCAAGAAGGATTCACTTGGTTGCCTCAGTATCTGCTAGCTTCAGAAGTTACCCAAATATTAGCACGACCAGGAAAGTGCTTACAGCAATATCTTTCTTGCTTATGGTTAAAGATATCTATTTGGACCGTTCTGAGCTCTCATGCTGTGCTCAGTTGGCTTGTTTTCTTGTTCACAATGCATCATTTAATCTTTCTATCCCTATTTACTTCTGCTTGTTCCTTGTGATTGATCAGACACTAAGGTGCCATGTGGAAATATTTTATCTTCTGATAAAATTATCTGTTCTAAAAATGGTTTACTAGATTTCTGGGCTCTTCAGAATGCATTTGTTTTCTAGTTTCTTTGAAAACCTACTGTTAAAACTTTCTTGAGATATTTGTAATTGTTTCTGATATGTGCAATTTATATAAAAACTAGTTATATAGACAATAGAGCAGTAGCAGGGCCTAGTGGTATTTATATCATCACATGGAAGTGGAAAAATTCTCAGGGGTTTGAACCAAACTGTTTTAGTATCTTGTATAAGTGAGTCTGCAAACAGTTTTAACTTTTTATAAAAACTTTTTTCAAAATTTTTTTTCTGCGTGTAGACTGTCGTGCTAGGTTTAGCATGTTTTACTTTTCAGCAAAAGTAGAATAGCACATGTGCATTTTTTTGGTTTTATATCTGACCGCAAATATTCAGAGACTGTGCTTAATTCTGTAAAAAAAAAAAAAAGCTAATGAAGATTTATCTAGCTTAATGAGGAAGGTGGTAAATATGGATTTCATTAAGTGATTACACCATGGACCAAAAAAAGACAATAAATATTTATTAAAAATTTCTTAACAGTGATGGAGAATCACCTCTTTAAGCTGTTTTTTACCCCCAGATTTTTAGATTTGACTAGTTAGTTGTATTCCTTGAGATAAAGTGTCTCAGTTCAATGTGGTACTGAACAAGCAGGTGTAAAGGTCTGGCCCATGAAATTAATGGAAAATACAGAACAAAATAGGTTTCTGCAAGTACTTTTTGAACTGTGTAATATAAAACAAGAGTAAAGTTTTATAAATTGCCTTAGCGTGTCTAATATTAAAATTTTATGGTAGGAAGAATCATGTTAATACCCAAATTGATTAAATCTGTCAGCTGGTGTCAATCTCATGAAGAGTCAAGTATTGCTAGATAGTAATTATCTTTTTCTTCGTTAGCATTTGGTCATTTTCACTGAGTCTGAGATGAATTGTTAGTGTTGTAAATGATGGCCACATGCAGATAAGTTATATTCAATTTACCATTTAGAAAAGAAACCACAGTTCTCTAGTTGGCTCCTGGAATAATCGAATTCTCAGGCAATGGATGTGTCTTGAGTGGTAAGTGTAATGAAAGTTCTTGCTGACAAATTATTTACTTCTACTATACATATAATGCTTAAAGAACTGACAAATTAAAATCCCGTATCTGTAAATAGTGTTTATTACCATTACGCTTGCAGAAATCCACTGTGTTTATCGTAACGCCTCTGCTGTTTGTTTCTGGAAATGTTTTTTATATGTTCTATAAAACATCTGTAGGGAATTGTTTTATAATTTTTGAGGAAAAGTATGAAACTTACTGTTTTTCTGCATCTGTAATTGTCTTCATGATTTTAATTACATTGGTATTTTTTTGTATGTGGTTAAAGAGTAGAGGAATTCTAAAGAATTGTGGTCTTCCAAACAAAAACTATGATATGTTTAGTATATCAAGTATGTATTGGGTAGTTGTGCTGTTGTAGCAAAGCTGTCACACCTATGAGGACAACTTCAATTCTACTCCATGGGTCTATGCCTTAGATATAATACTCAGTTTCCAACCTCCGCATGGATTCCAGCAGTCCTTTTTCTATGGAGCCTTCAAAGCTCTGAGGGTGAATGAACTCCAGCTAGAGGTTTCTGAACATGTACTTTTTGATTTCTTGTAGCTTCAAGCATAATATTCATTCAGGTCACTTGGCATCTCACTCTGAGTAAACACTACACTGAAATGTGATGTTGGAAAGACTAAAAGAAGAACCAAATGCAAAGGAACCAAATGTCACAAAACCCCATGAGTTCATAACTACATGTACGTACTGATACTGTCTTGATATGCAGCCAGATCTCTTCTCTACACTCGAAACTCATGATGACATCCAACCAGGGAGTCCTTGGGCCAGAAACAGAGCGTGAGGCATCTGGATAACAAAATCCACAAAATGCAAGAGCAGCTCTGTGGTGTGTAAATTAATATATGACCAACTCAGTAACACTGTATTAAGAGAAGTTTTTATCAAAAATGCCACATTGAAATGGTTAGAATGAAATGCATTTCAGAATTAATCTCTCTTACTCAAAGTGTTGGTATTATGATTCTCTGTCACAAAACCAAGTTGCACAAATTTACTCCTACCAGAAAGAAGTTCCATTTGTCAATGAGCTACTGAGTGGGCTTGTGTCAGTTGGACTCCTTTAAATGGGTGGAAGTTAAAGTGCTGCTTCTGAAATTGTTGCCAGTCATGTAGAAGGAACCTCTGATAAATAATCACAGAGTTGATCTTAAAAAAAAACAGTAAAGAAAGAAGAATGATGTACAGTTATGGCTGACAAATTTATATGTTACTTTTCAGGCTTGTCCCAAATGCCTGATCAGTATTCGTCAGTATCTATGAGGTGGCACAGGGAGGAGAGGTGGGGCAAGGTTTGAAATTATTCAGGTTGCTGGACTAAGGTGATTAAGCAGTGTAAGTAGATTCTTTGCTCCTCTCTGATGCTCTCACCACTAAAATATTTTGTTTTCTGTGCTAGGCTGTACTTACTTCAATGTGTGAGGTTTTCCTTGATTTGTCGGGATACTTACCTGAGTAACGTATAGCTCACGTCTTTTTGCGTGTGCTTAATTGGGTGTTTCTTTAAATGCTTTAAATGGGGTATATTCTTTAAATGCATCCTATTTGTTACAAAACACATGAAATACGATGATTACTTGTGGGTTGTATTTCTTAAAAAAGAGATTTGTGGATTTGTACTTCTTGAAAAATCACACTATTTATTTTGAAGCAGATGAGCTAACAGTACATAGTTGAAAAGCTATGAGGAATTCACTATAAAATTGTGCCTCTAAATATTCGAAGTGTAAAAACAAATAACAGAAAAAAACCCTGCTTGTTTGAATGGGATATTAAGCTTGTTATTCAGTCTTTTTCACTTATCCTTTCAGTCTTCTGGTGTGATTGTCCAGATACTTACATGTCAACAACTTTACATGACTGTTTATTAGAATACTAATACTGGAGCAATTGAGCACAGTTGTAAAGCATTTACTGAAAGCTTTCCATTATGACTACACATAACGACCAAGGAAAATGGAGAACAGTCTGCTTGCTTTGCCTAGCAAGAGCTCTCAGTAACAATTATATGCCGTTTATGGAATAGTAGAATATAAGAATTCTCATATTAGAAATAGGTATATTGATTTTTCCCAGTAGAATTAATGAGTCTTCTACATGCAGAGAAATTATCAAAATTCCTGTACTAATAGTTTTAAAGAAATAAATTTGTAATTTCCAGTTAACACATGACAACAACAGTAGCTTCTGAACTTCATTTTTGATAGAGATAATCGCAGTATAGCTTAATATTCCTTTGTGCATAGCCTAAAATATTTTATGTAGGCATTTATGTGTTTCTACACAATTAAGATAGCAATCTAAGATATCTCTGTACATCCTAACAGTTCTTAGAACAAATATAAGCTTTGATACATAGAAAATGTACTAATTTTCCATATGCGATTCTTTTGACCTGCTTTCATTTTTCCCCGTTCTTCACTTTTAGGAGTCGATGTAACAGAAATGTGCACAGCTTTAAAAGGCTAGAGACATAGATTGGAAGCGAGTAGATTTTGGTCCATTCCTGTCTTCTACACTGGGTTATCATAAACAGCTCAGCTCAATTTTTCAATGCCTCTCTTTTCTCAAAACCAGCTAGAGGCTAGTGACTATATACTACTGCAGGATAGAAAAGATAAAGTGTTAGTATTGCACTATTCTAATTCCTTAAAAATAATTTAAATGTTTTCTTTGTCCTCTTTTTTTTCCAGAACGAATAGGACAAAAATTTAAACTTTGCAATATGACTAACTTACAGTCATGTATGTCATTTTTTAGGCTAAATGCCCATGGGAGTTTACTTGTATTAGGAAGGAAGAATAACCTTCTGCATTTCTATACAACTCCTATATTTATATCAGCTCTAATTTTAGATTGTAAAAATGCATATTTTCATTTTAATATATACAGTAGCAGCCCCCTGGATCTACTGACTAAACACATCTACATTTAAAACAAAAATCCATTTCACTTTCACTTTCTCACAGATTTAATATTGTTTCTTTAACTTCACAATGGGAGCACATGAATTTGGAAAGTGTTGTAAATGTATTTTCTTGTAACTTTATGTTTCTCTAAATAATATTTTTTACAGCACAATTAATATAGTAATCCTATATATAATATATAATATATATATATATAAAATATATATAATCCTAGTTATACTGGTTTGTTTGCAAAGGCATAGTGTTGCTAAGCAGCTTAATGGTTTTGCTACTGAAAGACTTATTCCTTGAGGAGTGCAAAGCAACAGAAAAACAGTATTGAAAAAAAAAAGAGCAAGGAGAGGATGATGGCCTTTCCTCTAGTGGTAGGGGGAATATAGTTATGAAAGATAATATTTTTAACTATTTCACACTGTACCTTGAAAATACCTGATAATTGCATATTAAAAAAGAAAAAAAATCAGTGTTATGGTACACTTTGTGGTAAATGGAAGTAACGTGAAATTACTCTCATTGGTCTATATGGTTATTATTTTGCATGAATACTTGTATTTTTGTAAAATAAGCTATTTTTCAAATATAAAATATTGTGTCCTTTGATACGTAGTGGGGTAGGAATGCAGGCACTAGAAAAGTACATAATATTTTATGATAAGACACTGATATCTTTTCTCTTTTTGATCATCATTGTGTTTTCTCTAGACTTTCTGGGGAAATTCTTTGATTAAGATTAATCGTTAAGGTTAAGAGTTGACACAAACTCAAACAGAACTGATCAGAAGTCAATTGTATTCTCGCTTTATACTCAGCAAATATATAATCTTTCATTTTTATTTCTTAACAATTATACATGCGGAATTTCTTGGTCCTTCTAGATTCTCAACACTGTTCTAAAGATACTTACTACGTCTTTAAATTGTGCGCTCGGAAAAATCATATGAAGTAGCAAGCCAGGTATAGTGCTTTCTAGTAATTCTACTTTCTGGTCCAAAACTTTAAGATAAATACTGAAGCCAAAGCAAGTGGCGTTAGAAGGGACTTTGGTGAAATACCCAAGTCTTTTACTGTACATACAACAGCATGACAATAGGATGAACTGTGATTGGGTTGCCACTGTCCATTTCTGCTCTTCTTAAAGGTGGAGCCTTGGCAGTCCCCATAAGGAAGTGGTGCTAATACTTGCCCGTCATTGCCACTGTTTTCCTAAAATGATGATCCCTATTCTCAAGTGCAGTTACCCTTCTTTCAACCCAGGCCTTCCTTCAGTCTTCTTTCTGTGATTCTGTAATTCTTTTCTCTAGGCTACTCAACCCCAGCTCCTTCAATCTTTTTCCCCTTCTAGATATCCAGTTGTTCTCATTAGTCTTGTCTGAACTTTCTCCAAATGATCCATACCCTTGAAGTATGGTGCCCAAAACTGGTCATTGCAATTCTACAGATGCCTTACGTGACTCCACACGGTCTTAGAGAATGTGTTTCCACTGTGCTGTTTGCTGTTACACGGTCTTAGAGAAAGTGCTTCCACTGTGGTGTTTGCTGTTTTTCATAAAAAGAATAACATTTACTTATGTTCGTCTCATGATCCCACTAGACTTCCTTCATCCTGCTATCAAATACTTCTCCCATCAACTTTTTCCTTTCTGTCTTTGTGCAAATAATTACTCTTATCTAACACTAGGACTTTGTGTTTAACATTATGCCTCAGATTTATGAACTATTTTGCATTTTAAGCAACTGCAGCTTGATACATTCTGCAGTCAGCAGTCAGTAACTTGTTCTCTGTTCCATCATTCAAGTTATTAATGAAAATATCAAAGTATGCCTAATGGCACTGAACTTGAAACTTCAGTGAGTTCCAGCTGAGTTCTAAACATATGAAAAAGCAAATGAATTTGTTTTAAACATATGAATGTTGGTGACTAAAAAATCCTGCTATCTAATTCTGATGTGATTAATATGTATGCATTTTAAAAAAAATTATGAAAAATCTGCTAGCTTGATGTATCTGAGTATTTATGAATCTGAAAAGATGTATGAAAAATGAAGACAATGTTTTTATTCAATATTGACAAATTTGTGTTGGAGAAAGATACATCCTCAAAGAATTATTACACCTTATTTGCACATCCTGGAAAGGAAATGCAAAAGAACTTAAGACATGTAAGGATGGAAGTTCCCTGAAGTTTCTTGCACTGAAATCTGATTTTGTCTGAATTTTGCTCCCAGTAAGTGGGGAAATAAAACAGTAAACTCTGATTTCTTTCTGGCTAAGTCTCTAGCAGAGTCTGTATTTTCATAAATTTTAAGTAGTGGGATGAAAAAAAAAAGACTCCACAATTTTCTTGTTGTTTGTGGTTTGTAAATGAAAATCATTGTTAATTTAGGAGCCTGACAGCTGTAGAACATTTTCCATTTGGCAGCAGCTGTCAGTAGCACTCCAGTTTATTTTACAAACAGATGTTTAATTTGACTTCAATGCCATTGTCAGTTTTTGAGGGGAAACAAAGAGGAAAGGAGTAGAAATAATCATGATAGTCATAATTTGATTTCCTCTCAAAACGTAAAGCACAATCACTATTGATGACTTCAAAAGTGTTTTCATTTTTTATTACTGAATATTTTAAATCACTTTTCTTTTTATAACCACTTGAACTGAATTTAAGCTTTCTCAATGCATGGTAATTCATGTTAAGGAAATTATTTGTCTTATTCCAGGAACTGAAGGCATTATTTTAATGTAGTATACTACATTTTAAAAATATGTATTTTATTTATGAATCAAAATGTCATACTATTTCTACAGTCTACAGATAAGGAGATTTTTTTCTCTATATTGAAACAAGTGTACCAGTGGGCCACGCTCGCACAAACATAGTGTTGTTTTCTGTGGTCTCATAGTATTCTCATTTCACATTATTGAAAGTGAAGGGCAAATTGGGTCCAGTAATGATGAAATGAGATAATGAAAAAGCTAAGTAACATAATGGGGTTAGTTTTTAATTTTAGTAACCAATGATTTTATCCAGTATGTGCCCAGTGACTAGAAGGCTTTAATAAAATGTCCTGTTAGAATATCTTGGCAAGATCTTCTGTTACTCAAAGTATCTATAGACTCAGACAAGAGAGATGAAATTAGCAGTGTATGGTCTCAATCCTAAAACACTTTGGCAATTCTTAGATGTTACAAAGTCTAGTTTAAATTAGTCATGAAGATGGCACATCTTAGTGGTCATTTGCTCCTTTGTAATAGAATCTGTTCAGGTATTTCAAGACTGTGTTTCTATGGGGGTGTATAAGTAAACCTATAGTCAAATTTAAGAAAGAATACTGGGTGTGCCGCTTTGTATGAAATTTTCTACGTTAGCAAAATTTTTCTAGCATTCTGAGTTCAATATGTGCTGAACTGTCTGCATGCCCACAAAGACCTGGAACAGCTCTGCATAGCATATTTGACAGCTAAAATTTCAAGCACAGCTATATTTCAGTATGAAAGTCAAATGGCTGAATTAACAAAGTGTCAGATTCTGCCATCTTTACTTATATTGAATAGTATTTAAACTTTCATGTGGATTTAAATATATTAACTGGAGACTCTGTAAGGGTAATATATAGATAAGGGTCTCAGAACCTGAACACTACACTTCTCTTGATTCTTTTTTTCATATGAAGCACTGCAAAATCAATCCTGATTAGTTTGCTTAAAGGACCAGCTACATGTATTATTGCAGTTCTTTAGACATTATGAAAGGAAAAAAACACGTAGAAAAAGGAATTGTTCTTCATGTAAGCTGATCCTTGAATTGATTCTTGTTGTCTTTCTACTTATCTGGTTTGACAATTTTTTTAAGGGATTTGTGAAAAGATTGAAATATTAAATTCAATCAACAATTGGCTGGACTATTCTTTTCTTTCCCTTGCAGCAATTAAGTATCCACTTTTTCTGCCTTTTCTGCTTCATTAGATATGCATTAAGTATCTTTGGTGTCTGAACAGCAGCAGTCTGAGTGCTTTTTGCACTGTTTTTGTGAAGCAATGGATTTGTTGCTCAGTCAATTCACTGCTTCAGCAGAATTTAGTTTAAAGTCTTGCAATGCACCAGAAAGTGCACTTGATATTATTTTTTTTAATGGTTTCTGGGTTTTCATTTGCTGCAGAAAGAATGGAATTGCAGACATAGGGGCCTGTGTCTGGAGAAGGAATCAGCTGTTCATTAGGAGGATAATGAACTTGACACTCGTTCACTGCACAGACCGTGTAGGTAGCCTGGTGATACCCTTGCTATGTACCAACAACTCATTTAAGTTCTACAGATTACCTATCATAATGTCTCTTCCTGTAGAGTTCTCTGAAAATGGAATATACGCTCATTCTGTACGTAAAAAAAGGTGTGCTCTCTCATGCTGCCATTGCCTTGCAGTTGTTTGCTGTATTAAATATATGATGAGACAAGGAACTCGCATACGAAACAGAAAAATGTTCCACACTGTGAAGTTGATGCCATGTATTGAGGTACCACCATTTCATGACTGTTCGTAAAGAAATTCTCTTGTTCATCAGAGTTACTTTAGATAAAAAATACTAATGAACAGACATTTATCGAATTTCTCTGAGTAAATTATTGTCTTCAGTACAGTGAAGAAACACTCTTCGTTCTTGCCAGTTTTATAGCAATAGTGTGTATTTCTGCAGCACATAGTTCTACTCGCAAAGTACCAACTACGTTCAGGCAAGTAAATAAAATAAAGCTAAACTTATGAAAAGGAGACGAATTTCACAGATACTGGGATATGAGTTTTCTGCATTGTTTTTATTGGAAAGCAACTTGGCTCAGCAAGAGTAAAATTTTAAGTGCTGTCTTTGTAATTTTCTAGTTTTCCAGTGGCTACTCATGCATGAGAAGAAATTCAGGCTGTGATTCTCTTCTAATTAAGTGAAACTGAAGTTGATAATTGATTTCAATAGAAGGTTGGTCGGTTCTTACTAGAGTGTCATCTCACAATCAACAGCAGCATAAATTTGCAGGGCACGTAGGTTTTCAAAACACCCTCAACATCAATGTATCTGGTAATTGTACGTCTTAAATTTTCAAAGCATGTATTTTTACTCTTTCTGTGTGTTTGGTGGGAGCAAGTGATGACTGCTGTTAAGAGCAAAGTCAAATAAGTACACCTTATGTTTTTGTCTTGAAGATCAGGAGATTTGTTTTCCTTGTTGCTTCAGTTTTGAAATCTAAACCAACTATTGGAAAAGTTTAAATTGCACTGCTTGGCTGTCAGTCTCAAACATAATCAATCCACCTATTTCCCATACATCTGAAGGATCACCCCTACTTGTCTTTACAGGGCTTGATACCTTCCTTGCTCTGTTTCCTTCCATATCTCTAATTGCACTTTGTGCATCTCAGTTATCCACATTAAAATGTCTCCCTCTCAGACTTTCTAATGAAGTTAAGAATCTAATTAACTGCACTTTTGTTCCAAATAAAACTTGGCAGGGCTGGATTCCAGTTGCTAGTCTATGCCTACTTCTCAGAGCTGTTAATATAAAAGGTAATTTATCATCTTAATCCTTTTCATTACTACTTAACTACTATTCACAATGCTCCTTTAATATCTCTCTTCATGTGCTTTCCTTGTCCTGATGATTGAGGGAGATACGGACTGTGTAGCTTTTGCTTAATCCCTGATCCTTTAAGCATAGTTGTAATCACTTCCTCCATGAAATGAAGACTTTTATCTGGGTCAACAAGACTTCAGGATCCCCACAGAGGCAAAAGGCTTCTTGATACTGTTGGGTTTTTTCCCTCTCCCTGCTGCCATGTGTTGTTTTATAGAAAAGGCTTCAATACAAACCACATTCAGAAGGAACCGGTCACTTCTAAGGAGTTTCTTTGTCCCAGACTGTTTTGAGGAGCTAATCTATATCTATGTAATCATATCCGCAGTCGGACAACCCACTGCTGCAGCAGATACGCCTAGACTTTGTTCTTGCCCTTCTTGAGTATCTCTCAGACAAGTTTTGATCTATTTCCTAACCCCTATTTCTGTACCTTTCAGCATTGCTATTTCCTTAACCCTAAGAATATTTTTCTGATTTTTATGTAGTGTGTTTAGCAATTCTTTTTTCTTCATTTAGTTTCTTGATCCTTTTGTTTCCACTGTGCTCTAGTAACAGCTGTTATTGTTTACTTCCTATGTCCCAGGACGTCAGCTGCTTTAGATGCTGAATCTACCTTATCATCCTGTTCAGCTTCCTGATTCTGGTTCCTCTGAGCCTTTAGATGCCTAATTCACAACTAATCCCTATGGCAATTCCCGTGCTTATAAATCTCTTCTGCAACAATCCTTATTCAATAATAGCTCTGTCGCCCAGCCTTTACCTTTTTCTAACCTGGTCAAACATTCAATATCCTGTTGCCTTCACACAATCTGAATCAGGTAAAATCACAACCAACTCAGCCTTTTGTTATCTTCAAACTTCAGGGATTACTGTAGTCTGTTTGCTGGGCTGACCTCCTTAGTGTTCCTTGTATGTTGTCCTATTCGGGTCCTGGACACCATTTCCATCAACATACTTTGAAATTCCACCAGTGAACCAAAGGTGATTTGTGCTGTAACTTTGTACTGAAATCCTTCAAAATCTTCCTCAATCCCATGTGTAGGTGTTGTTTGTGAATGATTTGGCATTGACCTGGTACCAGGTTGATTAGGGCACAATAAAAGAGATCAGGTTACTGAAAGTTTCTGAGGCTAATCTGTGGTTCATTAATATTAATGTTCACAGAGCAATATAAGTATTGGAAGCTCTGTGTTTCCTGTCAATGATCCTGGCAGAGTATACTTTAAAGGAGACATCTTATTTGCATCGTGATAGGGGCAGTACATGCAAGTATTCCATTTTTGTGTTGTCCAAGCAGTTGGTAAGCATTCCCAAACATATACTGAAGACCACAGCTCTGGTATTGCTATTTTTATGTATTCATAGGTTACTGGGGCCAGCTTGGTTTTTTGATCTGTTGTAGCAAAACTGCTACCAGTGTTACTGGTGTGGCAGCTAATCAGACATAGGAAGGTTGTATTGAATTTGGCATTTTTAGGGCTGAAGCAGGAAGAGTGAAAACCCTGCTGTACAGATTCCCTGCCATTTCATTCTCCAAAAATCTATGTATAAAAGTTTTGCAACAATATTTGCTACAAATCCTTACTGCAACTAATTTTTGCAACCAGAACAATGGCATGAACTAGAGAATACCCTAACACTGTCCTCAGCCACAAACTTGTTGCAGCAGATGTTGGACAAAGAGTAAGAGAAGCTTGGTGAAAATCTCTCTAAGGACGTAGAATAATTGTATGGATTGATTTGATCATGCTTTGATAAGCATACGTTGCATGAGCAGCGTGGCCTTTCAGCTATTTCTCAAATGCAATTTGAATGTGCCTTCTTCCTATATACTGTCCCTTCAGAATGAGGAAAGTGGAAAAGTTACAAATCTCAACCCTTTTATCTTTATTGGTTCATTCTTTTTTTTCATTTCTCTGCACTCATATCTTTCAGCATAAACAACCAGTATCTCCTGGCATTAGCTGTCTGAATGTTAAGTAGGCTGCAGACTCAACTGTCAGCAAAAGCTCTTAGAAAAGCCCAGGTAGAAGAGATTCAGTTGATATAGGTATTAACTCTTGAAAGGTGAAAATTGTGTCTCAGCTGCACTAAGGAAAATGCAAATTTCTTCTTCATGGTTCCAGATACAGGTCCAATGAATTTGTGGTGTCAGACTTAATCTCAAGTACTAAAGTTACTGCATCAAAATTAAACTTCCTTAGGCAAATACATTCATAATATTAAGGTCTCTTTTAAGAAGTAATATTTAGCATTTTAACAGCAAATCAAGTTAGCTTAATTTCAGTGAGTGCTAATTTGTTCTGTCACCTATTGTGGCTCTTTAACCTCCAGGCTCCTGTCAACTGAAATGAGGTGAAGATTTTTCTGGATTTGAAAACATCAAATACTTTATTCCAATTTGGATTCCTGCTACTAAATACTCAATAGTCAGTATTTTAAAGTGGGTGGACCTTGTTAGGATGTTGCTCTTGACATACAATTTTTGTCTGCACAAGCAAATAATTTACTCATTAAGTTATAACTTCGTATATTGCTAGTTGACACCTCTTCCAAAACAAAAGTTGGAGAATGACAGCTCTGGTACATTTGGTTTTGTCTACTAATTCTCTTCCTTCCTTCCTGAATTCCCTAAGAATATTAAAGATTTAGAACTACGTTTCTGAAGTTTTGGGGAATTTTTTCAAGCTTCCTTAACTGGGCACTCATGATGATGTTTAACTTATTTTGCTTTTTTAATATAACACAGACCCCCCCCCCCCAACTTTATCCACCCAACTGGAGCCAGGGAAGGTGGCTTAAGAGGGGAGAGGAATATGTGTAGGATATAAAGATTGAAAGAAATACTGTAAAAAGGTAAATATGCTGCTTACTGTGTTACGGCTGTCCACGCTTGCTGTGCAATAATGGCAAAATCAGCACAGGCCAAGTAGTGACACTAAGGAACTTGAGGACTGGTGAAGAGTAGCACAAGTGGGAGGATTTGAAATGTGGCCTTTTCTTGTGGGATGTGTTTTCTGCCATGTCCTGGCATAGCAGGTAAAGCAGGCTACAGACTGAAAACGGGGGCATGGTTGCCTCTTTCATTTCTTGCTTCTCTTGAACACCCAGAGGAATCAAGTCTTTGAGTTCCCTGTGCAAGTGGGTGAGTGTCATACAGGTTGCATACGCCTTTTAAGCAGAAATAAAACAATGCTTGATAAGTTTTATTTTTTGTTTTATTTTTTCATTTTGATTTTAGGATTTGTTCGTTAATATGCAAGTCCTTTACATCAGTTCTTATCACAAGTTAGCTCAATGAATATAGCTATCAGGTAACACAACTTTGGGCTCACTAGCTTCAGAAAAACTATACTCCCACCTTTGATAGATTGTTTCCATCTGCTATACAAAAACGGTATTTAGAATAACAAAACAAATATATCCTCCAACCATCTAATCCTATCCAATCTTTTCTGACTTTTCTTTACAGTGTAATTTATAATACTTAGTTTTGCAGCTCAAGGAGATGCTATTTGCCACAAAAAATGGTGGCTAGCAAAATACCTAGTGAAGATAGAGCCTACAAATAGCAATGGACTTTAAGCAATGTGAAATTTTCTCAAGAGTTCTAGACAAACTCATTTGATTTTAGATTTAATATTTAATATAATTAATATTTAATATTTATGTCTTGTGGCCATTCAAGCAAAGAACAGAGAGCTTTTCTGAGGACAAATACAAGATAGCAGCATATATAATTGTGTTTTTCCTTAAAGCTTTTTCTTGTATTATATATGACGGCCAAATCAGTCCTGAAGTCAGTGAGCTCCCATGTATGCGTGTGATGGTAGACCCAAGTATGATGTAAAGGACAACCAAAAGGATTCTGAAGTTAGAGCAAATTTGTAAGACAAGTTTAGAGTACTTTGCTCTTGCTGTAGGGCTTTTGTCAGTGAAATTTTTTGGTAGTATGGGTGAAATGTTGAAAAATAAAACTGAAGAAGGATATTCTGTTGTATATATATGCACTGAATTTTTTAGAAGTGAGCAGTTTTTATTGTTTCTTATCTGACTAATCTATTAGAGAAAAGGTACTCAACCTGTGCGGGGAACTAAATGTTGAATTACAGCAACATTAATAAATTTAAATGTTGAATTACGGCAACATTCATAAACTTCACATTAATATTACTTTGTTTTATCCAACATCAAATATCATCTGTTTTTTTTCGCTCAAACCGTGTTAACAACGTACTTAAAAACAAACAAGTGAACAAACCCAACAAAATGACAACAAAAAATGCACCATCTGTGTTAGTTCCTATGTTAGGCATCAAGAAAGAAAAAATGTTACTCCAGAACTGACCCTTGCCAATGACTGCTGATGACAAAAATAGATTCTGGTGTAGATGGAGATTGTTCTTTGGTGAGACTGAGTGCAGTTTCCTAGTTGAAAATTATTTTAAAGAATGTAGTTGTCAAATATCCTACCAGTATAAAAATTGCTGGGCATCTAATGGCTAAAGAGTTGTATATGCTTTTAGAGGAATTTTAATTTATTTTTAATAAAAGTTCCCCTTAAATATTAGAAAGAGAAGTAAATGTTATTGGTAAACTTCTAGGAGTTTGCACATTTCCTGACCTTGTAAGTGTTTGACAGAAATGTAGGTTTGTTTTTTTCTAGGACAACACAGAAGGAAATAAACCAAGAACGTCCTAAATAATGCATTAAAGTTATGAAATCCACTGGCATGAAGAAAATTACAGCAGGTGTAAATATATGGTTTTCACCTCACTTTCTAGTGAGAAGATAAATGGTACATTTAGAAATTCTTTATCTCCAAAAGACAACAAAATCAAAAAAGCAAAAAAGATTGACATCATGTTAATTATTATTGTTCCTGATAATTTTCTGGGGTGGGAAACAACTTGTAATAGTGTAATTAAATTAGCAAGGCATGGAATAATTAAGGAAAATAATGTTTATGGCTGGAAGGGCAAGGTAAGGTTAACTCGTAAGTAATATAGAGCAGAAAAAGTTTCTTACCTGCAGCCCAATAGTTTATGATTATTTCTCAATATCCATGTGAAACTTAGGGTATCCTCACCAGCTCTGGCAAAACCTCTTTTATTAAAGCGTAACTCTAATATTGTATTTAATGGTTTTGATGTAAGCTTAAAAAATATTATAGGAACAATTCTTATACATCCTCTTCCTTCTTTTGTCACATCATTACACCCACAGAGGCAATTTAAAATAAGAATATTTCTGTTGATGTTAGGATTTGACAAAAAGAGTAAGGAAGGTGATCTAAAGCTGTTTCCATGGAAGAAAGAAAGAAAAAAAACACCAAACCCAAACCCAACTGTTTCTGGTATGACTTGAAGCGTTCCCCAGGCTGCTCTGAATTTTTATAATTTATGACGTTTCCTGTTTGTTAAATATCCCCAATGCAATTTACGTGACTTTAGTAGAGTTTTCACAGCAGGATGGTGCAATCATTGTGGAACAGTTGTGGAAAGGGAACTTCCATTTCCAGAGAAACCTTTCAGGGAAGGTCTCACTCCCCTCATGCTCAGGTGTGGTCTGACCAGGCTGAGACTCTGACCTGCTTGTATCCAACCTACAAAGTGCTGAAGTAGTATTGCCAGAACAAATATTACAGAAGTTACCACATATTCCTTGATTTTGCTGAGAGAACTACAAAACAGAAATAAAAAGTAACAATTTTAGGAGGTTTTTAAAAATAAAAACAGGTGCTACTAGGTGTATATATGTCTGTAACATAAGGTTTTGCTCCTTAGTCTGGTGATGGAAAACCTTTAACACAAATCCAGAAGCATCACTTTGAAGATAATAGGAAATAAACAGATTTTTGAAGTCATATTTTTTTCCTTTTTCTTTTTTATTCCATGGTATGTTGACAGTCAAAGAGAGAAATAGTCAGTTAAAGATCCACTTAAATCTGCTAATGTGTAGGGAAAAGCAATCGGATCTCCCCTTCACATAAAGTTCAGACAGCACTGGAGGTTGGAAATGGCAGGAAGGATTTGTGCAGACTAAGCAGATGTGTACCTTGTGTAAATTCTTAAGAGCTTTCTTGCCTCTCTGTACAAGTTAGCCTTTCCATTTTTAAGCTATTTTTGTAAGCCTCAATACCGAAGGAAAGAATCTTTAGTCCAAATCAGAACTTTGTAGAGAAATAAAACATCAAAAAAAAAAAGGGAGGGGGGGGGATGGAACAAAAGATAGTGATAGAAACTAGGCAAATACACTGATCAGATACTTTGGTCTGTCTTCAATCTAGAAGCTGATCATTGAAACTATGAATATTTTAAAATTTAAATTAATATTGTTTCTGTCTGTGTATTTGTGAAGTTGTGTACCTGCTTTCCGGTATTTATGCAGCCATCTGATATATCAATCTTGTTCCACTTTGAATCAGTAACATAACTCCCTTTTAGATTATTTGCTCCATATATAATTTTAAACACAGCTGAAGAGACAATGACTCAGAAAGCTGTGAAGCTTTTGTTGTTAGAAAAGGAACTGTTCCCTTGACATTTCACAGTGACAAGCTAACTGCAGCAAAAAGAATAATATAAGTACACTTCAGGCTTCACACAATCTTTTTACATTTCATTTCTAAAATAATAGCTTCTGAAATTAAATACTCATAATATCTTTGTTATCTGCGTATTTGGGAGCTCCTTTATCAAGCAACTGATTTCTTGTTTGTTTGGATTTTCCAAGTGTGGTGTTTTGTTTTGAGGTTTATTTTGTTTTGAGTAAGCTTTGGAAAACCTGTTCTTTAAAATTATATTTAAGGCACAGGATCATAGAATAATTTAGGTTGGAAGCGACCTCTGGAAGTCAGTTAGTCCACCTGCTTGATTGAAGTAGGTGTAGTTACATCAGGTGGATTGAGGAGGTTGCTCAGGGATGTGTCTGATCAAGTTTTGAATGTCTCCAGGGATGGAGGTTGCACAACATGCCTAGGCAGCCTGTTCCAGTGTTCGATCACTTAGAACATCCTTGTGCTGAGAAAGGTTTTCCTTGTATCTGCGTGGCATTTATTGCGTCCTCACTTGCCTGTTGCCTTGCATTGTACCACCATGCACTTCTCAGAAACATTTGGCTCTACCTCTTCTGTATCTTTCCAATAGGCTGTTGAAGACAACAAGCAGTAAGATCCTTCCTTTGCATCTTCTTCTTTAGACTGAGTGAACTCAGTTCTCTCAGCCTCTCCTCAGACATCATGGGCTCCATTCCCCTAATCATATTGGTGGCCCTTCACTGGACTTTCTCTAGTAATGCAATGTCTTTCTTCAGCTGGGCAACCCAAAACTGGCTGTAATAATCCAGATGTGATCTCACAAGTACCAACTGGAGAAATCATGTTTCTTGACTGGCTTGCTGTGCTTTTGCTGCAACCACGCAGCAGGCTGGTGGTTGCCTTGGCTGCAAAGGTGCACTTCTGGCTCATGGTCAGCTTGTCCACCAGGACCCCCAAGGCTTTTTCTGCCAACTTGCTCTCTGGCTAGCAGTTGCCCTGTACTGTACTGCTGTAACTGCATTATTGTATCCTATGTGCAAGACTGACATTTCGTGGGGTTCATGCCAACCCATTTCTCATCTGTTGCAATCTGCTTGTCTACTATTTAGTAGCTTTACCCTCTGGCATGTCAACTGCTTCCCCAATTTAGTATGATCTGCAAACTTGTTGAGGTTGCATTCCACCCCCAACTACGTCAATGAAGATGCTATTGCTCTAGTATCAATCCTGGAAGATGGCTGCTGGTAATTGGCCAGTGTATAACAAGATGAAGTGTCTTGACAATATATGAGTTGTGATGATGCATGTACATTTCAGCTTAGGTTGCTGCCACTTTACATTTTATTAATCGTCCTGCATGACTGTTTTCCAGTTTTATGGTACAGTTTGAAGAACCATGATTGATTGTGTATCAAAAATTGTAGGTGTTTCATTGAGTCTGTGTGAAAGTATTGCTTCTCAATTGCAGAGTAGCATCCAAGAAGTCTTTGAAATTGTCTTTGGTTTTGAATGCGAAGTCTGGAAAAACTAGCATAGAATGCCACTGTCACAGGATGGCCATTGGGCTCATATTCTTGCTAATAGTTGTTTGGGTGGTTTTCTTTGTTTTATTTTTCCCCCTTATTTTTTGTTAGAAACCTTGAAAAAGTTTTCTCAGAAAGCTTTCATTCTGCTTCTCACATACTTGGTCAGTCTTTTCTGGCAGCATTTACATTGTGCCATAACAGTTCTTGTATGAGTAAAAGACAGATTTAGCTAACTCTAGGTTTCATTCACTTTCTGGTATGTGCTGCAGGCTCGTATTTGTCCCTATTGTAGACACTTATAAAAAGAAGATAAAGTTTACATGTGAATGAAATTTTTATAGTTAAAAAGTGGTCAACAAAGCTAGTTAAGTTTATTTAGGACTGGAAGGGATCACCTGAGCCATTTGAACATACTTTCCAGTTTATTATAGTTTTTGACATTTACAAGATGATGGTTATAATACCAATCTGCAAGAAGAACTTGACCTTGGTGCTTTGCTGACTTACAGATCTTTGATGCAGATTATGGTCTCTCAGATGGGAGGCTAAAAATTAGCTACATTTCAGCAGTACAATTCCAGCTCTAAAAAATAAAGTTGCACAGTAACTCTGGTTTTCCCCTTATCATTTTCAGATTCAACCTCCCTGCCCTCCCCCTCCTTGCCCCAGACTAAGGCTTATAAACTTACATTTTGTTTGAACTATAAGCCTTAATAAAATATTCTAAATTTAATGAATTTTAAAGTGGCTTTTCTTTTGGAACCTTTGAATTGTTTTTAAAGACTTTAGCTTATGCTAGGTCTTTTTCTAACTTCTATTTTACATGATATTTGCACTGAATTGCTGTCATATATTGAAGTATTTGTCTCTTCAGAATGCCGTGTAATTTCCTACAACAGCTGCTTGCTTTAGCTGTGCTATTTTTCTGAAATTAAATATAATTTCAGTATTTTAATATAAGATTTGATTGAAATATTGAATATTCAGTTGATTGTCATGCGTTTCCAGAGTACAGATCTTCACCATATGACTATGATCACTTCTCTAGAGGTAATAACATTCTAATTTTCTCTAAAACATGACGAAACTCAAGTGCAAGTTGAAATAAAAATACTCTATGTGTAGTCCCGTGTTGTGTACATGTATTGTCAGAAGAGGGGAAATATGCCTAGGTCTTAACAGACTAGTTCTGTTCTTTTGCTACTTTATCATGCATTATCTTCTTCCTTTATGGAATAAATGTATTTAAAACCTTTTTTTTTTCCCCTTTATAGAGCCAGTATTGTGCAGAAGCGCATAATTTATTTTCAAGATGAGGGTTCTCTCACCAAAAAAATTTGTGAACAAGGTAAGGTAAAGTAAAACATCTTTCTTATCTCCTTATCATGTTCTACATATTTCTTTTAATTTATTATATCAAATTTAAATTTTGAGGCCTTGAACAGTTTCATCTGTGTTCAGATTTGGGATCTTCCATTCAATTATGTTCTTCCTTATCACGTACACTGTTCCTCATTCAATCTTCCTTGCCTTCTCCTATATGTGATACTTGCAACTTTTTACCTGGTCTTCGTGTGAAGCCCGTTTGCCTCCCGGGCACTCAGTTTATTGAATCCTTGGCTATTTCATCCTTGCCTAAGACTAAGTATTGCACTTCGTTATTGCATCCCGCTGGAGAATTTATATGCTTTGGCTGTCCAGAATTTTCAAGCCTATTTTGTTTTGAGGTCCATGTCAGATAAAAATCAGAAACAAATGCATTTTGAATCTGAAGATGACTGAAATAGTAGCACCTTCTTACTTAAAAATGTAGATTTAAGCCATTACATCCACTTATAAATATGATCCAGGTATTTCAGGATTCTAGTTTAGTGTAGCCCAACTTAAACAACAAAAAAATGTGTTTAACTTAGGTTTATTTACTGGAGTATTTAGTATGGCAACTTTGCTGTAATCTGTTGATTTAGAGTTGTAACCATTTTCTGTGGGTACTCTGCTGCTTTTTCAGACTCAGCCTCAGAAGGTGTGACTGACAAACCTATTTTAGATTGCTGTGCCTGTGGAACTGCCAAATACAGGCTAACTTTTTATGGAAACTGGTCAGAAAAAACACATCCCAAGGATTTTCCACGTGAGTATCATTCTTTTACTATTGTTGTACCATATAGGGATTGTGAAGAAGGTTGGAGCTTGTTGTATGACACAATGTTACTTATTTAGAGCTCAGCAGTGTAAATTACGACATACATGGAACACTGCTAACATTCAGTATTGAAAAGTCCATGAATCTTTCTGTGAATGTTATACATATAAATTATATTGATTTGTCTGACGTTTGTAACTGAGGTGTGTATGAGATCACATTTCTGAGATTTATTTGTGGTGAGAAAGGTTACTTTTTATTTTTTGTTTTAATTTTGTATTTTTTATTGAAAGCTTGGACTGGCTTATAGTGTACAGCTACGAAATGAGATTTTAAGAAAGAGGCCACAAAGAATGGGCAACACACTAACAATCTGATTTACAATCTAGCTAATCTAGCAAGCGTGTTTTCATTCAAAGTTTTGCTGAGCGCTGAATCGTGCTGCCCAAGGACATTAATTGGATGTATAGACCTTAGGTTATTCTGTCTGCTTTGTTGGTTGAGTAGACAGATAAAATACACATTCTGAGCTTTGCCTGTCTGGGTTTTTAAAGTTTCTGAACTACAGAATCAGGATTCTTGTTGCAATAACCCAAGTAGCTGTAACTGTAAAAAGCTAAAGTTACACAAACGTGTATTATGCATTTCTTTTTTCATTATTGACTCCACTGTCTGTGGCAATAAAGGCTAGGAAATTATTTGAGAACATGAGTCACATTTACTGGTCTTTAAACTTTGTTATGTTTTTTGTGGCTGATGTTTATTATATAGACTTTATATGGTTTTTATTATTATTTTCAAGATGTCAAAATATCATAATTCAAATATGGTCTGTGTGTCAATCAGCTCGTAGTTTTAACAGCCTAAGCAATATTGGTTATGTTGAGTCTCTCATAGATTTTAAGTTGAAGGTAGCATTGTTCAAATATTTTTGTCAGCCTTATACATGGGAGATAAAATAAGCCAAAACCAATAATTGCAGGACTGCTTGTTTAGGTTGTCGATTGATTTGTATATCTACTGAGTTTGACACTTTGTATGCATTATTTGTATGGATTCAGTTGGTGGTCAGAAATCGAGCATGGTTAGAAACGATTGAAAACTATGAAACTACTGTGACTTATTGATGTAATATTGGGGATAAGTGACTTTTTTCTTTTAAATCCAAGTCAGTGAGCACACAGAGAATGTGGATGCATGACTGAAAGTAAGCAAGTTGCAATAATTTGCCACATTAGTGGCAAACTCTGTAGACTGTTATCTCTCCCGAGGTACAAAGTGGTGAATTACAGTAGTGTTTTATTTTAAAAACTGGAAAAGTGTAAAGATAACCATATAATACTTCCAGGATTAAGTCCAGTAATAACAGCTGATAAGATTTTACAACGAAATTTCTGCAAGTTGAGAAAAAGGTCTCATCCAGATGTAGTGATGTTAAAAATGAAAAATAGTCATCGACATTATTCTTTAAAATGTTGAACTTGTGTAGTAATTGCTTTAAAATAAAATGCTACTCATGATGGACTGTGGTAAATCACTAGTTATTTGCTAAGCCATCACATAAAAAATTCTGCTCTACTCTTATACCATGAGTATGGCTGAAATAGAAAGCAGATCATAAAACTTCTATTTTGCATCTTTAATTTATGTTTTGAACTGTTGATAGAAATGTTTCTGGAAGGTACAGTGCAAAACTTTAAACGCTGGGAAACTATTTTGAAGTTTTCACAGATTCTACAGATCAGGAATAATTTTACATTTATTATACTAGTGCAATTAAAATACCTCTGTTTCATTAAATTTAAAAGCATATTGTCTGTTTAAAAGTTATCAGATGTGTAGGTGACCCTGCTTCGGCAGGAGGGTTGGACTAGATGACCCACAGAGGTCCCTTCCAACCCCTACCATTCTGTGATTCTGTGATTCTGTGTGTAGTCTATAAAGCATTGCATAGAATGAAACCACTGCAACACAATCTTGTCCTGAGTGTGCCAACCATCCAGTGAATGGAGAGAGGTGTACCACAGCTGTAGAAAAGGTCCAAAAGCTATTTATGAGAAGAATTTTGCTTTTGTGGATCTCAGACTGAAAAAAAAAAAAAATTAAACTGATTTGTAAACAAAGACTTAAAAAAAGTGAGCATGCTTTTCGGGTAATTTTTGCAACTTATCACAACTCCTGATAATAGGACTAGTGGAAGCTGAGTATTTAATTTGTCATTAAATCTGGGTCAAGGGGAACTATTAAATTTCCTATCACATTTTGGCAGACAGAAATATTTGTATTCACATATGATCTGTGGCTTAAAAGCATTTATACTCTCTGGGTATCACTCATATGATAACAGACATCTTATACTGCTCAGATCATTTCACGTAGACAAATTTCTTTGATGCTTAGAGGAAAAGGTTTAAGAGACTATTGAGATGTCTCTTCATTGTCATCAGAAATGGGAGGTTCAAGGTGAGGAGTGAAACATTTGCAAATGTTGCATGAATTTGTGAAAGTTTTAAGGTAGATGTGGTATATTTTGAACAGCTCATGTAGGCAAGTAGATGGGCCCAGCTGCTTTCTCTGCAGAGCTAGTATCTATAGGGAAAGGTGTTTGGTGGAAGAGGCTGGGCTCTGATTGCAAAGATATCAAATGTTCTTGATCTGTTTAGGATGGGGAGTGTGCGAAGCTTTGAGGCACATGGAACAGTTCACTGTCCATTTTAATAAAGATTTAAAGGCACTCTGGTTCCTCTCTGTAGTGACACGTTTTTCTTTTGTACGCACTATGTGGAACCTTCTCTTGTGAAAAGTTTCAGTAAGTGTCACTTACTGTATTTCAGGGAAAGCTGCTGTCTATGACTTGTGAGATAATTAGACCTGTGTGCTAGGAAAAAAGAATGGGCAAAACTGGTGGCCCTGTCACTGGGGCTGAAGGACAGAATCTCTCTGTGGTATGACAAGGTGCCAGTGTATATTTCAGGAACAATTGCTAGATCTTAGACCAAGAAACCATCTTCTGACACTGTAGTCTATTCAGCTATTACCTGTGGGGGAAGGGAGGTTTAGTTTTGCTTTATTTCCATTTGGGGATCAATTACTGCTTTAATGAACTCCGAACGCGTGAAGCATGCTACAGTCAGTAAGTATATTTTGGTCCAAGTTTAGCACTAAGAAAACTATGGAGGCTCTGTTTGCTGTGTTGCTAGGCCATCTCCCTCATCTATCTATTCTGTTTGCTATATTTTTCTAGCTTTTTTCCCCTACCATTGGAGTTCATTTTTTATTTCTAATCTATTTTCTATTCTCCTGTGATTAGGTTCCTGCATCTGACTTTATTCAATTCTCTACATTGTCTTTTTCAATTTCATTGTCCCACCTTTCACATCTTGAACTTGCATTCCTTTTGTTTACTTCATTATTCATTCTTCATTCATTTATTCTAGTTTTCAGCTGATTTTACTTCTACTCTCTACCTTTTGCATTGCAAAGAAGAATGTTAACTATTGTCTCATTCCATCATTCTGTCTCACTCATTTCCTAGTCTTTGCACTGTTACCAGACTGTCTGCTTAAGTGAGCAATTCATTTTCTCATCCTTTTCCTTTAAGCCCATATCTTTGCAGAGTGTTATCTGATACTGAAGCAAAATCATTTTTATTTCCAGTACTTCTGTGACTCCTTATTTCTGCTGAATTCTCTTTTAGATTCCATCATGCTTCTTGAACATTTTAAACTTTTACATTTTTTTCTTTTTTTGTTCAAGAAGTCCAGGAATTTGAGCAAGCAAACTCAGCGAACATGGAAGCGCCAGAATTCACTTTGCTCACTTCCTAAATTAAATGGAAGCCCTACTAAGGGTCAGGGTGAGGATGGGGGAAGGAGACATGTATACATGTATAATTTAAGTATGCAGAAGCAGAAAAGCAGCTATGTCAGTGCCAATAAAAGCAGTTCTTTACCAGCATTTCAAAAGTTTCCTGGAAGAAGTGCTGGACACCATTTGCCCACGCAAAGCGAATGTTTCACCTCTGTTTCAGCTGGAAGCTGCTATGGGAAGTTTCTGGCTGTAAGCCCTTTGTAGTTCCGTGTCTGATAACGTTCGGGCACAAAGCTATAAACAAAAATCTGTATGATAGTGTCATCACGCTTACATCTATCTTTTGCTGATAATCTGCTGTCACCACTCAAATGCAAATCTAGTGGACTGTTAGAAACCAGTAAGGAAAATGACTTGATGTTAAATCTTTGTGTCACCACTGAAGTCTTCCCTTGCAGGTTTCATCCTCAAAAATGTTTTACATGGAAACTTAAAATGAAAGAATTCTTAATCTTCCCGAAGAAGTGAAGTACCCAGAGAAGAAAAAAATATACTCAGCCTATCTAGGGGGGGCTGCTTGATTAGGCAGAATACAATCTTTCTTACTATTTCTGCCTGTGTTGTTATATCACATAATTACTGATGCACTATGCTATATTTCTGTAGTTCACTGGATTATTCTTATTACTCTAAAGATACGGTGTATTGATGTAGTCAGAACTGACAGTTTGCAACACATGCAAACCTTGGTACTGGTAAAGACTGGGCACTTCAAACCTTTCACTTTAAAAAAAAATTAGGAATTATACTTTGAGGCTGTCTTGATGGCTGATGTATTTTAGTTTATTTTTTTCCCCCCTGAAAGGACGCACCAACCACTGGTCTGCGATCATCGGTAGTTCTCACTCGAAGAACTACATCCTTTGGGAGTATGGAGGATATGCTAGTGAAGGTGTCAAACAAGTCGCAGAGTTGGGGTCCCCAGTAAAGATGGAAGAAGAAATTCGACAGCAAGTAGGTGTAATTTAGTGCATGCTTTATGAAATGCATCCTGCCTTGGACTGTGAATGATTTGTCATTGACAATGTTGGTGAATGTCATTTTGCTGGCTAATTTTCAGTTAAGCAGATTAGGAGATCTGCCTGTCTTTCTAGACTCATTCTTACTCTGGCAAAGATTTTTGTCTCTGAAAGGACAAGTAAGTCATGGTATTCTGAACTTAGAGAATCTATGTGTCATGCCAGATACAAGTCAGAGGTAGAAAAGTAAAACTCATCTTTCCAGGCCTAATCATGAAGATACATAGAGTTTGTTAACGGAATACCTTGAAGATAGCAAGAAGCGTGACTTATTGTTTTTTGAGGTGGTGATTTTTATTTTATAGTATATTGTAGAGATTTTTTTTTTTTGGTCCTTATAAGCACCTTTGCAGTTTTCTTCAGATTCATACAAGTTAGAATTGCTCTTACAGGAGAGTGAGGTGATTTTTGTTGCTGAGCAGGAAAACTTTACACAACTGCACCAACAAAATTTGGTGAATCGGGATTATGGTTTAAGGGCAAAAGAGCCTTAACAGTGTATCATCTTATAAGGGATTGATTCAGCTGAACAGAAATAAATCTGTTTAGTTTATAGATGATTTGCATTTTGTTACATCAAGGAACAAGGAACCAAAATGAAATATAGCAGGACACAGTATTACTATTAGGACGTCTACCTCCATGAAATGTAAGGACTCACTGGAAACTGAGCTCAGTTATAAGACAGAAAAAATGTAAATATTATTACACATAATAGAATTATACGTATGATTTTGTGTAGATGTATGTGTGTAGGTAAGTGTATATATAATATATAGTGATGATTGCTCCACATGGGAGAGAAGGCAGAAATTGCCCCCAACAGCTTACTGCCTTGTACAGACAAGACAGGAGCAGAAGCGAAACAGCATTCGGTAAGAGAAGTTACAGACAGATCTGGTTTACTGGAGCCCCTGTCTGATTCCACTTTCCTGACCTTCCCCCCAAACCGATAAAGTGGTACAGGTGAGGAGGCGGCCTAATCCTGTCATGAATGAGTGGTTTAGGCCGCTTAAAGAATAAATGTCAAAGGTATAAGCAAAAGTGGTTTTAATAGGAATTGATCAAAGTGTGATTTAACGAAGTTCGATAGGAAGGTTCACTCTGTTACTTACTACATGGAAGGAACGTACAAAGGAAAATCGAGGTAGAATTGAGGTAGAATGATTTACACAGAGATTGAAGATGGAAAAGGGGAAGGGAGACCCTCCCGTTGAGTCACAAGGTTCAGAATGGACCCCCTTTCTTTCTAAACTCATTCTCAGAGAGGAGCCTAGGTGTGGCTGGATCCAGACTTAGACCCAGACTTGTTCAGTGGTTTATGTCTAAAGGATTATATCTGTATGTTTCATTAGCATTAATTCAGCATGCAATCAAAGTTACCAAGACAAAATCAAAGTTACCATACTACAGGGTTATGCACAATGTCAGTCGCTTACCAAAGCGCTGCCATTGGTGAAAGATCTCTCTGCCTCAAGGAGCGTACCTTGAGGGGGGTCCTGGCTCAAGGGGAGATCACCGCTGTGCAGCCACACTGCACTAAGAAGGCTCACTAAGGCTTGTCATATTTATGGAATAAAGTGGTTGGCTTGTAGTCAACTTACATGCGGTGGGAAAGGTATACATGAGACTCCTTGTACTCACAGCTAACTTCGTTCCTTGATAAACAAGTCTTGGAAAAGCCACCCGCTATTCATGAGTTGATTGCATGATCAGTGTTCCAAGCTCATAAGCATCGATGCTGACTGCATCACTCTGCTCCCTTGTGGGTTTTCAGGGGACAGATTGAAACTAGAGGAGTTCTTGGCCCAGCTATAGCTCGGGCCTTTACCTCCTTCAGAGTCTGCACCAAACCACCGCCAGTCTGGTCAAGGGGTCGAGTGTACTCACCACAAGTCCGAGGAGGAACAGTAGGGTGGGACAGCAGGGACACACTGCTAGGGAGAGCAAAATGGGAGCCAAAGGGCTTGTTTTGGCATTTCATGTGCCTGCTTTTCTGTGCCAGCCTTTAGTGTGCTGTGAGAGGTGTGACCTAATATTTTATTGATATGCAATATTTTTAATGTATTCCTGGGACACTTTCTTCTTCTGCCAAGGGTAGTAAGAATTAAAGATTTCAAAACAGCTGGAATTTATGGAAGTATTTCTTTTTCAGTCATTCAGTGCCTGCAATAATTCCTCTGATTCTCCTGGTTCGCTCTAATCCAAGTAATGAACCAGTGTTATGACTGGATATTACCTAGAACAATGCAGCATATTAACAAATGCCATAACATTTTTATCAAGTTTATTTGACTTTTTTTTCCTTTTAACAAGTGTTTAAGCTGTGCTAATATTTTTAAGAGATACTGAGGTAAAGTTCTGCAGTCAAGACAACAGAGCTAGTATTGCCAGGAGCTAATTTGCCAACATTTCATTCAGGCTTTTCTCTTTCTTTACTGCAGTTTCTCCCTTGCAATATCCTTGCCTGCCTTGAAATTTGGTAGCATTGTTTCATTCCTCATGCTTCCCAGTCTGCCTCAGGATCCATTTCCCCCTTTTCCATTTCTTATTCTACCTTTATTTCCTGTATCTGTCTTCCTCCCAGCCTTCTGTTGTGGGGTGGTGGAAGGATGCAGTTCATTAAAACCACTCTCCCAAGCTGCTGTTCAGCTTTCTGAAAACACCAGAAAGACAGTTTGTGTGTTAATTTCTGGTGCCCGGACCCAGACCTCTATGCAGCAATGCAGGGCTGGGGCCTCAGCCCTCGCATGCAACACACCCACTGTGGGTAATACACTTCTTAAAAGGGTGGACTTGGATTTGGAAATCTGCTGTGCGTCTATTGTGTTTTGTTGGCAGTTTCTTAGGTGAATACATAGACGTATTTATGTAACTGGCATCTGTGGAATTAACATCATCTAAGGTTTTATTCAGGGGGAAAAATATCTATCTAATGATTTTTATGAATTTTTACTAAAAATTTACTATCCGTGTATGACACAAAAAAAGGCTTACTTAAAGTGAAGCTTTATTAGGAATTGTCCTAACTAGTATTCCTCGTTAACTAAAGATTCTCAAGTATGAGCATTTCTGCTCCCCATTTGACAGACTGATGAGTCATCATCAGCTTTTTTTCTTGATAGAGCACCTTTAAGTGTTCTGATTTGTGTAGTTACTGCAAAAAACCTATGTGATATTTTTGCCTGATTGGTCCTGGGTACTGTAAACTTGCTTTTTAGTTTGTTTACCTGGGAGAACTTAAAGGAACTAATCAGCGTTTTTGTTAAACTTTTCCTGGCAGCCTGGAAGGAAAGCCCATAAGAGTTTTACTAAAACAATCTGTCAAGTGGTTGATGTGTACAATAGGACTTGACAATCTGTCAAGTGGTTGATGTGTACAATAGGATAATTCATGCGTTACACTTCAGAGGTTATAAATGAACAATCAAAGGATAGAAAAGGAATTATGTGAGCAAAAGAATGTTCACTGATCTCATGTATTTCTGAAATACGTTCACTTTTTCATGTTGTTTTCAGAAAGTCTGATTTGTCCAGAACCTGTTATTTCATAAACTCCCTGGACAGAAACAAATACAAAATTTGAAAGGGGAATTAGAATGAAGTGTAATGCCAAATGTCGTATCCTAGGCAGATGAAACAAGATTAAAATAGAGACATAGTAATTTCTCTTTAATTTAAATGTCTCACACCGTAAGATAACTCATTTGGCTTTGCCTGATTATTTTAGGATAAATACTAAGTCATTTTGCCTCCATTTTATTTTAAAACTGGGGTAAGTAACACTGTGTACTTTGCCACTATCTCAATGAAATGCAGTTTGTACTCTCTGCTTATTCCCTATGGACACATAGATGAAATTCTTACAGGTTTGGTTTAATACTCTCTGAAATGTCAGTAAGTGGAATGACTTTTTCCATTGTATTCAGTGGTCTCAGATTAGAGCAGACTGTCTCCAGACTTTTGAGAAGAGCATTTTCTGCTTTCCAGTAAGATGCTTGTAAATTTTTTGACACACGATAACCTGTGAAGAGAATTTTTTAACTAAAGCTGAAACCTGAAATACATGAAACTTTCTACAGAATAAAATAAGAAATTTTAATTACTCTATCCAAACATTTATTTTTGCAAAATAGTTCTGGTTTGGATTTTTAAAAATATATCCCCGTAATTAAAAAAACAAAAGAGAAGGGAGTCAAAATTAAAGTAATTTCCTTGTTGGATCGATCCTGATTTATTTTTTTGAGAAATGTAATTTCAGGATTTCAGTTGAATAATTACCATTTCATTACCTGTTTTGTAACACAGCACTGTGTTCTTCCATGGAAAAATGATGTCATTAGATTTTTCTGACTGAAGCTGGTAAATCACCTGAATTACAAAGAAGAATCTGCAATATATTGATTACTTTTTGTTATATTGCTAGGCAAATTATTATTGTGTGTACTTAAACGGGCTCAAACTTTTGCTTTTTGAATTATCTGTTGTCGTGTACTTATAAAGTTTAAAATTAGCTAACCAACCAGGGAGGTTCCACTGAGTTGCACTTGTGCTTGACAGAGCAGCTAAAAATTGTCCCTGAACACTTAAGAGACCATGATACCCCTGACATTGTTTGAGAAGAAGGCTACTTTGCATTTGAAAGCTGTGATTGCTGCTGGAGTAGTTTAATCTCTGCTTGTTTAAAGCAACTAAAAAATAGAAGTAATTGCCCAACTGGGATGTCTGTTTTTGCTTAACCAAACCTTCAGTGAATGGCATCAACATCCCCACAGGGACCCCTTCCTCCTCGGTCCCCAGGGAAGGGATTTGAGTTCCCAGCCACTTTTCGGAGGCACCATCCTCTCTCTGTTGGAAAGACAGGAACACATAGGAAATACTAGTGTGGCCATAAAGTTTAATATGACAAGCACAGTTACTATTCTTACAAATAATCCAAAAGACCTTTAGGTGTCTGTGCAAAGCCCACGGAAATTTTCAGCAGATTTTGGACTTGGTCCCACAGTGAAGTAGTAAAACACTGTCCCAGCATGCTTTCTACTTTAGTTACAGCCTGTCTGTAGGTTTTTAATGTGATATTTAATCTAATTCTGGACAGATCAAGCTACTGGATTGTAAATTCATATCCAGACTTTTGTTTGCTGAGTTAGAGTCCTCTATTGCTCCATGCATACACCTCTACTGTGAATTATGGTACTTTTTATACCTTTTGAAAATGTTAAGTGGTAGATTTTCCATCCTTTCCTTTTGGGAGATATACCTTATGCAGTAATTTAAAATTTCTGGCATTTTTAAAATTAGAAGTTTTGAAACACCTGTTTGGTGTGCTAAATTTCATAAAGTATTTCTGCCAAAAAGAAATTGTTGTCTATGTCATAAAGGGAGACTTTGTCTACAAGTAAATAACTCGTACAACAGGGTTCAGAACACGTATTCTAGGGTGGCTTCTATCTTTTAATAAACTTCTGTTAGAAACTGTAATTAGGATGATTCACAGTTTGTGTTGCTTTCATTGAAAAACGAACAAACACTGTTCATTCCAATAGCATTCTTTTTTAGTACCTGATGATAATAAAGATGTGCTTCTCTAATAAGAAATGAAGCTGATGGTGTGTGCTGTGCCATTTTGCTCTTTGTGGACATATGATTAATTGCTGTGACCATGAGACCAATGTAGGCCAAAATACAGCATTCATTTTGAAAAGACATGTGTTTAAAAGGTGCCTTTTTTTCTGACAACTATTAAAATACACCAAAAAACCCTTTAAAAATAATATTTAATTTTCTTTTATATCTCATTAGTGACTTATAAGGCAGATACTTAGAGGTCGCTTCATTTTAAAGGAAAGGAAGAAGGAGAAAATCAACATTTTTCCTGATGTAACAGTAAATAAATTGTGTTTCTGCAAATCTTTATTTTTCTGAAGAAAATGTGGAAAACCACAGATTTTAATTTCTTCACTGAGTTTTATTTCCGTAGGCTTATATAAACAACATAGTCACTGTATTTTCCCATCAGTAAGCTAGTATATGGTTTCAGTGGTTACTGTAGTCTAATTGGAATTACACTGCAAAAGTTTTGATTACTTGTGCAACTGTTAAGCAGTCATGTTTTAGCTTTAAAAACAACTATACACATGGAATGCTTACTTTGAGATACCAAAAAGAAAAGAAACATTATGGTATGAAGATGAAAAAAAAGTCGTGTCTGTTTTTAATGAAAGCTTCACTTCCATTTGAGTCAGAAAAACTATTGTTTTGTTGGTGAAAATAGTGCCTGTAAATACTGGAAAATATGTCTCATTTGTACATATTTGAATAGTCCCAAAGCACCTTCGAGTAGTCTAAAAACCATTGAAGTTAATTTCTCTTTTACAAAAGTAAGCTCTGACAAATAAATATTAAGTGGTGTCTTATTATCTGGGCCAAAACATGAAAGATTCAACACACATATAATAGTTCATGCAGTCAGACAATAAAAATGAATAGGCAATTTTGTGCTTATTTGAGTACATTGAAAATATAATTTTGTTATGGATAAGCTCTTAATCATTAGAGTACAGTCCTTATGCTACAGTTACTCAAAGTATGGTTCTTCTATTTGGAGGATTGTGAGAGCTGGCAGATATTGAACACATTTTGTGCAAAATGTCCTTTTTATGATTGTGATAATCTCCCTGTTTATAGCACCAGGCGAAATATCATTTCGAAATTTTATTGAGCCTTGGGTCAAAACTTTAGCAGTATAGTGGCTTGTTTAATAGTGCTTTTTCAAGTTTTGTCAAGCTGCTTTTTGCCAGGTTTAGTAATGAGAACAGGAAAATGCCGTAAAGTTGCTGCAACTCATTCTCTTTGTCAGTAGAACTGTAGATCTTCGTGAAACATTCTAGTTACCATTGCTCATTTGGATTTGTGGTACATCTTTAATCCAGTTCTGTTAGTTATGTACAGAGCTAGGCTGGGTGCCTTATTGTCACAGAGAAATGAAGGACAGAGAATTTTACACCCGTGATCTACAAACTGTTAAACAACTGCTGTTTAGTTCCATGGTGGATGGGTATTTCCCTTGCAAGAAACAACTTTTGAGATTTCGTGTTACTGGTACAGTCGTGCCATAAAGAAGATGACAGATGTTGCTATTGTTGTTTCAAAAATGCTGTCTCAATATATTGGGATGTATGTTGCATTGCAGGCAATATCTTCATCTGCTTAAAATTAGAAAATGCTTTCGGAAATTGTCACCACTGAACAGACTCCTGTTAGGATGTTGTTTTTGTAGGAAGAATCTCCTGCTGACTTGTGCACACTGCCTGTAGCTATGCCATGCAAATGAAGCATCAAAAGCACTTCTGCCTCCCCACATTGAACACCTGGCTTGTGCTCTCTCCACAAAGTGATCTCCAGTCTGCTCAGAAATGTGGAATTTCCCCCAGTGAAAGTGACCTCCAGTCCAGCATTTCCATTCTAAAAGACAAATAATTTAAAGGAGTGATATTCTGTCAATGTCCAGGACACTGGTACCCTTCTTGGCATCCATGAGTCAATGGTGTTTGTAAGGACAGGCGGGTTTCTCTCCACCAGCTGCTGGGAGAAGGTGCAGGAGGTTGCTGGCCAAGGCTGCCTTTCTTAACCCCTTTTCTCAAAAGGTACTGACAATCTCCTATCTTGCCTCTTTCCTTGTCAGCTGGGGACTGCAGGTTGTCCTGGTAATAGACAAGTAGAGATGATATGGGGGAAAAAAAAATCCTTTTTTTAATTTATTTTCTGTGCTTTTAACAGCAGTTACTATTTGATAATAAAGAAGGCAGCTTGATTTTTAAAACTCCACGTTGCAAGCTGTCATCTTGCCTAACGAATTCCAGAGGTTTCACACCTCTAACTTGTGTGGGAGTCTTGGAAGTTTTGCCCTCTGAATAATTACTCAGTTATTGATGTGAAACAATCTACATAACCAAACAATGAGTTAGGGTTTTAACAGTTAGTTCAACAGTTATTTTTCCTTTCATTTACCTTAATTTGCCTTACTGCTTATTTTCTTCCATTTATCACAGATGCTCCATTGCTAATATAAACCAGCAAGAAATACAACTTTTCAGTGAAGTCCAATAATCAGGTTCTCTTTGAATAAAAAGCCTTCAAACAAGGTAGAATTCTTTTTGCAGAAGACAGACTCTTCAAGAAAAAAAGTGAAGTTTAACTCAAAGACTAGTCTTTCCTCAGTGAATTCTGGTGCTAAATCTTGCAGAAATGGGACCAGCAAAACTTCCTATGCTTTTTTAATGTCTATTAATGTTGAGAGGCCCATCAAAGCTTATAAAGATTTTCTGTGCCTCTTTGATAACTGCCTAGATTGCAGTAAAGCAATGCTAAAAGAGGGAAACGTTTGTTTCTGCTCATGGTAGATTCATTCATTTGGACAGTATGCAATAATTTTAGCTCTCCAGTACACAGACATAAAAGTCACTAGGAAGTGTCATCTGTTCAAGGCAATATGACTGGATTGCTAGACATTATTTGCTAATTTTAAAGTCTTTTAAAATATCTTGCCTTTTCATTTCCTGGAGTTAGATTTTATCATACTGTTCAGCTGTCACAAAATTATTACTATCCTGTAGCAGATTCATCCAGTGGAAAGATATGATGAAATGACTTTCAATTATTTTCTTTCAGGCTACCATTGCAGTATTTTTAAAACATGAACATTTCAGATGCATTGGTTCTTCTTGTGCTTCTAATACTGAGGGACAAACTCCATCTGACAGCACAAGTTCAGCACTCCTAACATCAGACTTTGGTCAGAGAAATCAGTCTCGTTACTTGCAACTAGTCTGTTTTGGAACGGTGGCTCTAAATCCTAACAAGACACAACAGATGCATTTGAGGAGCAACTCTAAGGCACGCAGGAACCGTCTTACAGCAACACAAGCAGAAAGTAGAGTAACACGAACTGTAGAAGAGCTAACATCGATAATGTCAAATTGTTTGACAGGCATGTAGAGCAGATGCTTAGGCTCCTCCTCCTCTGGGACACATCGCCTAAACTCCTGTTGACTTTAGCCAAGTCTGTTTCTTAAGGGTCAGAATATCACTAAAAATTAAATTAGGGAAGAGTTGACTTCTCTCTGGATACTTTTATCTGCAGTGGCTTAACCTGTGATTGAGATGCAGTGGCTGCATAGCCAGTGGCATTCAGCTGCCTATTGAAGAGGAGCTGCAGATGCTAAAGAAGTGCCTGAACTCTCATTAGCAGCACTTGTCAGGAACCACAGGATCTTCCTCTGTTTTTTCTCTTGTTGCATTGTAAATGTTGTTCAAAGGAACAGCATGATGTAACAGCTGAAGCTGAAGAGTTCTACTAGCTCATTTGACCTGCAGATGCTTAATTATTCAGATAAATTTTCAACTTAAAAACCAAAGAAGAACCCCCACAATGTCAAGTTCATCATTCTGGCATTATTGTTTTAGGGGCCTTTTGTTTGTTTGTTTAGGAACCTTAGTTCAGAACTCTGTTACTGTGATTATATTGAATGCTTGTTTCCACCTGAATTCCAGCAGAACACTCAGAAAAATAACACATACAAATATCATACATATTTCCATAACCAAATATGAATGCAAATATATTGAATGTTACTTGGCCTGTAGAATTTTCTAAGACTGCTCCTCTCAGTTAAATATATAGATCACAGATACTGATTTCAAAATCTGTTTATTGCATTTAATGTGCAATGAATAGGCATATTCAGGTAGTATGTTATATATGAATATATAAGGAATCAACTGGCCAAAGACGTTGAAAAAGGAGGTTATTCATCAGTCTTTCTTTTAGTTTTCAACTTTGTTTTCTTAGATTGCTTTTCCAGTCTGAATCTGTAAGGACTCTAATGTGTTGTAGTTTACTTCAGTCAAAACCAGAAGCAGGACTACTTGTTTTTAGAGGTGGGGGGAAGTTAATACTGTTGGCTAGTCTTTAGCTCAGGAAAGAATGACATGCTTGCACATTGTACATTTCTTTGAAGTTCACCAGTCAAACACTGACATAACATATGAATGAATTTAGGAACTATAATATATGCTGCAACCTGAAACAGATTGAAGAGTTAACATAGGGCTCAGATGAAAATGTCTGTTACTGTCCTTAATTTCTGGTTACAAACTCTCTGGATTCCTCTTAAAAAGATGTTATCGAATTCTCTGCCAGTCAACTCTCTCTTTCAAAAATGGCTCAGCTCATTAATTGTGTTCTTGCTTCAGTCAGTGATATCTTCAATAAATACCATTGTTTATGTCATAGGCTGTATTTTGTAATTCCAACAACATTCTGTGGAAAAAAGCCGTACAGAAATTATTGGAAAGGAGACAATCAGCACTGGAATATTTGTTACCTGCATTGACATTCACCAATATTGTAGAAAATGAAATAAATTATTGGTCTCAAAAGTAGGTAATTTGATAACTAAAAATATTCTATAGAAAATTTGTTTTGAAATAATAATTTGGAAATTTATGTGAGATAGTAGCCTGTATCACAACATGTAAGTCAATGCTTTGCCAGGACAAACACTGAGTACCTCAAATGCTGATTTTCTTCTCTATAAGTGAAAAGAGGCCAGCACTGTACCTGGAGAGGTCTATGAGGTGCTTAAACACCATATGCCTCCGCTATCTAAAATCTGCTTGAGCATCAGTAGCTTTTCCTTGAGACATTTTATCAAGGGGCTGAGTTGTCATTGACTCATATGCAGCCATGAATAATAGCATTTTGTCTTCTTAAAACACAAGATGCATGCATCCCTCCAATATTTAGATTAAGAAAGGCATTCAGGAGTTCTTAAAAATAATTTGCAGCCAAAATCTACTACTATCACTTAATTTCTTCTGGGCTTAAAAAAGCTACAATACTGCAAATAAATTAAATCTCTTGGTTATCGAGAGATGACTATATGACAAGACTTTGTGCTATAATACTCATGAAACAGCTTGTGTTGATGGCAAAATGAAAATGCATCTTTCTTTCTGAGTATAGGAGTCTGAATCCCCCACACAGACCTTCTTAGACACGTACGGAAGATTTTTCTTTTCATTTTGCAAATCAAATTGCAATTTTTGTACATCTCACATAAATTCACTTTAATAATCACACCCTAAAATCAAGGTTTAAAAATTGTTTTATGTCATTAGTTGAAAAAGAATGTTTAATTTGAGTTATGTAGGCAAAGAAATAGCCATAGTAGACACCTATTCATAAGATATAAAAGCCATCAGTAAATTATCTGTCAGCTGCCACTTTGGATAATTCCTGTTTAGTGTTAGTGGGTTTTTTTTCTTTATTTTTATTTTTTTCACACAAAAGATAGGGCAGAACTAGTGCACATGTCCAACTCTGATGTGCTGTCTCTCTCTCCCTTTCCTTTGCTCTGTCCTTTTCATATATGTTCATAGGCAAAGGGTGAAGAGAGAGTCAGGAAAGAACCGACAACCTTTGTCGCTTTTACTACAGAAGTGTTAAATGCTAGAATATCATCTAAGAGTATCTATCTAAGAAGAGCTAATTGATTTGATTTACATAACTTGCAATGTAGAAGACTGTGTTTCACTGCATCAATATCTAACACGCATCTGCCAGTCAGTTGCCATTGTCAGCCCTGTATTTCCACCTGGGTTTTAGATAGCTCTGTCATGAGCAGAGCTTCAGCGCTTTTGCTGCCAGGAGCAGTGGTGGTGCCCCAAAGCTGTGTAGGATGTTCAGAATGGTTTTGATCAGACACAAGCAATGGAATGACTTCAGAAAACCCAATACCTGAGTTTTTGTAGGCAACTTTTTGAAGTGGGCATTTTTACAGGTTATTACTTGTATTTTGTATGTGCATTTATGAGTGTCTGTAGGCAAATATACTCCGCTCATTTTGAATTTTGCATCGGTTCAGCATGTGAAAGGCAGGTTGCTCCATGGTTATTCATATAATATCAATGATATTCATGTTTCTTAATTCAGTCAGAAGCCTGCCTGTGTGGAAGTCAGTGCATCTTTGCACATTTGGGACTCATCTGCCTGGGGCATCTTTTGGATGTGAGAGGTGGTTTGAGTTTAACAGACAATAGTTCTGCTGTATTAACTCCCCAGGTGTAAACTGCTGTTCTGGAGAGGTGGCTGTCTTACATTTTAGCTTAGTAATGTTCCAACACGCTGAAAGACAGAAAAAAAAACAAAGGAAGGAAACCACACAAAAGAATCATAGTGCATCATAGTGTAGAGCAAGTCCTCATAGGTGATCTGTTCTACAGTAGCTCGCTGGGGCTTTTGTAGGCAAATTCAAAGTTACAAGCACATATCTAGAAGACAACAATCTAGAGCACCCTGTCCTAAGAGTTACTGAACTTTCCTTGAAATTACTGTGTATAGTACAAAGTTCATTAGAGTCAATTGAAAGGCTCCTCATTACATTAAAGGGAGTTGAATCAGCCCTCTGCATCTTCACAGCCAGGGTTCTTAGTTGGTTGTAATCCCCATGATTTCACTTGGAATATTCTGTAAACTTTCTTCTTCGAGTTAGCATGTGGGTTTGGGGCATACAGAATTTTTGGGGTGTATCATTTCATGTCCCCTCACAGGACAGAGGTCTAAATCAAAATCATAACTATTTATAAAGAAAAAATCGTTCCTACGTAAAATTCAGATCTGCATTTCAGAGTGAAATTCCAGTGGAAACAAGTGCCTGCTTTTATATGGGATAGATAGTGTGTTTGTAGTCAAGCAGGAGCAGAATTTATTTATATGTCTTTCTTTGCTTATCTTGCCTTTGACCAAAAATTAGTGGCTATTTTGTTCGTGGAATTGCATTTATACTTTTGCTATACTTTAAGAAGAAAGGCCACTCAGTCTCAGCACTTCTGCAACAATGTTAAGGAAAGATGGAGAAATGCATTTTCACTCAACAAAATAAGGAGAAAGCCTAATGTGTTCCATAGATACTCAGTTGTTTTAAATGTTTCCCTTTTCAGAACTTAATTACGTGACTGCTGCATTACTTAAGAGTTGAGAAGAACATGTCCATAATGAACAGAATCTGAACAGACTTTTAATGCATCTTTTTTAGCTCTCCCTGTGGCTAGGAGTGCTTATTGAGATCTTAATTTACAATAGATTACTGCTACTTTTAAAAAGTACTTTCCCACTCTCCATAATTGATGTATTAGTATATCCCCTAAGCATATTTTCTCGTTCGTCTTTCCTCCATTAAGATTAAACAGAATGGTCATTATATCATAAAGAAATTAAATACTCACTTCACAACTTACTGCAAAAAAGCTGCTATTATCTGTCAAATACAAAGATTAACTTTGCCTTCAGGTACATTTTTAATGGCCATTTAAATATAGCCCTGAACCACTGTAACACACAGTAATAGATGAAGAACTTTCTTTGTCAGGGGGAAGTATATCTTAATTAGGTGTCAGCCCCAGATTTTTTTGCTTAGATCATGCTCTTATCTCTGAAAGATTTTTATTTGTGGTTATCTGAATTAGTGACATAGTTGCAACGCAGGTTAAAATTAGGGAGACAATTTGTACTTTATTACTTCCTATAGACTTTTTAATAGGCTTCAATTAAAATGTCAAAGATCACATTCTATATATATTTCTTGTTCAATTAACAGTGGAGAATATGAGTTTGTAAAGATATGAAATAATCCAGTTTTCAGTATGTGAGCATAAATTGCATTTGCAAAGAGGTGTTCAAACATGAAACAACCCCAAAATTTTATTCTTAGAAATCCAGGCTTGCAGAATGGTGTGTGTTTCCCTTGTGCCCTATAGTACCTCGTTACTTTTCTCCACTGCTATTTTCTTCTAAGGGAGAAGAAGATAATGTTTCAAATGCTGAAAGTAGTTTTAGAAGAGCACCAGGGAACACAGAGGTCACTTCTATTTTATGATTGGATACTAACAGGTGTAAAATACATAAAATATATGCAACAGCAGAACTGCAAAGCTGTTCTTGCCAGCAAGGGTCGTGTTAACTATCCAACAAACTAGTTAAACTTTGCAAAAGAAATACGGTTTTAATGACTGATTAATTTTATCAGGAGAAATTGCAGTCACATTTATTGTATTGATTGTTTCATTATTAATGCTGTCATTGCTTTGAAGTCAGTTTTCACAGGCAGCTAGAGAAGTATCAATATTCAGTAGTTTTGATCATTACAGACAGTGAGGTCTGTCCGCCCATGCTTGGCTCTGGGGCATTTTTGTGGCTTCCTTGATATTACTGAAAGTATTTAAGATTTGGCTATCATTCAGAAGCATAATGATAAGCTTTGGGATATTCTTGTGTATATTTATTTTGTTAGTTTTTTTAAACGATGTTGCTAATTTTTGTAACACTTAAGGTCTTCCAAGGGAAAAGCCCTTCTATCAAGAAGTCTGGTGTGCTAAAATGGCAGTCTGTGATTTTATTTACAGGGATTAGCAAAATGACATGATGTCCATTTTAAAAGAACTAGTTTTTAGTGAAGAGTTCATGGAACGATTAAAGAAAATGGTCATTCTGGTTTTATAAACTGAAATTATAGTCAGCAAATGTTGTAAGATAACTTATTTTAATACCAAGGATATGTTTGGTTAGTGAGATTAAGCCTTTCATTTTAAGTCGGAAACATAGCTTTTAAGGTAACAATCCTTTGGCATCAAAGCCACCACTTTCTTTCAGTAGTGCTTTAGTTTTGTTAGCTGCAGACACCTTCCTGAATGCCCCAGATCTCCAGAGCTGTGTCACCTACCCATCACAGCAGCTCAGCTCAGGTGCTGATCTCATCTCAGCACTGCTGCCTTCTCCCAGTCTGGGAAGGAAGGTGCTCTTTTCTACTGGACTCGGTGTTTTGACACAGCTCTCTGAAGTTTGATGTGCCTTGTCATTTGTTTGGGAACGCAGCCCCTGTGACGCTTATTGGAAATGTTATTTCTGCTTTTTATCGGTTTTCCGTGAGTAAAGACATTCTTACTGATGCGTCCCTCACTTATTATGTAAAGCAGGTAACTAGCTGATTACTTGTGCTTCACTTAGCAGCATGATTGGATATGTGTCACTCTTGGCAATGTTGTAGAATAATCTTCAGAAGAAGGCAGTTTACTCGGAAGATGCTCCTCCAGTGTCACCTTCAATATCTTTTTTTTTTTTTTTTTATGGTAGGGGTTGGAAGGGACCTCTGTGGGTCATCTAGTCCAACCCTCCTGCCGAAGCAGGGTCACCTACAGCAGGCTGCAAAGGACCTTGTCCAGGCGGGTCTTGAATATCTCCAGAGAAGGAGAATCCACAACATCATTGGGCAGCCTGTTCCACTGCTCCATCACCCTCAGAGGGAGGAAGTTCTTCCTCACGTTCAGACGGATCTTCCTATGCTTCAGTTTGTGCCCGTTGCCCCTTGTCCTGTCACTGGGCACCACTGAAAAGAGCTTGGCCCCACCCTCCTGACACCCACCCTTGAGATATTTATAAGCATTTCTAAGGTCCCCTCTCAGCCTTCTCTTCTTCAGGCTGAACAAGCCCAGCTCCCTCAGCCTCTCCTTGTAGGAGAGATGCTCCAGTCCCCTCACCATCCTTGTAGCCCTCCGCTGGACTCTTGTTCTCACTCTCTGCTGGTCCCCTTGAGTGGGTCCCACTGTCAGTGACTGGCTCTTCTCTTTTTGTGGCATTGGACAATTACATCTACCTGACCAAAGCCTGTCTCTGTGCCCCGGCCTCCCTTCCTATACAAAGGCTCTGACAGAGCTGCAGTAAGTACCCTGGGTTGCCTCAGTGGAGCTCCACTGGAGACACAGGCTAGAATTAAATTAGCAATAAATAACCAAGATAATTTGCTCCTTTGACACTTATCTGTAAATGTTTTCTGCGGGCCTATACGCAGCACAATAGCAGTGCCATTTCTTATGTATTGGTTGTGCAAAACAGAAGAAGTTAGTTTGTTATGTGTTCAGCCTTGCCTTTATTTTTCACCACATCTTTCCTTCTAATCTTACTATAATTGCAGTGAAAATGTCTTAGTAAATGTATATCACCTTGTTCTGAAATTGTTTTTCAGGCTTCTCTTAAAGAACACCTGTGTTTCAACCTCTCCCAGATTGTATGCCATTATTTGATTTATTCTTCTGTACCTATTTTTAGGACTTTCCAGAGTTTGTAGAGTCCATATTATTTTCTTTAAATAGCTATTCAAATTAAGTGAAGGAATTCGGCTGCAGGCCTTTTATTCATCCACAATATGATATGAGAAAATTTTTCACCCTTTTTTTTTTCTATGGAAGGTTTAATAAACTAGCTGGCAAGTTCCTTTTCAGTTTTTATTACTGCTTTTCTGTCTTTTTAGCACCTTTTTCAGGAAGACCAGGCTTTGTTTCAGTTCTAGTATTGTTTTGGCCAACGTACACTCAAAAAAAATTACTGTGAGCATTGTTAAATTTACAAGTAAGTTATACAAATTCCTAATTACTCCTAATATGTTTTGAGTGTCCAGCTGTTAACTAAATGCCCTAACCTTTCTCATGTGCTAGTGCCTTTAAAGAGAAATGAAAATAGCAATACAATAAACCCCAACAAATAACAGTTAAATGAATTGCTTTTCATATCTATATGCCACAGGTTTGTTATCTGTTCGATAAAGTAGTAAAAGTATCTTGCTCTTTACAGGAAACATTAGAGCTTTGTAATCCTGTAAAATTTTATTTTTTAGTAGCAGAAGAAATCGGGCCTTCTCCACATAATACAGTGCTGTCTTTGTGCTGGAAGAACTCACAGTCAGATTTCAATCTACGAGAAAAATCTCTAGAATACGGATGACTGAGAGGAGCAATAGCTCTGTTATCTGAATATTTGTGGCCAAAGATCTTTTTGTTTTTCTAACCTTCTGTTACTGGCATGTAATAACGTAAATTCTTGTGGATATGTGCGCTAGATGGTAGGCCTGATTGCTACCTGTTGTTTTGCTCTTAGATGAGCTTGCTGCTTTTCCATTAAACCCAGGTTGGTTTAAAGGATTTAGAAGAGCTAAAAGTATAGAAAAACATAGGGAAAAGATTGATGGGCAGTTTGGGGTAGGGCAGCAGTAGCTTATGTCCCCTGAATCTTAGATACTCTTTGGAAAAAAAGAGATTACTGGTACTCTCTTTTCTTATTATGGTGTTAGGAGAATAAATTAAAATGTATTCTTTTAGTATATGTTTGTGAAACACATAAAAATACAGGGAGAGAGTCTGGCTTATAATTTCTTTTATACATTTTGCTTAACTGGTGACATAATTCCTCAATGTCATCATTAAGGCATGAATTCTTTTCTTACAGTGATGTCCAGTAATATTTTCTGTTCACAGAATGTTCATCTAACGGTTTCATAGCACTTTAAAAATATATAATAAAAAGAAACTTTGTAATACTCAGGTTGGATAGAGAGATTTTATCAGTGTAGAGTGGTTAAGTGCCTTGTATATGTTATAAATCAGTGATTAAACTGGGAATTAACTTTTGGACCAATTTAAGAACAAATATATTTGTAAAGCTTTTCTTGGTTGCTATGTAGAAATTCTTCATAATCTCCATCAGTAAGTATTTTTATGTTGATATCCCTCCATTTTGTGTTATCTTTAGACAGAAATGTGAAAGAGGAATATTATGTTCCAGTATAAACCAAAGGCGAAGTCAAAGGGTCTTTTCTTTGGCCAGTGCCTTTGAATAGTGATTTTGACTGTACATGACTTTCAGGGTTGCTTCAAACTGATCTCCTTCATTATTAGGTGATGCTGAAAGAGCTATATTCAAAGATAAATTTCCACCGGAACTTGACACTTAAGACTTCGTGAGAATATTAGCTAGTAAGATAGGATGGGTAATATAGAATATATTTTGCTACCTTTTTTTAATTAGGTCACAGGACAGTAACTTGACGGCTGTCTAAGGCAGAAAACTAACTGCTGGGATTCCTTGGCTCTGGTAGTGCTATTGCATCCTGCAATACTGGACACTTCAGTCTATCTTTTGATACCTGTGACAGATAGTCAGCCTGTGAATTGACTGTAATGTTAGGCAGAACATGTATATGTTGTGACAGTTAATATCGTACGTGCTTTTGTAAAGCACTTGTAAAATATTATAAAGTGCTATTGATCTACACCAATGCACGTAGCATGGGCAATAAACAGGAGGAGCTGGAAGCCATTGTACAGCAGGACAGCTACGACTTGGTTGCCATCACAGAAACGTGGTGGGACAGCTCGCATGACTGGCATGCTGTCATGATGGCTACAGACTCTTTAGGAAAGACGGGCCAACAAGGAGAGGTGGTGGAGTTGCTCTGTATGTGAGGGAGCAACTGGAATGTATTGAGCTTTGCCTGGGGGAGGATGAAGAATAAGTCGAGAGCTTATGGGTTAGAATTAAGGGACAGCCTCATATGGGTGATGTTATTGTGGGTGTGTACTACAGGCCACCTGACTAGGAGGAGGAAGTTGATGAGGCCTTCTACAGGCAGCTGCAAGCAGCCTCACAATCACAGGCCCTGGTTCTCATGGGGGACTTCAACCACCCTGACATCAGCTGGGAAGACCACAGAGCCAGGCATATACAATCCAGGAGGTTCCTGCAGAGCATTGATGATAACTTTCTGATGCAAGTGGTGGAGGAACCAACAAGGAAAGGCACTCTGCTGGACCTTGTACTAACAAACAAAGAAGGACTGGTGGAGGATGTGAAGGTTGGAGATAGACTCAGCTGCAGTGACCATGAAATGGTGGAGTTCAGGATCCTGAGTGGAGGAAGCAGGGCGATAAGTAGGATCAAACCCTTGGACTTCAGGAGAGCTAACTTTGACCTCTTCAAGGAGCTACTTGGAGGAATCCCATGGGACAGGGCTCTCGAAGGCAGGGGGGTCCAAGAGTTGTGGCTGCTGTTTAAAAACCACTTCCTCCATGCTCAGGAGTGGTGCATCCCCCTGAGCAAGAAATCGAGCAAAGGAGGCAGAAGACCTGCATGGATGAGCAAGGAGCTTCTAGCGGAGATCAGGTGGAAGAGAAAGGTCCATGGAATGTGGAAAGAGGGGCAGGCCACTTGGGAAGAGTACAGGAATGTGGTCAGAGCGTGCAGGGATGCAATGAGGAAGGCTAAGGTCCACCTGGAACTGAATCTGACAAGGGATGTCAAGGACAACAAGAAGGGCTTCTTCAGCTACATCAGCAGCAAATGGAAGATTAGGGATAATGTGGGGCTGCTGCTGAAAGAGGTGGGTATCCTGGTGATGGAGGGTGCAGAGAAGGCAGAGTTACTGAATGCCTTCTTTGCTTCAGCCTTCAGTGCCAAGGCCGGCCCTCAGGAATCCCAGGCCCTGGAGGTAAGAGAGGAGGCCCACAGAGAGGATGAGTTTCCCTTGGTCGAGCAGGACTGTGTGAGGGATTGCTTAAGCAATCTGGATGCCCACTAATCCATGGGCCCTGATGGAATGCACCCACGAGTGCTGAGGTTGCTGGTTGATGTCATTGCTGAACCACTCTCCATCATCTTTGAAAGGTTTTGGAGGACAGGAGAGGTGCCCGAGGACTGGAGAAAAACCAACGTCACTCCAATCTTCAAAAAAGGGCAAGAAGGAGGATACAGGGAACTACAGGCCGGTCAGCCTCACCTCCATCCCAGGAAAGATGATGGAGCAGCTTATCCTGGAGGTCATCAACAAGCAAGTGGAGGAAAAGAAGGTTATCAGGAGTAGTCAGCATGGATTCACCAAGGGGAAATCATGCCTGACCAATCTGATAGCTTTTTAAGACGGCATGACTGGCTGGGTGGATGAGGGGAGAGCAGTGGATGTTGTCTACCTAGACTTCAGCAAGGCTTTCGACACAGTCTCCCATAACATCCTCCTAGGGAAGCTCAGGAAGTGTGGGCTGGATGAGTGGTCGGTGAGGTGGATTGAGAACTGGCTGAATGGCAGAACTCAGAGGGTTGTCATCAGCGGCACTGAGTCTAGTTGGAGACCGGTAACTAGTGATGTCCCCCAAGGGTCAGTACTTGGCCCAGTGTTGTTTAACTTCTTCATCAATGACCTGGATGAAGAGTTAGAGTGTACCCTCAGCAAGTTTACTGATGACAAAAAACTGGGAGGAGTGGTAGATACACCAGAAGGCTGTGCTGCCATTCAGCGAGACCTGGACAGGCTAGAGAGTTGGGCAGAGAGGAACCTGATGAGGTTCAACAAGGGCAAGTGCAAGGTCCTGCACCTGGGGAGGAACAACCCCATGCAGCACTACAGGCTTGGGGCTGACCTGCTGGAGTGCAGCTCTATGGAGAGGGACCTGGGAGTGCTGGTGGATGACAAGTTGACCATGAGCCAGCAGTGTGCCCTGGTTGCCAAGAAGGCCAATGGCATCCTGGGGTGCATTAGGAGGAGTGTGGCCAGCGGGTCGAGGGAGGTTCTTCTCCCCCTCTACTCTGCCCTGGTGAGGCCTCATCTGGAGTACTGTGTCCAGTTCTGGGCTCCCCAGTTCAAGAAAGATGAGGAGCTACTGGAGAGAGTCCAGCGAAGGGCTACGAGGATGATGAGAGGTCTGGAGCTTTTCTACTACGAGGAAGGGCTGAGGGACCTGGGGTTGTTTAGCCTGAAGAAGAGAAGGCTGCGAGGGGACCTTATAAATGCCTATAAATATCTGAAGGGTGGGTGTCAGGAGGATGGGGCCAGACTCTTTTCAGTGGTGCCCAGCCACAGGACAAGGGGCAATGGGCACAAACTGAATCACAGGAAGTTCCGTCTGAACATGAGGAAGAGCTTCTTTACTTTGAGGGTGATGGAGCAGTGGGACAGGTTGCCCAGAGAGGTTGTGGATTCTCCTTCTCTGGAGATATTCAAGTTCCGTCTGGAGAAGGTCCTGTGCAGCCTGCTGTAGGTGACCCTGCTTCTGCAGGAGGGTTGGACTAGATGACCCACAGAGGTCCCTTCCAACCCCTAACTTCTGTGATTTTCATGGAAGAAAACGTTCTTAATACTACAGCCCCATGCAGGAGGAGTCTGACAGTGAAAGAGAGATAGGAAGGACTGGATCATTTGAATGTTTCTAAGGTAAAATGCAAATAATTTGATCATCATTTGAGGAGAAATACGAGATTCTGTAGGAATTAATTAGAATCCTTTTAACAGTTTTGCCCTTCTGCAAGTGTGGACGAAAGGAATTTGACCTGTTTTTTAATATGATAGCTACAACTTGATGATACTGCCTTCATTTCTCTTAGTTTGTGAGGCATGATAAAATAAGATGGGTTCCAAGCAGTGGGATAATTCTATTTTCTTCACAGTATATGAGAAGAGAAAGGCTGCCATGTGTTGATGAGATCATCACTTTAATAGCAGCCATTTATCTCAGAATGCTCTCTGGAGGTAAACAGAGCGATCACTTTCAAAGTTAAAAGCATAATTCAGCCTGGCTGTTCTCTTAATCCTGTTCTTATTAAGGTGGCTTGGTTCAGCTGATCTTTTTAAATGGTGAAGAATGCAGCAGACTATTTTTTCAAGAATGCCCTTTATACTTGTTTTAGCTTGGATTCAATAGCAAATGCAAAAAGAGAAAATCACTTTTTAAGCAAAAGGCTGATCAGGCTGGGTCGAAATACACTGAAAAAGAGCATTCTTTATGTTGCACTTGGGAAATGCTGGCAAAAACTTATTTTGCAAATGACAAAAAAAATCGTAAGTTCTGATCAGGAACGACACAGATCACTGCAGTCAGTTTTGATGCTAGAAATAGTGCTGCTTTATACATGGAGTAAACTGGTTGCTAAGGAATAGGTAGTGTGAGCCTTTTCACATTGAAGCATAGACTAATACCTCTGGGAGATTCTTATTAGAAGCTGTTTATAGATTAATTGAAATGAATTCAGAGATAAAATTATTAGAAAATGGGAATATCTGCAAACTCGAGAACAAGGTGGTCTTACAAGAACTGAATCTAACAGTCTGTCTGATGGAAGCACTGATAAAATTTTTCTACAGCTGTTTTGGTTGCTGATAGAAGGGAAACTCATGCTTTCGCATCCATACATACAGTTTTGTACTTACGAGGGTGGATGCTTAATACTCCAGTTTTTGTTTCTCTTCCCAGTGAGATTTCATACTTTCCTCTAGTGTAGCAGCAAGGAGCCCATCTTGTTTCATTCTCTTCCAAGTAAAGAACAGAGCTTGCGTTCCCTTTCTTTTCCCTTTTCTGGGTACTCGGTTTATCCAGAGCAGGATCTTAGAATGAGAATCGTGGTGCATTGCTGTGAGTTTTGTGGATGTGGATATTTAGGTGTTGACTCGTAAGTACGCTTTCACTGAGTTCACAGAACCAAAGAAGAGTACACTAGTCCTTTCAGTACTAAATTAAAGAGCTTGTCTCTTCAGATGTGTGTATCAAAAAATATCTCTGAGACATTTTCCCATAAAGAAAACACTTTCACAGTCAGGTAGGATTGTAATTGCTTGTCCATAATTCAGAGAGAGTTTCTAATGTGTCCATCAAAACATTCACCTGGCAGCAGTTCAGGTCATCTTATATACATTTTCACAAATTGTAGCTGTAAATGTTGCAAACAAGACAGTCTTTCTCAGAAAACTTTCAATGAATTAGTCATCCATTTGTAGATTATTTCCGTAATTATTTATTCCCTAATGTCCTTCTTCTTAATGTATAGCTCTAGAAGTTGGAACTGTTGAAGTTTCTCCTCTAAAATAAAACCACTATTTAAAGAAAGAAAAAAAATTCCTTGTATATAACTGGCTACTAATCACAGACATTTCTTTTAACTTTTCACATTTACTTGACTTGAGTTACTGAGTTTAATAATAGTCAAGAAGCAAGTATAGACATGAAAAAAAAGAGAAATAGTTAACATTGAGGCAAAATGTATTGATTTAATTAAATTTCTGTCATATGCCCCAGAAAGAAATGTCAAATTAAAGCCAGTTATATTGGTTAGATATTTCAGATCTGACACAAATGAAGTCTTTATTAATTCCTTGATCCCTAATTGTTTTATTTGCATCACAGCACACCGTAGTTCTTTGATGTGGTTCTGCTCTCGCTCCCATTGCAATTACTTAGGGCTTGGGCACAGGAGAGAGGAATTCAAGCCTATCACCTTAATTGCTTAGTTACTTGTAATATCCATATATTACCTGCGGGATTTATTTGATGACCACTGCTACTGCTGTCATCTGAAGACCCAGCTCACAATCTCTTTTATCTTGTGGCACATCTTGAAGGCTAGGACATGCTCTTATGCCCAGTGTATATATGAAGAACTGGGCACAGATAAAGAGGTTTGTCAAAAAGGCATGAGGGAAGTCTTTGATGGAACAGATAATTACTCCATTGCTTGCTATCTGAGGCTACCTCTGAGAACTTGAAGGAGCAGAATAAAAGCCCTGACTCCTTAGCTGGAGGCCTTCGTTCTTGCCCTATGTGGTTGTAACTCCATCTCTGCCTTATTTGTCTCATCTCTTTACCCGTGACTCCCTTCAGAGGAGTCAATTTTCCTTCGTTTCTATATCTTTTGGGTTTTTTCATTTTGACTTTTTTTTGTTTTCCTGCCTTCCTTGTACACCCAACTCAATCATATTCTCCTTCCTTCTTTTAGAATGTCATGTTTTTCTGGAAAGAAAAAAATTAAAAGAATATAGTTTAATTGAGCTATTCCTGCCCTGCTGGAGTTATGCAAATATGCTGTTATTTAATTTGAAGAAACTAGAAATGTGTGCATCATGTAGCATTGTTGTTTCATCTCTTGACTTCAGATCCACAAAGCCACTAATGTTTCATAACTTCTCTCCAGTACTTATTGTGGAGATTTGGAGTGTAAAGTAAGCAGTTTTGCTAAAAGAAAAAAAAAAATCTGTGTTTTTTAATGATTTTGAGCAAAATCTAAAAATTACACAATTTTGTGTGCAGAAAAATTCTTAAACTCCTAGGTTATTCAGAAGATTTAATTTTGGTAAAATAGGTTGCTTTTTTGTTTGTGGGGTTTTCTACCAGTTTTACTGTAAGCTTGTATATTATACGGTTAGCAAAGGAGCATCTGAAAATGTAGCATAACTACTATGTGTTGAAGAAATATATACAATTAATGATTTCAAACAAACAAAAAAAAACCCCACTTCAAATTAAGAACATAAATATTTTATTTTAAAATCTGAAATATGATGATTCAAAAAGGCTCTTGTTTTCTTCCTAAATTATTTTTTGGCTAAACTGACATTTTATTGCAATTGGACTAGAAAATTTATTTCACATGTTGAAATGACCAACAGAATGAATACGAATGAAAAATGTCATGCCCACTTTATATGGCCAGCATTGGGAATCCAAACAGTTAATACAAGACAGAAGATGAACTAAAGCAATTTAGCTACCAGAACAAAATCTATATTGAGGAAGATGAACTCCCTCCGACAGATGAGGGAAGACAGTTAAGGACAAGTGTGTTTCTGCTGAAGAAGCATATTACTAGAATCATGTCACATTAATGAAAAACAGAATTATACTGACAAACAGCATATTTTCCATCGTTGCAGAGGGAACTAATCTTGAGTCTTGACAGGCAGGATGCCCCCAAGAAAATATCCTGTATTACAGAAGATCAGCCTCTGCCAACAGTGTCAATGCTCCCAAATCAAAGCTAACAGAAGATCATTTCTTTCTTACCTTGGAAGCTGGTCTTCCCTTCTTTTTCCAATACACAAATTTTTTCCAAATTACAGTTTGAAACCCAGGAGAAAACAGAATAAGAAGACTCTCATAAACACGAGAGAAACTTGGTTAGTCAAATGCTTTTCTTTTGTTTCAGAAAAGAATCTACTTCTACAGTGCCAGCCACAATTTTAGATGAAGATCTTTGAAAATGTCACCAGAGTTTTGTTTGAATCTCCTGTGAGAGTGTTTCAGCCCTGATGATCCCTGCCAATTTGGAGCCAATAAAGCTCAAAAATATTCTTCCAACATTTATATAGTTTAGATTTTTTTAATTTCCTGGGTTGAAAGAATGTTGCTGTGCTTAGCTGCAGTTGTTGCACAGTGAAATGTTCTGTACACCTTTTCCCCACCATCACTGGGTTTTTAGCTTTTGTGTTGACTGTGTAGCTGTGCCGTTCTTGCCGCCCATTATTAACCAAGTAGGTGAGGCCAGTGCGGGGCCCTGCTTTTCTTGGCTTCAGAGGAAAATGTGTAAAATAGTTATGCAGATATATCCTTGGTTGGCTGCTGGCTCACAACATGCACAGGTCTGATCACTACAGGGATCTAAGCGTATGGAGCTGTAAGCACAACATGTCAGCGTGTTTTCAGACCTGTATCATCTCACATGACAGACAGAAGAGTGTTTGATTTTTCCATGAAAGAGTTATTAGTGTGTATACACCTCCATACTAGCAGTGATTTTGACCCTCAGAACCTTTGGCTTCCTGTGAAATCAGACTTTTGTTTAAATGTTAATAACATTTGAGTGGTTTGAGTCCATTGGTACCTGCTTTCACATGCAAAATTACGTCAATCAAGTGGAAATAAATTTAATAGGCTTAATGGTGCCTTTGGAGTTAAAGTAGCTTGGCTGCAACCTTCTGAGTCATTAAGGTGTTTTCTGACAATGCAGACTAACAGCAGTATGACTTTAATGCTACTGTGTGAGGAATTACTCATTTTTAAAAGGCTTCAGCAAACCTTTATTCCTTTATCAGCCTCCATTCTGTCCGGCTGCTAGACCCTGTCTGTACTCCAAATACCCTACCTTCCTCCTTGTCAGGGAATTTCTAAACATACATATATCTGTGGACCTAATTGCTGTTGAATATTTTTCCAAATGTGTTTCCCAGGAAACAGTCCAAACCATAAAAAATCTGAACCATAAAAATAACATAACTGTGAAGTTAAGGTATTTTTGTTGTCTGTAATTCCAGTCTTTGCTTTAGATATTGCTTTAGCCACCTTCTTTTTGAAACAATTATTTTGAATGTAATAATAATGATCAATTAAACTGAAGTTTAGTCACCCATTTCTTCCGAGCCAGCTCCCGCATCATCTGAAAATAAAGCATGTCTTAATGGAGCAATGGGGTACCTTGTTTATGCTTACAGTGTTTTGCGTTATTAATATCCAGCATAATTTTTGTTAAATGGCTAAAATAGCTAAATAGGAAAGTGTAGTAGTGTGCTGGGTTTGCGTGGCAAGGTTTTGGTAGTGGGGAATCTACAGGGGTGTCTTCTGTGAGAAGCTGCTAGGAGCTTCCCCCATGTCTGATAGAGCCAATGCCACCCGGCTCCAAGACGGACCCACTGCTGGCCAAGGCCTAGCCCAACAGCGATGGTGGTAGTGCCTCTGTGATCACATCTTTAAGAAGGGGGAAAAAACCTGCTGCACAACAGCAGCTGGCAGAGAAATTGAGAATATTGAGAGAGAAAATCCTGCAGACAGCAAGGTCAGTGCAGAAGGAGGGGCAGGAGGTGCTCCAGGTGCTGGAGCAGAGGTCCACCGGCAGCCCGTGGAGCAGACCACGGTGAGGCAGGCTGTGCCCCTGCAACCCATGGAGGCCCACGGTGGAGCAGAGACCCACCTGCAGCCCAGGGAGGACCCCACGCTGGAGCAGGGGGATGTGCTCAAAGGAGACTGTGACCCCGTGGAAAGCCCACACTGGAGCAGGCTCCTGGCAAGACCTGTGACCCCATGGAGAGAGGAGCTCATGCTGGAGCAGGTTTTGCTGGCAGGACTTGTGACCCCATGGAGGGCCCACACTGGAGCCGTCTGTTCCTGAAGAACTGCACCCCATGGGATTGATCCACACTGGGGCAGCTTGTGAAGAGCTGCAGCCTGTGGGAAGGACTCATATTGGAGAAGTTCATGGAGAACTGTCTACTGTGGGAAGGACCCCACGCTGGAGCAGGGGCAGTGTGAGGAGTCCTCCCCCTAAGGAGGAGGGAGTGGCAGAGACAACGTGTGGTGAACTGACCGTAACCCCCATTCCCCGTCCCCCTGTGCTGCTTGGGGGGAGGAGGTAGAGAAATTGGGGGTGAAGTTGAGGCTGGAAAGAAGGGAGGGGTGGGAAAAGGTGTTTTTAAGATTTGGGTTTGTTTCTCATTACCCTACTCTGATTTGATTGGTAACAAATTAAACTAATTTCCCCAAGTCGAGTCTGTGTTGCCCATGGTGATAATTGGTGAGTGATCTCTCTCTGTCCTTATCTCGACCCATGAACCTTTCATTATATTTCTTGCCCCGTCCAGCTGAGGAGGGGAGTGATACAGCAGCACCTGGTGTCCAGTTGGGGTCAACCTGCTAGAAATGGGTAGGTCTCATAGAGCTTTGGGTGTGTCAGGATCTTGTATGGATGAATTTGAAATGTGTGGTATTGACTTAAGGCATTTGCATGTGTAAGGGCCTCACTGTTTTTCCAGATGGACCTATTGGTGTATACCAGCTTTTATGCTGATTTTGCGTTTGAATGATGGAAAATTAAATAAATGCAATAATTTCCCAGACACAATTATAAAACTGACTGAGAGTGATGAGGTATGAGGGAATGATACTCTTGTCACGTCATCCTTGCTGTATTAACAGATGATAGTGATTGTAGCAAGATTGAAATAATATCTTAGGTAAAAATTAATATTTATAAATTTTATGAAAAAGTGAAAAAAGTGGCTATTACAACAAAAACCTAGAACAGTAAAATAAACCTCTCAGTTATAAATAGTTCTTCCTGATTTATCAAAATCCATTTAAATCGGTTAAAGTAGTAAAAAAAAAAGTAGCTATAGGAAATAGTCTCAGAGAGGAATTTGCTGCTTGATAATATTTGAAATTCACATGTTGTAGCTGGAACAGGAGTATTATCGTCACTCTTTAGGGAAATGGCCATAGTCTTATATTTTCCTCAAGAGCTACAGCTTGTACTTCAGAAGTAGTTCTCAGGTTTTTTTACATTATCATTTTTTTCTTCTGTTATGGCTAGAATTAATGTTATTCTCTGTTTTTCTGTTACTGAACCAATATTTCAGGAAATCACAACATTGACTTTGAGGTGAAATGAGTGCTCAACATTTGAGTATATCTCATTTAAAAAAATCACTTATTTTACAAGCATTTTTTATGGACAGGTGTAAAATAATGGTTTATTGTGAAAAGTAAATGTAAAAAATATGACTATTTAATTCAAACAATTTATAATCAGATGTTTATTATATCTAACTTGACTTTCTAACGGGAATATAAAACTTATACCCAGATATTTAGCAGTCAAGTCTTAGGATTCCATGTAAAACAAAAATGTTTGCATACAGGTGAGGTAGCTTGTTATGTGTGGAAATTGTTAGCCACCTAATGTGCATATATAAATACTGTGCAGTTTCCACACAATTTCCACCAGTCACGGAATTTCAGTGCACCAAGCAATTTAGGAATATGACACCTTTATTATCTTTCATCTTTGTAGGTTTTTGTATCTATTTTTATCTGAATATATATAAGAGGAATAATATTAATGATTTGGAATATAAGTAATTGGAATAAATAGATTTTTCGTTATGGTTGTCAAATGCCTGATTTCATCGTTCAGCTAACTTCCAAACCTGTTTATTGCTTTGTATACGTCAATCCTAATTGGCAATGTCGTTTAAGTATACGGTTCTGATAGAGTAGTATACTTTTAGCCAGGAGGAAAAAAAAATACACAAGATTTTAAACTTAATAGTTTTAATTTTGAGTCAGTCTTCTGTGATGTTTAGTAAATATATTTCCCTGACCAGGTGCTAAGTTACAGAAAGTGCTGAGCATGAGTGTGTTTTTGTGAGAAAAATGCCATTTATTGTTGCTGGCACTTAGTATTTACAGAGCTTTGCTGTGCTTTGAAAGTAGCCAGCTTTTGCTTCTTCAAAGTCCTGCCTCTTGGTACTGAATTAGCCTCTGACACTGACAACCATAGACCACCTTTCCTCTTCCTGCAATTCCTTCCTGGGAACTCCCCAGTGGAGATTATCCGGGCATTAAAGCAGGGTTTCTGTTGTGCCCAGCCTCTGGAGAGACACAGAGCTGAAAGAGTGATTGTGAAGATCGTCCTGCACTTTTGATGGCTCTCCTTCCAAGAAAGTTCATGAGTACCATTATAAAACAGAAAAGAAAGCCAAATGGTATACAGTGCCAGGCACTGCGAATCCAGCTCCTGTCTCACTGGAATACAGCTTCCCTGTGAGGTCTTCCTCTAGAGTGCTTACTGCTCAGATCAGAGTTGTCCTTCCAATTTTAAGAATGTAGGTATAAGATTACAAGATCATTTCGTATACCATTTTACTTCTCTTTATTACCAGGCGAAGACATTCAAATGCCGTGATGAAAACCCTCAGTTTCATGAAAGTGGTTTTAAAATCAATTTAGAAGAACTGGGAAAATTAAGATTTAGAAGAACTGGAATCTTCCTCTTTCTGTAATTATTTTATATGCTCATTTTTGAGTGATTAGGGTTATGTTTCAAATTACTGTGTTATAGCTACAAGAACTGGAACTGTTTAAAAAAGAAATTTTTAAGTCACCAGACTTGCTGATGTTTTAATTTAAACCTTGAATATTATTATAGTTTTGTCAAAACTACAAGATTTTCAACAGTGTATAACCTTCCATCCGTCCATACTTTACCCCTTTCTTTAGTCTCTAAACTAGTCTTTGGTGATGATATGTCCCAGTTACTACTTTTCCAGCTGTTGAACTCAAGACTAATCTCTGTGTTTATCACAAAGTATTTGGGGGTAAAAGATGAAAGCAAGCAGCTTTCCTCTTGCTGACTCCAATGTTATATATATCTTCAGTATACTGTGGCCTCTTCTTTATATTTGTTGAATTTTATATTCTCTGCAGCATGTGTGCTACTGGGTTTTGCATCTATGAATTATAGAAGTTAGGGCGTGTGAACATAAATGAGATCTCAGCTTCTGAAAAGATTTAAATACTTGCTTTTCTTTTAGTCACATGTATTTATGTGTCTTTATTATGGATCTTGAACTGTAACATTGTGGTTAAAATATGTGAAAAGCATAGATACTCATTTTTAGGCTGGTTTCCTAAGAAACCGAAGTTTGTGTGATTGTGCTGTTCATCTGTCAGCTATAGATCTGAAAACTATTGAGCAAACTTGAACAAGGAGTAGAAACTGAAAATGATTATCATTGTGTTAGAAGAAGACAATTAGAGAAAATTGTCAGAAGGTTAGAGGGGAAAGATGTAGATGAGTATCTTCCTCTGAGAGGAGGGCAAGCTGGCATGACACAGGCAAATGCTCCCATTCAGGCTCTCTGTGCTTGGTGCAGAGATGCTAAGAAAACTTCGAATTTCCTTCTTGCTGCAGTCATGTTCAGACACTTACTGTGTTAATATTTCCTACCAGAACAATGTAAAAAACTTTCCTGAAATGCCAGTGAAAGATTTCTGCTTTTTCACCTCACATTTCTAAGTGGAGCTTGAGCAATGTGAGCATCTTTCACTGCTCTCAGTTTTCTGTACAAATGAAGGTAGCATCTCATTTTCATCTTTACTAAAATACAGGAACAGCTTTATGCTGTCCTTCCTGCACAGCTTCCCTTGCCCCAGGATATGAACGTAGTTAAGAGTACCGCAGTTTGAGAGTACCTTACTGTGACACTGTCTCAGACTGTAGCTTTCACCAACATAGCAGATGCACTGCTGCCCTTGCCGCATGTCCTTGGTGGTGTACTCTGCACTGGAGAGCTGTTAGAGGTCTGTCAGCTCAGGATGAACCCCCATCGTAGAATGACCGTTTTTGCTAGGTGTGACTGAGTTAAAATAAACTCATCTCCCAACTTCACTGAAGGTGTCTCACACTTTATTCAGGTAAGAATACTTGGTCTCTTAACAGAAAATACTTAAAATTTGTTGAAGGACTGACCTGCTTTAGATTATTACCATCTCACAAAAAGAGTATTGTCAGGTTTGTAGCAGATAGCCTGTTAGATTGACTCGTGGATATCTCAACTGCCTCAAAACCAACAAAGCAGGTTCGTGAGCATCTGATCTCATTACTTTTCCATGCATCAGTTTGGACACCAACAAAAGTTTTCCTGTTTTCCTTGCACCTTTGGAAGAATTATCTCCAACAATGCAGAATGGAAAAATTATGGATATTGAATGTTAACGTCACAATTCAGCATTTTAGTATATTTCTTGTGCTTCAGGTAAGAGCTTTCAATTTCTTTCGTCAGCACATTCAGGTCATCTTATAATTCTCATCTTGTAGTTCTTGGATATATCAGTATAATTTGTCAAGATGTAAGTTCCTCCAATGGCCCTATTGTGGCTGTCCTCTAGATGGCTGAGTTTAGGGTCATGTTTTCAGTCAGCGCAAAAATATAACTCCACTGAGTTACTGAAGTAATGACGACTTAAACCAGCCCAGGATTTGCTTCGTTGGTTACATTTAAAATGTTGATAGTAATTAATACTAGGCCTGTTAATTTCTGTATGTATTATAATCGCATTTTCTTGGCTTTCTTAATTTTCCTTTCTTTGTCATTAAAGTTAATGTAGATCCTCAGGTTCACTGCTGTCTTCTATTCTGTGTGATAGATACACCTAAAATTATGTATTGGGTCTTTTTCTCTTCGTTTAAGATCAAAGAAACAAACAAAAATCCTGTCCTGCTATCATTATTGTCATCATTCAGATCAGGAATTCTTTGAGAATGTGTATAAATTATTTTATTTTCCTAGCATCATCACCTTGTACAGGCTTTAAAACTTTTTAAAAAAAACAGTCATTTCATAGTCTAGTCATGCCCTAGAGAGTCCATGACACATTCAAACACAGGGTTTCCCAATCAAAACTCTATTAAGGTTTAACCAAATTATGTTTTTAAAAACATCAGTCTGTAGAACTCACCAGCTGAATAAAATATAAAGCTTTAATTGCAATAAGCTGGGAGGAAATAGCTGCTAAGGATGCTGGTTTTGGAATACTTATTATGGGCTGAAGAATCCATTGATCAGAAAAATACTGTGTGTAAAATATCCTTAACCAAATATTAGGAAAATAATATAGTTGGATGCTACTAATAGATCAGGCTTTCTGATAAAAGAATTGATACATATAGGTGGAAAAACTTGAAGATGTCAAATATTTGGTGTGGTCATTAATAAGAATTTAAAACCACTGGATTAACTAGAATTAATTACATTTTTAAAATGCAGTGACTTAACTGTGCTGTTATTACAAAATAATAAACATGAAATCAATGAAATTTTATAGCATTTGTCAGGGGATATATTAGGCAACCTAGAAATTGATTTCTTTATATATTAAAAAGAAGGAAATTCTGATAAAATTTTACAAGCTTAAGATGAACCCCGTGTCTAATACGATGAGCAACTGAATTTCTAATAGCAAAGCTGCTTAGTTCTGTATGTGCAATATGTTGCAAAGCTGGTCTTTTATTATGTTAGTCTTACAGACAAATTATTTTAAGGCTGAAGCAATAATAACTGAGGAACATATTTTCATTATTCTTCAAATTGAATGCAATATTTTAAAATATCATAAAGAGTTTAATGAAAAGGGGAAGTGAAAAATTTGATGAGATTGAGAGAGGAGAACCTTGCAGTGGTAGATCTGACATTCTCGTTCATTTCATCTTGCTATGCAATTACAATTTTTAAGTTATAAACACTTCAAAGCAAATTTACACACTTGCTATATCAAAGACATGCTCATAAGAAGGACAAAAACTTTTAATTTTAATGTTTTAATCTTGGAATTTTAATAAAGTGTCCTGGGTTTGGCCAGGACAGGGTTAATTCTCACCGGACTCCAGGAAGGGACACAGCCGGGGGGTGGGGGCTGAGCCCACCTGGCCAAACAGAGCCCGGTATTCCATACCACGTGCCCTCACGCTGGGTTCCGGTGGAGGGGGGGGCGTGGCGGGGACTCACTCGCGGCTTGGGGGCGCGTGGTGCCGGTCCTGTCCGGGAGAGAGGGTCTGTTGTGCGAGTTTGTGTCCTATTTTCTCCTTATCTGTATCGTTGTTGTTCCTGTTCCCTTTGTTTGCTGTTCTGTTAAACTGCCCTTATCCCGACCCACCAGTTTCTGCCGGTGTCTTTTCATTCTCCTCCGCACCGTGGCAGGGGGAGGGGCGGCTGTGTGGCACTTTTGTTGCCGGCAGCAGCCGAAACCAAAACATAAAGATACACTTTACTGTTTTTAAAAATAAAAATCAGCCCAGTGACCAATAGGCCTGTTCATAACTATGTGAAAAGTACATTTTCAGATCATAACAGGGAGAGTTTTATGAATTGTTCAACAATGTCTGATTCTTCAATAGCTTCCTTTCAGTGAGCGATACCTCTAATCCTTGAGGTAAAGAAGATTTTTCTTTACCCTGAGTGCAGGAAGCTTAGTTGAAGAGTTTTATCCCATCAGAGGTATCTTAACCGAATGGTTATTTTTCTGCTGTATCCTATTGTTGCGTATTATCACCAAGGAAGTTTCTCTGAATTTGGCAAGCACAGACAAAGAGCAGCTCAAATGTGCCTAATGCATTTTGACAGAACAAAGAGATTTTAAACCCTGCATAATTTTGAAAATATGGCATCCCTGTATGGCATTTTGGAGGCTTCTGCACTGCCTACAGTCTGATAGCTCATTCTGTGAAATTCCCATACCTCTTCCCTAGTCCGTTCTCATCTCAGTCAATTCTGCATCTCAAAATCTTAGCAATTAATTTTCATTCCTGGTAATCCTCCTATCTTCTCCTTAGCACACCACCTCTCTTCCCACAGCAGCTCAGCCAGGAGATTGCTAATGCTCCACTCGGGGTTAGGAGGCAGGCAGATGCGGCATGACTGCTGAATGAGGATTACCTTAGAAGGAACATAAGGAAAGAGGACAGATGGCACCAAAATGATCTAAAATAGCAATTGCGTAGGTAGATTTAAACCCCTGGCCCCCAGTGCACACCTACCAGGGGTAGGGGAAAATCAGTAGACTTTAATAGAAAAACTAATTCGCTATTTACAAGAGGGGATGGTTGGTTGACAAGGACTCTGAGCAGAGGTAAGAGTGCTGGGTCATCCTGCCTACTTGTGGTTTGACCTGCCCTGCAGCTTCATGTAACCTAAAGTTACAATCCACTATTCTTCACCTTTTCCTCAACAAGTAGTTTTTCCTGGTGGTTGGTTCTCTAAAATCAGCACTGATAGGGAGCACACAAATTTCCCTCTCCTACACTAAATAAAATAACATTTTTGATTTATTTTTGGAGATTTTAGGAGAGTTCTACTTATGGCATGCAGCCACACTCATGAGGAATGCAGGGGAAGGTGGGTGAGCGAGTAGGTGGAGTTTCATCCATAGCTAGAGAAATTGAAAACCGCAGAGGAGAATGGGTGGATGTACAGCGAAACGTGCACGTTGACATCCTGTGTAGAGTGGATCTAGGGAGTGTTGCTTATTGCTGCCTGTGTTCCTCTACTCCTCTTGCAATATAAAGCGAAATCTGATGTTTCATCCTTGTGGGTGGAAAAAATCTTGTGGTTTTATTCTGTTGTGATGAATTTCTGTTCAAGCCCAAACCTTGAGAGTGTAAGTTAACCCGGAATCACAATAAAGAAAGAAAATCTGATATTTCTATGTGACGGGTTCTTTGAGGTCTGCTCATTTCAGAAGGCAGGGCTAATTTGAGCTACCATATGCCAGGTTGCAGATGGCACTGAAGAGACTTTAGCAAGTCGTACTGCAAAGCTCTCTCTTCTCAGAGGTCTATTGAGCTGTCTTCTATAGGTGGTTATGTATGTGAATCTGCTCACCCGAACCTTTTGCTTGGTAGCTGCAGTTAGAGATGACTAATTGGTGCTTCCATGTTCAAATGAGCTTTGAAAGTATCTATTTGCTTGTTCTTTTAAAATAGGGCATCTATGTGGAACAGTCCTGTACAACTTTATATGAACAAACCACATAGTTCAAAACATTCAAATAAAACCGCACAGCTTCACAAGGAAACAAAGTTTCCCAACGCCAGCTAGTCCACTAGATATAATCACTGAGCAAAAATACCCAGATCTGAAACTCTTTGAAAGTGCTACATGCTGCTATAGTTCTGTCCAAATCCATTTTTTTGTACTAACTTGTGGGTTTTACCTCCAGCTGCAAAGCACATTGTTTTCTGGTCACCGAGATTAATGCAGATTTTCCTGATGAGCCTTTATGATTTGTTGCATTTTTCTCGTGCCATTCTCAAGAAGGTAGCACATCTTCATTCCCGTGACAGCCAGCAGTATTACAGAGCAAGTGCCAGCTGAATGGGAACAGAGCTCATGCTTATCTATGATACCTTGGGGGAACAGAGCATTTGTGAAATTCTTCTTGCCTGTCAGAGGAGTCGAGGCGTTTTCGTCCTCTCTTCTCAATTCACTTTTCAATCTCAATAGCTTATTGGAATGACAGGGTATCAAAACGTCTGAAAAGCTAATACCATACATCAAGCACCTGTGTATTGCAGAGGTCTGACAGTGCTAACAGAATAGATGGATTTTGTATAATCTCTGTCTCCTGAAAAGAATAAAAGAAAAATATTATAGACTTGACCTGTGATCTCTCAGAAATAGTCTAAGGTTTGCCTGGGTGGCTTGGCAGAATTGGACACACTGAATACTGTTCCACTCGGTATTTAATAAGCAGAAATGGCTCATGTAGAAGAGTAGTCGGGACCATTCTGTTAAACATGAAGGAAATCCTCAGAGCATTGGTCCCATTTCTTAGAGCTGGTGTTCATTCCAGTTGCTGTGCTTGTTTCAGGAATTCGAGTTTCATTACCACACTACCTCTGACATGTTGATAAGCCTCCTAGTTTTCGGTGAAACTCGGAAGAGTTTCTCTTGTTTCCTATTTTCTCTTTTCAACTTAAGAAAATTATCTACTGTTTCTTTAACTCCATCCACCCACTCAAAACCTCCAGTCAGCGTGACAAAGTGTAATATACGTGCTGCCCACCGAGTGTTGGGATGCTGCCCAGAAGTCCTCTCTCCAGGCACCTCTCAGAGAGGAAAAGGGCAGCCCTGCAGTGCGTCTCATGGAGAGTGGGCTTCTGAGAGCTGGTGGCTGCAACAGGGGCGGAGAGACACCAGGGTACGGAGTGGAGATGCAGACTTGGGAAAAGACTATGAGTGTAGGAACTAGAAGCAGAGAAGATGTTGATAGCTGGGATTGACACTGATGCCTTTCAGAGGGAGTCATAGGATATTTGCCTTTCTTGTTCCCCCACTATATGCATTATTTGGGCGGGAACACAGTGGGCAAAAATGGGTCCCATCAGACAAGGACTCAAAGGAGCTTGCTGTCTCTGATGCCTGCCTCTTCTCCACCACTTCTCTGCACTAACCCATTTCTTCCAGATGCATCATCAGTAACGGCAGACTGAATTTTGAGCTTTCCCTCCAGGGATAGAGATGAGAGTGCATTTTTAGGAGAACTAAGTTGTTCAAGCAGATCCTTCCTTCACTTAACACAGCTTCTAGTACTGGGGAAAGACCAGCTTGGTGAGAAGATTGTTTCAATATTGATTCAGCGTAAGGGTAGCTGGGAATTCAGAACTGCGAGTGGTAAGAACAGATCACGCAAATACCAACATCCTAAGAAAAGTGATTGCTGAAAATGTCTAAAAGATCTGTATGTATGTGTAAGTTTGCAGGAGTAACACACTTGTCTATCAAAGATCCTCGCGGTGTTGAATTGAAGCAGAAACATATGTAATGTGTCTATGAACAAGGAAGTTTGGGGAGCTGTTGAATTATGCATTTTCTGGCTAAATTGCTACTTAGTGCTAGAATTTGGCTTATGAAAGATGCAAACGTGTAGACATCTATGTCAATTTTACTATGGAGGAAGCACAGTGTAACATACAGGGCGTGTGCTGGAAATGAACCTTTTCTTATGCAGTGTAAAAATTATACTGATGCACAACACTCAGTTTATCAAAGTAGATTTTCTACTTACTGTGAAGAAAGCTTGTTGCTAACTTGATTGTAGAGCCATATTTAGGAAAAAGGACCATGAGAGATTTGAGAGAATTTACGTCATTAGGAGTTTACTATGCAGAGTACCAGTTACAAAGAGATGGAAAAAGCTTTAGTAAAAAACATTTCTTAATTACTTCAGCACAGAGAATAAAAGCATTATTTTTGAAGGAAGAAGCCAGTGAGAATTTTTCTGTCTGATCTTTTGCCCTTGGCTTGTTTTGTGCAGCCTGGCTCTATTTCATATCTGACTGCCATTCATCACCTACCCTGGCTGGTACAGCAGTCAGTTCTGGTAAGCTAGCCCTAGTAGTTATGTTTTTCTGAAGGCTGGATCATTACCAGCATTGCTGTTGAAATAATTGGAAAGGCATGAACAAATGAAGGGTGTAGTAAAATGAAAAGCAGTGATTTCCCCTCATACACAATTAAAACATCACAAATAATCATGTGAGGATTTACTTAGGGTGAAAAACATTGGCACCTCTTAATAGTTTGTTCCTTTGTTTTCAGTTACCACAAGTATCCAAGGACTGGCATTAAAGTAATTCTAAGTGGAATATTAGTACTGAGTACAGTACTAGTAGGCCTGTTTTTCCTCATTGCTGTTCCATTTATCGTATATATACTTTGCCTTTTACAAGTTAATTTGATATATATTGCTCCTTTACTATATGTAACTCCTTAAATGATTTGCAGAACACCAAACAATTTATGCGTCATGTATGTGTTGCCTAAAGTATTGTACGTGAACTTATTAGGATGATGAAAACACAGTATCAGTCATAATGGGATTCCTTAAGATCTCAGAAACCACTTTGCCATGTTTTTTACATTAATTGCTTTTTTTTTAAAAAAAAAGGATGTTTTCTCCAGAAGATGCTAGACTGATAAATACAGCTGTTCCTTGTGTGCCACCAAATTCACGAGTGATCTCTCCTGTGCTTGAGACTTCCCTGAGCTCTCAGTTAAAGTTAGACCTTTCCTAATCCTAAACAAATGCTGTGATTGACTCAGTTTGCTTCATTCCTCTGAAGGAACAATAAAAAATGAGGAAGGGAAGGGGAAGGAATTTAGATGTCTTTCCTTGTCAGGGCTACATGCTGTTTTGCTAATATTTTAAGTAGTTGCTTGCCTAGCTAGCTATTATTTTCAAGTACATCTCATTCTTGCTGTGTACTTGTAGTTATTTAGTTTTTGGTTTTTTCTTTGTTGCAGGCTGGGGGGAGATTCTACAGAGAGCCTGGAGCTATTTCAAGAAATGCCTTTAACAATGCCAGTATAAAATGAGCTCACTGTAACCAGACAGTGCTCTCAGAGCCAGAGAAGAATTTCTGTGGTCCCTAAATAAACAAAGTCTGTTACAACAAACAGACATTTGTAGCTCCCCCATGGAGGCAGATTTCAGTGTGCTGCAGGATTTTCTTACAGCATGGTAGAAACATATCTGTGTCTATATGAACATACATATAAGAGAATCAAATAACCTCTCATTTGTTTGGAATTTATGGCTTCCTATGCACAAATTTGAAGACGCTGTGATTTACCACTTTCTTACTTCATAGCATACTAAGTTGTACTTATTTAATGTTTGGATGGAGAATTCCTAGCTCTTAGCAACAAGTTTGATGGAACAGCTGAACTAGTTTATATTGTAAAGAATTAAAACCATAGTACTTTACTGATAATTTTGTCCAATATTGGCAAGATTTAAACAAGCAGAGAAAATTTGTAATAATCTTTCATTTCTTTTTAATTCATAAGTATCCTCCTTTAAATTATGCTTTTCCTACAGCTGTATTTTTAGGGTTAGAGAAAATAGTTTTTGATCTTATAAAACAAAGCATAATTTGAACTGAAGTGATGTTATTTAGGTGATAAATCTCTATCCCAACCATCTTTAGGTGGGAAAGTAGTACAGTATTTACTAAGAAATTATGTTCATGAATTGAAAGTCAGAATTTAGTTGTGGACCGGTTTTACTGATTTAAGAACAGTATCTCATTTCTGAGCAGTATCTCATGTCTGGCAGACTTTCTGATTCACATTTTCAGTGCAAGATGTTACAATTGGTAGAGGAAACATCAGCCTCTAGTGAGCAAACTAATAGTGATTTAGTAAGGTTTTGAGAGTATTTTGGAATAAAACAAGAGCTTCCTGTGGTAGACAAGAGACTGAGTTAAAGGAGTACTAAATCTTTAAGTCCTACACAAAAAGATTTAGGGAAAAAAATGTACGTTGGGGCTTTTTTGCAATAGTTTATGATTATGACTATCATTTTGGATACAAAATTATTTTTCAGAGATTTATGGAATACAGTAGAGAGAGACACTGTGGAAAAATATTAGCAAAATAGAATTCTGGAATTTCATCTTTACCTTTGAACAATTAAGCACCTGCTAATGAAACTGGATAAAAAAACTAAGCAGGTTGTATAGAAGGCACACTTCTTTTACTAGCAAATACATTTACACCCACCTAGAAACACATGCACACACAGAGTTGTCTAAACTTCTGACTCTGAAAACTTGAACCAAGCCCAAAAATCAGTTAAGGCTTATTTAGACTGTTAGTATCAGTACTTAGTGTCATCGTTTGCAAAATGACAGCAATAGCAGATTTTACTAAGAATTTTATTGATATGTGAGATAAAGTAAAATCCATCTCATTTGCTAAAGTAGCTTTGCAGCATTAACAGCAAGGAGAAGCAAACAAAACTCGTTCATTGCACAAATGCCTCTCCGAACACACCCAGTAGAATTGCAAATGAAAAATGGGCATCTTTGATATGTATAAAAAAATTCTCATCATAACTACACATAAAAAAGTTATATTGGCTAATGTAGACCTTAGTGTTTCCTAGTAAACCTTTTTTTTTTATCATTCTAGATTCAATAATAAGTACTTTCTCAACTGCTCTTCTATTTCGTGACATAAACGCTTCAAAAGAGGAAAATGAACTACACTAATCCTTTTTTTTTCCCCGCTCCTTGTTTAAATCTTTCCAGTATTCTTTGAGCCCTACCGTATTGATTCACTGTTAGCAACAAAGATTCAAATTAATGAATGAAGAAAAAAATATTGGAATATCCAGTATCTTCACAAAGTTAGGGATGTTTCCTTTAACATTTATTAAAATTTGCATAATCTTGCATTATTTTGAATCTGTGTTACATATAATGTTCTTAAAATAAACATTGAGATAATTGGTCTGTGTACCTATAGATCTGAAGTAAATACCTAAATCTATTTGGATTCCCAAGCCTGAAAATATACTTGTACTGTTTAGTTAAAAATGCTGGGTTTAACTTTCCATTTGCATAAAAATGTTTTCAGAACTGGCATAGTTTGCTTCTGCTATATATCTTTCTTGTACTCTCTGTTTTATACGCCTACTGAGATCCTGTACTGCAATTACTGCGATATGGGAAAGCAAGTTTAATTTTACAGTGGAAATCCGACATTGGGTAATCACATTTCCTATCTAGAAACAGATACGCATTAAGAGCAAAAATCCTCCTATTAGATCTATCAAGCAAATCTCAGATAAGTAGCAGAGACTATGATTTATCTGAGTTTATCTACAGAAATACTAATGTTATCCCCTAGATTCTTTCATGCTAAATATATCTTTTTGAACTTACCATCCAGCCCAGGACCAAGGAATTAAAAGAAAAAGGGAAGTGGGGGAACTGTGTGAGCATTTTAGACCTTCTTCCATCTACCCAGTTTCAACTTTTCCATTCTGAAACTGGGTGAAACTAGGGTCAGGTCTGGCACAAACAGGAGGTGGCCGGTTTTAAGCCCAGCTTTCGGTTTAGGTAGGGCATGAGGTCCATGCCGCCCACACTGGAGGGCTGGCTGCTGGGGCCTGGGAGAGCGCAAACTGTTGCATCTCACAGCGCTGCAGTGAGCAGCGGTTGGTTCTCCCCAGACGGAGCCAGGTGTGGGTCTGCTGGGAGGTGGCTGGACAGCAGTCTGCTATCTGTCCAAAATCCACACAGTTAATGTCCAGCAGCCCTTCTTGGGTGGAAGTTTCCTCTCTCAGGTGCCTTCACACTAACTGCGTGTACTCTTCTTGTGTGCCTGGAGTGGAAGTCGATTTACACATCTGAAAGCAGAGTGAGGATCTCTGGCAACGCACCAGCCCCTGATGCTCACTCAAAAACATGTACAGCTGTTCTAAGGAGATAAGCTATCAATCAAATACTGACAGATTAAAGTAGTTCTTCATAACCAAACTGCTACCCAGTGGTGGCAGTCATTCATAGAGTCTTTAAAATAGTATTTTTTATTTTTGTTTTTCTTTTATTATACATACAACTGCAAGTAGCATTATGTATCTTGCCTTTTTCTGAAATTGTATACATTCAGGCAAGCAGCAGGTCTTATGTATGTAAGTATGTTTACGTGGGAATAACTTACATTTTTTTTTTCTAAGTGTTTTAATTAATTGACTTAAATCTTGACAGCATACAGGAGTTCAGAAGAGGCCTAAAGGTCCTCTTCAGGCATATGCCTTGCTTTACGACAGTCAAAACTGGAGAACAAAGTATCTTTACATGAGAATAGCTCCAACTATTGTCGTAGTTGTTTGTGCAGTGAAGTATTTCATTAAACTTTTCCCTCCAAAGCCACAAGCCTAAAATCTCAGTCAAACCACAAACAGTCTTGTCCTTGAGGAGTTTTCAAGACAACTGCCTTTTGATCAGATTGGTGTCCTCTATTCAGGGCTGATACTGCAAACAGCTGCAGCAGTGATGTGGGACTATCTTGCACAGCAGCTGACTGTACTATGCTAATTTAGCATTAACCTCTCATTTTAAGAACATTCATGTAATAGGTGGTTTGGAAAAACAAAATGTATTGTAGACTGCAAGAAGGAAGATATTTCATGTGACTTGAAAAATAAGCTTTAAATGGAGATAAATTTTTCCTAATTGGGTCGATATTCTTTCTGCCTAATTTTAACCAAATCGCTAAGACACCTACGCTTGGAGAGACGTTTCTCATGCCCTGTACAATACCCTTAGATCACAGGCATCTCCACAGGATTAAGCCGTATTTTGAAGGGAAAGGACAGATTGAGGAAATTTACAGTTAGAATGTTTTTCTTTCTTTATAAGAAAGTACAAGACAGATCATGAAATATGGAGGTCTATGGCTTCTTTGTGAAGAAAGCTCTTATCTTGTTTCATCTGAGAAGAAAAATGTTGTATCTTGTTTCTTAGAGCTTTCAATGTCTTTTTTTACTTCTCTGCGTAGTGTAGGTATATAACTGCCCAACACACAAGCAAAGACCTATATAAACATTTAATATGCAGTTTGAATTAATTTTATTACTTAACAGGAAAGATGCCGAAAAAGCCCACCAATTAGTTTTACTTGGTTTTAAAACAATTATGCAATTTCCAATAGCCAAAGATGGCACAGTAAAGTCTTTTATTGCCTGAAAATAAAAGAACAATCTAGAATCTGCTGCTGTTCTGTAAACATTTTTTTTAAAGAAATTATCTTACTAGCCAGCTCCAAGTTACCTATCAGCTGTTAATTTCCACACAAAAGAAAATCAGTTCTCTTCATTCCTTTCCTCTGTTACCTGTTTAAGATTTAAAATTTTGGATCAATGTTAACACATACTGGCTTAGTTCTTTTGGAAATCGTTAAAAACTACTAAAAATCCATAAATATATTGCATTGTAGACATAGGAAGTTGAGTGGGAGAGCTGCAAAGTACTTGCTGAGTAAAGATGACATTTCAGCAACATTGCTACTGAAAATCAGACAATTTTCTGCCATTTCTGATTAAGATGCCTCCTGTTTCTAGAATAATCTGGTTTTAGTTTTTTTCCCATTTAATGTTTGTTGGGTGTTTTGGGTTTTTTGTCTTATGTTTACATACAAAGGGGATTTGAGATTGCAGATTTTTTTTCCATTTAATTGGAGCACTCATCCTTTTGCTAGATTGGAATCTATGACTGTTTCTGGTCAGAAACATAGCCTCAAAGTGTTCTTCAGCCCTTCAGTGTCCTCCAACAAGCTGTGTTACACCTCTTGGGCTGTGACAGGAATGCTGCCTGTAGGGCTATGCCAATCTGCTCAGCAAGAGAGTGGCAGATAAAGGCTGTGAATGGCACTAAGGCTATCAGGGTCCTGGATTTTGGACAAGGTGTTACAGTTTGGAGCCCCTTCTGAATTGAATGGAAGAGGTCTTTCCTGAGATGTTGTGGAGAAGGATTCCTTGATCCACTTCAGACGTTCCCAGATAAAGTCTGCCTGATGCATGAGCTGGACTGACAGCGTTGCAGTCAAAATTGTAAGACTGAGAGTCAGTCTGGGACACACCTGTAATCTTGAAGGGTCATTCTCTTACAAACCCAAGTATATTCAGTGCTTCTACACTTACAGTTATAACATATTGGAAATTTACAACTTTGGCATCAAAAATTATAATATTGTCAGGCATTATACATTTATAAATAATTTTACTCATATAGTAATGAAATTTTCGCTGTTGCTTAATTTGAAAGTATCTGTGTTTTATTTATATTGAAGCAGTGGATTAGGTACTACTCTGTGTGAGTAACAGGTAAAGGTGGTCTTTTATGTTTTAGGGCTCATTTTCCAGCGCTGTTTTTCCTCTCTGTTACATTTTAGCTGTAGAGACTTATGCTACAGACGAAAAAGCCCTGCAGGAGAACGAATCATGCATGAACTTTAATACAACTTTCTGTTTGAACATGATGGCTTTTTCCACCTTTCTCGTCTGAACGGTCAATGTTTTACTGAAATGTTGGCAGATGGGGGGCAGGAAGGGTGCCAACAGATGCTAACGTTTCAAAAACAACAAGAGAGGAAAAAAAAAGACAAGAAAGAAATAATAGCTGGACAGTACTGTTTTTCTGGAAAAACGGCCTTTCTCAAACTGCTCTATTCTCCTTGAGCTGTGGCTGCTTCTAGTCATTTCTTAATGTGTAAGCACAGCCAGGCTTGAAACTGTTTTAGGCTTTAGGTTCTAACTGTTCCATTTATCTCTAGCTTGACAAGGTAGCATGGTAACCATTATATTAAGCAACAAAAGAGAAGTCATAAGATAAATTGTGGCTTTTCTTTCTGTTCTTTATTCTTGTTTTTCTGTAACCGTGTAGAGCAGACATTGTACAGAGTTTGATGGAGTTCGCAATTCTCAACATATAAGAATGAAGAAGTGACAGTTAGTTTGTTTTGACAAATCTTTTATATTAGTGCTGTTTTATCATTTGTCCCTGCAACTCATAAAAAGCAATAATACAAATATTAAGATAATGACTTGCAGTAGGCAGACTAATGGTTCATCCCATGAAGCACTATGTAGAGGCTGAGAACTTTACTAGTGATGCTGCTTCCTTACCTGACCTATTTTAAGATTATATTCCCTGCATGCTTTCCCCCTTAATAAAACCTCACTACATTTGTATTTTTTTATTTGTGATGAGGTCTGTTACCTCCTGAGCATGTTCAGAGTTACGTATTTTGAATTATGATCTCTTAAACTCAACCTGTTTAAAAGAAGTGTAAGCTACTAGTATATGACAAAGATAATTCCTGCCATGTTTATTACAACAAAATACCTTTATAAAAGATCCTGAGTCATAACACAGAATTTTTCAGTCAATGAATTTCTGGTCTTCATATAGATGAAGTTATCATTCTTGGTTTGGGCTTGTTTCCTTTTCTTAACTGGTGTGCAATTCTGTGCTATTCCAAGTAAATCTGACCCCTTTATATTTATCTGTTGCAGACTAAAGCCTGAATTTGATATGGATATTGGGCTGAGTTTTACGATGACCTTTTTTTTTTTTACATTGAGTGAAGTGTAATGATGTATGAATGTGTGCATAAGCATTACAGTTAGGAAATCAGGATATAAACAATGCCTGCTTCATCTGCCTGGTTTGAAATAAGGTTTAACAGAGTTTGCTTCCTGCTATGCTTAAATTTGTTGAAATGTTCTGCTCTCTGTTGCTCCAGTGGGGATATTTTTAATTTATTCTTGGCTTATGTTGCTCCTTTCAAAATTTAAAAAGCTAAAAGTCCATCAGTCTAAATTTTGCAATCTAAATCTAGGAGACTTCCATCAGCATTGTAATTAGAAGCTATCCAAGTATTTAAGTAGTGAGAAACTAGCATCTGTTTAATAAGTATATATACTTTTTTTTTTTTTTTTAAAAAAGGGGTAGAGTATGCTTTATTCTTTATTGGCTTACTCCAAGGGAGGTATCTTTAAAGATTTGATCGTTTGTAGGAAGATTCAGGAAACTTGCATCTTCTGTAGCAGCTGTGTCCTAACAAAAACAGTATTACGCAAATCTTCCATGAGCAAATTTCCAGTTACATGGCAATTTTGAGCGATAAACACATAATAAGAATGGGTCCACCTATAAAGAACTGACAAATAAAAAGGGGAAGAAGCCTATCTATGTTGCCTAACAGATTCATGGTAGAGGTGAGTCTTGCGGGATCAATAGATCTTTCCACTATGTAAGTCATTAGTCACTCACCGTTACACTGAGATCTACTGCCTGACTAAACATAGTTTCTCTTTGACGAAGTCTAATCTTCCGGAAAGAAGTCTAGGCTTAACTAGGAGACAAGGCATGGGGAATCAACTGCGTTTCTTGATAGATTACTTTAGTGATTAATCACTGATGGACTTTTAGAAATGTGAACAGGTTTCTCCAAGTCTCCTGAAAGAACTACACCTAAAAAGACTGCAATGCTTGAGAGTATTAGTAAATCAGACCTGATAAGTCATAAAAGTGCTCAGTTATTGTTTCAAGATCAGGCATAAATGATACTTTAACTTACAATGGCAGGTTTTATTTAAAGCTAAATCCATGAAATTCCTGTTAATATTACAACAGTTTAAATTTGGAAAATTTGGTTGGAACATCTACTTTTTTCATGCTCTGAAATGTTTTCTTCCAAAGTCATTTCGAAAATATATTTTTGAACTCTAATGTTTTATTTCAACAAAAACTAAGTTTACCCTTGGCAGAAAGGAAGAGAAAAGCCAGTAAGACAAATTTGTCTGAATAACGCATGCAGTTCTTAAAGATTTTAAGTGAACCAAAATGGAATCTTTTTAAAAAAGAAAAGAAAAGAAAATGGCTGTCCATGGAAACATTAACTGAGGCAAATAAGATGTTCAACAAATTATGGGGACTAAAAAGGGAATTTTATAAACAAATAAACCACATTGAAAAAACCCCCTAAATGTATGTTTCTGTAAAAGAATTCTCTGACTATTACTAGACAGTTAAACAATGACGGAACCAAATTTCTGCATTGGTTTTCACTACAGGCAAGATGAAGATAGCTATCTGACATGTATTCTTTGCAGGTATTTTAAGTGAAACCTTAATTTTTTAAGTATTGTGTCCTCTAGAGATTAGTCTGCATTGATATGTCTAAATTACAATAACTCATCGTGCCTGAGTGTAGTCATTTATAACTGAGGAAGGTTACAAATGAAGTCACAAGTATGCTAACAACAGAGTATGAGCTGTCATTGAAATCAGTTATCATTTAGCAAGATAAACACTGAAATAGTCACGTTTATACATGATATAACAACTTTTTTTTGCGGTTGTTAATTTGACTAGTTAACCTGTTAATGAACAAGTAATGTTAAGAGTAAGTCATGGGGCTTATGCAAACACAGTATTTTTGTATTGAAAACCCATTTCAGATGATTGCAAGATGGAAGCATCAGCTTTATGAGAGATACAGACAAACCACAGTCAGAGGTGTGCTGTTTGAGGCAAAGTTTCATGATACATACTGTATAAATATCTAAGAGGTAACAGTAAGAGAAGATATTTGAACTACTGATGAACACTTTATGGCTTCAAATTCATAGGAAACACATAAGAAAATATTTCGCTTGTATCAGCTCCATGAAATTACAGATAGTCAAAAGAGAGAGCTAAGATATAGAGACACATACGACTGTTTTATAGGATGGATAATAATACAATATAAAAATTTCATATAAAATAAAACTCACTTTGTTAATTTGGATGCCTGTTAAAAAAATTTCTAAGGCAGTTACACATCTGCGTAGTGTGGGGACAAAATTTAGTAAAGTACTATTTTTACTCTTTCAGGAGTGAATGAGGGAGTTTGCTTTCTGTACAAGCTATAGGCAACAAGTAAAACATCTCAGTGCTTTGGTCTGAAAAAGGTAAAAAAAATCAGTCACCTTTATTATATTACACCTTGCTGTGACTAAAAGGAAAACCAGAACTCTGGCAAAACTTCAGTTTCTTTGAAATTCAACTGTAGCACTGAGCACTGAAGGTCCTAATATTTTTCACAATCTATTTTGGCAGCAATTAGTTTCTTACAGTCCTTTTTTATCCTTCAGCTACTGTTAGGGTCTCTTGGCCTTAACTGCCTCTTAAATGTTTTTTTCTGTGGGGAGTATAAAATAAAGAATAGTATATAAATGTTATTCAGGAGTTCCTACTTACTTATTTTCTCAGAATATATGAACAATGGATTAAATTAAAAGGCTTAAAATACAAAATGGATAAGAAGTGATGTTTATTCAGTGTAGTTTTGGCTCTAGAATTCATTGTCATGACCCTTTCTAAGTCCTATTCTAAACAATTATTTCAAAAGCTGCGATTAACATTTATTTTCATATACACATTTGGCACAACTAAGCTGTATAGAATAAAATAAGGACATTGAGATTTGAATCCTAATTGCCTGCACTTATGAAGAAAAATTGGCTCGTAGAGACTGCATAATTGTTCTTTCTGGATTTGTTCTATATTTTTGTGAAGGCACAGGAACTCAGCACACAGGACTGGATATATTAGAATCTATATTTTGGTGATCTTGGCAGTAGTTACTTAGAGACACTGAAAGACTCCATAGTTTCATAAAGCAAGGGACCATTCTGGCATTAGCACTAGCGGTAATTGGTGAAATTTGCATTTGGCTTTTTATTATCAGCATGAAGCTTCTGAAACACAGGCAGCTTTTTCTTCTTCTGATTTCATATCTAACACACAAGAGTTGCTTATCTGTGCATGGTTGCTATCTTTTTCCTTTTGCTACAATTCATTTTTCTGGCTTATGTCCACCTTTTCCAGAAGGCTGACAATTTCCAACTTTATTTTGAATATCTGTATTCAAATGCAGATTTTGTCTTTGTAGCTGGGACCAAGTAGAAGGTATCTTTGAAGAAATGCTAATAAGAGTGCTGTGATACAGCACTGCACCTTAGACATACCTTCCTTAAGAACATTTGTTTGAAATCTAGACTAAAAAAATAAACCATTTTGCTATTATCAACATTGCTTTAATGTGCTCAGAATAGTGCATCATATAAAACCAGAAAAATTGATGGGTGATAGTGAGCTGTTCATTTACTGTGCTGAATGTGGGAGGGTCTGCTTTATTCCTATACATGAAGAGATTTTGAAAGAAACAGCTATTTATGTACGTTTTGTTCTTTATGATTTAGCTGATTACCATCCTGCATTTACTGAAATGACACACCAGCCCTGGGCACATGATAAACAAGGCTGAAAGCTGGTTTATCGTCTGCAATGTAGAGATGCAGAACACTGCAGCAAAGAAATGACTTGGATGGGGAATTGCCATCAGGGTAGCTTGAAATCTAATGTACAGAAATTTCTTTAAAAAAAAAATAATAGGAGAAAAGACTGCAAAGGCTGTAAATGACACTCTTCTGTGAAATTTGAAAGAACCAGAAAAATTGTAGGTCTTGAAAGGTTCTGTCTCTGTAAGACAGAAAACTTTCTTCATTGAGAAAAGATCACGGAAGAGAAAAATGTCATGCACAAGTCTACTCACAAGATACTGTGTGATTTGCTGCATTTATCAAGTTACATAATCATACTCTACAATTGCAAGACAGCTTTAAGGTTAAAGAAAATTCTTAACAACTTTATTATTCTCTCTTAGAAGCAGGTAAAGTCCTTTTAACTGCATTCGGTATCATTTTTGATATGGACTCATTAGAGTTCAATTAATGTATTTCTAGAGATAGCTCAGTCATCCCAAATTGCTTTTCTGACTGATGTTCAAGCCTTTGATAGCATACTTTGTGTTTGAATTGAATTTTGGAGAGACACTAAGCATGCTAATTAGATGCTCTTTGTGCTCTAAGAGGGAGGAAAAGTAGAAGGGATAATTTTTAACATTTCAGTTGAGCACTGTTTGCAGTGCACATACCTCTCTCCTACGATATTGCATGCAATTAGAAGTAGACATTTCTAGCATTGACATGTCCACTATCTAATCTGAATTTGCTAAATGTATATGTGCCTTTGGATAATATGCATCTAGTACAGAGTAAATTTTTAAAAATCAATTTTTAAAAATATTGTTCTGAGTTATTATTTAAATGTTAATACATTCTGGTACAACACCACTGTTTTATAACACTGAAACTGCACAGATACTTGACTGGAACAAAAGTACAGCACACATCAGCTAAACAGGGAAAATATTTATGTTCGCTGATCCTTGTTTGTACAACCATGACAATTTTTTTTTAAATGTTTTTTTACAAATGGGGCAACAGCATTAGGGGTCTCAGTAATGACAAGGAGAGGAGGCAAAGGGCTTTGTCTGCGTTACTCACAGTCACTGGAGCGTGCTGGTTGGGCCAAGTGCCAGGAGGCATCATTGCCTGTCAGCATCCACCAATGCTTACATTGCCACTCCTGTGATTTAGAGCAGCACTAGGTGCATTAGTAGATGCACCTGAGGAGATGAGGACAAATACTTTCCTCTGCAAACATGTTCGTGTGACCGAGAGTAAAACAGCAAAGACCATCCTCCACCTCCTTTTTCATGCTCCTAATTCTCTGCCAGGAGTGGTTTGGATGTGGAGTCTGACCCAGGCACTGCCTGGAGCATCCCCGTGCCTGAAGCCTCAGGGCCAGCTAAGCAGTCAGCCAGAGCAGCCAGCCACTTCCCAGATCCAGAGCCTGCCCCGTAAGCACCAGCTGGTTAATGGTCCCGATTTCATCTGACGTGGTGACTCTCAGTCTGAGGTCTCCAAAGAAGGTGGTGGCAGGAAGTTCAGGGATAGCAAAAATGTTAACTATGTACACACACACACACACAAAGAAACCTGAAAGGGAGAAAAGGAACACCTAGCAAAACAGAGAATGGAGTAAGGAAAATAATAACTGTACCAGTGAATGAGGACATAACACAAGAGAGGAGAAATCAGGTGGAGGAAAACAAATTTCGTAATTACTGATATAAAGAAAATCAAAATACAGCCCATGAAATGAACAAAAGTGGTGTTTATTGTCATGCTCGGAAAGGCCTACAAATTTAATTTGCAGTTGTTGGGGAAATTTTAAGGCATTAGAAAAATAAAAAAGAAGTGCAGGGAGAAAAAATAGAGAGCAAGTTACAACCTTTGTAACGTGCCCAGAGTGGCAGTGTTTGAAAGTAAGGAGTTAGGTGAAGGAGGTGGCACAGCTGAGCAGGGGCTTCCTGGAGAGCTGCCTTCTCCTGGCAGGCTGCACGTCAAGGCAGGCAGTCCAGGCAATGACCACCAACAGAAAGATTATGGATCTGCTAGAGAGAAGGGATCTGACAGTTGTGAGAAGATCTGGCAGTAGGGAGACATAGAAAAATGAAGCCCCAGATGAGAGAGAATTGAGGTCAAAACAGGAACAGATGTGCACTAAAAACAGAAGGACAGGGAAAAGACAGATGCCAGGGAGGAGGGAGAGACATCTTATTACAAGAGAGATGGAAAAGCAATGATAACACAAAAGGAAGAAAAAAATCACAGTGCAAATTAAGAAGCTTCTGCCCTCTCTTTTAATTCAAGTCATTCTTATTTAGCTCTGACTAAATCACCCCTTGAATCCTCAGACTTTGTTATTACTTGGAAAAGAAATGAACCTTATGTAAAGGGCATCAGGGCAGACATAAATGAATACCTCTGCAAACTCGAGATAATGACATTAAGGGAATTAGTAGAGTTACAGTCTACATTTAGTTCTAATTAGACAAAAGATAGCAGCCAAATTACTACATTAAATTTAGATAGGCAGTTCAAACAAGTTACAGAAATTGTGGAAATATATAACTTCTGGGTCTAGTATGATTCCCTGACTACTTCCTAATGTATCTGCTCCATTCTGCTATTTGTTCCAAATAATTTCATATGGTCCAGGGAACGAGAACCTTCCTTGGTGGTAGGCCAGAGCCTCACCTCAGTCATACCTGCATCTGAGCCCCCAGCAAGCACCTGGCTGACAGTTTGCGTGTGGCAGTCCTGGTAGTAGGAGGTTGTTTCTGGCAGAGGGAGAGAGAATGAGAGTGAAATTTCCTTCCAGTAGCAACAGAAAGGAAGAACTATAACCAACCCTGTCAAACTTCTTCAGCCTTTCTCTCCCACAAACGCAAAAGTGTTCAGGAGGAAAAGTATCAACTCAGCAGCTTATCCATTCTCTTTTCCCTATTTTCTACAACATCTCTAAAGAAAAGACTCCTGAGCTATAGTAACTCTTTGGGACTCTCTATGAAAGAGAAAGAACAGTGTGAGAAAAAAACTGGAGCCAGAAATGTGATTTGCCTGAGAATGGATCCTGGGAGACCATCAGAGCCAAATTGGCAAAGTGGATGGAGAATTTGGACATTTCCCTTTTTTGTTATGAAACGGAGTAACTGTACTCAACAACCTGGTTGTTTAACTTCCAAGTATTAGTATGCAGTAACTAGTGAATATTACAAAATGTTTATCTTGGCAGTTCCAAAGAATTCCTCAGAAATAGTTTTGTGATTCCCAAATACTTAATTTTCTTGTTTCACTCAGGTTAGGATTTTAAAGAGACCAACTTGCCTCTGAGTTACAACCCCAAGAGCATTCCTACAGCACTGGGACGTAATGGCAACAAACTGACCCTGTGAATAGATTTTGGTTGCTTCTTGAAGTACAGCAATTTGAACTGATGCTTTGCATATGCATAGATAAGCCTTCTGTAATAGCAGGAAGAACACGTGCTTTTTTTCTCTGTCTTAATGAAAGACTGCAAAGGATTCATTTTTTTGTTCCTGTTGCTACCATTACTAGCTTTATGCTATGCACGAATTTTCAAAGAACCAGGAGAAAGTGGTTGGACATGATTTCTTACACTCTCTTTCCGTTATATTCTCATGTTTACAGCAGACTTTCTCCTGTTCTTCCCTCTAGCCGTTTTGTTATTATTCTGCTTTTAAATTCCTCCCAGTGATTTTCAGTAAGCTGTAAGTACAGTCTTTCATCAAGTAGAAAAAGGATAGTTGGCAGATTCTCTACATGTAAAAATAGCATTTTGTTTTTATTGCATTGCTATAATAGAATTGTTGCATTGGTACCAATTAACGAAATTACACCGGTAATTAACTCACCCAAATTGGTAGTCTATGTATATGTTCTTCATTTTACATAGCAAGGATTTCCCTATTAATTTCTCTAGATTTGTAGCAATCCATTAGCAGCCAAGCCATAATCAGTCTTATCCATTTCATGGACCTCATCTTAAGGGGAGGAGAAGCCCACAAAAAAGGCTGGTTTATGACTTATCTTTGCCCTTCTGCCTGAATTTTTAAACCCGTTTCCACTTGTCTCTGAGCCCGCATGTCATTTGCCTTATATTTGTGATTGTGTAACCTCTTTTAGCAGCTACAGTGTTGTTTCTGTGGAAAAATAAGTGTGGGTGTAATTATAGGCAGCCCTCAAAAATGGCTAGTGTGAAAATTTGGGGGTTTTTTTTCAGCTTTTTTACTTCCTACAAGAGGCTACACCTGTCCATAAACAATGCACTGGTTATAGAGAGGGAAGGCAGGAGATAACACGGCAAGTTTGAGACTATGATAGAAGGAAGATAAAGACCATTCTCTGCTGCAAAAACGCATGATGTGTGCGCAGTACAGCCTTGGCGCTTCCCAAGGTGTTCTCTTCTACTTTGTAAGGCAGCTTAATAGATGACAAACAAATATAACTTGTCTTTTGTGGCAGAGGAGGACGTAATGGAGCTAGTAAGGAGAGTCAGAGGGAAGAGCCCAGCTTCCCTCCAGCAGTTTGCACACACAGGAAGGGTAAAAATAGTACCAAGGAGGATGAAAAATGAAATCTTGACAGTTCTCCAAGTTTTCAGCAGCAACAGAACGGGTATCTTTGCTACACAGTGGTCCAAAAGGAAGTAAAACAAGGGTGAGGGAAACTCGAAAACAAGAAAGACTGATAGAGCACTTGTGTACAGTGGAGGGAGGGGTGCAAAAAAATGATTCGTAGGTGTCAAAAGGATGCTGTTGTCCTTAGGGCTGTTGCAGAGCCTGGCAGTATTTTGTATGTAGACTGAAAATGCCAGTATTCGCACCTTGATCAAATATGCATGAGTAGCAACATAAAGCATACACCAACATAACATCCCTGAGCAGAAGACTGCATTATGGTCCCATTACTAATTCACAGAATTTACTGTTCATTTGCAAATGTTCCATTAGAGCCTCCTGACAAAACTTTCCATAAACATATTTGTGGGTTATTAATCTGGGACTTCTTATTTCTTGACAAACATGTATAAGAACTGCTGGAGACATATGGGTGGTTCCCTGTCACTGTGAATGGAGTGCATGGTCTCAGCACAGTGGCTCTGTAAACAAGCTTTTATTTGGGTAGTCTACATCATCAGATCCACATAAGCACGTAGTCCATACTGGCATTTGCAGGCATTTCTAGGGAGTCTGCAACTTTGCATACATAATGCTGCAGGATGCTGATACAGAAGGCACTTTCTCTTTGCTTTTTGTGTCACCTACTACGTGTGAAAATTAGCTAGAGCCATGTAATCTAAAAGTACCTTTGTCTCCAGGCATTTAATGAACTGTCTGTCCTGCAGTGTTACCAAATTTTCATAGCTGTTACAGATGAGAAATTTATGTTTCCAGTAAAGCCAGTGAGAAAAATAGTTAGGAGAAAGAGCATTGACCTAGGACTCCTTCTGCCTCTGTTTCCCTCACCCGCTCTATCCTAATTAAGCAAACTTCTGGAAAATTTGGTGGACTACAGAGTCATTTGAAAACTGAGTAAAGATGTTAAGAGTTGTACTTTTAAGCTTATACCATCACAACTATGTATGTTTATATGATCCATAAAGTCTGAGCCAGAGTCTAGTTTTGAGCTTTAATTTGCTTCCAGTTCTGATAGTTGAAATAGTAAGGTCTCCAGGCACTTGGGGACTTCCTGATCTAGAGGAACTAATTCTTTCCCTAACTAAAGTTAATTCACTCTATGTATAGGCTGAGAAGAGGCAGAGGAGAGCTGAGAACCATTTGAGGGAGCTCTGCTTGGGCACTGGAGGGAGGCATGGGGAAAAGCGTCACACTCAGCCCCAGAGATCCTGTACCCTGCGAGCCCATCGGGAGCCAAGGGCAGCGGCTACCGTTGTGTCCCTGTTCCCCAAGCTGAGCAAAAAAAGCCATCAGCACAGCACAATCCTCTTCAACCAGTTCTGGGAAACACCTCTCAGGACTCATCCAGCCCTATCTGGGCCACTGAGCTGCAAGTGATAGTATTCTACCTTATGCCTGTGCTTAACTGCGGGGGCGATGGCAATCTTAAATTTATTATACATTTTTAATGTAGCTCTGGGTAGACTGAAGAGGAAGTGTGGTCCCAATTCCAGAAATCTAGAGCATTCAGTTGCATTTTGTAGCAAGCGCAAATGAGCAGCCTGCCTCACTGCTGAGTAAATGGACTAGGACTCTAATGACCCTTTCTTGAAGACAGGAGGAAAACTTTCTGATTAGGAAGAAATGTCTGCTGAATTGGCTTAACTCCTTCCCCCTACATTCTTAGGTGTCCTAAACTATGTGATATAAATGACCTAATGCTGGGGCCAATTTTAGTGCACAGTCAAAACTGCCTCAGGGAAGATTGTATCTAGTATTATTTATATTCATTTTTAGACAATTGTGATGCAATGAATATTTTCACTATACCTAGTCAGTGGAGTTCCTTACCTGAAGAGTGCTTGTGCTAACCTATTCCTTAAAGAAGCTGTTTCAGCCTTTAGAAAAAGGCTTACTGCTAAAGATTTCTGTTTTCCTTGTGTAACTCTTAATCGTATCTCCTGGTAGTGAATTCATTCTGCATGCATTCTGAAAGCAGGATTTGTAAAGCCCTATAGACTTCGTTTGCAGTGTATGTTTTGAGAAAATGCCAATGGATTTCAGTGGAAAATTTCAATGGACTTCAGAAACAGTCTAAAGCATGAGGAAAGGGTGTTTAGAAATACTGTGCCATACTCGGGAACCAAAGCTTCTTTGAGACCTGTAAATATAGGAAATATATCTAGATAAGAAAACTTATCTTAAAAAAATAGTTAAGGTATATATAAGCATCAGAAATTCATAGTTCACATAATATATGGTTATAGCAAGTGGTTTTCACAGATACATTTTTGGTTTTAGTATTTTGAGTTTGCTACCCACCCGCTGTGCAAGGTTCTATAAAAGAAGTTTCTTTAAAATGCAGTCATGTTCTGAAAGGACAGTTGAGTTCTGGACTCATTCTCATTCAGTGATTTCTGTATTCAGTAGGTGTTAACTATAAACAAAAGGGCTATTTGCTCTACCTGCAATTGACATGCAGTCTTATATGTTTTTAACACCTATATTCTCCTGTACTAAATAAGTCTGTCCCTGACACTGAGCAATCTGATTTTTTCTAAATTATGGCCCTGATTTCATTGATCTAAACCCCTTGTTGGTTTGACTGCACTCAATATCTCACAAAAAATTTGTAAACATTCCCGTTAATAAGAAACAGATCTACACAAGTCTTCTCAGATCACTTTAACTGAAATAACAGAAAAGATGAGCAAAATGCATTCTTAATTCTTCAGTCAGAAAATAGGACTACGTGCACCACAGGGAACCAGACCCACTGTGTGAAGCTCTCTAATGTTTACAGTGTAGTTTTTTAGAGCAGAAGCATATATAATTGAAATTCTGTTTCAAGGGGACCTGTCATAGTATTTTTGGCATATGGAATTACATTCCCTTAATGAACAATTTGAAATCACTATCTCTTTCATCCCGTTAAACCTCCAGATGTTCTATGTGTTTGTGTTCTTATTTGCGAAGTCGAGAAACACTATTGCCATTGCAGAATAAAGTATAGAGATGGAAAAGAGACATATTTGCTGTGTGCATGCCGAGTACTTGCTGCCTATTTATGGTGAGATGGCAATGCAAATATTTGCAAGCTATCATGCAGGAGATTTGCTTTCTATAAAATTTTTATATTTGTCTGTATTAAATTATCCTAATAAACCGGTTTGCCATAAAATTTTACTTCCATATAGAGTATACAAATAATGTATGTAAAGTGTACAGAAGTTACACAAAATACTACATGTGACTTCTAATTAAATGGCAAATCTGTTATTAGGGTGATGGATATCTTAGGAGACTGGAATAAAACGGAAAACACGACTGATAGGCACAGTTCCAGCTGGAATTCACCCAAGTCAGCAGTGCTGGGAAATGGTGCATCATCAAACAGGAGATGATGGCCATTTTAGAAAGAAGTTTTGTATCTTCAAATTCCTAAGTCATCTCCCCAGCTTTACAACTAATGCCTGTGTTAGCATCTCAGAGAAGATGCCAGTGTTTGTAAAGATGCTGGTGATATGCTATTCTCTCCCTTGTAAAAAGTGATCTTGCTACTTAAAAGTTAAGATGGAAAAGCTGGATTGCATGAGGGAAACAAAATCGCCAGCTCAGCCGGCCGTCCTCTGAGAATGAATTTAGTGGCAGAGGAACAGTAAGAATCAAATTTTAGGACTGGAAAGTCCCAATCTTTCACATGCAAAACCCACAATATAACATAACATAACATAACATAACATAACATAACATAACATAACATAACATAACATAACATAACATAACATAACATAACATATAATATAATATAATATAATATAAAATAATACAATAGCTGTTGAATGTGTTTCATATTTAGGTCTAGAAATGTCAGTAAATTGGATCTGTATAGTGAATAATTTCTGGAGTCAAAATTCTGTCTCTCTTTTTTCCAAAGCTCAGTAGAGCAAAAGGCTTAGAGCTTTTTGGCACATAGATGACAACAAAAGGTTTGATGCAAGGGAGTTCTGAATATATGGAATAAATACAGCTGAAATAATCTACCAGTGGAGTAGGAGTCTCTAGTTCCACATCTGTTGTTCTTATCTCACTAGAAGAAGCCCTTCACAGCACAGTTTCTACCATGTCAAATAACTTGTCTAAATAATGCAACATCTGATGTTCATTCAGAGACTGTGACTAGAAAGGAGTAAAACTATTTTGTAGTTTGGGGTCTGCCTGCACAACCCACAGAATTTTACCAAACCCTTATTTTATGTATGCATTTTTGAACTATATATAATCACACTCTAAATACTTCAAGTCCCAACAAAACTGCCAGATAAAAGATACATAATTCTCGTGTTTAATAGCCTTCCTGGTAGAAATTTCTATCTTCATTCAGAGTTGGATTTCTCCCATGACAGTTTTCAAACATTGCATATTCTTAGGGCTTTATTTGCCAAATGGGTTAAGCCACATTTTTTGACTTTTTTGCATGACCACAAACCCACTATCTGCGCCATTCAGAAACGTTAAACCAATCACTTCCTCTTCCGAGGAAACTGTTCCATTTGTCAGAATACATAAAGTATTGGAGGAGATCTCCATCAATGTCCTGCTGCAGTGTTGCTCCTTTCACCGAATCAGGCGAGAGCCTCAGGGTGACTCCAGAGGCTATGTGCTTAGACATCTGCTGGGAACAGGCATACCAGTGCTTCCATAAAGACAAGAATTGGCTCTGTCAGAAAGATGGGATTTGTTTCTCGGCACAGATTCAAATATGCCCAAACACACTTCTTACATAAAGAGGACTTCTGCTAGTCCTGCCTCTGTTGGTGGTAAGGACTTACAGTTTCCAGTTCTTTTTCAGATATAATTTTTCAAATGTCTTGCTTGTTAAAGAGGTAATGTGTCTTGGTGGGGCCTGGGGTATGAAGGCTGACATCATGAGGGTGAATGACTCTGTTTCTGGAGGGTAGTGATTTGTTCAGGGCTTGAGAGAAAACCCTGCCAGATGGGAAAGCAGGTCTTTGCTGCTGCTGGATCTCAGCCATTCCTGAGATGCTCCAGGAGGTTCAAGTGAGGAGCCAGGATGTCGCTAGGACTACAGCTGGCCAAAGTCATGTTGGACACTTGGCTTCTGGAAACAGCTGAGAGTGGGAACCTGTGCTCCTCCTTTATGTTTTCTGGTCAAAACTATTTAGCAGACTTGCATTTGATCTGAATTTCTCAGAGGATTAGGACAATCAAATTATTATATCCAGCGTTATCAAGCTCAGAAGATGATTTTTAGTTCAAAAAATAAATAAATGAGTTTTCTGTGGAAAGTTATCTTCCTCAAAGAAAAAGCTTAATTTGAATTTCTGTAGACCTCATGTATTTAGAAAGAAGAACACTAATAAGAAAATAACTTTTTCTACTTCGTACTACTGAGCAAATAGAAATCTGACTAATATTTTAGTTCGTATTAGTTATATAAAACCAAGCATTCAGACAAGGAGTATACTTTGTAGTCGCTACTAATTAGATCTCTTCAGTTAGAAGTGCCTGGTGCATTCTTGCTGCCCGCCTGGTAAATAGGGGTCATACATAAACTATCAGAATTGAGTTTCAGAGTGATATCAGCTTACGGGAATCTAGCAAGGAAAAGTATTTTAAGTGCTGCTTTTCTTTCTTGCTAGTGTTTAAATAGGGGAGCAGTCTTGATTTAAACTTTGATTTACCGAAGTGAAAGTGCAGGATTTCTAGAAAAATATATACAGGACTTGTGTGTATCTAGAAAACGTAAAATCATTTAAGAAGTAGTTTTCTGATTTCTCAGGTACTCTGCTGGGCACATTTAAGAGATGCTAGAAGTAGCAAAAATAGAAAGCTACTCATTTTGCTCACTTCCTCTATGCTAGAATAATCTTTACCAAGTTTCTGCGGAAGTGTTTTACTGTAGCATCAGTTATGCCAGAAATTCTAACTTATTGGAACTCGGCTATTTCATGCTCAAGTGATTCCTGGAGCAGTAGGGGAGATTTTCATAAATACATGATGGGGCAGATGTTGTACTAATATCTGTTCAGTGAAAACGGATTCCTGGTTTGGCTCCACATCTCTGCCTGTTTGAGATAATCACAGTGAAAGTGAGCGGTAGTGACATGCCATTAAGTCTGGTACTGCCGCACACTGGGGATCTTTATCTCCTGCTACTTTTTTTTAATGCTGTAAACTCAGAATAAAATCAGGGGCGCGCTGGCAACGACAGTTTGAAAACAGTCTGTATTTCTCAGTTACTATCGCGTTCCGTAAAGAAATATGGCAGTGGTCCATGGCAAATCCTATTATCAGAATAATGATGTGATACAGTCCATTAGATTGTGTTTAAGCACTGATAAATAAACATACACTTTTTATTCCCTCCACTTTCCACCCCTGCTATGAGGTTCAGTATTCAGGGCACTCACATGTCCAGCTTTATATATTACAAGTCTAAACAGGTTTACATAAAGTTAAACCAAAGTGAGTGTATAAAAACAGCAAAGGAGTAAGCTCAGGGGAAAAAAAGCTGGAAAATAAGAACTCTGTTACTAGAAAGAAATACTTCTGCAGAAAACGTAATAGGATTCATAACCATTTTGACTTTGTTGAACAACTTTATCCATGTAACTTTGAGGAAGGTTATACCTGACTTCTGTGCAGTGAAGTCCAGCTAGGGAGAAATGTGCTTGTCCCCTGCTGTACGAAGGCCACCCATGACTTCAGTGGTACCTTACTTTGAAGAGGCGATCTCCTCTGGAACAGCATGCTCCCTGCGCCCCGGAGACATGTCTGAGAGGCACAGGAGACAGGCAAGTCCTGCCACACGTGCATGCCTGCAGCCCTGTGCTTAGATCAAGCCACGTGGCTCTGGATCTCTGAATCTTTGAAAGCAGCAGCTGATGTTTTCTTTCTGCCTATGTAGAAAGTTTTGGGATTTTTTGTTTTCCTTTCTTTGCATCTGTTTGACAAGGAAAACTCATCTTTAACCAGGTTGTGTGTGGGGGTGTTCATTTCGGTCTTAGTCTTATTTTTTTCTCTTCTATGGAGACCTAGAGATGAAGAACACCTATCTCTTTTAGAGATGCTCTTTCTGCAAGGGCAACAGCTTTTCTTTCCTCCTCTCCTTCCATTCCTTCATTTTCTCTCTTTTGTTCTCTGCCTCTTTTGAAGAGATAGAAGAAGCAAAAGCCCTTAAGAACGTCAAAAATACTTGAGGTGACAAAACAACGTTTGGAAGGAAAATTTGGAGCAGATAATTCTTTGTTCTTAGCCCTTTAATAACCAGAAATGAAAAGAACTCATGTTCCAAAATCTTACTATGTCACTGGCTGGGCATCTCTCTGTAAAACTCAAACACAGATCTTCATGTCAGACGATATTTTGGGGATTTGAAAGATAGTCACTGCAAAGACTGGGACATACTGATTTTGCTCTGAGTGTCATTTGTTTGATTAGAAGTTACTTTCAAGTTGCTTTCCAAAAGGTACTTGTTTAGAAGTTATTTTCAAGCAAATTAATAAAGATAGTTAAAAAAGGCATACTTCTGGAGAAGATTTGTTATTTGCACACTTTTCCAATAAAGCCAGGTCAAATTTCAGCTTCATGGGTAATGCTTTACAATGTATAACCAAAATTTTGGATATTGTTGGCTTAATCAAGAGATGACGTAGGACTTTCTGTGTTTAGTATGTTTAGTATGTAAATGGGGAACCTCCTTATCTCCATAGGAATATAAAGAGGCATGACTCCAGCCTGAATAGACTCTGAGACACGTGATCTCCCTTGTTTATTGTTTTTGGTGTACTAATGTGAGTGTGATGCTTTACAGTTAAATTTTGCTGTCTTGGTTAAAGGTATTGCCGTCATCAGTAGTCTGCTTGACCCCCTGCTACAGAAGATAGTATGGTATAAAGGTGTATTTGCCTATCCTCAGATGCCTAATGTGCAAATAATATACTTGCTTAAAATGTACATGAAGATGGGCTTGTGATAACATTTCAAACTAAGATTTGGGGATTTGAGAAGAAGCAATGAGTTGCAACCTGCTCACAGGGCCACACGCTTTAAAAGCTGAATAAAACTTTCAGGTCAAATTTAGATCCAAAGACGAGTCTGAAATTTACGAATTTGTGTTCTGGTGACTTAGATTTTCATAGTCCAAAATTGCTTCTCTAAAGATTTGATTGTATGAGAAATGCAAGACTAAGTCACAAATTCAAAAGTACAGCCATACTGGCAAAAAATTAAATCCTATTTTTGTTGATATCAGTGGCAACCAGAGAATGTGTCTGACCTTTTAAATAGACTTAATCTTCCTGAATCACAGATATAATGTTTGATGTGACAAGGGCAGAAATAAGGAACACAAGGTCAAAAAGGATTGTATTTTGTTCTTTCAAAAGGCTAAAATGAAGTAATTTCATTGTTTTAATTTACAAAAAATGCAAACAATAGTTTGTTCATTTAGATAATAAAATTAAAGGAAAACTCCTGCTGAAAATCTTGAAAACTTGTTTGCTGAACGCGGTTAATATTTTCCTGGTGCTAGCAGAAATGACAGGAAATTCCAAATGTTACACTGAATGTATTTTCTGATAGGCCTATTTTCCCTAGTTCACGTACTATTTATTGTTAATTATTCCATTTTTTTTTCTTTTCTGTAATTCTTTAAATGGTGGTTGCACAGATATGCTGAAGAAATTAGTATACCCATCTACATGGGATCTTCATAAAAGAAAAATTATCTTGCTCTTATTGCAAACTTTCAAAATATTTTCCTAAAAGAAAGAAGAGTTTTTAATGCCCATGGCTATGAACATATGACTATCAGAAAATGTCTTTATCTTTCCAAATGCATTGGAAAAAGCCCAAGCATTAAAAACAACTTTATGAGCTTTTATCAAGCTCTTGTTGTCAGCTTTTATCCATTTTGTAAGCTTTTAGCTGGTATATTTAGTCCTGAATACTGACTATTATTGGCCTAAACCTGTCGATTTTCCTCTTATAAATCAAACTGTTATTAAATAACAGAACTTGATACTAATAAAACCAAGTCTTCACTTTTAAAACAATAAACCAAATACTAGACAGTATTGAGGAGCCCAGAAAGATCAAGATTTGTCTTCACTGATAACATTTCTCTTCATTAATAAGTTATGCTGTAAAAATGGTCCCTGGGAAAACAGCAAAGAAGTTGCTGAAATGGGGAATTATGTAGCCAATTAAAAAAATATATTTTCTTTATATCTTTTTGTGCTCATTTTCAGGCAATTAGGCTGCAGGTACATTCGTTTGGTTGGTGAACATTTTACTTTAAAATTCTGAGATTGATGAGCTATTTATTAAAGTAATTCTAACTGACAGCATAATTATGCAAGGGATTATTGTCTCTTCATTTACTTTTCTGCAGTGATTAGCTTGTGATGTTATAAGACGCATTTATGAGAATGACTTATATTTATAATGTTTTAATTAAAATTGGATTGGGAAGCAAATGGGAAAATTTACATTCAACATCTACAGTTGTGTCAAACATGTTTGATGGCAGTTGTCTTTTTATTAGCTTAGGATAATTAATTGGGGTATTTATGTACTAATATTACCTAATTAACTCAGCATTGAGATCATTAATTTAGTTAACGGTTGTCCAAGAAAAAAATGGTGTGGTAGAATAGCCAGTTGCTTTCATTTCACTGTGTTGTTCTTGGTTACATGATTTTTTTCAAACAGGTATTGTCTTTTAAAAGGATTCAGAGAATATATCTATTTTATTGGAGAGGGCAATTTTTGCATTTTACCCATGGAAAAACAAGGTACAGTGTAAATTGTGCAGGGAGAGAGCAGGGCAATTGAATGGTGTTCACTTTCAAAGATGCTGTTAGATATGGTACACCATCCATCAACAGCAACTGCAGTCATTCGTATGCTCTTACATTCAAAATGCATATTTCTTTTAAAACACACCTTATTACAATATTACTGAATATCTGATGTGTGTAAGAATCAGGCGTAAATGTTGGACACTGAGCAGATATATATAACTAAAACAAAAACAAAAAAATACAAGTTCTTCTCTCATTCATGTGCGTGCAGAACCTTAGGTAAAAGCAAAGTTTAGTTCAGCCTTTCCAAAGGATAGTTTTAGGATGAAGTATGGAGAATTATGTGCAAGATACCTAATTAAAAAGCATTCTGCCTTGCTTTCCACATACTGAGTAGAGTTCGCTGACATTTCAGTGATGCAGAAGGTGTTTGGGAACTTTATGTTCGTATTTTTGCCCATGTGTTGCCTGTGCCATAAAGAGTGTGCGAGAGCTGCCCCTGAAAAAAACCCACCAGTCTTGCAGGATGGGGGTTTGGAATGAGATACTCCTATTTTACTTACTTCTACTTAAAGAGTATTAGTTTATTTTCTTCTGTTAACAAACATCTAAATTAATGTCAGATCAGTTCTTAACAATTCTGTGCTTTAAGCTTTACTCTTATGAGCCAAGTAAGTGGACATTGTGGGATGTAAAAATAGAGTGGTTTGGAAAAGAAGCATACTCAAATGCCTAAAGTGCTTAAAATAACAAATGTCATTGAACTCTGAAAAGTGGTTCTGTGAAAAGGATACAGGTATCTCTGACTCATAAGGACATTTGGTCAGTTTTGGAGAGGGAAGAAATATCCAGTCAAATGGTTTATTGACTTTACAGACCAAAAGGTCAGGTCAGAAACCCGCAGGCTGCTCACTTAGACCGAAGCAGGTCCTTACAAATCCCTACAGAAGCTTTAAAAGACTGTTTTTCTAAGCCCTTTCTACCTTCTAAAATTCAGCTCCTGTACATGTGTGTTTCATTGCTCCTGTTCCTGAAAATTTTGCTTTACCTGTGAGTGTATTATAAATCCTGGGGACTGAATGAGCCTACTTTTTTATCAAAAGGCAGTAGCACAAGCTGAACCAGTGTCAGCTTTGGTAGCCATTTCTTCCCGCATTTTTTGTTTTGATTTTTTTTTCTGTGTCTGGAAGCCACTAATAGTGTTTGTCCACATAATGTGGTGACAAATACTGTAATTTCCCTTCTCCTATTTGTTATTTACCTGATTACACACAAAAGTCTGAATTAGTATTCTTCATGGTTCATCTCACTTGATTAGCCACAGTTTCCTAAGCCATTTCCATAATTAGTTTTCTACGATCCTGTTCCTTTGATTATGTATTCTATATGCTTTGTTCCTAAACTTCAGATATTATATTTAAATGTCTTTATAAACCTATGCAGTGAATGAATCTAACTCACTGAGTGTCCTGTGCAGTACAGTCGATCTGTTCTTAACTTTCTGCAACATGTTGACAGATTTTGCGTTGTATGAAATTTTTTAGCAAGTGTTCCATGTATTTTTTTCAAAATTACTGCTAGGGTTATACATAGCTGTGTGCTGAGGACACGTTATTCTTGTGGTACCTTCTAAATATGACTCCGTCGTTGATTATTTCCTGTTATGTTTTGAAATTTCTGGGAGAAGGAGGAAATCTGCAGAATAGAGCATGCTGAGTCAGGAAATCCACATTCTTCTGTAGTATTGAGTTTGAGAATACTTAATTTTTATTTATTAATTTTAATAATAGTCTGATCAAAGACATATTATTTATAAACTTCTGAAGTGCTTGTCATTATAGTATTCAAGTATCTTCTACAGAATTTTTAAATGAATAGTTATATTCTCTTGTTATTAGGAAAGTGCCATTATCCCTATGTTATTAGCTAGATAAATATTTCAGTGGCGGCACACAGTACGTGTTTTGTACTGCCACTGAGGTAGAGGTTGTACGATGTGATTGTCGGTAAGTGGTAGCTCCAGGCATGGGTGGCTTCTCAAAACTTTTTTATTTTCCCATATGTATTTCAGAAGCGTCTTCATCAGTGAGGTCATGGGGTGTTTAGGAAGAATACCGTACCTTAGAAATAAATTATCCGGTATCAGAAGGGTGAGAAAATAAGAATGATCTAAAAAATGTTTTAGATATCCACCTACAAAATAATGGGTATATTCCTCTATAGCCTTTAAATAATGCTTTTCTTCAGTATCCCTGTCTCCAACGTGAATCTAATCATGCCAGAGGAGCATCGTTCTGCGCCTTTTTGACAAAAGAGAACCTGAGCAGTCTCCTTCCTAACCCTGCTTGACAGCCACAGGACAAAAGTGCGAATAGAATAGCATGAATTTTTGTTTTTAAATCATCTTGTGGTTGGAGTGGGCTGGGGGTGGGTAGAGCAGGGGTTGTATTTTTAAATAGCAGTTGTTGACACCTCCTTTAAATGCTTCCAGTAGCACTAGCATATGAACACAGTGACTAACAGTGCCTGACAATTTTGGTTTTACTGCAGTCATTGCTTTGACAGGCCTTGACTTTCTGCCAGTTCAGTTGGAAAGAGGCTCTATATCCCCTTTGCCTCAATGGCTTTCCAGATTCTCTCTCTTTTCTAACCACACATTTCTTTGTCTCACAACTCTGATTTTTCTGGACTAATGGCCACAGTCACCTCTTTCCCCTTGCCCCATGGCCACTTGGGCTGCCTCTGCTGTTAAATCATTAAGACACATACACACATTCCGAGAAAACAAGAGAGAGATAATTACAACATTAATTGATCTTTTACCTCATTTTTTTTTTAATAAAAACATCTGACTTGAACGGGAGGTGCAATTGCTTGGTACTTCTCAAGATTAAGCGTAGAGTCAATCTGTCCATGACCCCACCCTGACTGTGACCCAGTGACCTGTCCCACGAATGTAGTATTGCTGTAGTATGTCAGTCTCTTTAGACTACGTATGAGCTCCCAGGGAACAGCTGGAGATGCTGGGTGATGAACAGTAGAGATTTACCCTTTTACCAATTCCTGCCACGGTGTCGACATAAAGCAGGCAAAGCTGTGTGAACTTATATTTGTTGAAAGAAATACTTTATCAAGAAAATGAAGGGAAAGTCAAGGAGCAAGATCAAGGTTCTCACTAGTTCATCATACCTTCTTGTTTTCAAGTTTAAGTCCATTATTGTCTATAAATATCTATAATTTTTAGTTTCTGAGAGGAAGTAAGGTTACTGAAGTTAGTCATGCCCTCAAGTACTTAAGCTCAAGGGTCCCAACTCACCATAAGCCAAACAGGTGACTATCAGGAATTGTGACTATTTACAAGGTGGGCTAAAATGAGCTGTAGATGTCAAGTCATTTTCAAATTGTCATGTATGTCCAATGCAAAATCTCACTCTCTTTTCTGTTCTTCTTTCTGGGAGTGAAAAGACTACCTGGGCACGAATGAATTATTATTTCACTCTTAATGGTGCTGCCAGGTCCAGGCTGATTATGTACTAAGTATTATAAAAATGATGCCAGCTTTTCATGTTTTCTGGCTTGTTGATAGCTTAGAAAAACACAGTGTCTGCCACCATCAGTCTGCAGTGGAGGTGGAGTTCACTACCAAAAGAAAAGTATAACGGAAGAAAGAGCATTTTTTATCTCCTTTTTGTTGTCTTATAGTCACCTAATGGCAGAGTATTTGTGAGAAGTATATTTTGTCTGCAGTAAATTGATAGCACAGATTTATTTTTTTTTTTGGTCCACATGCATGAACACTTCATTGTTAACAAGTAGGTAAAGATTGAACATAGACTAGTAGGAAAACACAAAGGAACCAACACAAAAACCCAACAGATTACACTCATTTCTGAGCTTTCATGGTTTCTTTGAAGTCAATGGAATGATTTTTACCTATGTCAGAGGTGTAGTTGTCAATATGAATACTTTCTAAAGGAAGTTTTTAAACTGTGAGCAGAATCCACAACAGCTAATCATAGCATGAATCATCAGTTATAAAAACATCTCATTTTCCTTTGACAAGCAAATATCTTCTGTAGAGTGCTCAGGTCTTCTGTAATGAAAGAATGGAGAACATCTAGGTACTTTATCTGAGGAAAATACTGTAAAGCTTGTAGAGAAAATGCTGCGTATTGGGGAAGAAAAAAGTTTTTAGAGGAAAAATATGTATTAAGTATTCGTACTCTATGATCATTATGTTGTGCAATAACCTAAAAACTACCATCTGGCACAAAGAATAATGAATACAAATTATATGTTCATATTTATGAAGATTATTAGTATCACTCTGGTGAAATGGCTGGAAGTGGCTTCCCATTTGCTATTTTTTTTTTTTAATTATCTGCTTTCTAGTAGCAGTGATAAAAGTACATGAAAACAAACTAATAGGAAATTTAATAGGATATTTATCATTTCTCCGAAGAAATCTGCTCGATATGGTATTTTGGGCAACATACCCAAAACAACTGTCCTGATTCTCTTCTAGGATTTCCTGTCTCTGAAGGCCATCTCTACTCAGTGCCTCACTATTGTCAGTAGATTTTCATCCACATAGGACATTCTCCGAAGGATGGATGCAGTAATAGAATTTTTTTGGATGGGCCCAAGTGAGATTCAAGTAGTGTGTCATTATCTGGCGACTAACAATCTGAGCTAGTCTTTTAGCATATGTTTCCTTGACTATCTCCACTCTATTAACAGACATTTAAATTTACAAGGCAATGTGACAGTGGCCTTTAAACACATCTGGCTACATGAAAACGGAGTATGAATTTTGGATATATATACATTTTTTTCTGGTGCTGCAGCTATGCTCCAGTTTGGAAGTACATTTTTTACATTACCCTGTATCAGTACAGAATTTTACTTTATAGCTCTTTGATTTTGAAATCTAAGGCTTTTCTGAGATATATATTGGATATTCATTTACATTAAACTTTACATTTCAAGCAGAGTGTTATGTGGAGTAACAACAGAAATTTTACTGAAGAAAAATGAAAAATTCCAAATATTGTATTGACCTGGGCTCAGGTCAATTCAGTTCCAGTTTCATTTTGATGAGTTTTCTGGCCCATTAGAGATGTAGTTTGTTAGGCATAATTAATACTTTTCTACTTACAGTTTTTATACAAACCCCAATATATATTAAATTCAAATAAAAACTCTTAAGTAACTGCAATAAACTGTCAGCTCAAAACCTCTGATTATAAAATAAAGCCTGTATCTTTTGTTGTTAAATTTAGATGAATTGAAACAGCTGTCCTGGGATACCTACAATTCATGTCTCATTCATATAGCCACAAAATGACAAAATTTTATGTCATTTAATTTAGTTGGCTAGAAATCTTTGATCATTTAGTTTTCTCAATGTAAATAAAATCTGATAAAAGCAAGCTGACAGTAGTCATTCTTGGATCTTCTGGAATTCATTCCAGTGAGAAACATTGTGGGTTTGAAGTTTTCCGTGTTAAAAAGGCATACATTTTTCTGTGCAAACCTCTACCTGTAGTTAGAAAGACAGTTAATTTTGGTTAAAGATAATAAAGAAAAGAGTTACGCTTGACTGATTTTTCAAGCCAGTTGTTATATTCGGGTAGTCTGAAGAACCTGGGGGACAAAGTTCATTCACAGATCTTCAATATACTGAAAATATTCTCAACTTGTAAAACAAGTGAAAATAGATTGTTGGGTGCAGGTTGCTTAATGCATTGTTGTTGAGCTCAAATGAAGATCTCTTTGTACAGTCACAGAAGTATAAAGATGCCTTATTGTAACCGTATTGCAAATAATAATAATCAGGCTACTTGTGCTTTGTGTTCAATCTCTATATTCATGTGGTGTGGGAAAAAGAAATTCAGAAATTAATATTAGAGTTAAAAAATGCCAGGAGAGTTATTTTCAGTCATATATGAGGCAAAATATTATCTTCAGTAGAATGGTGATAGATTTTTTGAATGCAATGTTTTGCATACTAAATGGAATCCTAGAGAAGGCTGACAAACATATTGTAGTTAACATTTGATAATAACTGTAAATGAAATAATTATGAGCATAAGACAACTCTGTCTATAAACTTTTTTCAGCTGGTTTGATATCACTTTTTCCATCTTTGAACAAGAAAATTAATTGTGTTGCTCAAGTGTGAATTTGAAGCCTTAGAGTGTCCTCTTGTTTTCATCATCAGCACAAGTTTATATTCAGCCTTTGAATACAATTGGATGAGATTTCCTAGACTTATGAGAAATGTTTTCCATTATGTCTTCCTGTGTCAGTATACAGGAACCGGTCATGTACAGGATGAGAAGTACAAGCACAGAGAGGTCTTTTCAGTGAGAGTCATGGGAGAATCACAGAACTGTTGAGGTTGGAAGGGACCTTTGAGATCATCTAACCCAACGCCCTGCTCAAGGCAAGGTCAATCAAAGCAGATTGCTTAGGGACGTGTCCAGTCAGGTTTTGAGTCTCCAAAGAGAGACTCCTCAACCTTTCTGGTTGAGTGGTGCCAGTGTTTGGCCACCCTTGCAGGGAACCAAAACAAACAAATGAACAAAAAACACCCCAAAACCCTTTTGTATTTTTAAATAGAATTCCCTGTTTGTGCCAATTACCTCTTATCCTGACACGGGGCATCACTGAGAAGAGTCTAGCTCCATCTTCAACCCCCTTGAGCCTTCTCTTCTCCAGGCTGAACAGTCCCCACGCTCCCAGCCTCTCCTCCCATGACAGAAGCTCCAATCCCTTAGTCACATTTCTGACCTTCACTGGACCCACTCAACTGTGTACATAGCGCTTTTGTAATGGGGAGCCTAGAACTTGACCCACAACCCCAGAAGGATCTCACCAGTGCTGAAGAGAGGAGAAGGATCATCTCTCTTGACCTGCTGGCAATGCTCTGCCTAATGCAGCCCTGGAGGCTGTTGGCTGTCTTTGCCACAAGGGCATGTTTCTTGGTCATGGTGAACTTGGTGTCCACCAGGACCCCCAGGGCCCTTTCTGCAAAGCAATTTTCCAGCCAGTCAGCCCACACAGTCTGTACTGGTGCATGGGGTTGTTTCTCCCCAAGTGCAGGACTTTGTATCTCCCCTTACTGAACTTCATAAGGTTCCTGTTGGCTCATTTCTCCAGCCTGCCAAGGTCCTTCTGAATGGCAGCACATCCATGTTGTGTACCACCCAGTCCTGCCAACTGTGTGAAAGCAGGAATTTGCCAGTAGCTGATTTGAGAAGTGGTCCATTAAAAAGTTCCCCCACCTGCAAATAGCCTTTGCATACAACAACACATAGAGGCTTTGTGCTCTCCTGATATGTCATTATATGAGATAAAAGTGAGCCTTGAACCATATGCTCCTTGAAAATATTGTGCTCATCTTGTTATATCTAGAGTATATTCTATAGGTCAGTACAATCAAAAAATAAAATAATGAGAAAAAAGGGCCATCAAAATCCCCAAAGCCCAATTACCCCATCTATTCACTGTTTCTGAGGTGAATTAATGGAAGTGTTTGTTGCTGACAAAGAGCTGAGAGATAAGCAGTAACTTCAGGCAAAAACTGTCAAACCTGTTCACTTCTTGAAGTCACTTAAAGAGCTCTGTCATCCTTAGAATGGAAAGGGCCATGGGAGGGCTTATAGGAATACAGCAGTCCCTAGATTTTAACAAATAACAAGGTGCCACCTGCAGAACAGAATAAAGGAAAAACCTCTCACATCACTCAGCTTTTCTGCGAAGGCTACAAAATTTTTGTCAACATTTTGATTTATATGTTTTTCATAAAGTGTTTTCTGCGAGTGGTACCTTACTCCAGTATAGCTCCATATTAATGCACAGCATTTTGCTTCAGTACTTTTATTGTTGAAGAGGAACTTTAGTTCACTGTGGCATTTTGGAAATGCTGTAGCAAATGTTAAAGGACTGTGATGCAACAATCTAATACAATGTAATGTAACAATGTAATAAACACTATAACAATTATCATTATGGCTAAGTGGCTAATGCTAGCAATAAGTGAATTTTGAGGTCACTGGCAATTCTGAAGAAAAATGTCCAGAAATTAAGAAATTAATAAAATAGCCTAAACAAATGCCAGAATACCTATTTTAGGTTGAACAAAATTCAAATCAACCTCAAAACCCTCCCACTCTTTCAGTGTTCTGTTTCAGGGCTTGCTCTGAATGTGCAGGAAAAGCGCATTCAACAAAAAAGTGAGAGCAAATGTTGGAAAAAGGGACTTTGGGGGATGTTTGCACTCTTGCAGTCTCAGATTTGCCATGGCTCAGGCTGGTGGCCTAAATGCCCCTCTGCTGAGTTATGGCCAGATGACTTGTACAAAGTCACAGACGCTGCCAACGAACCTGATTCTAAGTCAGCATATGGCAGAAGGTTTATTTTTTCTGCTCCATTGCTTTTTTTATTATGTTTATTTTTCTACTGTTTTAATTGCAAGTTTTATTTTGTTTATATGTATGGCTCATCACTAATGTATTTTAATGTTTACTGCATCATCTGGGAAAAATAGAATATTAAAAGCTATGTAAATCTGTTTATAAACATGCTACTCTTTGCCAAGGGAAAAGCATCCAAGATGTTTTAACTGACAGCTCAGTTCAAGCACGTGCATCTAATCTCTGAATATCTCAGTGTATGAACAGTACTCACATTTACCCATTTACAGTCACATCTTCACTGAATCCATTATAAATTAGTATACACACCGATAATAGGTACAGTAAGCTTAGCAGTAAAAACATGTTTGTAAGCAAAGCGCACAGCAATAATCAATGTTCATTTTCATGAGCAGTGTACAATCTAATAAGTCACAGTGCAGAACAAAGAGAAGGTTGTGTTATGTTACTCAGTGAATGACTAGCTGTGAAAAATTGAATTTTCAGTGGATTTACCAAAGGTCAAAGTAAGGGATTATTGAGCTGGAGAGGTCTTTCTTCCTCAGACTGAAAGAGCTGCAAGCTAAGATTTTTCTCTTTCTTCAGAAAGCAGAATGATTTTGAGTCAAATGAGAGAATTAAATATTTAAAGACTGTCAACAAAACACATCTGTAAGCATGCACATATTTGTTAGAATCTGTGAATGTAACTCACTTTCTGTTCAGCATGCAACCTGATTTTTACAGTTGGAATAGCTTTGCACCTAAACATACAAACCATAGGGTTTGGGCCAACAGGGTAAAAATGCCTTGTTCTTTCATGGCAGAGCAATGCATTACAATCTTTTCCAAAATGAACATTGTGAAGTATTGGTTTCAGTAAGACTTTTACTTGTAGGAAATCTGTGTTCCCAAGTGCAGCACACACATCTTTTTATTTAACTACTATGTACTCGAAGGGCCAGATTTTTAGATAGACTTCAGCATGCATTTGTATAAGCTGACCATACAAATAATTTTATTTAGGTGTACATAAATTCCCCATTACTGCAAATGTATATTAAGAAAATGAAATACATGAATTTAAGTGCTGAAAGTATTATTTTACACTAGCAGAAAATGAGAATAATTGAACTTTTGACAATTAGGGGATGCTCAAAAACCTCAGTCAGAAGTTTGGTTGGCTCAAGTAAATTGGTGTCACTTACATATATACCATGAAGTTTTGCTAGGAGGTTTGTTAGTAAGATGCATTCTCCATGCTAGATAGACCCACATGCTTCCCAAAAGCCCACAGAGGATCCAAACCAAGACCACTCTTAAATGTTGATTTTGCACCTCTTTTTAACAGTGCCTCTCTACAGGATGGGGTTTAGATGTTCAAGGAGACAGCATTGGAGTTTACTTTTCAGTCATGCGAAATGTGGATAGTAATCCTGTCTCCCACAGATCTTTGGCATCCTGTTTAAATGAGACTATTGCCTTTATTTTTTGTCCATTTTAAGACAAAATATCTAGTGGCTTAATAACAGCTGTTGCTCTTCAACATGTACTTAGAAATCTAGTTTAGGATGCTAATTTGCTTAAGGATGGAAGAGAACTATTTTTTCATCTTGATAAAAGCTCTTTCTGCATCTTAATCTTCTAATCAACAGTAACAGGCTATGGAAATATGTAGTGTTTTTAAGAGGGACATTCCTAAGTACTCATACATGATTTTATAAAAAGTATGAAGCATTTTAAAATGCTCTTCCAGCATCTCAAGTATTTCTGTTCACCCAACCAAAAAGTCCGACTCACTCTGACGTCCATGGGCAATTGTAATAGTTGCTGACCTCAAAGAGTGGCCTATAATAAACATGCAGTTTAAGATAGCCACATAAGCTGTTCATAGCTGTCCAATAGCACAATATTTGCTTTTCCAGTGAACTGGAATATTTTTTCTAGCTCTGTTTGGCTGTTTTCCTGTTGGGGGTTGTTGTTTGTATGTTTATTATCCAAAAGTAAGACAGTACTGGCTGTCTTCACCTCTCAGAAAACTGGCCAGGGTAATGCAAGAACCTTTAAATTGAGGCAAGGCTCCCAGCCTTGCAAGAAGCCTGTGATTCCCCAGCTCACTCTCTGGGCAGCCGCCGCAGCCTACAGGCAGCACGCATAGCAGGCAGCTTGGAAACCCAGAGCTGCAGCAGGGAGAATCAGCCTCATTCCTACTCCACGGCGGGGAGCCAAAAAATCCTAGAAGTCATGACTTGAGCAAAAAGCTGAGTCCCCTGTGGAAACAGGCAGTGTGCGCCTGGATTTTTCAGACCTTTAAGTACCAGTCATGAGCAAATTAAATGAGATACCAGGCTCCTAAGCAGCTTGCTAGATGGGAAGCATATTTCTAGCAGAAAGCGGCCCAAATTTTGAAGGAATTAATCAAAACAATTAATCTCTTTCCACCTCAGCAAATTAGTATTGTTTCACTGAAAAATTGTCATCCAGCTGTAATGATATTAACCCTTGATTTACATAGCGTCTTGTACATTTCAGAACAGACTTTCTGTTCTGCAATGAATACCACTTAAGAAGTTGTAACAGGTTGCCCTAAAAAAAGGATAACGTAACTTATTGCTTTAACACCGTGCTTTAGCATATTGCCTTAATCAAAATACCATCTCTTCTTTCCCCTCCTCTCTCTTCTCCTCCTATTTCTCTCCATGTTCGTCATTCTGGGATAAGAACTTGTTACTTTCTGACAGCAGCATGCGGTTGTGGCTTTAGGTGAGATGGCAAAATCTTGTGTTTATTGTGTAAATGACTCACCCTTTCTGCCAGTCACAGTTTCTGGTATTTAACAGCACAATAGCTGCTTTGATGGATTGGATAAACTGAAAGCCCTTCTAACCACGTAACATACTGCTGATCAATAACTGTAAGGAATGTGTAGGAATAAGGCATATAAACATGCTTCCTTTGAAAGCATAGTGGCTTTGGGCACACTGTGGTCAGCATGTAATGACCTAAGATGTCTCCAAAACCGCATGAGTTAAACTAGATAGGCAGGGACTAAGTACCCTCCAAGGACCAGTACTGTGAAGGGAAACTTACCTGTGTGTCTCTACCCAGTGTTCAGTGATTGTGTGAGTGTAGCATAGTGCAGAAGTACCCAAACTAACTTTAAACTAGGCTAGCTATGGAAACAAAGAGATCTGCACAAACTAATTTATCCTACAGAGAGAAACCAACGCTTGTCCCTTAATGTAAATCCTTTTGGTCTATCAACAAGGATAGGGAAGGGAACTGGGAAGAAACTCTGTTGCCATACCTACAAAGCCATTAATTTCTAAATGGTCTCACATATAACAACCTTCTTTCATTTCCACTATACCAAGTATTATTGATTTTTGCTGCTGCAGCAGTACCTTGAAGACCTCACCAGTGCCTCTAGGCATAGATGTGTTATATTTTTACAGGCATGTAACAGAGATAATCCATGCCCTAGGCAGCCATCAAGCCAAAAGACAAAAGGATGTTAAAAATATTTGGGGAGAAAAAGGGAGTAGCAAGGTAGTTAAAATTGCACATGAACCAGCAGGCAAGAAGTAATACAGAAAGAGGAGGATGAAGTTGCATTAGTATTTCTACCATACCATGTGTGAAAATTAATTAATGTTAATCACTGCAGCATTATAGGATAAAGCAGTGATTTTAATGCTTGTGGTGTGAATGTGTTCATTAACAAAAGACTTGCTTGTTCTTGCAACAGGCATAAAACAGGTCACTATAGACCCACCAAATACCATCTTGTTAGTGAATCAACACTGGCGTGCTTTCATCATGTTTTGTGATATTAATTAGCTGAGACAAGGTAGCAGACATAGCATTTTTAATGGTATTGAAAATATCTAAAACAAAAAGCAAGAAGTCACATTTTATTCTGCATCACCGCACGTATTCAAAGCTGAACGGGCTGCTGCTATGACTTGCTCATCCACAGATGAAGGTAGTGCAATTTAGCAGATCTAATTTCAGCTAACAATTATTGTTTTGATAACCACTACATGTCTCACACATATACAAGCCTCCCTGGTCAAATCAACATCTCCTGGAAATCCAAGTTTCAGCTGTCTTTGATCAGCAATAGAGAGACATCCACACCCTGTAAACTTCTGTTCTTACTCTGCCTTAGAGCACTGGAATATTGATTTTAGTCTGTGCTTCTCATTTGTTCAGTTAGTGTAATTGCATATGAATGTTTCTTCTTTGTCTTCCTTTTTCTTCTTATTGTAATGTTCTCACAGCTCAGTCAGTAACACTGGCTTTCTGGGAGCACTGGGGAGATGTCTGAGCCTGATCATCATGACAGTGCAACCATAGATGGGTCAAGACAATCAATGAGCTGAATCACTAGTGCCATGTTCCCACTGAAGTAGGCATTCCCCAGTCTTAGACTGTCATCCCAGAAAAATACTATCAAGAGAGATGTCTATTCTTAAGTGCCAGTTATCGGTCTTGTGCCTAGTTTGAATATATCTATGCACTTCTGTTTCATGCATAGATTATCTGTGGCTTTAGAACATATTAGAAACTAGATTAGGGCTTGCAGATTTTAAGTGTATATACACAAGCTCCATCTCTATAGCTTATAGTAGCAAATCATTTTGATGTTCACTGAGTTATCTTGTTCTTTGAATTAATATCTTCTTTTTATATCTTCAAAAATCATACCTACCCCTCATTGACTAGGTCTTCCAATTTTTGTGCACGCTGTGTCCAAATCTTTGTTTTTCATGTTCCCATGGCAAAAGGAGCAATCACTTAGTAGACTTCAGTGTGTAATAAAAACTCACTACTACATTAAATAAGACAGGCAAATTCTTGAAGACATTTATGCTACATTTGTGTGAGGTACAGTAGAAAAGAATAATTTTCTATTCATTATTGTTTAAAATAGCACCATTTATGTGTAATCAGAGGGTTTCAGAGTCCTATATATACAAACAAAATAATGAAAGCACTCACATGCTATAATTGCTGTGTAATAAAATTATGTATTTAAGCCACATAGTGTGTTGGCTGAATGCGTGTAAGAAATTACAACACTTCAACTGCAGGTTGAAATGTATCATTGAAAAGCTGATTTTATGTTTTATATATAAAGTTGCAGAATTACAACAGTAAAGCTAACTTAAATACTATCAATGACTAGCACTCTATTATTTCAATAAATAGAGATCTGGTTCTTCTAAAATAATTTCTGAAGCTATTGGCACAATTTTTTTCTTTTTAAGGCAATGTATTAAAACTACTATATTCTACATTAGTCTGCACAAGAGTAGCTGTAATTCAAGAGTCAGTCCTCCATTCATCAGAAAAGAACTTTATGACCAGAACTTTGCCTACAGATATGTGTGTATAATGAATAAATGAATAATTCCTACCAGATAACAATATTATAGTCTTTATTGTTCTGGGACCCTCACTTACAAAACAGCCTAGAAATTTCAAACATTTTGATCTATAAGCTTTTACTGAATTTTAGTTCTCTCAAATCCTACATACATTGATGAGAATAAGTCCTTTACCGCCATGAGATAAAACATGGATCACCATGCAGGCAGATATCAAAGAAGAAATGCATGGAGAAGAAGATAAGATTGGAAAAGTTGTTAACCAGTTTCATGCTAATTGATCAGCTGACAATGTTGAGAACAGATTGTTCTACAGACATCCAAACATCAGCTGCCTGCTGATGTAGATGTAAATCTAATGAATGTGTTAGGGGAATTATTTCAGGCATTTTATTTAATAATAAGTCTGTAAGTTATAATGTATTTCAGAAGAAATTATACTTCAAAGATGAATAAACAATTAATTATTTTCACTTTACATTATTTCAAGAAAAGCCATCTCCTACTAAAATGGAAAATCCCATCTTCCACCATTGCAAGCTGATAATGGTTTTGGACATTCTTTAATCCCACCATAATAATAACAATAGCTTGTGGTGATTTTAAGAACTAGATTTTCCAAGGCCAAATTCCTTGTAGAGCATTTCAATTTCACAGCCTGGAATAAAAGCCCAGGTTTTTGGAAAAAGACACTAAATACTAGGGGTTCTACAAGCAAGACAGGCTTCTTGCCTCTCAACAGAATGCAGATTTGTCTGAGGGGCCTTATATTAAAATACAAACAAATATAAATTTCTAAACAGATACAACAGTATGTTCCAAGTGACTCCTATTAGATGTCTTTTCTGGGAATTTATTTGTCTTCTGTGAGATCTGGAAGTTAGACTAATAAATTTCTCCATATTTGGTAGCAGCTGACAGCATGTCCCACTGCAACTGGCTCTCCAGTTGTGAGGTTGAAGATCATCATGCCTTTTTCCCCAGTCTCTTTCTAGAATGGTCCTTTTTGATTCATGGAAATCCTTAGCAATATATTTCACAGGTTTCACTTTGAGATAAATGGATCCACTATTTCCCTCCCTTTGAAATTTTCTGAGACAGATGTCAGCAATAACCTTAGTACTTCTCTGAATCTTGTTTCCTTTTTCTTCCTTCTCTCTTCAAATGAATCAAAGGGAAATAGGCTTAGAAGCTGTTCAGAACATCCAGATGTAGCATAATAAAAGGGAGAAGAGGATATGATCTTGAAGAATCTGTCATAGTTTTTAACCACGATAATTGCAAATATAACTGAATTTCATGCATCTTGCCAGGTACTTTGTACTTGGAATACATGAGTGACTATCATGTGGCATGTCACCATCTAAAGACCTGAAAGCTGCAAACACCCCAAGATGCTGAACACATCTATTTTATTTTATTCAGCTTAGAGCCTAAAATATGCCAGGTACTTTCCATGCACAGAGACAGTTCCTGTCTTTCACTTTGTGTCATTATTGAAAAGAAATCCATGACATTTTGTTGGTGAGTCTTTCTCACTTCATAGAACCAGCTGTTATGGTGCTTAGTGTAAATCCATGTGACCGAAATTCTGTATTCGCTGAAGTCCCCACAAAGTTCTTTTTTCACCTTCAACGTGTTGTTCTGGCATAAAAATTTTTGCATGTGGACATGAAAATTTGCTGAATGTTCTTTTTTTTTCCCTAGAATGTTAATGAGATATAATGTGAAATTGAGCTGTTTAAATTTATTTTCTTAATGATTATGCTGCAGGTAATTAATTCATAAGTCATTTCTAGGCCCTAGAGATTTCTGTGACACATCAGAGCTAATGTTGTAGAGATAATGGAATTAAGTGGTATGTAGATGGTCCAGATTCTGAAATGCTGGCACTGTGCATTTACAAAGCATTCTGTGGACTGCAAAATGATGGAGCTCCTAAATATATCTTCCCTTCTTTGCCTAGGTAAGCAAACAGATGAAAAAACAAAACATGCCGAGTTAATGAAGACTGTCAGAGCTCCCTACTCTAATACTAGCAATAGATTGCAGTAGGAACAAACACTTAGCCTCTAGTTTTCAGTCCCGAAAGTTAGATTCTATCCTTAGAAATGCTTGCAAAACTTTCAGTTTCAGCAGATAAATATTTATACTCGAAAAGAAGAGTTAGGCCCCAAACTGAATTGACTACATGTTTAGCAGTTATCTGTGGATTTTCTACCTTCAGTCCGTAACTGAAGAGTGTATGTGTGCCATTTGAAAGCGGTCAGAACGCATTTAAAATCAGATCACGGCTGTTCTGAACGTAGTTACAGGAAGAGCGAGAGGGCATCTACAGTTTGAACCTCTCCAGAAAAGTAAGGAGATGACTGTCACAACTCGGTTCCAACTGGAGTTGTCTGGTTAATGAGTAAATGGAGACACTGGTTGGTAATGCTTTCTCGGGGTGGTCTCTCAGGGCTTGCCACTTTGGCTTCTTCCTGGGCCTGCTCTTTCAGAATTCGGTGGCACAGGAGGACAAGGGTTACAAACTGCTCCTTGAAAAATGATCTCAACTTATTGTTGTTTTCAGCAACCAAACACATTTCTAGTACTGAATAAACAACACCCAGATTCAAAGTAATGTTAAGACCCCCATGGCAACTACTCTGTTGTTATTTGCTCATTAGCCTAAAACACCTGTTCCTTCCCTTTCTCCCCTCCTCTCTGTTCTTTTGATGATGATTGCTGCAAGGAACAGAAAAAGACCTTTGGAAGGGTAAAAGTAACTGGAAAAAAACAGAAAAAAAATCACACCCCACTGTGAAGTTGGACTGCGCTGGGTTTCCTTGGCAGATACATAGAATCAGAAGGAATTGTGAGCCACAGATATTATTTTGGCTACTTTTCAGTTCTGCATATCCTATACAAAAATAACGTTACAAAAATGTACAATCCTTCATCCTTCATTCAGCCAGATTAATAGTGGCAAGATTCATTGTGGCCAGTAGTATACAAATTGAAAGCAATTAGCTGATACGACACCAGTGGACATGATTATCATTTGTGGTCATAATGTTGCACTGTAATGAAAGTGCATCAAATATTTGATAAGATTGCATAAATATTTTTAATATCTGATACTTCATGCATGTGTCAAAGAAACAATATACAGTGCATTCCCAGGACATTTTTTCAAGAAATATTGGTTAAAATCAACTCAACAGAACATGGATAAACTTGTACATCCCACCTTCGTGAATGTTTTCTCGCTTCACGTTTCCATTGCAGAGAGTACATTTTTGCAATGGATTGTGATGTTTTTGTTTTCACTGATTATAATCTCTCCCTGGAGAAATACCAGCTTACCTATACACTCAATTTTGCTCAGATGCAACATAAATGTGCTCCTGCAGACAAGAGAAATTATATATACACATATCAGAGGACAAAAATGGACATTCTGCTAAGATCAAATCCCTAGACTTTAATTTTGGCAAGCATTGAATTCAGAACTTGTCTTTGCAGCTGAAATCGAAAACTGGTAAAACAGTCTCTCAGGCTTTTGTAAGAGAGACAGAAATAATCTTATATTTGTACTGTCCCTGCTGGTCTTTTTACAAGAATCTCCCAAGAATGCTCAGCTAGAAGATACTTCAAGGAAATGACTTCTTCAATCATCACGCTAAAATGTAAAAGATTTGGGAAGTGTGGTGATATTTTCATCAAGAATGCTATTGTAGGAAATTCTTTTATTAAGGAATTGTGAATTAACTTGTTTTCCTTGCTTGAATGCTGAGGTTTCATTTATTTTTGCACTGCCTTTAAAGCAGCTGTTAAGAAAACAATAGGACCACTCATCTAAAATAAAATCATATAATTAACAACTAAATCACTGCTGACACCGAAGTGTATTTAAAAGCAGCTGCAGTCAATAAGACAGTTGTATGTTAGTTCACAAAAATGAAAGGTATGCAGCTGCATGGGACCAATAATGCTGGATGATTTATTGTAGAAGAAATGTGCAGAAGAAATCAGTAGAATTGTGGACCTGAAAGCAGAAAAAAGAAACTGTGAATGTTTAAGGCTTTTGTAAGTGGAGCCATAGGAAGCAGTGATTAAAAGAACAGTCTGAGAAAGGCTGATACAATCAGCACTGTATTCCTGATCAGCAAGAGAGGTATTCAGAGCAGTTTAGAAGTCCCTGTATCCAGGTAGGGTGCAAAGAACTATACGTAAAACAGGTGGAAAGGAAAAAAATCTGAATTCCTTCAGTAGTCTGATCATATCTTGCCAAGTGTTAAATTCTGATTCACTTAGCCATGCTTACAGTAAGTAGTACCTTCCGTCAAAAACAATCATAACTTTTGTATAATTCAGTTATTTGAGAATAAACTAACATTATTTGTGAATAATATGTACACTCGCAAATGTTCTTGCCTGTTGTTTAGAGCAACTCTCACTCAGAACATGAATACTTGGTAAGGTGTAAGCCTTGTTGGCTGTTGGGATCTTTTCCGATCTTTGGAATAGTCTTTGGGTGAGAAAGAGGTTTATTTTCATCTCTAAAACGAGCAGAACATTTTGGAGAAATCGAAGCTGGGTTGTCACGAGCATTAAACCTTGGCTTAGTAATACTGGGTTTTGGTGCCAGAGTTTTCACAAATGTTTGTATGACAGGAAGAGATAATGCTCAAAATTTAAGGTAATTCTAAAGTTTGAACACTGACTATGTTTAATTGACAGTTGGGTGGTGGAGAGGAGATGGACCATGTGAGACAGCAGGAACTGCTCCTAAGCAGAGTACTGGATTTTAGTTCCCAGGCTTTGAAAATATTTTGTAGGTTTTCCCGACCATCAGAATATATCTTCCTGGAGACTGGATTTCCCTTTTTCTTGACTGTGTGATATTTTCTTTTTATTTCATCTGCATAGTTCCTGTGAAATGTTACGACTTCTGTTTGGTTTTGGCACAACAAGTAGCACTGTATGAAGTCTGCTAGTGCACAGAAGACTTAGTTTTGACATTACAGTTGTCAAGGCTGGATGCAGTGGCAAAAGGTCATTTGCTTTATGACTGCAGTAGAGACGAATGAGGCTGAATTAGTAGTTTGAGAGATGTTTTTTTGAGGGGTGATGTGTTTTTTTCAAGCATAGATTATAATGCAATGATTCCAGAACAAGATGAGCTATAAAAGTCTTCCAGCTTTGTGGATGGTGTTGGAGGAAAGGAAGTGTTCAAAATTCTCATCTATCTTCCTTAGATAAGTGTCCTCATTTACAAGCCCATTATAGTCAGGTGCATATTGGAAAGACACACATTTATTCTTCCAAGCCAGCTGCATGCCCATCAATGGCCTGGTTAGTAGCATGCCTTTTAGGTCAGTTTTACAAGGGTTTGGGTTTTATGAAAGATGTAATTTAAGCCACAGATTATCTCTTTGTTAGTTAATACAAAGTTAATATAAGTGATGTATTTCACACATAGCTTGATTATGCTTGCTGAATTAATTAATATTTTAACCAGAAATTCAAATTGACAGTCCAGATTGTAGATGGTGCCAGGTTTGTATGTAATTACTTAGATTATCAGAAGGTGGATCATCAAGTCATTCAGTATTGTAGAGAAAGCTTGCTGTCCCTACCTTTACTTGTGGATTAGCAGGTGTCTGCCACTTCTTCAGAGTTATAGATAAGATCAGTGGTGGTATGGTTGTTGATCTTATTTCTTGCAAGGCTTGTTGTTGCATCATCATAGTGCTCGAAGTCAGTGAACATGCTTGGAGAAAGACTTTCGGAACTGTAGGTGGTTTATTTGGTTTGTTAACTTTGCTGTAGTTTCTGTGTCTGTACGATGGTGCAAATGATTTACAGGAGAGCTCTAGAACTTTGTTATTGTTTAATGCATTTTTAAATTCCTTCAGACAAGGTGCCATGAAAATACAAAGTGCTATTAATAGGTTCATCAGACTTTAGAGAATGCCACAGTAATTGCATATTTAATAGTCTTTCAATAGCTACTGTGGTGCAACAACTCAGCAATTCTGTTGTAAGCAAACATTTCCTTCAGTTTCTTTCAGTGTGCAATTGCAGTGTCGGGAGAAGACAGGGTGGAACCAGCCTGTGAATTTTGTATGCTTTTGGATTAGAAACATGAACGCTAAAGACAATCATCCTGATTAGCCAAAGGATGATGTATCTTTAAAGTGACTCCAATGAAGTTCAAACACTGGCTTCATGATGAGATGTGGCATTTACCATGCTTTGCTGCTCTGATTATTAACCACTTTGGAAGTTTGCCCTGCAATAACGGAGCAGTTCTAATCTCTTTAGAAAGTAGTAAAAAGAAAACAGCCTAACTTTATTTTCAAGGATAGGAAATTATTTTAATAAAGTGGCTTAACACCTGGAATTAGGACTTCAGTGGAGACCAGATTGGCCTGCTACTTTTGTACCAATGCAGAAGGGAATGATGTTTGTGTCCAGTGTTCTGCTGTAGATCCCCCAGCAGGAGTCTGGTATGAGAGGCGTCTTAAGGGAGAGAAAAAACAGGATGAAGAAAAATAAATATCTTTATATAGTATCTCTGATTTAAAAGAATTGAGCACAATTCAAATACTGTACGATTCTGATTACAGAGTTCCTAGAAAAGAGTTTACTGGATTCCTAAAGGAATACAAATGAGATGATCACTGCAGTAACTTGTGCTTTACTACTCGAATGAGAAGTGTGCTTTTTTTTGCTCTGAACCTATCATGGAATATTAAAAACTCCTGTTTCATGGCATAATAATGCATTGTGTCATTTCATGATAACATGACTAACAACTAAACTCTAAAATTTAAACCGTAATTCAGCACATAAGCTTTGTAGATAAGCATATAAATAGGTCAGTGCACATATGATTTCAAAACAACCATGGGAAATAGCAAGGGATGTGCATCACAATAAGCATTTTTAGCAGTGCACTTAGTACACAGCTTTAAGGTGTGTCCTTACCAGTTAGTGGTATTTTACTGCTAAAATGAAAATACTTACATTTATCCTGACCTCACTGCAGTGATTGTTTCTCATTATTTTCTTATTTTTAGAATTAATAGTTTGGCAAGCAAGTACAGTACAATGTGGTGAATACCTCCTTTTAGAGCTCAAGCCTCTATGTTATGTTCCTTAATTTAGAACTATTCTGATCATAAAATAGCTACATGAATGCTACACTCAGAAATTTGATGTCCTAGCGATTTTCCAGAGTACTTTAGAGATGCTCCTATAAGACAAACACATTTATTCATCTTTGGCTTATTACAGAGACAATATTACCCAGTTATCTCTGATTACTGTAGGATGACATACAGCATTGTGGCTACAGTGTTTAATTCTTATTTGTCTGTTCTGTTTTTGCTGTTCTAAGTAAGCAACTAGAAACCAAACCAGTGCTTTCTACAGTGGAATTAATAGCTCTTCCCTGGTATGATAATTACATCAATTGCAGATGTCACTCTAACAGATGCTTCTACTGTTTTAAAAGCTGTAAATCTTACATATTTCCTGTTCTAATATTAATTCTGCTCAATGGCACTTGTAATGTATAGCGACATTATCTAAATATACCTGAAGCTCTTTAAGCAACAAGTAGTGTGGGCACCAGGCAGGGAGATAACCTTCATCTGACCTTCCACACTATTTTGAGGGAACAGTTAGTATTAAATAGCTTACCAAAAAAAATTTAAAAAGTCGTAATAGCATTTCCCAGCTGTCTAACTGCTGGAGACCCAGAGTGTATCGTCAGAGCTGGAAGGCAATGTTACCTAGCTCAGGCCTCTGGTATTTCTAAGAAGTAGCAAGGAAACTCTTCTGGGTCAGTCTCAGTTTCTGGATTTGCCTCTATGTAACATCTACCTAAACAAGACCTTTCTAAATGTATACAAATCCCCACTGGGGAACAGGACAGGAGAGTTCCTTGTCTGAGAAAAACAAAAGCTATTCACTCTCCTAAAAGCTAATCCTGCCCTTGGGATGAGTAGTGCAGTCTGTTTCCTTCTCTCTCTGTCTGTCCTGAGTTACAAGAGTGCAGAAGCAAAGATGAGGCAAAATTACAGTACACAGGCAGAATGAGGGATATCAGACTGCAGCTGCTGTCCGTGGAGGACTACATAGATAGTGCTTTGTAGGTTAAGTTGTTTTTCAAAGGGAAAGGAGTTGCAAGGAAAGGAGGCGGTAAAGGCACACCCTGATGAGAAAAATGGCAACATCTCCACTCCTTGGAGAAATCTGTGACATTCCTCTTAAAACTCTGATCTCGTAAGTCCTGTCAGAGATTGAGATGACTTTATCCAAAATCGGCGACAAATGTGTTTTGGTCATTAAATTCTGAGACAGGTTAATGTCAAAGCATAAAGCATGAGACGACACAGTGCCAGAGAAATGGTCCACAAGGGCCGCAATCTGTTTGTCACGGCAATGGCTGAGAGCGTATGGGGGAAGGAAGAGATGTGAAATTGATTTCTCTAAAAGAATTTTTCTTCTCAGCTTACAGAAAATATAAATCATGATAGGATCCTTAATTCCTTAATTTGTTTCAAGGCTACATTTTTGGTTGCGTTATTTTTCTTTTTTGGAAGGAATGGGAAAGGGTGGCTTAGACACAGCACCTTTACTGAAGGGAAATTGAACTGTTGTGATTGCCTCCCTACAGCAGTTAAAGCACATTTAGAATGTTTATATTGTACATTCTGAATGAAAAAAACCCCTAACATTGATTTGTCAAAATGCTACCAAGGGTCAGGAAAGCTCACCTCCTGAGCTAATTTGCTGACCTTTAAAATCACTTGCTATTATTTAAATAATTATTTCTCCTTTGTTCACACTACTACATTTGGCTAATGTCTGAGAGAAGCAGCAGGGTGAAAAATTGTGATACCTGAAGTCTCACTGCCAGCACTTACCAGAAGACAGAATTGTTCTCTGTCCATGTTCTCTGGGCTGTTTCTCAAAGCACACTCAGCTTTCTCCTGACATTTGTTGCTGGTATTTAAGCAGTTGAAGCTCACTTGTTCATAGCATGCCCAAGAACCTGTCTCAATGCTTTCATCCCTGACTATTCTGAAACTATTTGAGGGAGTCTGAGCAAAAAATGGAAATGCAAATCTGATGATTGAACCTAGTGCTTTAAAACACTTTTATCATTATCGCCAGGGAAGGCAGTTTTTGTCTTGCTGCTTGCAGGTCGCCATTTGATTGCATACATCTGCTCTATTGTGCACAGAATGTCTTGGTGTGTTGGATTGTTTTTTGTTTGGTTTTTTTCCCCTGTTTCTTTGCTGGTGTGTTGACCATTTCCAGACCATTTGTGAGTTTAAAATAACAGCAGCTTTAAAGCACTTAGATACAGGTTTAAAGGCTAGTTTAGTCTAAAGGATTGATGACATTGGGAAACTTAAGACAGCAGGAGGACAAAAGGATATGTATTGGATAAACCTATGAAGGAGTGGGTGGAGTTACACCACTTAAGGTCAGCTTTAAAACCTAGTTTAATCTCTTACTTTAAAAGACAACCGTTCCTAAATGTAGTAAAAAGATCTTCCCTTGTTTTGGGCAAAGTAATTTAGGATCCAAAAATTTTTCTGTAGTCCTAAAGACAGCAAAGCATTCTATGTACAATGAAGCAAAATGTGCAGTAGAAAATCAACATGCGATCAACAAGTGGATTCACAAGGGAGACCCGTTTCCTACAGAATCTGCTCAGCCACAGAAAATGAGAGCTCAAATACGCAGAGCATACCTAGAGCTCATTAACACACACTGCTAAGCTTTATACTATGCAAAACTGAATTATTGCTTTATTGGGACACCCTAGATTATGTAACTGCACCTTAATGGAAATAAAATAGAGCATATGATTTTCACTGTTGCCATTAGCAACAGTTCTGTTATTAATTTCAGCCTACATTCCCCTCCTGAAACAACCACTTCATTGAAAGAAAACCCTGTGGGACAGGTAATGCAGAAGGTTGTTGGTGCAGAGCGAATCAGTGCTTTTGGGATATATACTAAGAGTAACAATGAACATTCTTCTTTTTGCATCCCATCCTAGTAATTTTTAACAAAAGCAGGAATTGTAAATCCTATAATTTTCTTTTAAAATACTTTTTTAAAAGTTAATTGTCAACTAGCGTCTGTGCAGTCACCATCCTGAATTGTTACTTTTACACATATTTCCATATTTTCTGGAAAATATGAACAGTATCCACATTTTGGCAAAATTCTCAACCTGGTTATCTAACAGAGAGCTTTTTCTTTGTCAAAATGAATACAAAATTGCTAAGTATCCAACTTAGGAAAGGTTTCCTGTACAGCACAGCGGTTAAGCTGGGGAGGTCTGAAGCACTGTGTTACTTGCTCTCCTGAAACAGAACCTATTCAGGCAGTAACATTCAGTATTGGATTTAAGTGCTCATCTTTCTTTCCATATTTCTTCAGTTGCAGCCCAGCAGTATTCCTTTATCTATCTCAGCCCCAAAACTGTGATTTTGGAATCAAGAGTGCATTTTATTAAAAGCCTGGAAATTCCCCCAGACTTTCGTATTTGGTGAACTGAAACACACAGATTTTATATTCCCTGAAATGTCATTACCTATTTTTTGAAGAGAAGAAATAAGACTTTTTAATGAAGGAAATGGCTATTTGTACAGGGAAATACTGAATTTTTATATACTATGATCAAATAATAAATTCCATTCAAGCTTATTTATATATCTTACAATATGTGTGGTTTTCTCAGCTTCCACTAAATCACTATCATAAACATAGAGAAATCAAAATAAAATGGGCAAACACAATGCTGGTATGCTGGTATAATTCCACTGACTGAAATGTACTTTTGTGGTTGCTTAAAGTAACCCCAAATCTGTGCTACTTGCTTTAAGTATAATCTGCCTGAAATCTAAGCAGTCATAGAATTAATCGGAATTTGGTTGTCATCCAAATAAAGTAATTTGTGACTAAAAGCTTAACCTTTTCAAAAATGCTCTTTTTCATGAACTAGAAACAAACAGCCTCTGCAAGTTCTTTTATCAAAAAATCTCTGCATGTTAAAAAGAACTGCATCACAGCACTGAGGCTTACGGCAACCTCAGCAACCTCTTTGGCTGCACCCACAGGAAAATAGATGTGTTCCATGATGTATTACCAGCTCAGGAGAGCAGTCTTGCAAGTAAGATTATGTAATGACAATGCTAATAGCTATGGAAAATGTCTGGCATGTTCCACGTAAACAAGAAGTCCTCAGAAACCTGGGCAGCCTCAAAGCAGCCTGATTGCTTATGTAGTTGATAAAACATGCCCATTCAGAGTGCATTACAGGAGATCACAGTTACTATAAAGCAAATATGCATTTTAAGTATATTTACGTGAAGATGAACTTCAGAGCAAATAAAGCTGTATGCAGCTGCTTTTATCCCGGAAATATTTTATCGCCACAGAGCAGACAAGTACTTCTTTATTCTTTTGAAGTTTTTACACATTTCAGTAATGTTCCTGCATCCATGACCCTTTTTATTCAAATACATCTGTAAAACTGAGGTAGGCAAGATGTCTACAGATTTTATCAACTAGGAGAAAACATGCTGTATTTCAACTAATGTCCATGGAAATCCATAATGTGCTGGGCATTAATTAACCAGGTATTTTGTGTTAGTTGCTAATTTAAAGACAAAACTGGTCTTTATTTTTCTTTCAACCTGGAGAGAAAGTGTGCATTTGTGTTGGGGTAATATAGTACTTGTTTTTTCTTTTCCTCTGGTCTCGTAATGTATCTTCTGGCACATCTGTTGCTGCAGCTGAATTCTTCATAAATGAGTATCATACAATTCAACCTCTGCTGAAAGCTATGCTATTGAATCATAACAATCCTATGACATTGAAGAAGGTACACCTTATTCATAACTTAAGTAGAATTCAAGTACATGTACTGAAAATTGCAGTCATATCCCTCTTACCTGATAACATCTTTCTAGCATTAAGTGGCTATTAGATAAAAGGATCATAGTCCAGAGCTCAGAACTCCTCCAGCAAGTAGACTAACCATGAGTCTTGCACTGTAGCCCCAAAATTGAATCCTTTTTTTGGGTTGTTGTGGTTTAACCCCAGCTGGTAGCTAAGCCCGACACCCTCGCTCGTTCCCTTCTGGTGGGATGGGGGAGAGAATCAGAAGGGTAAAATTGAAAAAAACTGTGGGTTGAGATCAAGACAGTTTAATAGGTGAAGCAAAAGCCCCACGCACAAGCAAAGCAAAACAAGGAATTCATTCACTGCTTCCCATCAGCAGGCAAGTGTTCAGCCATCTCCAGGAAAGCAGAGCTCCATCGCACCTAATGGTCACTTGGGAAGACAAACGCTGTCACTTCAAACATGTCCGCCCCCCCTTCCTCCTTCTTCCCCCAGCTTTATATGCTGAGCATGACACCGTATCACATGGAAGATCCCTTTGGTCAGTTGGGGTCAGCTGTCCCAGCCGTGTCCCCTCCCAGATTCTTGTGCACCCCCAGCCTACTCACTGGTGGGATGGGGTGAGAAGCAGAAAAGGCCTTGACTCTGGGTAAGCACTGATCAGCAGTCACTAAAGTATCCCTGTGTCAGCAACACTGTTTTCAGCACAAATCCAAAACATAGCCCCGTACTAGCCGCTATGGAGAAAATAAACTCTATCCCAGCCAAAACCAGCACAAATGCTGTGATAGTTCCATCAGTAGACGAGGTAGCAATGTCAGCTAGATAGTTTTTCACTCAGCAGTGGGGACAGTGCAAGAGAGTTGTAAAGACAAAGCCCCTGGTAGAAAAATGTACCTATATAAAGGTATAAACACTAATAGAGTATTGTAGCAACAAACGCTATCACCTTTCCTATTTTAGAAGAAAGGTGTCTGCTCTCAGAAGGGAGCTTCACACTGTCAGTCCCAAGTAAGCATGTCTGTTTAGTAATGCGTGAGGTATCTAAGCCCAGAATAGGAATAACTGTAGCAGCCTCTTGTCTTTGGTGCTGAGTCTTCAGGCTTCCTTGTAGACTACTTGGCTGCTCAGAGTGTGCAAGAAGATGTTCATATTTTCTGTTAAATGCCTCCTCCAAACAGCACTTTGTAACTCAACATCTAACTATACAGGGTATGTAGCAACAAGGAACCAAAATTTGAGTTAGCCTGAAACTATTTTCATGAACTGAAGTTTTAGGGATACTGAAGACACGCTTTTCACATCCTGAAGTGATTTTTGTGTGTCTGCAGAGGGCAGATGTGGAATAAAGTCTATTTATACTCATCATAGAAGACTGATGGGTTTTAAGAGCACCCAGCTATCCCTCCAAAGCCCTATATCATTCTCATTTTCATAGCATTTGATTCCCCACAGAAGACATACTGTGCATTATACTTTTTCATTCTCACCTTATCTCTTTCTCCTTCTATGAAAAATTATTTTTTGAGGGAAAGGATGAATCTGCAGTGCAGGTGCTATCTTAAAACTCGGATATGTAGGTTTATTTCCAGAAGACATTCGATTCATAATCTGTGAGTCAAGGATAATGCTTTTTCTACTTTTGAAGAATCTTGTCAAAAGAAGTCCAGTGTGGATAGAGAGGCATTCAGATATTATGACCATGAGTGTTGTGGAAGGAATTAAATGTTCTCTGTTCTAAAACAATCCAATGAATGCCAAGCAGTGGCAGTGTGAAATGAGTGAAATTAAGCTCTGGCTCAAAACAGGTGTTTTTCATTCCCACAGTTCATTGAATCTGACTTTGATTTTGATGTCTGTCATTTGTTTAGCTGAACGGAATCAAATCATTATTATGAAGTGCTAAGTGATCTGCACAGTAACATTTTCTAATGTTATTTGGCACACGTAAAATAAAAATAATAATAAAAAATATTACTTACAAAAATAACTTCTAGTACAGAAAAGATACTTATCACGTTTGTTACCAAAAAGCAGCAGGAGCACAAAAAATAGTTTATGTGGCTTTCCAGATCCTACTAATCTCTCTCTTCTTCTAAAGGTATTCAGGTGACACTTAAAACTTTTGCTGAAAGCTTTCATTACATTTTAATGGATATTACCCTTTAAACAAGTTGTTTTAAATACCCTTGGTTGAGAAACACATCACATTCTATATCATCTGTGTCCTACTTTCTGTTCTTGAAGATGAGGAGATGTTTTTAATCTCTTGTAAAATGCACAGCTGAACGATCTAATTTAGCTGTGGTTTCATACCACAGGGTTCTATTTGTTGTCATTTAATGACTGTTCTGTGTGTGCCTTCATTTGTACATTGCAGGAGCGAATGTGTGTAAAGTAAATGATTAATTTTTACCAACTTCAGAATGTCAGTAAGGCTGTCTGTATCAGAATGACATTATCAACTTTTTAAAATCATGCTATTAGAACTTATAGGAGGACAGTACTTTCAGAGGGAACAGCTATTGAGTCAAGAATCCACTCCCAGCTTGAAGCACAAATGTACAAAGTGGATCTGGAGAAGCACGTAACTGTTTGCTATTTTTGCATGTTTGAATTTAGGCCACAATCCAAAAAATATTGAAGTCAATCTAGAAACTACTTTGGCTCCAGTGGGCTTTTTGAGCCAGTTTTTTGAGCATGTAGAGAACGGGTCATTCTATTTCAACTGGAAGCTGAAATCATATCATTGACCTAATAACTGAAATTGAAGAAGAGGCTTCAGTAGGCTCCACAAAGATTTTATACGAAGTTTTGTAAGTGATTATGCATATAGTACACTTTTCAAATTAAGATGCCTGAGAGCTTATACTAATTCAATTATTAAATCATGACTTCCTGCTTATAGGAGCAGCAGAGATGCTAAATCAACGGTAGCCCTCTTAAATGTGAAAGGGAAAGAGTGTAGCAACTTTCCTCCTGTATATCTCTGTAACCACCACCAGGTAGTCTCAGATTCACTCCTTGACAACTTCCATATGCACAGAGGCATAGCATAGGCTTGACAGTTTTCTCCCTTTTTTTTTTATCTTTTATTGTTGGAAGAGGTGTGTATCAGACTTTACCTAAAGGATTTTCAGCAGCTCCAAGCAAAAGCAGTGGTGCCCTTCCCTTTCACTTGTTTTGACATTCTTACATTTCGACATTCTACCATTTTGCAAATCTTTTTCAAAATTTAACTGTTTCATGACTTGGGAATCATTGCTTCCCAGCCAAATACATAAATGATGACAAGACAACCTGCAACATACAACAGTGAAACATCCTAGGTTTTTTTGCCATATTTTGATGTGAATTTCAGAGTTTGTTTACTTCAGAAATCAAAGCAAAACTTAGGGAATGTGAAGAGGAGAGAAAAATGGGTATAAATGTAATACCTAAGAATGTAAGCTCTGAGAAAACATTAACTAAATTTCATAAAAATTATGTAATGTTTTAAGCCCCTACTGTGAAGACTGTGCAATTGGGTTATCCAAGGCAGTTGGGTTATATCAACTAGTATTGCTATTGTATATTATTAATTTGTGGTTTTCTCTTCTGGCATTTCATTTCGGCTCTGAATCAGAAGTTAATCTCATTCTGGCTCTGAGAAACATACTCTAGTTGAAGATGTCCCTGATCATTGCAGGGTGTTTGGACTAGATGACCTTTAAAGGTCCCTTCCAAACCAAACTCTTCCATGATTCTAGGATTTCATACCCTCTCAGTTTCTACCATCCGCCAAGAAATTAGAGCTACTGAAAATGAAATTATAGTGAATGAGAAATTATAGCTAATGAGACTGGCCAGCAAATCCAACCACTGTGTCTTTTCTATAGATTACTCTCTATCTATAGATTGTTTGCAAGGCTGTGAACTTGTGTGGTTGATAGGATCTGTTTGCCTGGGCTGTTTATCACGTTCCCTTAAAAATTAGGAGGTCAGCTGGAGAGGCTGGAGTTAGAGGAAGGTCACTGCTTTTCTGGAGAAACTCCCTGAGCCCACTCCCTGCAGGAGGCTGGAGAGATGCAGGCTGACAGCACCACGAGTGGCAAGCGGAGCTGGGTTCCCCAGTCTGGCACAAAGCCTGGCATGCAGACCTCACATGGCAACAGCCTCACAGACAGCAGAAGAGGCAGCAAGCAGAATCTAATGTATTGTTTTCCAGGATTTCAGCTTCTTGACTTAAACACTTGTCCAAGGAAGCTCTTTAGTGTGCAAAATATCTACTCAGGTATCTGTCTATCAATGCACATGTAAGTAAATATACACTGGCATTAACAACAGTATAGGTGTTACATTTTTTTAATGTTTTTGAAAAAATAGAAATGTTACAAATTGTCATCATAGAGACGACTGCATAGTTAGAATATCAGTCTGGAATAACAATGATTTAACTCAAGTTGCTGCCTAATCTTGTGTAATAGTCAAGGAGCTCTAGGTACCAAAAATGTGTATTTTCATTCCAGGCCTATCAGAATGCTGGAGTCTGCTTTTGATTTTGGTTACTGTTCTGGAAGTGTCCACGAATTCAGCTCCTGTGTCTGAATTTTCACCTTCCTTAAAAATTCAGGGATGTCTGAATGCACCACGCTTTGTTCCTTCTTTCCTTCCCTCGGCACTTAATACTAAACTATTAATCATGGTTCATCCACTCTTTGTATGCACTTTTAATTTGAATAGCACATGTTAAAATGCTTTCAGACACGAGTGATTTGGATTTTACTGACATAATTATTGGCTTCTATTAGATAAGCAGTGTATTATTTTAATAAACATAACCATCTACGCTCATAACAGACTGTCTTTGGGATGCACAATACACAGTTAATAATTCTGAATGCAAATGTGTTCTCAAGGCATATAAATGAAGATATGCCTGGCTGAAGAGTCTTAGGATGTTGGAACAAGAAAATTAAAAATTAAGGCAAATTCCATTGACAGATAAAGCCAAGTAATGTCTTTTAACTTCAGGGTTTTAACTTTATACATTTAATCAGTTTTCTTTTAAATCACTTTGAGGGGAAAGTTGTCTCTTCCATTTTTGAATGCATGGAGGTAGGAAGAAGGTTGCCGTAGATGAACCTGGATGTGATGCATCTCTCCTGCATGAAGGGTGTCTCTGCTTGGTGCCACCCAGCCCAGTGTGGAGGCTGGGAGAGGGTTGTGCTGGCAGCTCAGCCTGCTGCTACTCACCCCCAGTTGGCCCTCGTGAATCGGCCTGCTGGCATCACTCTGCTGCGTGCTGTTTGATTGCTCTCTTTCATCATAAAATTCCCTTTATTCTAACTATATGAGTAGTATGGGAGTTTGATCAAGTCTTTTTATACTTGCATATATGGAGCGAGACTTTCAGATATCTTAGCTCAGGACATTTAGTGTAGTATAGACTTTGGCCAAGCACCTGTATTTTTAAAAAGGATTGTCAAGAAATGGCTTATCCATCCATTCAGGTTGAGGGAGAGGTCATGTCACACGTGTATTCCTGAGATTGAAAACATGTGTTACAGAAAGAGCCCATTAGCACTGTAATTGCCTTGCTTTGGTGAAAAGAGGGTATCAGAAGATATTGAGAGTAGCAGAAACAGCCAGTGAAAGTTGTTTTCTTTAAACAGGGGTGTATACGGACTAGAGCTAGTCTGGGTTATCAGAACTATTGCTATCAGGCACGAAATGGCATTATTATCACTAAACTGAAAGGTCAGCTCTGTTGGAAGTGCCAATTACTGGTAACGTATGAGGTGGGTTTCTTAGTCTAATTGGGAAATATTTTTAAAAGAAAGCAGAAATCATGTGAGTGAGTGGTGAACTTTGTGTTCCTCTAGGTGAATTACCAGGGTGGATTCCTAAGAGAGATGGGGAAAAGGCTGCTCAAAAAGTGTGATAGATGTCTTTTGGGCATCAGAGCCTTGTTAACGGTCTCCTGCCTTTGTCCTGGGTTTATTGTACCAATAGGAAGTTTAGAACTGCTGATGCAGGAATTCCTACAGACTTTAGGAAATAATCTCTGTACAAGGCTTTGCCAAACTGTGGGCTTCCACAGGTGGCTGCTATATTTCACCCTGTAATTTTTAAGTGAGTAAATAGAGAGCAAAGAGAAAGTGCTATCAGTGGCTTTGCTTGGGGGACATTGCAGTGCATCCACCATGGACTCTTTACATCCTTACATATATAATACATCATACATGCTCACAGGGTGAGTTAGCTTGCCTAGAGCAGCAGCCTCTAGTTTTTGCCTGCCTCTTGGCCCGTGTATCTGTAATGCATTAAGATCAATTTTTCTGTCTTTGCTTGCTTTAACCTGGTAAGTTCCTCTAGCCACAAGGATTATCAGAGACTCACAAAATCAACAGCTCAGGATATACTTTTTGCTAATAAACTACTACATGTGGATTAACAGCCCATCATACAGCACAGTTACATTTCTATGATAACGTTACCAGAACAAACTCAGCTTGGTCACATTGGTTTGGGCTATTTCCTCAATGCAAATCTTTCCTTATTTACACCTGTCATCACAGTGCACCGCTCCAAAAGCTCTCCCTTCAGCTCATGATGCAAAAATAACATGGTCTGTGAACTGCTGTTGATGTTTCAAGATCACTTCAGTTCCTGCAGAAGGGAAGAGCCTGTGCCCAAGGTTTGACTGCCTTTGCTTGTCACTCTTCCCTCTTGCATTCATGCAGGCTCCTTGATGAACCCTGCGCAGCTGAGGGCACAAGGTGCTCAGATAACAAAAAGCACAAAGCATATTTCTCATAGTCAGAGTCTGGAGGCACAGTTTGATCTAGTACCTCTTACTTTTTGCTGTAAATCATATTACTCTCATTGTCAAATTGTCCCAATGGCTTTCTGGTTTTGTCTCTTCACAGAGCGATGAAGTTTTAACAGTCATCAAGGCAAAAGCACAGTGGCCTGCCTGGCAACCTCTGAATGTGTAAGTAAGTAGGGAATAGTATGTCTCAATAGCCTTGTGTTCAGTGTTGGCTGATGGACCGCTCTAAACCCATTGTCTCATGTAATCATTCACTCTTGTAAAGAAACAAGTCAAAAATATTTTGATAAGTGAGGTGTTTTTTGGGGTTTTTTTTTGCCAACAATTGCTTCTCTCCTTCTTTCTTCTTTAGCATCTCTTCATTTTTTTACATGCTTTGGTTCACTAACTGTTACAGGAGAAGGATTATCCCGTGGAGTTTGTGCCTTCATAGAACAATGATGTTTATTCAGTGCTTTTGGTTAAAAATATATTGTTCTATTCTACATGTATTTTTTAGCATCCTGTGTCATGCACTGTGACAACACACTGTGTCAATACAGCAAATCCTCAATCCACCAACAAAAAACTCTTAAAGGACTAACTTAAATGATTATCTGAAACACTCTATCGTTTTGATCCTGATGGTGGTATAACCTCCATCACATGTAACATAGTAATCCTGATGGTGGTATAACCATGGTTGTTTTACTGAGACTGCTAACTAGCTTCCCAGGATCCTCTCTTTGGGCTCTCTGTCACTGAGCTTGAAAGAGGACAAAACTCTTCTTTCAGGATACTCTTGAATTTACTGGTTGTCTGGGGCAGGGAGCATCGGAGTGGTGGTTCCTACGTAACTTGTCTGTGCTTGGTCTAAAGTTCATACCAATTATCTAGGACCAAATGAGTAAGATTTATAAGAAGTGACTAAAGATGAGAAACCAGTATAAGGGGTCACCCCATTAGCTTAGAGTCAGGTTATGTCCTTGGAGAAGCAGGGCAATTAGTCTACTGCAAGACTGTAGGGACTAAGTAGTCCTTTTTCTTCTGTAAAAAGTATAAGGGAAGCAGTTAGTGGAACACTGTGTCTGGTTTTGTCATCTGTATTTCAGAATGCATGTGAAAATTTGAAGGTCGCAAAAAGCTGCAAAAGAGTTCAGATTTTAGAAAACATCCCCTACTGTAAGAGGCTTAGAAACTCTCAAGCAGCTTAGGACTTAAGCTATTCAGTTTATCTTCTCATCCCTGCCAAAAAAAAAAAAAGGTTAGGAGGTGAGCACAGCTTAAATAGTGAAAAGATTTCTGATAGCTGATCCTTCTTTAATATAGAAAAAAAGCCCAACCCACTGCGAAATCCCTCACAGCATGGAAGCTAAGGAAATGTGTGACAAGGAAATTCTCACTGAAGGTATGGGAAAGGGCTTTAATAGTGTGACTAACCTTCAGAGCAGCTTACCTGAACATGAGATGGATTTTCCATCACTTGAATATATTTTAACCCTGAGACAGAGTTGTAGGCTCTGCACAGGAATCGTTATGCAATTGGCTGGTGTTATGCAAGTGGTCAGTCAAGCTGACACTAATGACTTTCTTTATTTATGCTCTTATTCCCCTGAAATTTTCAGTATTTGGATTTGGTAGTATTTGCCATGTAGTAGTTGTAGATAGCAATTTTTTTCCTGCTGCCTTCCTTCTATTCACTCCAAATTAACACTTTAAAATGGAAATTTTTTTCCACTTCTCTGTTCTACTACGGTGAGATCTCTGACTGAAACAAGTCATTTATTTTTTCCCTCCAGTTTCAGATACTTTCCTGAAGCAACATTTATGTATAGTGTTTCTGTATCAAAGTGAACAATACTACTAGGAATTGACTGCGCTAGGTTCTTGGAAAGTTTTGGCACTGACAGGCGAGCAGGTTTGTACTTTGTTCACAGAAAGATGGAGAGAGGATCTCCTGCATCAGAGTCTCAATCCATCATCTTTCAAATACACTGAATATATTACATAACAAAAATCAAAGCTGATTAAAGTATGTTGCCCCTGGTCATAATAGTTAGTTTAATACAGCACTGAGAAACTTCACAAAAAAGTTGAAAGTGAACAACACCCGATACTTTCTAGGCATATTATTTCACGGACATGTCTGTAAATGCTTCTGCAACATCTTCCAGATGCTCTTCCAGTCAATTCTTACCTTTTCTATATGGTAATTCTCACCTTTCAGTAACAGCAGAAGTGAAAAGTCTTAGTGTCTGTGCTTTCAAATGCTGTGCAAGTGTTGCCCTAACAAATGTTCCTTCACTTTACAGGCCGTGTTGCATTTTGTTTTTTAGAATAATTTTTTATTGTATTTTGTCATGATGTCCTTCTTTACGACTCCTTTTTAAAATACGATCTAAGCTTCAACAGAAGACAAAATTTTCAACAGCCATTAACTTCCGGTGTTAATTTCCTATTTCCTGTTATGGGTGGTCCTTCTTGGAATTTAGATTAGAGTTGTGCAAGTATTGGATAATGACTCTACTGGATAAACATTTGGTCCATTATTATGCATAACACAGCCATCTTACTAATTAAGAATTGACTAAAAGTCATGAATAACCTTCTTTTGCATAATCATTAGTTGTATATCTAATATACAATGCGATGTGAGAGTGGTGCCAAAGTGGCGTTACAATGTGTCATAATAAGCACAGCCTAAAAACCTTCCTGAATGTGTTTAACGACATTTATAAAAATCATAACACTAGTGAGCCATTTTACGGAGGCCTAAGGTGTCAAAAGTTGGCAAATTCAGCCTGCTCACTCTTCAAACCTTATCTCCTGATTCCATACAGTGATTTTTATTGGTAACACTATCCAAGTTACAGTACCAAGTTAGTTACAGCAATTACACTTAAAATCAGAGGGAGGTGGGGAACAATTACCTCCAAAACTTCTGAGAGGACCACAAGAGTATTAATCTCTTTGCACGCTGTTGTGGAGAGTCCGGGAGGAGACACCACGGACACCGGCTGCCACCCCAGCCGTGCACGTATCTGAGACTCACAACCCACAGTTGATGGGGCTGGGGCGCAGGGACCTTCACAGAGGTGGTGGCAGACACTGTCATGGAGGGGAGACTTACAGGCTCAGTTTTCGCTCGTTGCAGGCACCAGCTCAGTCAGATCCATCCCTTTGAATGGAAATCCAAGAGAAAAGAAACCAACTGGGAGCACGCACCCTGGCTCAGCACAGCCCTGGGCACCAGCCCCACTGTCCACGCAGGTTCATCTCCAGCCATCCAGGATGGGCACTGCGCCTGCCCCTGGGGCTGCCAGTCCCTGCTCATCTTTCCAAAACAGCAAGGGAGACTGCAGCGTCTTCTCCTGTCCTCACAGAGGCTGTAGCAAGGCAAGCTGCTAATTCTTGCCCACATCTTGAGCAGCTGGTGAGCCCTTCCCTTTCCACTCCAGTCGCCTGTAATAGCGTGTGAAAGGATGGTATTGGTGGGGCATCTCTCAGGGATTCATCATGGAGTTAAACGGCTTTTCTTCTACTCTGTCGATGCCAGTCAATGAGGCTGTTACTCCTGATGTTTCAAGCTCTGGACTGAGGGCATGAAGTGTGTAAGTCTGTGTCTAAATCTGATGATGATGCCAAAAGCCTTTGGGTCATGACACCAGAGATAAGAAGGGAAATATAACTGGGAGCTTTTCTTCTGCTTACAGGAAGAAAATAGAGAGTTTTCAGTGCAGATCCAGTGGGCACAAACTGTCTCCCCAGGGAGAGGTCTGTGGCTTCAGACATGAGTTCAGATGCAAGAAATTACAGAAGGGGCTGAGACAAGCTGCCAGCCCTAAGCAGGGAAGGATGTAATCACACTAAGTAATTTTCTCAAATGCAATTAATGTTAATTGCAATTGATGCTACATACGCTTTAACATATTGTCGTCTCCCAGTAAAATATAATGCTGTGGAAACTATATCTTGCCATAGACTTAACATATCACTGTCTTTTATCACTCCTGTCCTCAGTTCCTGTGTATGCCTGCTCTTTGTCACTGTTTTTCTTTTTCTTTCCTATCACACATCTTCATTATCCTCCATTCAGTTTCTTATCCAAGGCACCAACATGCAAAAAAATCTCCTGAGCTGCTGCATGCAGGAGACAGTTTTGGGTGGCCTGTGTGAACTAGTTTTATGGTTGCCCAACTGAGAGCACAGTATTGGTAGCACAAGAATGAGTGCCAGACCAAGTAATAAAACATTTTGCTGTTGCTTATGTTTGTATTGCCAAGTTGTGTGTCTGAAATGATGACTTTAAAGTACTTGCAGAGAATGCATTCTTCCTTGAGTGTAACGGTATCAGTATACAGCATGCTGTCAAATGGAAGTAGTTTTTCTTATCTTACTTGTATAAACAAGAGCACAGCTCTTTGCTCCGTTCCTCTCAGCTGTGTTTCAGGCAGAATCAAATTTTACTTTCACTTCAGCTGCAAAAAATTAGCCTTTGGCAGTATGGAGGATGAAATACAGAAAATACAGATAGTACAACTGGTATCCAAACCTGCATATCCAGCACCTGTAAAATAATCAAGCCATGACAGAGAATTTGAGGATAAAGAAGGCAAGACTTTAAAGACAGTATGTGTCAAATTCCACAGGAACTGATATCTTTAAAAGTCTTGCCTTGAATTCCCTTCCCCGAAATACATGCTTTTGGGGCTGGGGCGGGGGGAGCTGTGTTTGTTGCGCCTTTAGTTCAAATCCAGATGTCTCTATCGTGACATCTCCCTTTTTCATTCAACACACACTTTTGTCTAAGTAAGAGCTTCCCAGGATAATCCACCAGAAGAAAATAAGCACAAATCCTGATCAACTAGTCCCACTCTATACCGTGAGTTGCAGAGTCAGTTACAAGAATTAAAATGGGACCCTTTTGGGAGACGTGGGGGATAGTCAGTTGTTCAGCATGGAAGAAACTGTCAATTCCACATCTTACCATGAGCTGAATTGTCTTTAATGTGGTGAAATCCAGGCCACGTAGTGTTGTCAGGCACTTGCTGTTTTTACAGCTGCCTGTTTTTTCAGTCATTACGTCCTCTGTAATTCCTCACCATCAGGGAAAGGCATTACCCTACGTGTATCTTTCTTATATATAACAGCATGTTTGTCATGAAGGTTGAGGGGTAGGAGTAAGCAAATTCTTCAGGTAGATCTCTGATTTTCCAAAATGGCAGAACCTTCAAGCCAAGATACCACATGCAAACCTGGAATATTGTTTCGCCATATAGTTCTCAGCTCTCTGAAAAAAAGAGTGGAATTGAAAATGGATAGTTGGACAAGAGTGACACGTGAAGAGACATCTCTCTGGGTAGTTTCAGATATTTTAAGAATATGTCCAGTATAAGTATATGGCTCTTTCTTACTATAGGCAAAGGGAGAAGTATACGAATGGTAATTCTTGTGTCTAATCACTTTTTTGTAGTTCCTGTAAACCAAGAAAGCATTCAGCCCTATGCAACACTGTGGAATATAGACTTCCATGTACATATAGCCTAACACTGATAAATACAAACACGATCAGACACAGGATGGAAATTATTCTCCAGTATGTCATGTATTCCATTATTAAACACTCAGATCTTATAAAATACTAAATACCAGTACATATAGTGTGTCTTTTCAAGTATTTTCATGTGTTCATTCTGGCTTTTCCTGATACATAAAAGGCAATATTGATTCTGTCCTAAAACCTTTCAGATTCTAAAAAAACTGGCAAGACCTCACTTCCCTGCATAAATTAGCTGCCTATTTCTGAGTCCTTTCCTGCCACAGTTTCAGTCTGCAGCCCTAGCTAGGAGAAAGAGTATGTTTGGATAGGGGTCTCCAGCAGTATGATTGTAATTATTACTAAGCACATCACATGTTTACTAATTTTTCCAGTTTGTTTAATTATTTTAAGGTTTAGTAGGTCAACCTATAGACAATGTATTTCAATGCAAAAATTCAAGATATTTTATCTAGGAAAAATAGCATAGTGAGATGTGGCATTAAAAGGTTGGGCTTTTCTGAAATATTGACAAGCATTACTTTCATATTCCTCTCATTTATTTTTTTCTTTTGTGCAAAACTACCACTGCTTTCCAACCTTTTTACCTCCTCAGTCCATTCTTTGTTACAACCAATGCACATCGAAGTGATAGGCATTTTTCTTTATTATAATTCTGAACTATTTGAGGTTTTGAAAATTATCCTCTCCTTCATTATGTCTGTCCTGTTTCCATTTCATTTCTCCATGCTGTTTGTATGAGTAGTTGTGGTCCTGTGGTTTTCCTCCACCTCTCGACTGCGTGCAGAGCTGACTCTCTTTTCTCGTCCGTTTAAGCAGCTCTTCCCCATTTATTTGGAGATTACCTGAAAACACTCCAGTAAGCACTTGAAAGTGAAGCATAGCAGAAAAGAAGGCCTATTCCTTTATACTTCAGATGGATAGAACTATTTAGTCCAAACAGTTAGTATGGTTACCTTATAAACCTCTACAAACTATCCCGTCAATCTTCTTCCATTTCAAGTTTTCCATATCCTTGATATCTTTTTTCTGACTACAAAAATATTACGGCTGTTTTCCCTGTATTGCAAGGAGGACATAAAAAATTGTGACGGGATACTTCCAAGTATGTTTTTCAGCATCGAGATAGAGAACATGACTAAACTAGGCAACAAAGTGAACTGTTCCAGCAATCAAATGAAGAGTATTCCATAGGAAGGAGATGGGAAATGCGAAAGTGCTCTGATCCAAAATTGTTTGAGTTGATGGATCATACCAGCTGGAGAAAAATATGCTGACGTGCTCTTTTGCATTTTCCTTCTGTTGTTCTTGAGTGAAAGCTCTTTCAGTCTTTGCTTTCTTCCAGAATTCTTGTGCAACAATTTGAGCAAAAAATTTATGTTTTGATCCTGTAGTGAATTTGCTATGCTCAATGAGTCTTCATTACAGCATTTGGGAATCGAAAGCCAAGCCACAGATGAGTAGGGAATTTCATCTGTCTGGGGTTTCAGCATTTATTTGTTTCTCATTTTACTTCTTTTTTACTTTTATTTTTTACTTTCTTCCTTTTTTACTTTACTCTAATCTTCTGCTATTCTTGTGCCCACAGAACTTCTCTTCCTTAAAGTAACCTCCATATTTAGGTTGAATGATTACTTAGATGTTGTTAGATGGAGAACCACTTAAGTTAGAAATGGAACTCTTTACTGTCTCTGAAATGTAATGAAAGAACTCCCTGTCCTCATCATATGCTTCATTATTAAATATCTCAATTTATTGTGTCTGATATTCTACTCTTTACAACTCACACAGCCTTAATGTGGTGTTGTCTCACTGATAAATATTCTTGTGTAGAACTACCGAAGGTTACGTATATAGTTGCATTATTGAAAGAAGTCTTCAGCATTGAAAACAGCTTTAATAACAGTTTGTGACTACATTAATGTTACTGGTATTATCTAATCAGTTACATCACACGGCAGAGAGCTGAAACATAAACATTATCCACGGAAACATTATGTGTTGCTGAACCTCTCTGTTGACCTTCTCGCATGTTGCAAGTTTTCGTGAGCTTCACAGGGAGAGGCTAACTTACAAAAGGACATTTAAAGGCATTTAGGCAACCGTTTGCTGAAAAAAACTGATTCTCAAACTTTCAGTTCCTGAAGTGTTTACATACTTAAATAGCTATTAGTAACATTACTAAATGCATAAAAATGCAACCAACTTTCAGTGTTTCTAAAGCTCACTACATTTTCACAAGGGTGAGGAGACCTCTATCAGGCAACAGATCACAACTAAACCATATAAACTTCCATAATTTAGTTGTCGTCCTGCCTATTTTATCAGTAAGGGCCTGATCTTCAATTATAACTTTAAAGTCAGCCACACACTCATATGGTCCTCAAAATAAAGGATATTCCCCAATATGGAGAAGACTCTCCTGGTACTTGGAAGCTCTAGGTTTAATTCTCCCTTCCTCCTGATGAGATTTGAATGGTAATGCCTACCTCCGAATGTAAAATTCAAACCAGCAACCTACACAGCGAGAGCCGTTTACTATCACATATCATGTTGTTCTAGCTCAAGCCTTGCTATTTTGCATGGAATTAAATACTTTTTAGCCAGAGTAAGAAAGCAATCACTAGGATTTTCCCCTCAAGGGAGGAGAGACACAAGAGTTCTCCAAAGGACATTAATCTCTAAAATGTTTGCTAAACAGTGTGTTAACCTGCTTTGTAAGATGGGGAAGGGGTTACGTGTGGAATAAGTACAGATCAGTTGTATGTTGTCACTAATTAGAAATCACTCTGTCATCATTCTGTAGCACTTACGCAATGATAATATCTTTCTCAGTTCCCTGGCTGCCTTGGAAGAGAGACTGTTCCTGGCCAACAAAAATATTTTGTTCTATTTCCAGGTTTTTAGCCTTTTTTTTTTTTTCACATTACTTAAAATAGGGTGCATGAATTAGGTAATTTTTGAAAATAAAACATTTAGATTTGTCTCCTTTTTTGACTGATATTTACTGAATTCAACTTAAGAAACAATGTTTCTGCTTAACCAAAACTGCATTTTTAAAGCAAACGATAATTTGCTTAGATGTAGTCAAAATTTATTTTCCATTACTTGCATAATTTCTCTGTGCTGGAAATAGGAGAAGAATACATACATTTGCATTACATTCATAATAAATGGAGTAGTTTTTTAGAATGAAGATTTCAAGCAGACATTTCCTTTTGTGTTGTTCTATAAAATAAATATGTTATTTGAGGAATCTTTTTAAGATATTCTGAAAATCTTTCAGAAATAATGTTTTTTAGGATTTATGTAATTGATCTTTATACCTATCTATCTGGGGAATTTGAGAAATTAATTTACTTACTCATCTATGTGAATTATCTATTTCTTTTTAAACTGCATATGTGGATAAAACGTACCTGCACACAAGTCACAACTAAAGCTAGCATTTTTCCTTTACTAAAACCTATATTAAAAACCATTATAGGCTATATTCAAAATCAGTACCTTGCGCTACCTACATTTGGGGTAATGTGCTCTGGAGAACTTAATGCGGAGACTTGTTGTTGGATGAAAAAGGAAGAGATGTACAGAGCAGTTTCATGGCCTCATTAACTCCAGTGATCTCACTGGAGTTAAAAAAAAGACTTTTGTTTCTCCATGTTTACTTGTTGCCTCTGATTTTGGTAAATCCAAGCTAGTGTCAACAATGTGCTTACTCCCTTGTATCATGTTTTAATTTTGAGATGGTTCACTGCAGTTAATTATTAGAAATATTAATTTTAAAATAATTAAGCAGTTTGTGCCAGAGACATTTTTTAAAGCATTTCAGGTAAGGGTCCGTATCTGCTGCCATCACGTGTGACAGCAGCACAGGTCTGCGCCAGCTGAGCCAGTCAGAACAAAAACTGCAGAGAAGGTGCAGCTGTGCAGCCTGCAGACCAGGTTAGAGACTGTGTTCAGAGTCCAGGGCACAAACTCACACCAACACCTTTGCTGCCATATCTTGCATCAGCTGCTGCTTGAACGCACCAAAATAAAACTGCCTCAACTGCCTATATGCTATAATTGCCCCTTAAACGACCTTCCTACAGAAATGCTTTCACTTTCTGTAGGGAATGCTACACTTTTTGTAGGGACAGAAAGTACGTGACTTGTTCAGAGCCCATACTGTTTGTTTAACTGTTCAGGAAATCCACATTACGAGCATATGGCCTGTTCAGTTGTGTCATTTTAAAGCTAGCCCACCAGTTTGCACAGCCTGCATCCCGGGGATGCTGTGTGCCAGCTGTCTCATTGACTTGCTGCTGCTGCCGCACCACTGAAGCCAGCCCTAACAGAAACCCTTGCTCACTGTTCTCCTTTGGAGCCAGACGTTTTGCTGTGTCTATCTCAGAATCCCAACGGCAGTGCCAAATGCTGTTCTCTACTAAATCTGTATTAATCAGCATTGAGAGGGGAAGATTCAAATCAATGCACCTTTCAGCTTTGATAACAGAGAGGCTTTAGATAAAAAATAATGAAATGCTCAGAGCCCTAGAGACTACAGACCTGACAACGTCTGTAAGTTAATTCTGTGAATTAGTCTTCCTAGAGCATCTTATTAAGGGTTGATAGAATTATTCACAAGTACCACACCAAACTCCTCACAGCATACAAACTAAAATTCATTGAAAAGTACCTACTAATTTTCTTCAATCAACTTCAATAGCAAAGACAGTGTTTTGAATTTTGAAGTCATTCTAGTTCCTATTCATCCACTTAAAATATTTCATATGAAATGAAATTGTACCCTTAGTCCTTTTAAATTATTACGTAGTCACAAAAGTTTTTTTTTATGTGAGTAAATTCTGAGATTAGTTGTTCATTTTCAGTTGACGTAAGTCTTGTGCTGTCCCATTAAGAATGCTGAAATGCTTTCCTGTCCTGCCATGCAATGCGCTGTCCATAAATACCTGCTATTGGTACCAGGATGTAATTTATGAAAGTATACATCAGAAATTAGTAAATTATTCATTATTAATTAATCAAGTCCTCAAACTACCCAGCTGAGAATTAAAAAAAGACATGTTTGAACACACATACTTGTATTTGGGTTTAACTGGCATTCTGAATGGCTGAATGGCAAAATACCGGCTGGACTGCAATTATCCACCTGTAATAGGTACAGTTTAAATGTTACTTGTTGTTTTCTCCAAAGTGGTAAGAAAAGCCTATATCATAGTCCTTTAATCATCTATCCACTGTATATCATTAACATTTGATTACACAAATTGCTTATAAACACTGTTCCACCTAATGATTTGGATAATAAATAATGCATGTATAATTTCACCTAGTGTGAATAAGTGTCAGCAGAGGGTTACATAAAAATAAGGAAGCTTATTATTTATTGCTATTTCTTATATTTCTTATAATGCTCGTTCTTCTTGCATACTTGTTAGACATTTTCTCCTGATGGGTTGAATGCTGCATCTCTCTTCCACCTCACCTGTACTTTTATGAAAGTAAGGTTCAGATATTTTCTTACTTTACAAATTTATATATCCTTCCATAGCTGCATTTAATCCATCGAACACCTTATGACGTGCGTGTGGCTACATTACCTTTAAGTTTCTTTTAATAGGGAAACGTGAGTGTAGTTAACTCTCTTGTTATAAAAGTGTACTGTAAAGCCAAGCAGCTGCTAAATCCTTTGATGAGGAACGGGTGAAGACATGTGAAAGGTCACATGGGCAACTATTTGTTACACTGTGGGTGTAAACTGGTGCCTTCAGAGCATTTGTGACACAGTGCATCTTCAGTGGCTCTGCCTTTAGGGAGCTGGGCTCTGAAAGGAGCACACGGAGGAGCTCACAGTCCTGCTTAAAAAAAACCCTGCTATTTTGGACACCAGTAATGTTTTGATGTTACAACAGATTTTTAACGATATTTTCTTTCCTTTAATACAGTAGCAGAACTTTGAATAGTACAGCCCTTGCAGAATCTATTAGATATTGAATCATTATATAGAATGCATTATAAAATTAATAGCAGTACCACTGCAGAAGAAGCAAAACAGTACTGTAAGGCTTCACGGAGACACAATCTGTACTTACAGAGTTCAATATTCCTTCAATTTTAGATTTTTTTAAAATCAATTAATATCTATACCACAGATAAATTCTTCTGTCAGTGTGCATGGTAATGCCATTAATGTTAGTTGATTTACTCTAAAGCTAAGGTGCAAATAATTTCATCACTGTGTAACTATTCATTTAGCACGTGGCACAATTTCATACATTTGACTTTACCCACGTGAGCAGTTACCTAAATATGATCTGTGAGAGTACAGCCTCTCTCCCTACAGCAAAGTGGATAGCATGAACAGTTCAAAAAGAATAACTGATTAAAAATGAAACTTAAATCACTACCCTGCTAAGATAGTGTCAAATTGTTGCCTGAAGCAAACATTAATGACCATTTTAGGGATTCCTAGGGGCAAAAGTAGCTTATGTTGTTAATTGCAGCTAACAGCTTACAATATCAACAGACCTTTGACTATAGTAGTGTGAACGTTACTTGGCTAACGCATGGTTAGGAAGTCGGCCATAAAAACCAAACCAATCGTTGCCATTTTAACAGCAACATTACAGTACCCATAGTGCACTGAATTCACAATAACATGATTTTTCAGTCAGTAACAGCTGCATCCAGGAAAATAAAACTGCCAGGAAAGAAGTAATTAAATTTGTATAAACCTGTCTTATTCGTAACAAGTCATCATGAACAACTGAAAACAAAAGGATATCAAATTGCTAGTAGGTAAAGCATGAAAAATTGAAACCAGGAATAGGCCGATGAACTGTCTGAGTTACAAATTTCTTCTCAGTGACTTGCCATTTTAATGAAGTGGGATGAGTGAAATGTGGTTATATTTGCCATCACACTGGATCTATGTTATCCTAAAAGAAAATATATTAATTTTTGACTGAAGAATTATGATATGCTTTCCTCTTGACAGATGAGTTGATGTAAATTTTGAGATGCTTGAAAGTATTTTTTTAAATTCCTAAGTGGCTCTCTCCAAGTGCAGATATGCTTTTGTAAGAATGAAAGTTGTAACGTTGTATTGTATTGCCCAGGTTTTGCCTTAAATAGGTGCTCTGGGAATATTTTTTAAAAATTTTGTGTGAGGTATGTCTTGCCTAAACTCAAACCCCTACTTTAATTCTATGGTGAAAGCATTAAAATCTCTATAGTGTATGTATTTATAACTGTGAACAGTCTTCATAATGAATAGTTACCTAAGCTACCTACATCCATAAGAAATACACTGCAACAGGAGCAGATCCGTGGAGTAAAACAGTTCTGAGGAAATGGCACATTTTGGGGATGGAGATTGCTTTGGGTGGCCGCCGCACTGGCTGCATGGAGCTTGGCTGCCTGCCAGCAGCAGGACTGCGGGGGGAAACCTCCAGGCTGCACTGATGGGAAGGAAATCAGGTTTGCATGCCAAGATTGCTCAGTGATATGAACCAAAGCACAGTGGGAAATTCATCTCAAAAATGCACCTCTGATCTCAACTAAAACACCTATATACTTGTTCTTCTGTGCTCATATGGCGTGCTGCACAGTGTCATTACACACGTTACAATTCACTGCTGGCACAGAATAGTAGAAAGTGATTTCAGGATTTGCCCGAAAATAGCATGCTCAATCATTTTCTTGTCTGACTGAAATTGACCCACGGATTCATTTTATTTCTTTACAAGTGCAAAATGTGCGAAATATTATGTATCAATTATAATTCACCTGGTAGGATACTGATTACTACACCTTGTTTTCAATTGGTTTAATTTCACTGCATGTTAAGTATTGAAATTTTCATGCCAAGTGAGAGGAAAATACAATGTTTTACTCATGTTCAAAATGTTATAATAGCTGTTTAACTATGAAGGTCTTGTATTGCCATGTTTTGGAAAAAATGACTTGATAATCAGTGAGTTGAAAAACTCATCCACATCTGACCACGTCTAATGAATGAGATCTCAGCATTCCTATGAACACTTGTTAACATCTGGCAGCTTATTATTCCTTCAGAAACTGGCCTTATTTCAGATGCCACGTAAAGCGTAAATGGATGAACAAAAATTTTGTGGAGGCCACCATGGAAGCCAGTGAAATGCAGTGAGAACAAAATCAGAATGCAGAGCTCAGACTGATGGGGGAAACATTGTCAGATTGAAGCCTTCTGGAATGCAAAACAATTTGTAATAGTTAAGGGTGAGATATTTGGGTGAAACTGCAGGAAGAAGTGGAGGAAAGCAGTACATATGAATTGGCATTTGCACACTGTGTTATGGCCAACAGTGTTAGTCTTGCCAGAAGTAATCAGAGCTTATATAACACAGACAGATCTAGATGTGAAAGTCTCATTCTTTCATGATTCCACAATAAGTGATATTTTCCTTATATTAATTACAAGTAAAAAAATTATCTTGAAGTCGTAAAACTAAGAAATGGTCAAATTCCAACCTATTTTCTTAGAAAATAACTTCTTTAAAGTAAGAGCTTTCATCGAAAATTACAGCAAAGGCAAAAAGAAGCCAGTTCTCAGAGGAAAAATACATTATCTATAGAAGGAATATAAGCACATCAATTAAAGTAAATATCTTGTTCAAATTTATGTGCTCAATTTTTTGGATGAGATCTCTTGTCATAGTCCTATGTGGGAAGAATGCTTTCTAGCAGAGTATTTGTTATGTGATGATGATGAAAATGCTTTGTCTTTAAAAACCTCAGGTTTCATGGTCAAATACTCACAAATGAACAGGAGTGTCATTTTAAAAATTAGTATTTCTGAGTTTAGATTTTTCAAAAATCTGGCTAGTTATAGTTGTGATAGTAACAATATATTCTTGCAGAACCTTTTAGGCATTCTGTGGTATCTACTACTGCAAAGAGATACACCCATAAAAACCTGAAAATACCATGTTCTGGTAGCTCTGTGCTTTTCAGTGTAATGCTTTAATAGAATGGATGTACTATTTGAACCTTATAGTTAAAAGTCATCTTAAGTAGTTTGATGACATGCATCCCAGGAATAGAATATGATGGTAGCCTGCAAAGATTTCTGTTTCTTTCCCTCACCCCCAAATACAGTGTTCTATAAAGTATATATTTTTACTCTTGCATGGCAACATTTTATTTCAATAGTGCCACTACAGCATGTGTGTCTTTACTTTTCTGACAATCTCGGGAGATTTTTTACCCCCACTGTTATCTCTCACTATCACATTGTGCTGTCTATAAGGAAAATGGGATAAAAGCCAATATATGTTAATCCAGATATAAATGAAGTTTCCTTCCACAAAAGGACAGTACAGTACTAGGAAACATTTTCAAAGTTTGGAGATTTTGTGTACAAAATGATGAGGAACGAGAAGGCCAGAGTTGCTTGTTTCTATGGCAACACAATGGTCTGTCTAGCTCAGCTATTTTCTCCCTTTATGATTTTATAGATAGCTGGGATTAATCCAGTGAGGTTTAAAATTGTCAAAAATAGAAGAATTCTACCCCCTGGTCTAATCAGAAATAGTAATGCATAAAGGACAACCTGATATACAAAAAATATATAGGAAAAAGTCAAATGTTGTGACTTCTGATAACATGAAGGCAAATACATAAATCTCTCTGGAGCTGCAAAACAATTCTGAGTGCTCCAGCTTTGCATTTGGCTAATAGTTAAATTCCTGTATTTTAAGTCAGAAAACTTCCTGTGGTAAATCCTTCCTTCCCGCGGTACATCATTCCTCCAAATTGTTGATGAGTAGTCTTAAGGACCACCATTTTCCCTAAACCATGAGTTCATCCCCGCTTGTATGACTTGAAGTCCTTTGGAAGTTTCATAGAAGTGTCAGTAAACTCCTGACAGCTGTATTCAGGAGTAATTTATGTTGAATAAACAGTGTATGCATCAGCAAAGCTAATCAAAACACTTTTGTTAAAAGGCTTTGACTTCAAAATGGATCTAAATAGTAAATTTGTGGTTTCACATTGAAAACAGAAAATCTTCCTAGTGTTTTTAGATTTTTTTGAATATAAACTCTAGACTTTTTCCAAAAAGCAGAAATATTTGTTTCACCAAAACAAGAACTACTTGAAGTAATTCTCAGGCAAAACACATTTTAAAAATCCATATAAAATAATTGGCATTTTTAACAGTTTTTATAATGCATCTAAATCTGAGATCGGGTGCAATTTAGCTCAAAATGCATGTATATATTTGGATAATTAATGTAAGATAAAAGCTTTAATCGTATGAATTCTCATTTTATTAATATTTTAGAAACTTAACAGGAATGAGTAAACCCAACACCATATGCTGCCTTCACAACTTGCTTACTCTATTTTAATGGCTCTACAGAGCTTCATTGAAATGAGAAAAGAACATAGTCTCTTATTTTTCACAGGAAACAGGACTTAATAATGCTGGGTTGTATACTAGCAGCACAAGGCTGCAAATTTCTATCTCTCCTAGCATGAAGTCAGATGCTATTGTAAAGTCCCATGTTTACCTGAGTCTTTGTATTTATAGTTATATACATTTATTGTGTTGACTAAAAAAGCCTAATCACAAAACTACATCACACTTATGAAAATAATTAATGTCTTAACTGTAATGTGTATTATTGAGACTTAGGGAAACTTCATTGTTTGACAGATGGTCTGACACCCACATTAAGAAATTCAAAATTCAATCTCAAAAAAACTAAGGAAGAACATATGTGTTTGTTGGAAAAGAAAAAAAAATTGTATCGATCATTTTTTTGTCAGAGCGAGCACATATGGTAGTTCCATTTTCCATCACTTACCATTTACTTTCTATTTAAAATTCAAATGTCACTAGGCAAGGAAAAAAGTTGGGTATTAAATAGAAAAGATTTAACTAAGAACAATCACTGCAATAACTTTGTACTAATTGTTCATGGAAATTAATGGCCATCCGATTAAATCAAACTTACTCATCCCGTTCTATCCTTGCTTTTGTTTTCTTTACATGTTCCTCCCATTGGTAGTTACTGTTTTATGATTATTTCCCAACCATCTGCTGTCTTTTCCTTGAGTCAAAATAATTTCCCTTTATAATTTCATGAGTAATCATGTATGCATCATTTTCACGTAATTATATGTCTACTTACTAATCCTAACTCCTCATTCTTGTGTAAATACTCACCGAGTAACTAGAACGATTTGCCATGTAAATTTAAATTTCTAGTGAACAGAAATCTATATGCAGAATTTCAAACTTCCAATTGTTATCTCTCTGCATTCTTACGAATGTAAAGATAATTAAACACTTACTCTAATTCACATCTCCAGACACCAAAAGGCATATGTAGGTGAGATGGATATAGCTGCTGAATGAAATGGAATGTATATTGTATTTATAAAGGTGGTGAGATGTTGGACATTTCCAGAGATTACACTGGGACTGGGGAAATGTAAAATGCAATTCTGAGCTTCTGACACTTGCAAAATAAATGGTTTTGAAATGCATAACAACACTATTTTAAAATCTTTGAAAGGAATTTGAAGGAGTAGCGACATTTTGTAGATATTTTAACAATTAGCCTCATAGTAATTTTTGTTAAAAGGAGCTATTTGCTGTAATCTAATATTCAGAATAAATTTAATTCATAGCAAACCAGAGTTCATTGCTAAAACAGTCTCATAAATAAGCCTGTGCTGTTTATCTGATACTGTTACTAGGAGAGGAAAGGATCAGAAACTTGGCTGTGATGGTTCTTCTGCCGGGCTGAAGAACTGATCTTTCATCAGTGCTTCTCAGGACGAACAGGGCATGGTGAGGGCTTTGTAGATTAGCCAGGTGAAAAAGAGATACAAAGCAACAGTGCTTTGTAAATATCGCTGTAATTACTCTGCACAGACAATATGCATCTCCAAGCCTCCTAGGAAGTGAAGAAGAGAGAAGTTTCCTGAATTCTTACAGTTCAGAGTCCTTTCGCTTTGTAGTCAGCCTGGCCTGGATAAAACACAGTAATGCCATATATTGCAAAAGGATTCCTGAAACATGGCTTGGTTGTAAATGCACAGAAAGTGATTTAATAAGTGATGTGAAGTTATTCTAAACAGCAGCAAATGTTGCCAGCACCATGTGGGATAACCACACCTAACTGGTTTGTGACAAACTGCAAAGACCACACAAAAAAATCAGCAGTTTTCAGAAACTGCAGTCCTAACTTGAGATAGCTGAGAGTATTTTTCAGTGAGGAAAGCCTGTTCACATTTGTTAATCATATCATTAAGGTCTACCCATTCTGAAGGTATTAAATCAAATAGCTGGTATATTAATGAATAATGAATATAACATTGTTATCTAAAGTAGCTTTCCAGGCATGTTTAGATGACAACATGAAAACGTCTGGAAGATGTGCTGCACAAAGTCCCTGCCTTTTGTATTGTGTTTTTAAAAACACTCAGATTAATGATATTTTAGAACAGCATTTGTTCTAATGTCAGTGGTAATAATGTAATCCCTTAGTTGTGCATGCAATTACATACCTATCTCTTTTAGATGTTTATAGACACTATTCTCATTTTAAGAGCTGACATACAGCAAAGTAAGAGCTTATTATGCAGGCCTTTTTGTAGTCCAAAAGGTAAATGTGTAAGAATTTGTTGCAGCATTTTTTATTCTTTTATTATGAAATAAAATAGCCAGACTGTTACTGTCCCCTCCTCTGATTTGGTGCTCTGGCACAATAACAGCTTGTCATTAAAGTGCTTTTCAACCTGCTTATATGGATGTCAGTCAAATTTCATTGACTCAAGTGTTCATTTTATTATAGCTTTTATTTTCCCTGGCTCTTTTGGGACATACACGTTTAAATTATTCATTAGGTTAAATGCTTACCTGCCCTGTATTTAAGCAGAACTTCAGAAGGATTCTTCCCTTTAAGCTCAGGAAGTGTGGGCTGGATGAGTGGTCGGTGAGATGGATTGAGAACTGGCTGAATGGCAGAACTCAGAGGGTTGTCATCAGCGGCGCTGAGTCTACTTGGAGGACGGTAACTAGTGGTGTCCCTCAGGGGCCAGTACTGGGCCCAGCCTTGTTCAACTTCATCAGCGACCTGGATGAAGAGTTAGAATGTACCCTCAGCAAGTTTGCTGATGACAGAAAACTGGGAGGTGTGGTGGATACACCAGAAGGCTGTGCTGCCATTCAGCGAGACCTGGACAGGCTGGAAAGTTGGGCAGAGAGGAAACTGATGAGGTTCAGCAAGGGCAAGTGCAGGGTCCTGCACCTGGGGAGGAACAACCCCATGCACCAGTACAGGCTTGGGGCGGACCTGCTGGAGAGCAGCTCTGTGGAGAGGGACCTGGGTGTCCTGGTGGACGACAGGTTAACCATGAGCCAGCAGTGTGCCCTAGCTGCCAAGAAAGCTAACGGAATTCTGGGATGTATTAGGAGGAGTGTGGCCAGCAGGTCGAGGGAGGTTCTCCTTCCCCTCTACACTGCCCTGGTGAGGCCTCATCTGGAGTACTGTGTCCAGTTCTGGGCTCCCCAGTTCAAGAAAGATGAGGAGCTACTGGAGAGAGTCCAGCGGAAGGCTACGAGGATCATGAGGGGACTGGAGCATCTCTCCTACGAGGGGAGGCTGAGGGAGCTGGGCTTGTTCAGCCTGAAGAAGAGAAGGCTGTGAGGGGACCTAATGTATGCTTATAAATATCTGAAGGGTGGGTGTCAGGAGGATGGGGCCAAGCTCTTTTCAGTGGCGCCCAGCGACAGGACAAGGGGCAATGGGCACAAACTGAAGCATAGGAAGTTCTGTCTGAACATGAGGAAGAATTTCTTCACTCTGAGGGTGATGGAGCAGTGGAACAGGCTGCCCAGGGAGGTTGTGGAGTCTCCTTCTCTGGAGATATTCAAGACCCGCCTGGACAAGGTCCTCTGCAGCCTGCTGTAGTGACCCTGCTTCGGCAGGGGGGTTCGACTAGATGACCCACAGAGGTCCCTTCCAACACCTACCATTCTGTGATTCTGTGATTCCCCACCTTCTGTGCCACTCTGAAATTCTGGTTTTATGTCCAGGTGTTGATATCTGCGTATAAAACTTTGTTGTCCATATAATGGTCCTAATTCTTTTACCTAACTTCATAAATGGTTCTCTTAATAACATGTCATTTAAATATGCCCCCTTATTTGTTCTGTTAGTTGCAGACTTCTAGGAGAGTATATTTTCCATTCAATTTTAGATCTTTATTTTCTTAATTTCTTTTTTTTGAAGCTAGTGCACTTTTCAGGATGTTATGCTTTTAAAGTTTATTGAATAAAACAGATGTTGTGTAGGTGCTGCTGGTAGGCAGTATGTGCAGAGTTGGTAGTTCAAGGGTGTGAAATGTGTTTCCATGCTTATAATGTTATTTGTATCAATAGCAAAAAGTTCTAAAGACGAATAGATTGTTCATCCTGGAAAGTGTATAGCTGATGTAGTGTAAATCTCTGAAAAAGAAGGATGTAACTTTTGCTGACAGGTGGTATAATAGGCAATTCATTTATTATTTCCCTAATATTTGCAGTTTTCATGATCTGTGTTACCAGCTAAATTGTCACCATAAAAAAAAAAAAGGTGTTTTCACATCATCCGCATCACCTAGAACTGACACTAAACAAGAGGCAAAGTGGCCCACAGTGCTCTCAACTACCTGCCGCCTTTGATGGTCATCAGACTTGGACTGGCTTCTCTTGTGTTCATAATTTTTTCTTCCTATCTGAAAAGGCTACCAGGTTATCCTCAGTACAAGCAAGATCAGATGCTGGTATACTCAAATGAATCTAGTATCCAGACTTTAATAACAGGTTTAGGATGATTATACATTAATAAAGCACTGTGAAGAAATCTGGAGAGGTTTAAGTTATTTCAAACTACTATATGCTCCATGTTGTTATTAAATCCATGGAATCAATCAGATACTTTTTTCCAGGCATAAAATACATAAGACTACCTGAATTACAGTTTTATTTCAAACAGCTATCATAACAATCGTTATTTTACACTCTCCTGTTCTCTCTAAAATGCCCATGTAATCGCAAAATTATTTTTTACCCACAGCTGAAGTCAGAACTTGGATAACTGTGCAGCACTACACAAATTCAATCTTTCTGAAGATGTTTCAGGCTGTTGACTTTTTCCTCCACTGCTGCGTAACAAGTATCTAATACATTGTTTTAATATATTTGAAAAAATTATTTGCATTTGTATTGCCACAGCTACAATTGTAGTATCAACCTTGGTGAGTTTAACAGCTAGCAAGAGATTCTCTGCACTACACTGCACTTTGCAGTGGAAATACAGATGCTCTTCATGTTCAGTACTGTCCTTATATAATAGGCTTTTGTGTTGCTGGAAAATTCTTTATGCATGGGTGAGGCAAATATCTTTCTTATATGAACAGAGTACAAACAGCATCCAATAGTAAAATTCACACTGTTTCCAACAGTACAAACTCAACCCTATAAATAGTCTCATTTATTGAGATAGTATCACAGAGATGAGGAGGATATGCTCAGGCTGCCTTTTCCTACTTCTTTTAATTGTGTATTAATCAAATACTAAATCAAACGTAACCTCAAAGTTTTATTCTGCAAAATATTATTTTTACTAGTTCTATCCAACAACTCTCCACAACCACCTTCTTTATCTTTTAAGGGGACAGCAGTAGAACACAACAGTATTGATTCAACACTCAAAAATACGTCTCGCAGCAAGCTGAGTTTTCTGTCAAAGGCTTGTCAAAGGCTTTCTTAACCTCCCTACCCCCAGCAGTGATAGCAACTAGGTTGTCACTTAAAGAAAAAAAAAAACAACCTGTAAACCAAAATCGTGCTTGCACTCTTTCAATCTAAAAAAAAAACCCCACCAAAAAACAACAAAAACAACCCACCACAAAAAAAGGGGAAAAAAGAGCATTTTCTTATGCTGACAGTATATGGCATCCCTATAGCTGGAGATCCAAATCATGCTAAGAAAAACAAAATAGAATAAAAATAAAGAAAGTGGAAAACATTAGGATGCAGGACACTATCTAGTACTTTGCTTCACTCTGTACTATGTGACAGGAATTTTCAGCAGGCTGATCAGGCTCACAGTGGAAAAGTACTGTCTGCTTCAGCCAACGAGCGCAGGATTCCCCAGCCCTGTGGGGCTCTCAGGGTTGTCACCTAGACCTCCTAATGTTTAGGATTTGCTTTGCAACTCGTATTTGCCACTGGTTTTGTGCACGTACTTTTGTAGGGGAAGGAAAAGAGACATAGTTGTCTCTTACAGCAAATTTGTGTCAGTGGCAAACTTCAGACTTTTCCTGTGAGCAGTTATAGACATGCTCAATCTGTTGCAGAAGAAAACTTTGCTTTAAAATTTAAAATCCTTAAAATGACAATCTATACTGTAGTGAAAGCAGAGATAAAGAAGATGCTCTGCGTTCCTATTTTATCAGGTGCGTTGACAACACAGAAGTGAAAAAGGTCAATTTTACAGTGCACTTGAGTACATTTTCACACTGGTTTCCTTCAGGGAGATCCATAGGCCAGTCGAGCCAGAGGCATTGTTGAGCTATGCATGGAAGGATTTAGGTTCCTGCGAGCTTCATAAATTCAGTATTCATATGGCTACTGGAAAAGTTTTAAATTTGTCATTTTATTAAAAAAAAAACCAACAACCAAAACCCACCAAATATCTCTATTGCATAAGATCAACCAGTGCATATCCCTATGCTTAGGTAGTAGTTATCAACTGTGCCTTAGATCAGCCCATTTATCTTCCTTAATTACAGCAGCTCAAGAAGGACTGTGAATGAATGTTGGGCAATATTATACAAATGTGGTCCAAATTTGTATGCATATGGCTTACAAGTATTCACGTAAAAATTAACAGCATAAAGTAGCAAGTGCAAGAAATACATTTTCTGGTAATACATATTTTAAATACTTCATTCTTAAACCCTGCATGTAAAAAATTTTTAAATGTCCAATCTAGAACGTTACACTGCACTGCAAATCACGTGTATATGCATTGTGTAAGATTCTGCACGAGTGGAGGAAGGAAGAGGTGAAAACCTGCCTCCCTTCATCTTCTATTAATCTTTACATTTCTGTGTTAAACAGTTACAGGATAAAATACAGTAAAGTGGCCATAAAACTAGCTAGCTGTCTTAAAGAAGAAGCAGAAGATAGGTAATTTTTGTGAAGTGCTCTGAAACAGGAAAATTATGGGAGGCTCAGGTTTACTGATACAATTTAACACAAGCAAAGGCTTGTAGGCAGAGTATCTCCTACTGAAGTGTTCCTTTATACAGTTTCAATATTGATATAGTTGTAATTTAAATACACAATTAATTTTGATTTATATTAATAACACAATTAATATTCACTTTCCTAACAAAGCTTTCAAAGCCATAACTGTACGTGCCTACCACAAGAATAACTAGTCAAGTGATTTCCAACCCTCTGCCTTTAAATGGTATGAGTGTGTCTCTCGCCTTTCCTGAGAGCGTGTGTGCACAGAGCGTTGAAATGCAATATCACACAACACATGCCAACTAACATAGTACCAGCTCAGGTGCCAGATGCAGTAGTGAGCAGCTCTACACTGCCCTTGATGCTTCCGCTTCAAGAGCTGACTTGCGTCTCTGTTCTGCATTGTCCATATTGGTCATACTCTTAATCGAAAGAGCAGGTATACAAACACACATCTCTGTTATTTTTACTGTGTGCTATTTAGACTTCTGCTGTATACTGTTTTAAATATAAAATTCCTGTAGGGGATTCTTAGAAACCCTCATAATGCAGTAAATCCTTTAGTTAACTGAAGTCAGTCAGCAGGCTTTTTAAGACTAATCACTACTATGTACTTGACAAATCTAGCAGGATACTGTATGCACAGAGTGAAGCTGATACTGTCATTCACTATTTTATTACTTCACATTAGACAAATTGTTCCATTGAAATCAGAGTTTTATCTGTCATGAAAAAAAAGTCATTTGTATCTCTTTCTTGAAAGGCAGGATTAATGTCATCAAACACTTAGAAATTCTTCTACCCAGAGTCTTTAATTCAATATAAGATAATTTACACAGTACGAAACAACATCTAAAGACTCCAGAAGAGAAGTGGCCAGCACATTTCACCCATTAGCAAATGCCTACTTCTACAACTTGCCTCTTGAAAGGGAACTGGATACACCAACTTAGACATCTTACATTTGAACCTGCGTGATAACTACTCAAAGTAGTTGTCTTTGAGCTGTTCTGTTTTTTTTCTAATGTGCTGAGAATGTTATGAGCAAAAAAAATACACAAATGAAATGCCGCATTTTTACAGGGATGCAAGCACTGACAGGAAGAATAAATGCCTTATGACTGGAGAATAACTGTGTATGTGTATTATGTATGTACAGCTACCTAACCCAAAAAGGAAAAATTAATAACAATGTAAAAAAAAACCTTACACTAAAAATAAAGATGGTCTTTAGATGCTCATAACGCAATGTGTTTTGGCAGAAAACTGAAAAAAAAAATCAGCCTGACTTGATTCTGTATTGATCAAATCCCTGTAACTGAAGAAAAGTTGAGTTGACATCAGACCAGTATTTGGTAGAGCAGAATTGCCAAAAATCATGTTCTGACTCCACATTTGCTGTTGCTCATAAGAAGGATGCCATGAAGAGGTCCAGCTTTTCATCTGTGAACAGAAACCTCCAGTTCATGCCTGATTATATATTCCATTTGCATAGGAATGTGATAGTTGCTCATCAGCATCGCAGAGCACTGCATGATTCAGCATAATTTCTTCCTAAGGGAATGGCTGACAAAGGCTGGATAAATAGAGGCGCTTTCACATACACTGGCAGAGACCTGCAAAAGTCTTGGCTGAACTCTCTAGGTCTGGCAACAGCCATTAATCTCTCGCTTACATGAGCACTGAAACGCTATTAATGAGTGCTTTTTCACACACATACACACAGTAGCACTTCCGAGCACTTTTGGGATTGGAATCGGCATTATCTTTTTCAGAGGGTCAAAAGTATCCCAGCAATGAAAACCTTGGGGTTTTTCCCTGCTATTTTACTTCAAATTTTTGTAAACGTAGTGACAGATTTTTTGTTATTATTATACGACTAAGGCATAAGCATGTGACTGCAGCTCTTTATTGCTCCATCTCTCTCACTCATTAAACTGTAAATTTGCTTGACTGATGTCAAAGCTGTTTCTCAGATGGTACGTGGAGACTGAAAATAGAGAGTGCTGAGCAGGAGTCCCCTCCCTGTCCTGCTTCTCCATCTCCACAAACCAGGCACACAGTGTCACGCCAGTGGTCAGTGTATCCCTGTTTGAAGCACTGGTTTCACTGCCCTCGAACAGCAGACTTGACTTCAGTTGGTAATAGTGTTCCTATGGCCAATTTGCAGGAGAGCTGCTCCCTCTGCTGAGTTTTCTGTCGATCGGCACCGGCACCTGATGTCCTTCCTCACCATGCTCGGCCCCAGCCCGGACTGGAACGTGGGCCTGTCCGCCGAAGACCTCTGTACCAAGGACTGTGGCTGGGTTCAGAAAGTCGTTCAGGATTTAATACCCTGGGATGCTGGCACAGACAGTGGTGTTACCTATGAGGTATGTGCGCTATTTCTAATATATTAAAACAGTGAAGTTTACCTTAAAGAAGTTAAGAATGAAAGCTATTGGATCCACAGTAACACCGTATATGCCTTTATACTACTCTAGTAAAAATTTTGCTTATAATGAACTAAAAGTCATTTAGACAGATGCTAGCTACAGTTACTGTTGGTCATTGTCTGAATTCCCTGAGCATTATTATTAATGGGATAATATTACATTTACCTGAGATATTATTATATTCATCTGTTGAATTAATGGAGGACTTAGTTTGCTCAAAACTAAGCATTAAGGTGTCCAAGCCCTTTGATACAAATCTGCGTGCCGTCAGCAGCCACATCAACTTGAGTTTTCTACTGTTTCAACCCGATGCCATCTATTCTGCTCGGCACAGAAAACTTAACTATTCCTTACAGCAGGGATTGAAACTCTGGACTTCTCATCACTACGAGACTCTAAAATCATCCATTTTCTCTGTCTCCATCACTCTGTCAGTCTAGGAAGAGATTCACATCATCGCCAGGTAAAGTCTTTTTTTTGACCAAATGAGTTACGTCAAGTTACTGTGCTGGTTAGGTCTCCATAGCTGACAAGCATACCTACACTGTGTGTCTATACACAGTGTATACACACTGTCTATACACACAGTATAGACAGCTGAAGGTAGGCAAGAGCAGTCACATCCTCAAATACCATGCATATTCCCTTTTCAGATGGCAGAAGGTGGTTGTTTTTTTCTTTCAAACCCAGTCTCTTTAATACCTAAAGAATGTCTCCAGTTATAATGCAGATCTGGAGGCAGATTGAAGATTTTTTTTTATCAATGTAGCTATCTAACCACACTACAAGGTGTACATCATAATGTGAACCCAGCTTCAGGGTTGAATCCCAAAATGCTAGAGAAGTGCTTCCTGAAAAAAAAACCACAAACCCACATTACCTTGAAGTATGAATGTATCGAGTTCATCTTCTGTTGGAATTACCCAATTCAGCATTTCAGAGAAGTTTTAATTGCTGCAGATGATTTATATTATTAATAAGAGTTTTTAGGGGTTTTTAAACCTTTTTTTTCTTTTTCTTTTTGATTGCAGTCTCCAAACAAACCTACAGTGCCTCAAGAGAAGATCAGACCACTTACAAGCTTAGATCATCCTCAAAGTCCATTTTATGATCCAGAAGGAGGATCTATCAAGCTGGTAGCCAGAGTTGTCATTGAGAGAATCGCACGCAAGGTATACTATACATATAAAATTCTCAAGCAAGCAAAAAACCTCACTTCATAAACCAAAAAAACAATCCTTCCTCTCCCCTCCCTCCAAATCTACGCTTCCTAACCTACCCGCAACAAAGATAATGGTAGAAAAGAACTAAAACTATCTGAAGGTATTATTTCTCCTACTTCTGGTTATTACTGCGTCTGCTTAATTGGGGATTTTTTTTTAAGTATGCATAGGAATTAGAAGAGAAAAAAGTGCTGCAGATGCAATAGTGCCTCACAGTACGTTATTTTAGCCCCTCTCGCTGCATACACATATGAGTTTCCTGTATCCAATCTCCACAATAATTTCTTTGCAGGGGGAGCAATGCAATATCGTACCTGATAACATAGATGATATTGTGGCAGATCTAGCACCAGAGGAAAAAGAAGAAGGTACATTTTAAATTAGTTTGTGCTGTTCTAATTTATATTTTGTTCCATTCTCCACTGTCATTTCTAGATACTTAGGAGCAAAAGTCCCACTCAGTGCCAAAAACTGATTTAAGTTTTCATGTTTTCTGGTATCTACTATTAGCCTTCCCTTATACACCAAAGAAATTGCATGTATACCCAGAAGATGACAATAATAATAAAAGCAATAAAAGAGAGAGGTCTTTTAGGGTTCAAACAAAAATATTAGGTTTTTTAAATGAAAGGTGGCAATTGGTCTCTTTTTTTTTTCTTTTAGGCTAAAATAAAGATGGAATACAGGAAGAAACAATGTATCCTATTGGCATCTAAAGCAATCACCAGCCAAGTAGAGAGAAGCAAATGGAAGACTATTTTGAACATTCACTGTGCCTTTTCTTACTTTTTAGATGATACACCTGAGACCTGCATATATTCAAACTGGTCCCCATGGTCAGCCTGCAGCTCTTCTACCTGTGAAAAGGGCAAGAGGATGAGGCAGAGAATGCTAAAAGCTCAGCTGGACCTCAGCGTGCCCTGCCCAGATACCCAAGATTTTCAGCCATGCATGGGTCCAGGCTGCAGTGATGAAGGTAGTCAAGAGGAAGGGGTGGAGGAGAACAGCTTGTAGGGTTTACTCTTCCTTTAAAGTCCATAAAGCTGTTGGTTGCTGTAGTATGACTCGGGTTATGGCAAATAGAGGAATAATTGCTGAAGAATACATATTCAAGCTGTCTCTGGTTGATTGTGCAGTTCAGCTGAGTCGATGCATGAAGTACACAGAAGAATAAAGGAAAGGAGTAAAGTAAGCAACAGAGAGGACAGACCATGAGAGGCAGCAGAAAAGTGATACTGCACACAAATGGGCAGCTGCAGATTTGCCAGCAATTGCGTTAACATTAGCAATTGAAATGGTTCTCTGTATTTTAGATGGTTCCACTTGCATGATGTCTGACTGGATTACCTGGTCCCCCTGTAGCATTTCGTGTGGAATGGGAACGCGATCTAGGGAAAGATATGTAAAACAATTCCCTGAAGATGGCTCTATGTGCAAAGTGCCTACTGAAGAGACTGAGAAATGCATTGTAAATGAGGAATGTTGTAAGTATTTCATTCAGCTTTGTAAAATCCATCCAATAGCAGGAGCACTGCCCAAACATTTTTTTTTTTATATGAGCTCTACTAATGAATGATTTTCTCTGTCCGTTTTGAATAGCCCCTAGCAGCTGCCTTGTCACTGAATGGGGAGAGTGGGATGAATGCAGTGCTAGCTGTGGCACGGGGATGAAGAGACGACACAGAATGATCAAGATGACTCCAGCTGATGGATCCATGTGCAAGGCAGAAACTACAGAGGCAGAGAAATGCATGATGCCTGAATGTCGTAAGTGTCCGTGAGTTAATCTCTTCCGCTATAGGAAGGCATCATTTATGACACATTGCTCCATCACACAAAGAATATAGCTAAACCAGAAGCAATGTTGCTTTTTCTTGTTCTCCTTAAAACTAGATTCTTTAAGGAATGTTCATTAAATACCACGTTGACCAACAGTGTGAGAGCAGAAGGAAAAAATACTCAGTGGTATGCCATTGCTGTATTATCCATACAGTGACGTGTATATTAGCAAGCCATACATGAGCAACTCTAATTCATGGAGCATAAGGCTAGAATAAAACAGAGCTCTCTCCTTGTAGCCCATGAACAGTTCAGAAATTGAGGTGCTCCGTTTGTGCAGTCAGCCAGTCTCCCCCTTACTGTGAATATTAAAATTGGTTTTCATTTCTTAAGAAATGTTAAAATTTTCAAGAAAGGCAGAAAGAATTAAGTTAAAAGAAGATTTTTGGTAGATAAAATATGGAAATATCACATTTTCAACTATACAAATTTGACTTCCAATTCTGTCCACTGCAACAATCCTTTTTTTTTTTTTTACAGGAGTTATGATTGAAACATACCTGCTTAAACTATTTATTCCCCTGGAACTCTGCAGATATAAGATATAGAAAAGATAGCAAAGAAAAATGTATTAAAACCAAGCAAATCTTTCAATTTAATACACTGTTTTCTGAGCTTCTTCAGAAGCATCATTCAGCTTATGATTCATCTTGTCCAAAGGGACAACAAAGTATAGTTGGTTGATAACACATAAAATAGAGTACATTTTCTACCTGTATTATTTTCAAAATGCATACCTTCATAATTTTTGTATAACAGGAATTCATTACCTTTTTATTTTCATGTTAGATACCATCCCGTGTCTACTGTCTCCTTGGTCTGAATGGAGCGACTGCAGTGTAACATGTGGGAAGGGAATGCGAACCCGGCAAAGGATGCTGAAATCTGCTGCCGAGCTTGGAGACTGCAACGAGGAACTGGAACAAGCGGAAAAATGCATGCTGCCAGAATGCCGTAAGTGTGGGAAACTCTCTGGAAGAGGAGGCTAATTATGTCTGCTACTGTCTATTATGGGTCAAAACTCTGCCAGCTTTTTTTAGCATTGTTTCCTAGATGCTTACAACAGTTCTTTCTTCTAAGAAAAGTTATTGTATGGACAATTATTTCCTGCTTGCCTTTAGTCATGAAACGTAATTTGAAATTTGTAGGTAAATGCTCTCTGGAATCAGGAATGCTATAGATTGTTTTCTGATTCTGTTTTGGAGAGGGGTCAAGAATAGTCCTTGCCTCCAATAACCAAATGATCCAATCCTCTCTTGCTTTACATCCATGTATTACTCCTAAGTCTACCCACAGAGGAATCGGTAATATGTGAGTTTTATCACGTGTGGATTTTTTTTAAATGATTTTCTAAATTATTCTTATTGTGCACTTTTGGCTAATGAGAGCTGGAAGACAATCATGGCCTAATTTCAGCTTTCCTTATTTAACCCTATACTGATGACCGGTATTGTTCGGGGTATATGATTTCTCTGTATTTAACACAATACCATAGCTTTAGGCAACAATGTATTCTCTTCTCAGTAGTAAATAAGTCAGAATTATAAACCCTACTTTTTACTCAAATGCAGAATGGGTTCTATTGAGGAAGGAAGGATGGAAGCAGGGAAATATGAAAGGCCGGAAGGAAGCATTAAAATCACCTGCGTGAGTCTCAGCTCACAGAAGGAGCGCAAAAGAAGCTCCACCTTCAATACATCTCTGAACTGTGTCACAAGCCTTGTTACTGATCTACATCCCTTTGCAACCCGGAATATCATATGAGCCAATGGATGGTGTGGCTACGTCTGTGCTGATTTTTTTTTTTTTTTAACCTTTCTCCACTAAAATCCCCACTTCTTGGGTGGTGCAGATTTCTAGTTGCTTTGCAGTCCTTGTGAAGCGCGATAGCCTAAGACACTGCTGCATGAATAAGATATGATTACTTTTAGTGTCCTGTTGCCAGCTGGTTTATGAGGCTTTATAACTAATTACATTATTTTTCACAGGAAGCATTGGCTAAAAAGGCTTTTACACTGTAATTTGCTAATTCAGCCTTTCTTAGATAACATGAAATATCATTTTGATTATTATTCACTGGGGCTGTAAGTTTTAAGCAGTGCTGAAAGATGAAAACTTTTAAGACACAATGTTATTAGTGAAACTTGCTTATTGCATAACACTACCAGTAAAGCAAGACTTAGATCTCAGAGGTATCAGATTCTTTGTAAATATAACTCAATTTTTAACAGCTTTGCACTATGAAACAGACATATTGGTGTACAGAATGGAAAACTGAAGAAGGCACAGGAGAATTATTTATATGTTCTTTGTAATTTTACTGATCTGCCAGCACCACTCTTAAAGAAAAAAATTGAGGAAAGTGTCAAATAACGGTTCTGCTAGAAATGGATTCAGAAAATTTCGATGTGCAGCCTCACAAAATTCACTTGAAAAGACTGGAGGCTTAAGTTGGATTCCTGTATTTAGAATGAAAAACATAAGGCACGTCTGTGTGTCTCTTCTTGATCTTATGTTTAGATCTCAAGGCCTTCATGTAATATTTTCTCTGTCTTTGCAGCCATTGACTGTGAACTCACAGAGTGGTCCCAGTGGTCCGAATGCAATACCTCATGTGGAAAGGGCCATATGATCAGGACAAGAATGATTAAAATAGAACCACAGTTTGGAGGAACAGCATGCCCAGAAACTGTCCAACGTACAAAATGTCGAGTAAGGAAATGTCTGAGGGGCCCAGGTATGGAAAAAAGGCGCTGGAAAGAAGCCCGGGAGAAAAGGAGAAGTGAACAAGCAAAAAAAAATATAGATAGTGAGCAATATCCAGGTGGGTCTGAAACCATTATTTATTATGCTCATGTCTAGTTGTCTTTTCTTCATAACAGGAGTTTCAGAGCAACTCCACTTCATGCTGCAAGAACGTTTTCAGCATTTCAGTCTAGGGAAAGTTTCAGCAATAAAATAAAGCACAGCCACTTTTGGTGTTTTCCTGTCATCAAAAATGTGCAACATAAGCGTAGGACACAATGGAGAAGGGCTCACATCTGTCCATGCATGCCCCATCACTGAGAAAATTTTACCTTCTTTACTACAAAGTGTGGAATATGAAAAATCTAAAATTTAGACCTAGCAAAGGACTGATTGCAATTTTTGCAGACCTGAGTGATAGTCTTTGTATCCAGTTACCTTTGAATTTTGAAAGTATTTGTTCCTGGATCCAAAACTGCATTTCAAAACTGAATTGATTTCCACCTCAATAATCTGATTCCGACTCAGACTGCTCTGAAAGATCTTCTTGGACTGCTTTTTCAATAAGGGACAATATTAACAAGCACTGATGCCTCAAAATCCATAGAACACAGTATCCTGTGGTATAGTTTATGTTTATCTGGATATATATTACTGCCAAGTTGGGGTTCACGCTTGACCAACATTTAACAGTTTCTTAATTTTATCTGTGTTTTATAATGTAGACAGTAGATTTCTTTTTTAATACATTTTTTTCAGTGTTTGACAAAGATACCTTGATTACACATAGCTGGGGTTTCTTAATTCCTACTGTAATAAACTAAGCAATATGCTATCTTAGATTCAAAAGATATGACTGTGCACACATGCATAGTAGTACACATATTGAGATACGTAGGTTAGACTGAGATACCAAATCTTAATCAAATGACTTATTTTTTCAGTTTGTAGGCTGAAACCATGGACTGCTTGGACAGAATGTTCTACTCTCTGTGGAGGTGGAATTCAGGAACGCTACATGGTGGTAAAGAGGAGGTCCAAAAGTACTCAGTTTACTAGTTGCAAAGACAAAAAGGAGCTAAGAGCATGTAACGTTCATCCTTGTTAACAAAACACAAGGCTTCCAAGTGATGCACTCTGAGCTAAATGGAAAGTCAACCTTGGTTTGGTTTTTAAAACAAAACAAAAAAATATATGAAGTGTATATTAGTTTTCATTTTTGCAGTGTGGTTTGCTTTTTAGTCTTGCTGGTGCAAGAAATATATTTTATAAATATTTCCTCACAGATTTATGCTGAGAGTAATTCTTTGGTACTCCAGCCAGCCCTTAATGCATAAAAATAGTAAGTCATTATGAGTCATTTAACTGAAATACAGACATATCTGTTGACATGGAATAGCCATATAGAAATACTACTTGTAAAGACATGGGATGCATGCGTATTAACACAACTAAGTTAAAGTGACGTATTTCATATGTGGGAGGATTTCTCTCTCGATTTGATTTTGAAAAATCCAAAGCAGTGCCTACGTTATTTTACAACTATGCCAAGGAGTAATTTCAGTAATGCTGGTTCAGTAATATTAAAGGTGCATGTTTATCTTTTTACACTATTGGGTTGATAGTTATAATAATGATCCTATATACTCTTCTTCACATGGATGCTATGGTCCAAGCAAAATGGTCTTTGCTTCTTTAAAACTTAAAAAGTAAATAATTTGCACAGCTCAACAGTGATGTTTGCCCACTACATAGTCACAGTCAAAACAGCACACAAAGAAAAACATGTGAATGTCATAATATATTTAGGATGCCATATTCTTTTGTTGGATCTATCCACTGCCTCTCAAAATGGATACGGAACTGCTAGAAATTGGTCCAAACACAGACCATCGCAACAGCTGTGTGCCGGAAAGCCTTCCACATCAGAGACACTAAAAAATTAGATTAGATTTTGTGAGACTGTTAATCACAGGTGAAGAGAGAAAGAGGTTTATAATATAATAAACATGGTAGAAAAAGGTGAGCCAGGTTCTCAGGCATCCATTATAACAAAAAAAGGGAAGGAAGCCTCTGAAATGAAACAATGACAGCCTCTTAAGACCTTAATTACAGATTGACACAAGAATCTGTTTACAGCAGAGTTATTTATGGTTTTTTTACTCAGAGTATAGGAGGAGCTAAAAATTACTAAATTTATGAGAATTACTCATTTGTAGATGTACTAGCCAGGATAAATATCTTCCCTGACCACTTGAGCGATCAGCAGACTGCCTGAGATTAGAAAATACCTCCTCATCATTCTAATTGCTTTTGCTGTTTTACGCCGTCTCCTGCAGAGTTTAGCTCCCATCCCTACATTTAATCAGGTGTAGGACCAGCAAGACTTTGGGCTTCACTTGTACATAAGACTGTCCTGTAAGTTCAACAATCTGACATTAAAGATGAGAGGTGAAGGTGATGGGTTATCTTTTAGTCCAGGAAAGGCAGCATACACCTATGTCTCTACATAAATAATAACAATGCACTGAAAATAAAGACTGTTGATGCTGACTCTTAAGATGAGCTTCAGACAAATGAACAGAGAAAAATATATTTTAGAGTCTCTTTAAACCAGCCTTGAGTAATTTACTCACTTCCTTAACACTTGGTCACTATCCTGAGAATCTGACACACAGGTTTTAAGTGTCCACATTTGATGTGAACCACAACCTGCTGAGGCTGTTTAACCTCACCATCACTGCCCTGGGACTCCTCTCCTTACCTCCCTGTGCCGGGATGGGCTAGACGGGCTGCTTACATTACACTGTGGGACTCTTCATCTCATTTCTCCACTGAATGCCGGAAGGGTTGCTCGGGACTTCCACAGCTGTCACATCCCACCGCCCTGAAGTATTATATAGCTTTTTATAGACCTGGAATGAAGGGAGGGCCAGGGAAATAATGGAACCAGCCGCAGTGTTAGTTAAGCCTCTCCCACCGCTGCTAGATGAAATGGGTGCAAGCCCATTGTGAACCAAACCAGGAGGAAAAAAAAAAGAAGTAGTTTTAATGCTAAAACCAAACACTACATTTTGCACAGCTTGGCTCATTTAATAATATTAATTCAGATAGTTTGCCTCCTTGTGCCTGTTGAAAATTTCTGCTGTTTATGTCTATAGCACTGTCATTACAGTGTAGCAGCAAGACTGTCCCCAAGTAACATATTTATGACCTTACCTTGCACACTACCCTTTTATGATCAAAAAACCCCAACAAAAAAGCAGTGGAATGATATAGATACTGGAAGAGTGACCAGCTGAGCATATTTCAGGTGAAGAAACAGATGGCTGCAGAGAAGGACCACAGCGACTAATGCTAGGCGCTCAGCCAGGGCAGAGCCGCATAGGCAGTCGACACCCACACACCACCTACCTTTGTGAGCCGCCCGTGCTGAGCCTGACAGAGGCTATCCCAGCTGAGGCTGATCATTCAAATAATGAACTTTGACAACGAAATATCTGACAGAGTGGGTTTTGTAGGCTTGGATCTGTGAGAGCTTGGGGCAGAGGAAGCAGGAGAAGAAAATTTCTCCTGAATGGGAAAATGCTATGAGTTTATGGACTATATTTTATCTCATCAACCCTCACGTTACTCTTGTTCAAGCAAATCTTGCAAAACCATTTCTGCAAATAATCAAACATAATGTTGTTATTTTCATTTTCACGTTTGTTCTAGCTCATCAGGCTGTTTTGTCTTTTAATTACTCCCTCTGCCACAGGCTACGTAGTCCAAATACACCTTTAGGTATGTAGGAAATACACAACATCTTTCTGAATATGCCCACAAAAACTTCCATTAAAACAATCAACCATTCCTCTCACTGTGGTTCTTACTAATTTGATTCTTCAGATACTTTATTTTCTCTTAGAAAGCTGTTCAGTGTGATTTCCAGTCATTTCTCTTAGGCTCATTAAAGTTATGAATGTTGGAAACTATTTCCCCCCACCTTGTTAATACATGCAATGACAACGTAGATTGCACTGGGTCAGAAAATGTGTGATCATTCCTGCTTAGGTTCAGCTTTTCACGATGTTTTTCTGTTGAAACATTTTACAAGTCACTTGTCTTTCTTCTGACTTGATACAAAAGAAATATTTAAGCTTGTTACATTTTGTAAAAAAAAAAAAAACCACAAACAAAAACAAATTAAAAATAAGAGGCTGATTTTCTATTCAGAAAAAAAAGCTCTGATATACAATATGTAGAAATAGTCCATTGTTAACTGTAAACTTTCTAGTAGTGTGATAGCCACTGATTATCAGTCAATAAAAATGAGAACTGCCGAGTCTCTTATCTCATGAATAATACTGCTGAACTGAAAGCACAGATACCACTCCAGTTTTGTAGACCTCAACTATCAGATTTTAGCATTGTGTGTATGGGGTTTTTTGTGACATACAAACTGTAGAAGCTTTACACATAATAAAAAAGAAAAGTTAGGGGCTTAACAAATGTACAGTAGGATTCTGTGTGTGCAGCATACAATTTAAACAAAATTTTGTCTGATTGCATTTTTAGATTTCCTTCGTTGGTTTTTTTTGCTGTGGAATTATGAAAAAGCTACCATGAATATTTCTTACCAAAGTCTTGTGTAGATGTTTTGTAGCTGTCTGGCTAACACATTATTATTATTATTATTTTGGAATAAAGACATCTTTACTATGAATTTTACACCTGTAAGAGATTCTGTTCAACTAGCATGATTATGTACATCAAAAAACCCACACACTTTTCAACATAAGGAGTCAAGTCATGCTCTTATTTATATTTTACTTCTGTTCAAACTAAATGGGATAGCTGGAGTGAGCTGGATTTTACTGAGGTCAGTCATTCTTTCCTCTTAGAAGTTACTTGCATCAAGCTTTTTGCTAAATAGTTTGTTGTTCTTTAGAAATCACAGGATAACTTAGGATCATTACTCAAATTACCCTGTATTACTCTCAGGCAGGTTTTGTTGTTGTTGCTGCTGTTGTTGGTTTTTAATAAAAGAGAATCCGTTTAAAAGAATACATTTCAAAGCCTGGCAATACACAAATGGGAAAATTGTAAAAAATGAGCTTTCAAAAATTCTGAGATTTTGTAAGATTTTCAACTGATATTTTACGCTGTTAGAAGAGCATTCAGGTGCGCTGCGAGTGCATCCCTGATAACTACCCAGAGAAGTACATCAGTTAGGAGGAGCCACTCGGCAAAGCTGCCGCTGTAGAAATATGACTAGAAGTAACATCTTGCAGCCCGCTAGAAGTGACCATAGAAAACACCATATTCTAAAACTAAAGCGTAACAAGGCTGAGGTGGGCCTAGAGGTAGTTGCCTGGCGATGACAAGCTAGGAGTTGCTTATCACAGACTGAAGGCAGCCTGGTGCAGTGACACTCCCCTGGCATTTAGCTGCTTGCTCTCACCAGAAAAACAGTCGGTATTTCCACGCAGCTGTGTTGAGGCAGGTTTGTCAGCATGTACAAGAGCAGCATGAGGCACCGCAGCAGAACTGCTCGCCTGCCGCGAGCTGCCTCCCGACCGAGCGGCTCTGCTCCAGCGGCGCTGGGCGACTCGAAGGGGATGGTGCCTACTGCCAGGCCCCTCCCTGCAGACACCCTGCCACAGCAGCTTTCGGTTTTTGTAGCCTCTTTCAGAAGAACAAAGACAGACAAACTCACCTTTCTGTAATTCCTGCTTTGGTTTTGTTTGCAAATAGTGGAGTTTCAGCAAAAACTGCTGATTTTGTCTGCAGACAAGACCAACAGCACTGAGCCTGCCTGGCCTGAGCAGAGCAGTCCCTGTGGTGCCAGGGTAACAGCAGCCTGACTTAGCAGGACAAGTCAGCTGGGCACCTCCATGTCATGGACAACCAACGGACAGAGATGGACTTTTCTGAAGGACAATTTACAGTATCCAAGTTAACCCACTAACTCTTTCTCCACTGACAATGTGAAACTAAGGGAATTTATGGAGCAATTTAATGTTCTGGCATACTGAATGGCAAGACATCCGGAACAGCAATCATGATCATATGGCTCATAAAGCTGTATCAGAACAGCTTTTCCTCGGAAGGGATCACAGAGCGCCTACATCAGCACAGTGAACACATGGCCTCTTTAAATGCTAGCCAACCAAGTGACCGCCTGGGACCTGCTTAACAGTATGCCTGCCCTAACTTAGGATGCTCTCCTTTGCATGGCCAACCCACCTAAACCATAACCAGCATGGCAGACAGATGATGAGTAGAGCAGGTCCTCAAATGTGATTTGAAATACCAGTAAATCAACTAATTATCCTTCTAGAGGTACCTGCCATTCTCTGGGCCACAGATACTGAGTCTCTGGGGTGGGAAAAAAATAACAAAACCCTAAAATTATGCACAGCTCTTAACTAAAATCTGAAGCCTATCATTGCAGACTGCTTGACAGCCATCACTTCTGTTTCTGGTATAGTTATTAATGCCTGTACTGGGTTTGCATACCAAGGTTTTGGCAGTGGGGAAGCTATAGGGGTGGCTTCTGTGAGAAGCTGCTAGAATACTGGGCTCTCTATGCCTGATAGAGATGATGCCAGCCGGCTCCAAGATGGACCTGCCACTGGCCAAGGCCAAGCCCATCATCAACGCTGGTAGTGCCTCTGCGATAACATTATTAGAAGCGGAAAAAGTTGTTGTGCAACAGCAATTGCAGCAGGAGAGAGTGAGAGTATGCGAAACAACTCTGCAGACCTCAAGGTCAGTGCAGAAGGAGGGGCAGGAGGTGCTCCAAGCACCCGAGCAGAGGTTCCCCTGCAGCCCGTGGAGCAGACCATGGCAAGGCAGGCTGTGCCCCTGCAGCCCACGGAGGTCCATGGTGGAGCAGAGACCCACCTGCAGCCTGGGGAGGACCCCACGCCGGAGCAGGGGGCTGTGCCCAAAGGAGGCTGTGACCCATGGAGAGCCCATGTGGGAGCAGGCTCCTGGCAGGACCTGTGGACCCATGGAGAGAGGAGCCCACGCTAGAGCAGGTTTGCTGGCAGGACTTGTGACTCCGTGGAAGGGACCCATGTTGGAGCAGTTCGTGAAGAGCTGTACCTGTGGAAATAACCCATGTTGGAGCAGTTTGTGGAGGGAATATTTCCCATGGGAGGGACCTCATGCTGGAGCAGGGGCAGAGTGTGAGGAGGAGGGAGCGGCAGAGACAACGTGTGATGAACTGATCATAACCCCCATTCCCTGTCCTCCTGCGCCACTCGGCGGGAGGATGTAGAGAAATACAGAGTGAAGTCAATCCCAGGAAGAAGGGAGGGGTGGGGGGAGGGTGTTTTTAAGATTTGATTTTATTTCTCGTTACCCTACTCCAATTTGATTGGTGATAAATTAAAATAATTTCCCCAAGTTCAGTCTGTTTTGCCCGTGATGGTAATTGGTGAGTGATCTCTCCCTATCCTTATCTCGATCCACAAGCCTTTTGTTATGTTTTTCTCTCCCCTGTCCAGCTGAGGGAGTGATAGAACAGCTTTGATGGGTACCTGGCATCGAGCCAGGGTCAACCCAACCACAATGGCACAACGTATTGCTCTTAATTGCAAATCCATCTATAGCGTATGCATCTGCCTGTGTGTATAAAGATATATATATATATATATATAGCATACAGTGCATACATACTCACACAATTTTTTGACCTTTTTTTCCCACTTAGGAAGCAGCATACCAACTACTACCTCTACCTTCACCAGTAAATTGAAGCGTGCTTAAAAATCTCATGCTTCCAAATTTCAGGTACTTAGTGTTCTTTGCTCCACATGAAAACCCATTTAAGATCTTTATTGAAACGCTTTGAACTTTGGGACTCAGTCACTTCATGCAGTGTTGTAGAAAACAAAGCAATTACAGGCCACCTGAATGATATTGAGTTCTGTCTCCTCTGGTTTCCGAAAGACAGAACAGTTTGTGCCATAACTGATGGGTACATTAACTACTCAGTAGGCAATGACATTTTTCACATGTGGTCTAGACAGCTTAATGTATCTAAAATGCTAACGCTTGGAGCTCTGCATTCTTCTCATCTTCTTCATAAAATTCCTAGGGAACATCATCTACTCCACCATCAGTGATAAACTTGTAAACACTGAGACAGGAAAGTCCTCCCTTTCTGCTGATTTGTCACATTTGCCCAAGTGGAAAAAACGAAGCCTCTCACAGCTCCCAATTTGCTTCCTTTTCATTACCAAACAGCAGGGTATTTTGAAACGGGTCTTTTAAAATATACATTTGATACAGTTTCAAAAAGACCAAAGGTTGTTTCCAAACACAGTAAGCATTTCTCACCACCCCATCACTTCACCAGTTAAACCAGCAGCTGCATTGCAGTCATAGGCCTAAGCACATGCATATAAAGAAAATGAAAGCAAATAAGACACATCACTAAATCACAGAATCTTTCCAAGCAATGCTCTCTTCCACCTGACGACCTGGATGATGATGCAAAAAAAGTCATTCCCTGCCTGTGCCTGTAGTGGCTGGGGCTAGCATGGAGAATGTGGTATGGTTGAGTCTATGCAGAAAGCACCAATACCTCATAGAATCATAGATCAGTTTGGGTTGGAAGGAACATTACAGATCATCAAGTTCCAGCCCCCCTGCCATGGGCAGGGACACCTTCCACTAGACCAGGTTGCTCAAAGCCCAATCCAGCCTGGCCTTGAACACTGCCAGGGAGGGGACAGCCACAGCTTCTCTGGGCAGCCTGTGCCAGTGCCTCACCACACATAGTGCAGAATTTCTTCCTTGTATCTAATCTAAACCTACCCTTTTCCAGCCTGAAGCCATTACACCTTGTCCTGTCGCTACAGACCCTTGTAAAAAATCCCTCTCCAGCTTGCTTGTAGGCCCCTTTCATGTACTGGAAGGCTGCTACAAGGTCTCCCCAGAGCCTTCTCTTCTGCAGGCTGAACAGCCCCAACTCTCTCAGCCTTTCCTCATAGCAGGTTTTCCATCCCTCTAATCATTTTTGTGGCTTCCTCTGGCCCCACTCCAACAGGTCCATGTCTTTCCTGTGCTAGAGATTCCAGAACTGGATGCAGGACTCCAGGTGAGGTCTCGCCAGAGTGGAGCAGAATAGAGGGGTAGAATCACCTCCCTTGACCTCAACAACAGTTCCTCTGCCAATATTGCCTGTATAACTAGACTGGACCTGACTAGCACCAGGGTTAGGGTTAGCAGAATATAAAAGTCCCAGAGCTGACTTTCTTTCAGGACCATCCAGCTTTGGGGAGGCAGCGAGCACCACCTGGGGAGAGCCTGTGGCTCATCCCTGCATCTGAACAGCTTAGGGCTCAGCCCAGCAGAATAAGGGGTCCCAAAAGCCTCATCTAGCTCCTGGGGAGGTACAGTGAGGACAATGTATAAGAGCAGCTAGTGGCACATCTACAAAGTCCTCCTTAAGTGCCCTAGAAAGGACTAATGAGGTTAGGGTTAGGATTTATGCTTCTGTTGAGTCAATATAAGCACTGAGTCAAAGGAGTTTGGCCAACAGCTGAAAAAAATGTAGATAACAGATCCCACATTTTACCCACGAACCTTGAGTTATTAGATATTATTTGCTCACAATACTTTATCAATGTAAGTCAGAAGTTAAAAACAGCAAAAAAGAATTTTTTTACTTACAGAAGCCTTTAGCCCACTTGAGGAGTGAGGGAATCAAACTAATGTCTAGAAAAGAAAAGAACGGGTCTAGGTTATAATTTAAACATGTGAAAGCGGTCTATGTCATGAGTTCAACAAGCATAAAATGTTACAAATGGAAGAATATATTTTTTATACCAATTACATAAAAACGCACATGGACAACAAGACGTATGAGTACAGGAACAGTACTTCTAAGTGCAAAGAAACAGCTAGACCATTTAGAAAGGTCAGAACACTTATGCTCTATCTCAGAAGTCTCCCTTCAAGGAAGGGATGAATGTCGTATCATCTACTTGCAAACATAGTTTTGCTTACTTTTCTATGACATGTTTCAACTTCTAGTTTATATCTACCTTAAATACCGTGAATGAGCATAAATATCTGTACGCGGGTCATTCCAGAAGGACACAGTGCTGTCCAGAATGGAATACTGTTATCAATTTATGCACATACACAGGCCTGAAATGTCTTTACTGAAACCCTACCTACCAGGGAAATAAAATCACAGCCCACTAGATGGCACTGGAAGCCAACACAGACAGGTGCGTGCTTAAAAAACATGGTAAAACCCCAACTAGGCAGTAGAGTCTGTGTGCACAGCACCACTGACTGCAAGGATCTGCACAGGCTGTAAGTCAACATTTTTCTCTTTGTATCTGCCAGCTCACAACGGCTGACACTGAGAGCCTTACCACAGCTTAGCTGCTTGCAGACGTGCCAGGCACCTTGCAGGGAGACATGAGTCTTGTCCCAACCATCTCTAATTAGCAGTAGAAATGCTACCGGACACAAATTAGATGGGAAATGGCTGAGGGGAAGGTAGTGAAATGAGCTAGCAATGTCTTTTCTGCCCATGAGCACAGACCCCTGTGGACTGATCTTCCAGCGAGACATCCATACCTTCCCCTCTAGAGAAAAAGCATTTACACGAATCTTCAGGAGCAGCTATGTTTTAGAAATCCTACAGCCCAGGAAAGCAACCACTTAATTAGGAGGCAGAAGGCCTAGGGCTTCAAATGCTCCTGGCAAGGGAGGGCAGAGGAGGTGGGGTTTAAAGTCATCCGAATGCTCATGCTGGGGCTGTCGCTGAGCTTCCCGAGCCACTTGCAGCGCTGCCACAGAGGAAAACGCATTGGCTGAAGCCAGGGTCAGAATCACACATGGGGTTTTGAGGCTGGGGTTACTCACAAGTCATTTTGGTGCCTAGTTTCTTCTTGCGTAGAGTTTTCTGTACTCAAGACAGCAAAGCACCTGTTATAGTTGTGGTGGGATTATTTTATTCACTGCTATTATGTAAAGATAAGCACTTTCCATGTGAAAATGATTTAGAACTGTTAAGAAATCTGAATGACTTATTGCAGCCTGTGCACAGAAAAGAAGCCCCAGCCTTCACTTGGTTCATTTGAGCACAATTGGCAGCTACACCACACAGTACTCCTACCTGTGTAAAATCTCTTCTGGACTCGCATAAAGCGTAACTTACAGGACTGGAAAGCTTTTATCTTCTTGAAAAGCATTTAGAAAGCATTGCCTTTGTGAAAAGCCATCCAAGAAGAATTACTGTGTCATGTGCAATGATCCACACGCTATTAACAAATGGCAAAGTACTCTTTAACATAAATAATGCAAAAAAGGAAAAATCGGTAATAGTCATTCCGTACAAGTTTTAAGTCATGTCCAAAGCCACGTCCAGCTTCATGCTGCCAGGCAGCATCGCTTCCCTGTCCTCCTGTAAGCAGGACCTGCGGCAGGCACCATGCTACGCCTTCCATCAAACATGTTCCAGCCGATAACAAACCATGCTAGACCAAATGCAGTGCCATGCCGCAGCAGGGATTTCAAGCTTAGGACAGGTGCTCCTGCAGCAAAGCTCTTTCCGTGAGCCCTGAATACCACTGCCACACAGACAATAAAACCTGGTGGTGAGGAGAGCGATGGACACGGTGCACACTTGCCAGGATGCTGAGAAACTGCTTTGCTCTGGGAACCCTTGACCCCTCTCTGCTGTATACACCGCAGCTGAACAGCTTGCTTAATGACGTGTTTGTATTGTTTGGTACACAACCCCCAGCCCTCTACAGCACCACGCTGCTCTCCCCGCGGGGAACCCGGAGAAACATTGACTGAACTGGCAAGGAATGGGGACCAGAATGGGCACCCCGTGCCCTGGCTGCGGCATCAGCTCCAGTGCAGCGTCAAAGCCAGAACAGCAGGGCAAACGTACCAATGCAGGGACCGCTGTCAGTTTGCCCTTTTTTGTTCAAAATCAGATCACGTAAAGCCATTTGCTGTGTCATCTGAAAGAGATCGAATGACAAATACATCTAAGATTTTAGGTTTGAAGAACAAGAAGGTTCAAGTTCAAAATGCTTTATGTCTTCCTTCGAAACAACAAACAAAAACATTGGCTTATGCCACCAATTGGATATAATACATAAAGTTTTTTTGCTCAGAATCAGAAAAGGGAAAATAAATCTGAAACATTAATCTCTTGGAGGTTAAACTGAACTTTAAAAACTTCATATGCAAGTGCCAATTAAGGAACATTTTCACTGCAGCTGAAATTAAATATTCTAAATCTATTGTTTAATTTCATGAGCTAACTATTTCCAAACAGCTTTTTCTCCTTTTTCACATTAAAGTTTCTAAAATTAAAACAGTTTGACAAGTCAAGAAAACAGTGGCCTTGTCTATTTTGATGTAATTTGGAAAACATTGGTAGTGTGAGTCACCTAACAAAGCAGAACATTTTAAATTCTTTATCAAAAACGATAAATAATTTTTTCAATTTTTGCCAAATAGGGAAAAAAAGATCAAAATTGCAATTATCAGTAAGAACAACAGGTACCCGTATTACTCCAAGTAACAGTTACCAAACCCATTCTCATTTACAGTAGGTACTGCTCTAAAACTATGGTACAAATTTTACACTGGCGATTAGAATATACAATGCACAAAGAATACTCCTAACAAATTTTTATTTTATGAACTACAAAAACCTTATTTACTCATTTTAGAATTTAAAACGTTAAACATAACTGCCCGCCAACTCAATATTGCTTTAAAACATTAGATCACTCGCTGAGGTTTCTCTTTTCAGTTTATACTCAGACCATTAGCCGAAAATTTATAGCATGCACTGGCTTACAGAGCATGCTGCCTGCAACACTGCAAGAAGGGAAAAGTTCTTGAAGGAGTAATTCGCGAGCAGAGCTGTACTTCTACACAGCCCCCCTGACCACAGGACTAACAGGACACATGGGAAATGGGTTTCCCCCGCTTTTGTATTGCTAGAAGCTGAAGTGCAGCATTTATTCCAAAGCAGTATAAAAAAAAAATGTCTGGAACTTGGTTGTCTGTCTTCTATATGTCTGGTTTATATGTTGAAATACATCCACAATGAATAGTTTGCCTTCCTGGAATAGTTTGCTCCCAGATGTAGTTTTTAGAGCTTTTCATTTCTATGGTGACCAAAATCAGACTAGCTTCTCTAACTGGGGACAGCTTAGTTATTTCTGTCCTGCTGCAGTGATCTTTATGTCTTCTATTTATAATTAAAAGTTACAGAAAAAAAGAAAAACAGAGCTTACTGTACAGAATACACCTCTAATTGAAACAGAGGGTGTATATTTTTATGTTTCATTAATTCCAGGAAAATTAATTTCAATTAATTCCTTGAGTTCCTTCAATTCACTGCTTGAAGCTATTTCCAAAAGGAAGAAACATGCAGAAGGAACACCTGCGACCTCTGCATCCAGACCAGGCTGGAGTCCCGGTCCGAGCCTCCTCCAGCGTGTCTGCAGGCGGCAGCATGAGAGCAGCTACCAAGCACGGTGGCTTCGCTCTTCCCAAGCCACCCCAGCTCCAACAAGGGCTCAGGCACAGAGCTGGGTGAGAGAGAAGGGTGATGAAAAGGAGCAAGCAGAGCTTTTGACTTTGAGCGTGTTACGAAGCGAGACCTGCTGCGAAATGCTGTCAGGCTCAGCAGCACAAACGCACGGACCTGCCAAGCGCCAGCAGACAGCAGCGAGCGGATTGGATGGTGCCCCTAAAAAACGACGGGCTGCTGCAACCCGACGCTCTAGAAAGTTAGGTCAGTTCTTTCTTCAGGCACCTACTGAACATAGCTCCAACTCAGAACAGAGTCCTCGTGTGCTCTTAAAAAAAAAAAAAAATAAAAAAATCACTGTCTGTTGAGAGCAAAATTTCTCTGTTAATTAAGACAGTACTTTGGAGTAAAATCACTTTGGCATAGATCCAAACAAGAACTTTAACTGTTAAAATCATCAGCATTGTGATGCTTAAGCTGCAGGTACACAGCCCACAGAACATACCTGCAACAACAATTTAGGCATATGAAATCTCGTGCTGAATGTTTTAGAGGAGTCGGGCCCCTCAGGATTGATCCCACAAATAACAGCACAGAACTGATTGCTCAACCCTTAATTTTCAAACTGCTCCTTTAGTTCTATTGTCTTCCCTGAGCTATTCCTGCTGGCATGAAGCGATTATGTTAAAGTAACTGAATGCTTGGTGATATGACTACAGAAAAGCTAGAACAAAGCACAATCTTAGCTGAGCAAACTTTCCCTGTGGAAAAACAAAACCTGTTCCCTCCCCTCACATCCCAAAAGACCAGAATGTTACAAAAGCAAGAACTGTGTTGCTATGACTACTATAAATTAACATCAACATCTTCTCCTTAACACTTTCCCTCTTAAAAAATCTAGGTTTTAATCTCATAAAGTATTTTCAAATCTTTATCTAAAGTTTCCCATATCGTGTTTCTGATTTAACATATGCTAAAGTTGTTCAGATATTTCAATAATCCATTTAAGACAATATGTATTGCCCTTGCCCTGGGTCCTTGCCTGAGCTTGGCTGTGGCTGCTCTTGCACCACGCTGGCCTTGGAGCTGCCTTGTGGTAACAGGCTCGTCTGGTGACCTGGAGTCATGGCTGACCCTGCTACTGTCACCAGACCCGCTCCGCCCTTCCTTTTTGGGCAGCTCAGTTGTAACGCAGCAAACGCTGTGCCCTGAGCACACGATGACTACGAAGCAGCACAACTGCGAGATGCTGCACAGCTGCGGGTGGGCTGGTGTGAGGCACAGCAGGGAAACGCAATGCTACCGCACGGCTACCACCTGCATGCAGGTCCTGTGGACTCCCTTCCTTCAAACTACAGTGCTTTGCTGCCCAGCTGTCCCCACAGTGTTCTGGGAAGACAGGCAAGAGACAAAAGGTGGGCTGCAGACCCAAAATTACTTTGTGGGACCAGCTCTCTGTGCCACCATGCTTCATTTGTAAAGAAGGATCGATAATAATTTCTCCTCACACATTTTTGCCTGTTTAGATTCAGAAGCAGGTTGGATCATGCATTGTTCTATAGTATGTCATTTAGCGTAACGAGTCTTTACACCTTTCTCACTATGTATTTCTTCAGTGTAGTAATAATAATGTCTGAGAACCTGATCTCTGCAAAAACGATTCCTCCTTGTAGAAAAGAGAACTTACAAAGTGAATTGATAATACTTTCTTCCCAAAATAGGGTTAAGATTGTGCATGTTTTGAATCCTATTAGTAGATTACATTATACAAGCCAACATCTGTAATTGCTACAGTGAAATTGCAAATTAACCCCCTTTAAAAGTAGGTCAGCTCACACTACCTAAAAGATCAGTACTGTGTGATCAATCTTAATATCGTTACCAAGTAATCTGTAGAAAACTGTTTGGCAGACAATGCACTTTGACTCCATGCCCAGGCCTTCTGCTTTGTGATTAATAATTGTGCTATTCCCCATTTGTCCCCTGATAAGTTACACCTGTCCACCGCTTAAGCAGACTTCATCTGAAATTCATGGAAGCATTAAATCACTGAAAGGGAAAGAAGAATGAAAGAGGAGAAATGTTCTCAGTATTTAAGGGAAAAGTTGCTGGAAGTTGACATTTCAGACTCATTCTTTGACAATCATACACTTTCAGAGTGCTTCCAACTTAATGCTTTCCAGATATATACAATACTTTTTACATGTATGACTCTGAACACGTGCTTAGCATTAAAGGAGATTTTTGCCACTGTATTATTATCCGACCCACCAAAGGAACAGAATCTGTTGTCTACAGGTCAGATTAAATTAGGCGGCAGTCCTCCAAGTACCGGCTGGTAAACCTGTATAATGTATGGATAGTGGATATTTGCACCATGCCATTTATTGAAACTATGTATTTCTATCCCATAGTATTTTCTTGAAAATTTATTGACTGAATCACTGTTGACTGATATACTGCTGTATGTGAACCAACTCTTTTGGCTGCTGCCAGTGCTGCAGTTCCTCTGGATACAGGAGGCCAGCAGAAGGCTCTTAGCTGCTCAAGATCTATGTCTGCATCTATGTCTGCCCTTCAGCTGGGATTTATACATGGCATGGACTTTATTTTGGATTAAATGCAACTGTGGATATCATTAATGATTAACATAATTACGAGATAGTTCACTCAGGTGGTTGTTTCATACCACGAAACGGGTAGCTAAAAAGGCTTAATGGCCTAAAACAAGCTGAAAGTGCCTTCCTCCGCTGCTTCTTTTTGACTAACAACTGTTCCACACCACCAGTTCTGCCAATGCAACTATCTGTGGGACCAAACTGTGCTCAGGGTACCACCCTGCCTTAAAAAGAAAGCGAACACTGAGGGGCTGCATTGCTACTGCACCTGGACAGAGACGAACAGCGGGCAGCACAAATAGCCTTAAACTGAGATCATTGCAGGATACTTTGTTATGGCTTCGACAGACACACAGTAGACAGCACCCAATACACAGAAGATAAGTTACATAAATGCCAATATAATTTATATATTAACAACACCCATAGCTGTTTGCTTCATCTACTCCAGCATCTGTAATAACATAGCATTTGAAAAATTTAAGGACAAGAGCAGGGAGGATTTTGAGCTTGTATTTAAATTCTGAGGCATCACAATGTTATGCACAGCTGCATTTTGCTTCGTTTATTTTTCCTGACAGAGAATATTTCCAGTTAATGTTTTCCAAACAGCTTACTGGCATAAGATGTTGCCACGTATTGGCATTTTATAACTGTGGCTAGCTCAGCCATGCAGTGAGCAGAGCAGTCTACACTTACCCACCCTCCAAAAAAATCTTTTTAAATAAAGAACTCGACTGTTCAGAACTGGAAAAATACTTTGTCCAAAATCTTACTAAGAAAAATAATGGGTGGGTGCTTTCAAAGTAATTTTGGTGTTTTCTCAGGCAAAACTTGTGAATATGCTTATAACCTAGTTCAATACATTTCCTGCATGAGCCTATGGAAGACAAACTGCCCAGTGATTTCAACAAGATTTCAGTGTGTCACAGAGGAAATAAATTTGAAGAGCACATGAAGGAGCTTCTTTGCTCTTTCAGAAACTCCTCAGTACTTGCTTGCGTTCTCTGATTTTAATATTTAAAGAAATATTAATCGATCTCTCTGGGAGACCTATAGAACTGAGTGCATCTCTGGCTGCAATAAAGCCAGCAGAAATTGTATAAAAACATAACATTCACATGGCTGATACTTAACTCTTCATCAAATTCCTAATTCTTTATATCTCCAAGTCACACATTTCCTGCAGCCAAGAGATGACTAAAATGATTTAACTGAATTTCACAACTTTGCAGAGAACAATTGAGAACAGCAGGCAAAACTGCAGCAAAAAAGCAAACATCTTTCCTCCCCTCCTCAACGGGACTCTATTTCAGCGACTTGCCTCACAAAATAAACAACTTTCCCAGTACAAAAAACAGTATGAATCTTGTGATTTTAAACTGAGGTATGTAAGGGTTTTGTTTTGCTTATTTTAAATCCACATCAGAAAACACCAATGTTTTTTTATCAGACACAAGCTTCCAGTGTAAAGTTCTCCTTGCAGCCTTGAAAGGACCTTGCCTTATGTGTGCTAGAAAAGGTGGGATCTAAATGCACAGATACCTTCCTCTGCCAGTTGGCTAAACCAGCAAGCTTTATTCACAAGCATCTGATAGTAAAATGTACAGAAATACAATCCCCATCCCTTCCCCTGAGGTTAAGAGGTTCTTCTCATCAGAACTGATGAAGTTCCCCTGTTGAAGGGTGGGAAGGACATTGCACATTGTACTGGCATAAGTAAAAAAAGGCAGCCCATCTAAGTGGGGAAAAACACAGCCAAGGAGGCTCGGTTTCCTGTCCTGCTCTCCCCAGAACTGAGGAAAAGGGCTGGGACTGCAGAAGGCCAGATGGAGGAAGACGCTTCCATGGAGTGGTTTAGCAAATGCTCTGTCGCCTGAGAGCAAGACTTTCTCATCTCAGCCCTCTCTACACGCCTTCCAGCCATGTGCTGAGCCCAGGATTTGAACCATCTGTGCTACATCTCCACAGTAATAATCAAGCATTTTTGTTGGCCGTAAAGTTGGAAGGAAACAACAAAAGAGATAAAGTGTAAAAAAAGCCAAAGAAGTGACAAAATACATTAAACGGCTGGAGAAAATAGAGCAAATGAATAATACAATCGTTAACATCTCCATGTGCCAGGAATTTGACAGGCAAAACCAAGGATGACTCAAATATTTTCAAAAGTTTTTAAAAACCGAGCTGTTATTCACAAATCTGACTTGATTTTATTTTTCTAGAGATCCTTTGTTTTGTTATCTTGGGTACACACTTCGTACATTGATGGTTTTATTTTACACACAAACAGAAAGCCAGAAGTGCCAACGCTTGCTGATCTCACAGAGAACTAACAGTCCTAAAGGCAACAATGTGATTTCCCATAATCTGCTTCTATACCATGAGTAGTTTAAGTGGCTACAAAAAAAAAAATGGGGTGGGGTGGGGGAAATGAGGTCCCATTCAAGTTTTAGTTTAAACACTGCTTCTTAGTTACTGTCAAAACACTATCAATATGCATTTGGAAAACCCTTCAACAAACAGTGGCTAGAAGACATGAACACCAGTAATAATCCATGCAAACACAAGAAGGGTTAGTCTATTCCTCTTTCAATCCCAAGGGGTCATTATAATTTTTGTACATATTATCAATGCTACGTGTCTTTCCTAGGCCCATTATTTTATGTAACAGCTGAAAAACTAACAGCCTTATGAAGCTTAACACTAACTCTACATTTCTACTAGAGGGAGGTTCACAGGAACCCCCTCAGATCAATAAGCATTATACTTATTAATAAATATTTGCTGAATCAGGCCCTCTGCTTTTTTCTGTATGAGATACGGATCCAGTTGCATCTATACAGTAGTTTACCATTATACTATCAGTGCCCTCAGGAATGATGAATACTTTGACATGCTATGCTTAGATGACTTTCCACCTCGGAAGTGTCTACTTTTAGCATATGTTGAACGGCGCCTTTTGTATACATTTAACTTCACCTTCCACACAGGCCACCTACTTTGAGAAGTCATAGTCACAGAAACCATAAAGAGCAGACCCATATTGTTCTGTAGCTAGCACTGGTAGAAACTGCTTTTGTTGACTTCAGTTGCCCGATATCTGAATTGGATTCATGTGTCTCTGCTACTATTAACGCAACCAGGTCATGTCAAAAATCCCAGCCTATTGCTCTTTGCCCCTGAATACAGAAGAAGTTGCCAGAAACAAACCCGGTCCTAGACGGGGTTGGCAATAAAGTTTAAGAGGTTTGCAGTTAAGTCTTTAAATTGATATTCAGATGCTAACCCAGTTAATTGAATACACAGCTAGCAGTAAGAAGAGCTTTCATAACATACCTTTTAGTTTGCAGATACTTGTTTTTCTTGGGGGGGAGAGGGGTTATTTCTGTGGATTATTTTTCAGAGAGAAAGAGGGCCAGGAAAGCATACTGCTTTTCTCTTACTTTTCCCCCCCCAATCCCCAAGGAAATTTTATTGTCAATGTTGCACACTTCATTTTTTTGTTTGATAGTTTAAAGGCTCTTTACCTTTAACATCCCAATGAGTTAAAAGAAAGTTTTGGCCTCAGTTTATTCATGGCATAATTCCACTCACTCTAGTGAAAAAACAGCAAGAATCAATCTGTTCTACAGCGTTCTTTAAAAAAATTATTCTAATATCATGTAACTTTTTAATGAGTTGTAAATTCAAACTATTTTTCACAGAAAAAAAACACGTAACCAAATTATAAAAGGAGAAATCATGTAAGACCTTATGAATCCTGATATAGGCTCTAATTCCTAGGTGGATTAAGTACAGCTTTTTTGCCTGCGATTACAGAAATCCTATTTTTGTTTGGATCACTCAGAGGCAACAGAAACACTTTTTTCTTCTTCTCTGGTTAAACCTCAAAGCCACAAAGTGTGGGGCGAAAACTGCATCTTTTTCATTAAACATCAACAGGAAATCTCTGCAACAATATTCTACTTTTCACTCAAAATAAAACTAGTAAAGCATCGCTACTTCATGTTAGCTGATTCTAAGACTTACAGAACTGATGCACCCCACCCATTTCTGTCTTTTGCCAGCTCTATTCAGTCTATATTTTGGCCCTCCATATATTATGATCATGTTAAACTGTGAGCAAACATGAATAATTTAATGGTAGAATACTACAAAAATCAGTCATTCCAAGGAAAATGTGAGGGAGATAGAAGAAACTCATCCACCCTACAAGCACTGGAGAGGCAAAAGTCTGTGGAAAGAGGCGGCGGAGATGTTCTGCTTTTAGATGGTGGAAATGCAACAAAAAGGCAGCGCTCCAGGTGTGCCACCTGCTCCTTGGGTCTGACCTGCCACATCTACTGTCAAAATACATCTACATTAGGATAAATTTTTAAGTTGTCCTGGAGTGATGTCATGCAAGAATCAAACCACTGTAAATATGGTGCTTGTCATCATCTATTAGTTTTCATACAAGACGAACTTTTACCCCACTCAGTGATTTGATCAGAGGGGAAAGCACTTTAAACGAGGAGAGAATAACCTTGTACCCTTCAAATGCAACACAGATATAAGTGCAAAGCTTAAGTGTCTCAAAAACTGAACCACAACTTATGGTCCTCTAGAAAAGGAGTTGGCAGAAAGGAGAATAATTTTCACAGAACTGTATCAGCATGTAGATAGTATAATCCTAAAAAAGCTAGAGGGGAACACTGGAGAAAAAGCTCAGTTCTCTCCAATAAAGCAATATGATCAGGTGAGGCAGGTAAAGTATTCTTCTGATGTCTTCTATCCTAGATAAAATCTGGTTCTATACATATGACTTCTGGCATATTCAAGCAGAAGTGGGTCCATCTACTTTGCCTTCCATTGCCCACAACAAAATTGTCTACTATTGCAAAAAAGTCAGACGCTGCAAAGGCAGGGGAAGAAAAGGGAAGGATTATGCTGAAAGGAATATACAAACCTATAAATGTTTTATTTTCATTGAAATATAAGAGCATATTAAAAGCATTGGAAAATAATGGAAACTGAATCACAGCTTCTTCATATACACTCTGGTGCTGCTTCTCCTATAAGGGTGGTCCTGATACAGTCCTCCTCCTGCTCCGCAGATAAACTTAATCTATCAATGCATTAATAGATTTCAGACTGTCAAAGCCACAGTATCTATATACAGCCTCTGCCAAAGTACATATCTTCACATACACTCCCATCAGTCTGCTATTAATCAAAGATGGCAGCCACTACTAATGGCTTGCTTTAATAACCTGCATCCATCACCATGCAGACAGGGTTTGCATACAGTGCCACAGTTACATATGCTGAGCTCAGCTGTGAGCACATTCATACTGCCCTCCTGTACAGCTCACATTTATTCTGTTGCCACTAGTCAACATCTCATCACCAATAGGAGATGCAGATGCAGGCAGTGCTAGACTGACACAATGATTTACCAGATTTACTGCAAAAATAATGGCAGAAATTTTACATTTGCTAAATCCATATAGTGGATTTTGTAGCTTTCAAAAAATGCCCAAGTACTCTGTCATGTTTTCCCAGCTGTGCAAAGGAAGTTATATTTTCTCTCTAATACGGAAATGGCTTTTACAGTCCTACAGAAAAGGTTGCTTGTAAGATTATTTTCATGTTCTCAAGCATGCAGTAATTCTCACACTCTACACATTTCCCCTGTTTCCAGCACAATTTGATTTTGGTAGGTGATTCATGTAACAGTGGCTTCAGCTTAACCCTTTTGAGTGCATCCATCATTCTGGTTAGGATCATAGGTAACAGTGCCCTCTCAAAAGCTAAATAACGTACTTGACTGAAACATTCATCTGTTATGTACGTATTTTGCACTCAAATACCTTCACCTAATAACTCATGAAAGCCTTTAGTATATGAAAATGATGAAATTAAACATGATGCCTTTCTACAGACTTCTTCCCATCTCAGAAGAACACTATTAGGTAAAGCCATTGATTTTATCTAAAGGGATATCTCAAGCTTCATCTACTAAACAATTTCATTAAACATTCCATCCATAGTAGAAGTAAGGTGCAATTTCAAACAGCCCGGGACTTTAGCTGCCTTTATCACTACTGACATGCAGTAAATCCATATTCATTCAATCTAACATAAATCAGATGATCTATAGGTTAAAAGACCTCCCAGGATGTGACTAGCTGCACATGAGACTGGGCTCATGAATGACAAAATGGCCTTCTCTCACCATTGCTGTTGGTCACAGCATTTGTGAAATGCTGGGTAGCAGAGAAATACTGACCAACAGAGCAAGAATAACAGTTGCATAAATGGAGAATAACCTCAAAACAACAGGCCCATATCATCACCAAATCTCACCCCCCAGAACATGCTTTGTAGTCTTTGACAGACATTGGTTTCAGAAGACTGAAAAAGAGATGAGGCAGCTTTCATTGCACGGAGCAAATTTGGAAATACTTCTCCTGCCAAACTGAGAAAGCAGAGGTGGAAATTTCTCTCAGCTGCGGTACAAACATCCATAATTCTGGCATCACCTACATTTTCAGAGGTTGATTGGCCTTGAAAATATGTGCTGTAATGCTGTGTAAGGAAAGTTCAGGAGGTACTAGCTGATGATCTTGAAGAGAGACAATGTTAAATATTATGTCTTCTATAGAAAACATGAGAGGCAGAAATACCTCTATCTGCTCTCCAACATTTTAAGATCATGATATGCTGTGCCTTCATCAGAAGTAAAATTTTACTTGACTGTGAAGTTATTGCATCTTTCTACTCACAAAGCAGTAGGAAACAATGTGTTCTGGAAAAAACATTTGTTGGAAAGCCAACCATTTGTTTTTCATGAAATGGGTTCAGCATACATACATATCGGCCTTACGAGTACCACAGGCAAGATTACATATAACAGAGGTATTTTTAGAATCAAGAATGACAGTTCACACTCTGTGGTCCCTTGTAGCACACAATCACTCATCCAGCCCTTTTATCCAGCTTATTCTCATGGTGCTTTGCATGCATGACCCTGGGAGGCAGACTGGGGCTGAAGAGCGAGCTCCAGCTTCCCGCAAAGGAGGTTATCCGAGAAGGAGACCTGATGCATGCAGAGCAGCTACTAATCAGAGGAGTTAAAAAAGGACTATGCTCCCTTGTTATAATCCCCTGTGGGGTCTAGGGCTGTTCTAATATTCTCATATCATTGCCTCTGGGCCTGGGGTTTTTTTTCCCTCCCCCCCCCCCCCTTTCTTTCTGTAAATCAAAAACACGATTTTGTTCCTGCTACCAGTCTGATGTACACATGATGCCCACACCAGTGTTTTCATGCTGAGTATTTAAATGCAGTAACAGTATTCACATCGGTTCTTACAACAAATCATGCCCTCATGAGGATACACAACACTTTAGGATCTAGTAAAAAAAGTTTCAGTCAAGTTTTTATAAACTTTATAAGGACTACAAATACCACCCTCAGAGCAAGTTATGGTTTTATTCTAATGACTGCCCTTAGCAGTAGGATTTAACCAACTTCTGAATCAGTCAGGCTGTCTTCAAGGAAGGCAACCACATCTTCCACAGCACGCTGACTGAAGCAACCCTGTTCCATCCACCCAGAGACAAAAAGCTCATTGATTTGAAATGCGATGTCAGTACACAACTGAGCATTAACTGGAAAGCTTTTGAAGGGGCTACAAATAAATTATGTTAAACAGAGATTAGCAATGGAAGCTTCTGTACTTTTCCGAGTAGCTGAGTACAGCTGACAAAAAGTAGTGGGTTTTTTTTCCTGAAACAATAGAGTAAGGCAGTCTTTAGAAAAGCTAGTTAGCTGAAGGTACAAAGACTGAAAAATATTTATATCAACTGGGTTCAAGGAAATGAGAACAGCAAGAAAAGTGCTATTCATTTGCACATACATTTGGTTTTTTTACTTATTCTGCAGAAAAAAAATGGCTCCTGGGCTGATTTTTAAGATGCTGGCTGGAGGTCAGCACCACGTGTGGCCCCCTAGCACCCAGGCATTCTCACCCAACTTACAGGAATAAAAATTTTCTTTTTATGCAACATGCATAATATATTATCATATAATTTTCTATGCAAAACTCTTCTGAAATATTATTTGACATAATTCTCCTGTATTTATTGTCTGTCTAGGACCACTCTCTCTTTTGTCATACATACACATCACCTTGCATAATGAGTTTAAGAATCAAATTCTGACCTCAGCATGGGTATATTATTACTCTAGAACAGAGGCGTTGTTTGAGAATAAAAAGGACAGGCTAATACAGTAGTTGTACAAGATCTTTCATATCCATGCCTTTCAATCACAAAAATAAAAGAACTTTCCTCTTTCAGATGTTCTTCAGCTGCTGATATGCTGACAAACACATGAACAGGACATTTATTGCTCTCAGATCCCACATTCTGTGAAGCAAACCTGTAATCAGAGGTACTACTCCGTAAGCACACACCTTTGACATAAGGATGAACCCACAATACACATGATATCTCAAGCCCAATGTATGTGTTCCTGATTCTACGTTAGGGAATAAGGGCCGCATAAAGCTCTTCCACTCACCAGTGTTTTCTCTCTTGTTACTGAAAGTACAAAGCTTTCAGACCCACATTCATCCCACCTAGCCCCAGGCACCAAAAGTTACCTACCTTAGAAGTCATAGGCTGTATGAACAGTCAACCACGAAAGACAGGACCCTGCAGGGCAGGATTCAGATTTTCCAATTCATTGCACAGGGCTCTGTTAAAGGCATCTAAGGCAGCTTTTCTCAATTGAGTATCTAAAGTTAGCTGGGATAAATCCAAGCCTCAGTCCTGAGATGACAGGAGAGGAATAGATTTGCACCACACTAGTTAATTCCTGTTCTGAAACCCCCAGCTGTAGCTGAAGCTGCCTGGGAAAGAGAAGCCATCTGCCAAAGGTCACAGACCCACCAGAGATGCCCTTTTGCATGAGTCTGCCTGCCTGCATCCCTCTGCCCAGCTAGTTACTCGGTCTTCTCTTCTCCTCTTCTTATGTTTAACCTGTTCTTGTCTTTGGCTGTTTTCTACTTTATTCTATGAGCCATCCTTCTTCATTTCATTGGCTTCTGTATCTAACTGGATTCAGCTGCAGGGTAAAAGCACCCCAGAAAAGATCAGGACCTTACACTGTAAATCAGGACAACCTTTGTGTTCTCCTGTCTTCCAAGTTGTCTGAGATACTTTCCTGTGTCAGACTGAATTACATATACAATAATGTGTTGTTACATATGTTTAATGTAATGCAGTAATAAAACTCCTAACTCCCATATTACTCCTGTCTCTTACATTAACATCCCTTTCACTCACTCTTTCTGTTTTGCCTCCTGCTCCGCTTTCCCTCTATGTGGAAGGAGGAAACTTTTTTTCTTTTTTTTCTTCCCACGTTAGGAAATATAGGTTCCACCTGCATAATGTCACCTGCCATGTTTTGACAGATATTTAAGACAGCAGACTTTAGCTCAGTCAAAATTTCATTGTAATTCAAAGTTTTGTTGGTGAAAGGATACCATATAAATGGAAACCTATCACACAAGTCTTTGGTGCAGTAGGATTCCCACTTTTTACACACTAAATATTTTCTGAAGGGCAAAAACCTTTCCTCTTCATGATCAGAACTCAGTAGTAACTGCTGAACCTACACCAATGAAGGATGCAGCAACTAAAACACTTCATTACGCCTTCTGAGCACTGCTCAAACACCAGTATTTACCTCTGAGGCTGCAACAAAATTGTATGTTTCTGATCTGGCAGAAAGAGCTTTCCAGAGTCAATACTCATATTGCTGTGGGGAAACACATCTAATCTCTACATAATCTCCATATAATTTTTTTATTATTATTTATAAGACAATACAGTGGGTAAATAACAGCAGCTCCATCTGCGTGCTGCATTCATGAGAAGATGATTTCAGAGAGCAGCAATTCATAAATCAGCATCCTCAAATGAAAGAACAAACACACCAGCCTCCCACCATACTAACCAGACCAAGATCAGGAGTTTTTTTACTTTAGGCACTGCACAAACACATAGCTGGTAGGAGAAGATGCTCCTCCAAAAGCTTTCTATCTAGATGAAGAATCTAGGAAAAGAATTGGAGGGAAGAGCGGCACAATGCAATGCATTCATACAAATGTACGAATGTAAAGTATGTTAATAGCTTTAAATAGACTTCTTAACAGAAAACAATAATTAATGTTTCTGTAGCTTCAGTAACATTAAAAAATGTTACAGTGATTTTTCATTTTAAAAAAATTTGAACCTGAATGAATGCACTCACCTAAAAAATATTTCATGAAGAATATCAAAGTAACAAAGTACCTAGAGAAGTATTTGTGATCCTTTAAAGCCAGACTTATCAAAATTTTAAACATTTTCTAGCAATAACTCTGAAAAACCCTTAAGCAGTTGTATCAATTCCAGTGAGATCAGTGTCATCATTAATATTACACACTGACACGGAGATGGCTTTGGCAACCATGCATGCCTCAGCCAAAGAAAATAGTGCCATTTAAGCTATGGGATTTTTTGTTGAGGTTTTTTTTATTTGGATGAGGTGATCAGTCTCTGAGGACTTCTATTGCTCTGTGAACATTAGCAAAACAAAGCCCACACTCCAACTAATGAAGTAACAAAGATAAAAGGTAGAACAGACTTTTCCAGCTTTGCTGATGGGGAACCTGAGACACAGAAATATGAAGGTTATAACCCCACAAAAATTTAATTCTTGTGCAGTGACCTATAAAATGCCCTTTAACTGTTACCAGAACAGTCTGATGAAGGACTTTGTGCATACATGTTTGTCTTCAGAAGGGTGGGACCTCCATATCACGTTAGCAAGCGTTCATGCAGTTTGTACAATGGAAAACCCGCTTTCAGTGATGTTCTCAAAAATCCACTAGTTGTTTTTTTTTTATAAAAACATGATTTCAGCTCAGATCTGCCTTTTAGCCCTAATCCGATGACAAGTACTGATGGTGATCTTCTATTAACAATATTCTTTTTCTCCAATTAAATATTTTATACTTCAATAACACTGTAATCATAATTTTTTTTTTAAAAAAAAGGATGGTTAGAAAACTAAGGCCAGCCTGCTTGGAATGTAAAGGAAGATAAGCATTCATTACAGCAATTTTATATAATGGGAATTATTAATTTGGCAAGACAATTGCTCAGTGGTGATGTCTATAATCAGGTGATTATAATAAAACAAATTCTCTCATCGCATTTGTAGAGTGACAGTAGAACAGCCCTGCAGTCAAAAAAATAGAACTCCAATGTTTGCAGTTTCCTCAAATTTCTATTATAAACTCAGTTTATAGACTAAATTTCAGTAGCAATTTCTTTTTTTATATCTGTATCATATGTGCCTGTGTTCTCTTTTCATTATTACTGTTAAAACTAGGTTACAAAAAGGACAGACGGGCAATAAAGCTGGCAAATTTGATGCAAATATAAATTATATATTGAAAGCAAAAATACCTTATCCTCTTTAAAATTATAGTTTCCACATTAAACTAGTGGTGGTCTGTCACCACTTTGCCTTAGAATAATAAAAGTACACAGAGAACATGTATCTGCTTAATTACCATGGTTTCCAAAAATGTGCACACACTTAGTTTAAAGACCAGTAAAACTTCAGCAGTATTATTTTCCATACTGAGAGGTGTGCGAGGGATTTTTTTTTTCAGGTGTAGGGTCTCAGAGCACAATCCTTCTATCCTGGGGGCATTCCTTTGCTTACATATAAGCACACACACACGTGCATGCAGACCACACAGTGTAACAGGCTGAATGCGCATGACTGCACAGTATCTAGAACCTCCTAATCCTCCTGTGCAAGTATCTTTTTCTACTTTTTAGGTGTTATCGTATTTGTTTGGGAGACTGGTCTGTCTGTCTTAGATGTGACAAATAGATAGAAAACTCCACAGCTTCAATATATCTTCCAGCTATACCAGATGGTATAATAAACTACCTATCCCTACAGTCATCCCTGTTCCTGGATCCTTACAGGATAGTTGAAACAGAAATATACTCAGTTCAGATATTCTGCAGTTTTATTCTCTACAGATACACTGAAGGAACAAGCAATACACGTTTAAATTCCAATTTACCTACCAGGCACAATGTTTTTTTCAGGATGACTGCTTATAGAACATTAAAACACCCCATTAAAGTAAAAATGAAAGAAATCTGAAAGCAACAGCTGTTATTCTATCTTATTCAAGGGATTTCAAAAATACCCAAACCCAAGAAGCTGAAAGAGCAGGTGCTCTGAGCAAAAGGCAACGACTGGATTTGGAAGATTGACAGAGAAAGATAGAACTTGCCAGGCATGGATATTGTTTCATGCTTTTCTCCTTACCACCTCAGCCACATTAAGATGTTACAGAGACTCTAAGCACTTGTCTGCTGGACACAATAAATCATTTTTCTAGCAGTAGACCAGCAGATTATTATTTATATTCACGTTGTCATTGCACTGCCATATGCCAGGCAACAGAGGACATAATGTAATAAAAAAATGGGAACTTCCAATGAAACTTTGAAATGTTGTATCATTAGTCTGTGAGAACATCAGATGATATAACGGATGGCAAAAATTATTAAAAATTATCTATATTGTTATAAAAACTAAAACCTTAGTGTAGCTAAGATTTGGAATATTTACGATGATTTAAGATCACCACTGTCTGCTTTTCGTATGGACCAGAGAAATATTAATCCCATTTTACAAGTGGCAAACTTCAAAAGTTTGCCTAAAAACTGACTAAAGAGTAAAACTCCTGAATTCTTGGCTCTTAATTAAGCCCATGGCTACTGGGGAAAGGAGAGAAAGACAGAGTCCCTCTGGCAAAATGGCAATACTACTGTAAAGTAGCAGCGATCGTTTTTGGGTTGATACTTCTCTTTCTGAATAAATATAGCACAATGGTCTTGCAATTCAATAGCTCAGCAGAAATGAAACTTCTGTATGAATAAAAAGGATTTGGATCATACCTCCAGACTTTTGCCAAATGATAAATGAACCAGTTTCCAGAGGCTGGAACAAGTGGAAGGAAACATATATGCTGAACGATCACTGAGGAAATGGAAGCTAAAGTCAGATTGCTTCAAATAATTTTCTGAAAGGTTTCAGCAAAGGTTATACAGGATTTCAAATACAGAAAGCAAACAGGACAAGAATTAGCATTATTGCTGGCATTTCCAGCATTTACTAATTTGAGTGCCTAAATACTGAGAAATGTCTGCATAATTTCACTATTTAAATCCATTGGTGGAAGGTGCACTGACATTTTAGGTCAGTCAATTTGCTTTTAGTTCAGAAATAAGTTTTCTTCAAATTCGGCTACGAGAATGGCAAGAAAAAAAAATTCAAGGACAGATGATTTGTGATTTTGCCTTCTGTTCAAGCAGGGTTTTTTATCCATACTCCATCGAGGAAAAAGAGAAGATATTAGTTAGAGCACACAGCAGTGACATGGTGCCTAGGTTCTTCTTCTTTTTATTTCAGAACTTGAACCGGTCACTGTTTCACTATAGCTTGGATAGTCTTTCTTTCCATTTGAGGCTTGGGAGGACTTCAGTAGGACACCCAAGTATGAGAGACCACTTGGATGGAGAGCTCCAAAACGGAGAAGAAATCTCCCTGTTATTTGTACAGGTGATAGCTCACAATACATGAAAACAAAACTAAACTAAAACCTCATTGATGATAAGGAAAAAAAGGCAATATTCTACTCATTTATTAAAAAACAAAACAAAAAACTATTACACAGCATTAGACAAATTAAACCTTGGAGATCAGCTCTATCAGTAACGCAGATCTTATGCTCTTTCCAGCACATAGTTTGAAAAGGTTATTCATATGATTTTCTTTGATCTATGTAGATTGTCATTCTTTTTATCAAAGCCTATTGGAAATTTTGCTGATGAGATAACTGTAAAACTAATAGATTCAACATGAAACTTGATTAAGAGCAGCCCACTTGATTTCAAGAATGGAGACATAAAAAGTACTCAATTGTCTTGCTGGAATTTGTGCAATTCTGGGGGGAATACTTTGTATAAACAGAGTACCACCTGGACCCAGGAAATTCTGTTACATTCACACAGTGAAATTTCCTTTTAATGAGTCCATGAGGGACTGGACTGGGGGAAAAGCACCAGAAAGACAGAGCATTTCGGAAAATTTCATTTGCAGCCTTTATGCTACCACCCAGACCTTTTAGAAAACATAGATGCATTTAGAAAGCATAGAGCAGACGATACACTTTTATTTCTGGGGGAAAAAAAAAAAAAATCTAATAATGAAGTAAATCTCCAACACTTTCAGTTCTAATTTATCAGACTGTCTTGGCTCATAATAGATCATAAGTCATGGCCAAAAAGTTCTTCTCCACTTAATATCCCTCTTCTGAAGGGTTCTTTCCTTCTGATTAAAGATTTAAAACTTTAAATTGCTCTGATTACAAACTGCCAAACAACTTACAGAACCAAACCCAAAGCATTTTCAAGAACTTCATTAGCACAGCGTGCAGCACAAACACGAACCCTGCAGCAGACTGAAAGATGTGACAAGGGCACTGGGACAGGGGAGGCTGCAGCAAAACAGGCATTGGGGTGAGACTGCACCAGTTTTGCCTGCCAGTGGCAAGATCTTGAGCTAAGAGAGCAGTTGCAGCTGTGGAGTGACTTAGCTTTTAGCTTTAAAGCACAAGTCCTTTTCTTTTATGAAGTGAGCTCATCCCTACTCCATTGCTCGTGTGTGTTATGCAAGTGAGATGCATGTCTGACACTGATGTCAGCAAAGAAAATCAATCCATCTCTCTTCAAACAGCATTTTTAAGAAATTAATACAGGCTGTTTCTGCTGGCTGAAGACTCCTGTCCTAATGCACTGCCTAAGCTTTCCCCTTCAGCTGGCTGTTTAGCAGCAGGAGCCTTAATGCAAGTGGGAATCATATTGCGAATAAACAGTCTGACTGTTGAAAGTCTACAGGTTCATGTGAAAAATACAAATTAGCATGCAATTCTTCTATATATAATAGAAGCCAACTGCCTGGAAGAATTTATGCAGTTACCCACCTTACAATTTAGTTAAGACAAATATTTCCAGTCAGAAACAACACAGTAGTTTTTTGACAAAGGCGACTGTGGAACTACTTAAGTCTATGTGAGGAAAAGCTGTTCTGCTGGGTACCAATCAAAATAAACATGTGTTTACGTGAGGTGCAGGAGGTATATTTTACCACTATATAAATTATGGAGTCTCAGTATCTAGGGTTTAGCTATTATAATGCTTTTGACATTCACCACTGTAACACTTAAAAACACACTCTTTTATCACTAAAAGAACGAAAACATTTTTCAGTCCCTGAAACCAATAAAATCAAAATCTTATCCCAAGCAAAGTTTACTTTGAATAAGGAGGAGAACAAAAGACTCCATAAACCCCCTCAAAGATTCTGCTTCTGCCAGTCTGTTGATACGAAAGGCCCTTGGACCCATCAGCCAGTCCCACACATCAGAGTGGAAGCAAAACACAGGCTAAGAAAACACTAGCGAGTACGCTTCCAGACCTGCAGCTGAGAAGCCACAGCATAGCTGGGACATTGTGTGTGCTGACAGACACACAACCTTACATATCTAGTTTTTTATCAATTAAATTTACTCTGAGTTTAGACTATTTCAGCCACACATATAACATTAAGGAGAAAATCAGTAAAATAAAAAACCTAAAAAGAACTCACTCAAGCCTATTTCATGTCTTGAAATATGACAATCTTCCTAATAAACACATTTTTAATGGGACAACAAAAGTAAGTGCTACTAACCTTCAGCTCTCTACATACTGATTTTCATACTCCTTTTTTCACAGTTCATTTCAGTGCATAGCTATAAGTGAAAACCAGTAGTAACCATGTTTCATTATACAGAAGTGAAGAGGAAAAAGGGACTACAGTTTACTGTCAGATTTGCAATTGTATAAGCACAAGCACACTAGAATAACTATGCTCCATTAGATCCTAAATCCACCTACTCCGGTCTTCTACCTCTAGCAATGGCCAGCAGTGGGTAACCAGGAATGGGAATAATGCTGGGGCAAGCAGACTGTGCTCTTTGCTCCAACATACTCTGCCAGCCTTGCCTATGCAATGAGGGAAATAATCATGAGATAACTGGGTTTTCTCCACACTGACAAGTGACATCTTGGGTTTTAAGATGCTGCGGAATATTATCCCCAGACAATAACGCTCCATGCTTTTTGTGTTTCGCACCTTTAACTCCCCATACACATGCTTAGAGCAGGAACCCAAAGAGATGTGAACTGTGTGTTGTTAAAACAGAATCCAAACAGATCCAAACCAGAATCTAATCTTCAGATGAGGGTCAACATTTACTTACAGGCTGTATCTCAGCACACTCTCTCAAAGTGAACATTTTAATTAGTAAAGACTTTACACAAGAGTATCCATGCGTTTTCTGGGTTCATTATAGCAGATCAGAAGGGGTAATGAAACTGTTGCCTCTTGGCTAGAGTTGGCCATGTTCATTTGCCCCCGCAGGAGCTAACCTGATATAAAAAACAACTTGTGACGTTAGCAGAGTAAAACAAGCCAGTACTGACTACAGAGGAGGATTCATACCTCACCACTGGACTCCCAGAAGATATTCAAGGATAAGGAACAGTCACAGTTAAGCTCCATTTACCTGAAATTCAGCTCAAAAAGGAGGAGGAAGGCGAAAAATGTTTTCCTGTGTTGCTCTCACCTCCAATACAATCAAAGATTTGTGGAATGCGTTTTGGTGCATTAACGCCATGTAAAATAGCCACCTGGAAGTCAACGCCAGCTCTAGTTCATGCAGAGCTTGTGAAGAGCCACCACGTGTATCCCTGCAGCACAGCACTGAGCAGCGTGGACCCACCTGCAGCCAGGGCGTCCAAATTGGTAGACACAGCAACGTGGTATTTCTTAAAATAAAGAGCTGATCAGCACATCAGGCTAGGCTTGTATCAGTCTCAGGGTTAATCTACATACAGTTTAGTATGTTAACAGGGGCCAGTAATATCACAGTAAAGCTGAAATCCCTCTCGAAATAAAACAACATCAGTAATTAAACCATGAAAAATCCTGCCTTTCCCATTTGCTGAATTTTCTTTGGTTTCTTTTTCCTTTAAACACTGTGGTTGAAGTTTATACCTCATGTCACATTACCTCACCTACAGAAACCTGAGAAGAGTGAGAGAGTGAGCATTAGGAAGCGTATGCATCTACTCATGTATCTATAAAGCATTGAGTATTGGTTCCCAGATGAAGCTCAATACTATCAAGATGGCTACAAACAGACTGGCTTTTTTTTTTTTTTGGCCTCCTGTGCAATAATCCCATGGAAAGCTTTTCAACAAACTGCAGGCAGGAACTTGGACATACATGAGTAGGCAAAAGGCTGGAACCTCAAAAATCAGTGTAAAACAGCAGCTTCTAAACATGCCTGGTCAGCAACGTCAGTCGGTGGTATGGTCCAGCTGCAGACTTGCGTCCTGCATTGCTGTGGCTTTGAAGAGAAAAGACCTCCACACAGACTGTGAAAGGATTTATACATTTCTGCCTGCTGAATGAACCAACAAGTCTATCCAGGGCTGCTGCTGACAATTCTCAGCAGTAAAAGTAGCTATTAAATCTTGAATTAGTTTGAAGTCAGGCTCATTAAATTCGGAAATGAGCTACAAAGATGTTTTCAAAAAGGATGAGTGAGTTAGTCAATTTTTAATTACTTGTCAAGGAAGGGTTTTTCAGGAGGTCCTCTTCACAACTATGCAAAACAATAAATATAACACATTTACAGCTGTTTTCATTTTCATGACAAACACCCAGAATTTGAAGGCAGTACACAGATCAAAAAAGGCTTACTTCAACCAATATTTACACAATATTCTGTCGTCCAGCACAGAGATAGAAAAAAGTACAAACACAGCATTCTGTTCTTCTTAAAGGAAATAATCCATGTACTTACATTCAAGCAAAAATAATGAGACCTTCTGTTCATGTCATCTTAAAACTTCCTTACATTCCAATCATACAAAGATACGCTTTGATCAAACTCTGGCATTTGTACAGCAAGTTCAACTGCTCGAAGATTCTGCAGGTTATTAATTGTAGCTTTCACTGCTCATTCTCACATTAAATCTGTCTGCACTGACACAAGGAAAGAAAATCAATAGCAAAAAAGTTATTTACTGAAATTATTATTCATGCCAGTGTATTTTATGGTACTGAGTGCATTAGGTTCTGGCTTGCTTTAGATCTGGAGTTTACCCTGGGCAGCTTCCGGCACCCCGCAGCAGCCTCTCTCGCTGACCTGCTGCGGTTTCGAAGCACAGGGCATTGCTGCCTGACAAGGCCATAGGAGCAGTGGCAACAGACAGAACAGGAGCCCACACCACCATCAGTGAATTTCAGGAGATTACTTCCTTCCCCCATCATCCTTCAGCAATCCCTCCTTCTGTGCCATGGGTAACCCAGAAATCCTTTACCCAGTGCCTAGCATCAATTTTAACATGTGCAGAAGCTTTTTCTTTCTTTTTAAGCAGATGTCTGTCAAAATATTGTGCCATAAGCACATGCTGCCTTATGCCTCATCTTGTCATGGGGGCGTGTTCCCCCATCCCACCTGTCTCTGTAATCAGGAGACCTTATTGCACATTGAAATGTAAACAAGGCACATCACACAAACACTTTATCACCAAAACATGTGTTTGGCTTCATCAAGGTTCCCCCTGCACTAGAAATCACTTGCTGCTTTTTAATCTGACCAGAGGACATCCTTGCACTCACTAAACCCTTTACACAGCCCTAATTGCAGTACCGGATGGCTCTTGAGCTCCATAAATAATAATAAATAAATAAATCATGCCTGTCATGCAGTAGCACTGGGTGGCTGTTTTCAGCAGATGACAGGATTTTTATTTCCAGAATAGCAGAAAATGGAGATTTTGACCCTCAGAGAAAGCATGTCAAATGAGAATCTTTTGCTTCAGAATAATTCTTTCGTCTAAAGCTAGATTAGCTTCAATAACAAATTACTGAGGAAAAAAGACTTCCAGTAACCCTAGGAAAGACATGACATGACACACTAGCAAAGAGAAAGTAGTAGTCCGTGAGAGAATGGAGAAGGGAACATTACACATTATTACATGTTATTATATTAAACATATTATATTATACAATTATTACATAGCAGAGCTCCTCGATTACACCCAGCTCTGGGGTTTAACCCTGACTTTCACTGGACAGATTCTATCCTTCCCTCACCTCTCTTCTGAACACACAAACGATAGGTATTCTTCTTCCAGAGCAGGAGATCTGGACATCTATGCTAGTACTCAGAGACTGCAGAACGTATCAGTACATACAATGTTGTATGCCACATTTGTGAAACATCCCTACATATTTTGAAGTGTATTTCAATGACAGGCTGGCTTAGCAAGGTCATAAACAGTGTAGTCAATTATTATCAGTACATATTCCTGCAGTACTCGAAAGATTTCAGATTCTGACAACCTATTACTGAGAAGTAGATCCTTTCTGATAAGAAGATAGAAGACTAAATTTGGAATATTTTCTATGTTACTAAAATTAAAATATTGAAAACTGAAAGTTCCAATTAATCCAATCCCCAATTTAAGGTCTGACATTTTCAATTTTTCTACCCTGAACCAGAAACGTGACAAAATCAGTTTAAAGAAAATAAGAAATAGTTAACCAGTGGAACTTCAGCTTTCGACGTAGTTCCAAATACCACAACAATCTGCAACACTGTTGTGGTTTGCTAAGTGAAACCTATTGATAAACTTCTCTCTTATGAATTTGCCTGTCTGAAAATGAAAAAAACCAAACATGGAGTGATTCATTAAAAAACACATCAATAAGTAATTTAAAACACATTCTAATGTAAATACTAAGTACTGACCATATTGCGAATTTCTACTAGAAATTCTGAAGAAGCTGCCAGAAATCAAATACTCTTTAAGGGTGAGCTCTGCTACACAGAAAAGTCATTAGGAGCAACCATTTTTAATTTTATTCTTGTTAAGTACAAACACAGCACTTTTATTATAAAGCCTCAAACTTGGAGACTTTAACATTTCATTCTAAAGGCTTACCAGGAGTTTGAGATATTTAGGTTTAGCTTCAAAAACAAGCATCAGCTTTTAAAGTATGATGCAGCACGAAGCTGCATGATTTAGCTGGGTAAGTGAAGATCCCAGTACAAACCCACATTAGCTTCTATGTAATCCTGGAAGCAATGGCCTCCAGCAATCAACTCCCAACTTGAATTTCAGATTCTCCAGGTTTAAACTTGTAGTCTACCCACACCCCTAGTGCTGCTTTTTCTTATTCTGGGAAAACCGAACAGTCCCATGACTATTTCTTAGGATGGACACAAGCAGGCATCGGGAGACCAGGTAGGCACAGGACTTCCTCAGTCCAGAGGGACGCCCTTAGCAAAATACTACAGGACATATTTTTCCTCTTGTGGTCTTTTGAATTTGCCTTGCCATAATGACACAGCATCAATAGCTGTAACAGAAATTGCCTTCCAAAGCCCCCTTCATCCCTCCCCGCACACGATCCTGCAGCAGGAGGTGGATGGGGGATGAAGCATCTCCAGAAGAACCTGGTGCTATTTCACTGCCTAGACTAAAGCTCAAACCACCGAGCTGAAACATCAAAGGGGATTCCACTATCTCCACTTCTACTCAATCTGTGAAGAAGAGTGCACTCTGGACGCTTCTTTAAAAGAGACACCAAAGGTATCCAGCTTCAGCAGATAGCACAGAAATATGCACTCCAAGTGCACAGCGGCGAGCTCCTGTGGCTCTGATTTAAGGACTATGTGTTAGTTTTCTTTCCTGTCCTCTCTCAGCTCATTTAGAGTAGGTACCTGTAGATTGATCTGCTCTCTTGCTATATTCAAATACCCTTGAGATGTGCCTAACCTTATTTTGCAGCATCTCTTTCTCCAGGCTTTAAGTTCATGCAGTCACTGACTTCTACATCTGTTTCCTAAATCTGGGTGCTGGATTCTCTGTTTGTACAATCAATAACAAAAAATGTCATAAAACCTAAATTCAAGGTATCCTGGATTTTTATTTTACCTCATTTTTCAGCCAGCTATTAATCCATGTCATTATTTGCATTTAAATATAAAAGTCTGAATTCAAAGTACAAAAAAAATAATATCACAGTTAAAAAGAAAATAGCTTATCTATACTTAGACCTAATGTTGAAGTATTCTTTCAAAACACATCCAAGAATCTGGCAATTCTATTTCTAATCCCAAATCCACCAAGATATTTAGGTCCTTAACTGTTTAGACACTTCACTTAAACCAAAATCAGTGGCACTCAATGATATCAGTACGTTCACTGAACAGTCCCTTATCATGATTAAGTTTCTTCACTTGACATGAATATTCAGTATCTGTCACATGCAGGGACTGCTGCACGTCTCATTATAGTAGAGTTGTATACACAGAATATTTCTGACCTTTGAACACTCACGGCTGATTCAGAGCAACTTGTTATGTTCATTAAATTCTTAGCATATCTATACACAGCTTTTATATACTCGTTAGGTATGTAGGTCCACACACAGAGCACGTACTTTACAACCACTGCACTCCAGTGATACAGAGCACTTTGGATATAATAGCATTTGTACAGAATATATTTATTAAGTTTTGGCTCAGATGCATTACTACAGGGAAAAGCAAAGTCATGCCAGGATGTGGTTGGTTTGATAAATAATGGAAGGAGATTTCGTAATACAGAGCCTATTATCACTTCAGCATAAAACGCAAGGGAGGAGGAAAGCTAATAACAAAGTAGCATTAATTTCTCCTAATGGAAAGACAGGCAGATTTTCCCCTCAAGAGGAGCGGGATTAGGGTTTGTACAAAACGAAGCAGGAGTAACAGCCATTAGTTACTCCAGGTTTATTAGCTGGTGGAAAATTCAGCACAGCCTGCCCTCACTCTGCAAGATGGTGGAAGCAACAGGCAGGAGGGGTAGCATGGGGACTCTGCAGCCGGCTGAGCTCCCAGACACAAGAAACTCTCTAACCAGGCTGCTTGACAATCCCCTGCCCAACTCCACACTGCTAACAAGTGATGACATAGCGGGCAACTTCTCATGATTTCATTTAAAAAACAAATCAATAAATGAAATTGCATTAGTCTTCTCGAGGACTGAAAATCCCTCCAAGGTTTTGCTGTTTTCAGAATAGTCCTGCCAGTGAAAGGGTTGTAGAAAACACAGGAATTTGTGATGAGAATTAAATGCATTTAAGATTTTTAAACACTCTACTTCATTCCATATGTACTTCTGTGTTCATAACCCTCTGGTAAAGCTGCTGTGTGTTCTGTCAATTCTATCTCTTCAACCATACGTTGCTGCCATCAGCTTCACTTCTGACCAGGGCGGTGTGCGGCTGTGATGTAATCATGCAGTACAGTTGTTTGAACAGCTCAGTGTTATCTGGGTATCTGTTTGCCATCTATCATCTAGAACTTCATACTGCTTTCCAGATCACTCAAAGGAATTAAAGATTATCAGGACATAATTTCTTTCCTTACAATTCCTTTTCTTGGCAAAAACAGAAAAAGAAGTTCCATGTGTTTTAACTGAAAATCCCAAAAGTATTAGACTACAGAATCATGCCTAGGCAGCTGTATATATGGGTGTCTGAATCCATATGTCTTAACTGTCTTTCCCTGAAATCGAGAGCAATTATTGTGTGGAGGCTGTATGTAAGCATTTTGAAACTAAGCCTCATCTCAGCCAAAGCAGACGTCATCTCCTTTTGATGCAATACAATGCAATCAACACCTCTAGGAAACAAAAGCTTCACATTAGGGCTTGCAGAGAACAAAAGAGTGGCCTGAGGGGCAGACAATCAGTTTGCACAGAACTTGCTGTACCCCTGTTATCAAGACAGAGAACAGCAGCAGAAATTAGTCTGAAGTGAAATTTCATTTTAGTATTGCTCAGTCTGTGACCAAAGACACCACACTGCATTGAGAATCGCAACGCTTGGAAGGCTGCTGGTGAATGCTACTAACACTTGTCATTTCAGCATATAAAGGGAGGTTAACTTTGCACACAAACTGAGCAGGTATTTTCAGGTTCAGTTTTACAGTTTTTCCCATCACTAAAGGCAAACAAAGTCCTTGAACTGTTACTGCTCTTGCAAAAATCCCCCAGGAGCATCCAGTAGCAAATAAAAGGACTGAGAGGATTAAGCACGTTGGAAACAGCCTGTGTACTGTAATTTGAAACACTCAAACTGCCACCTCCTGCCATCACCTCTGCGGCAGCGGCCGCTCATGCTGCTGCCACCGCCGCGCCTCCGTCTCTCACCGTCCTCTGCCCCCGCGACACGGTGTCAGCAGCGACAGCAGCAGTGGGACACCCCGCGACAGTGGGAGCGGCAGCGGGGAAGGCGTCGGGAGTGCTTGGGGCTGCGGTAGGTCGCGGGAGCAGGGCAGTCGGGCGACCCGCGCCTGGGAAAGGCTCCTCGGTCCCCATCCGCCAAAAACCAGGATGGAGAGGTGGACTAATGGCCCAGTCTTATGATTTTACAGGAATGCCGCTCTGCAGTTCTTTGGCCAAAGACAAAACGTGTAAAAATGTCAACCTAGAACAAAAAAAATATTCCTGCATTCTCCCAAAGGAAAGCACTTTTCCATCTGAAATGTAGTATTTGACTCTGAAGATACTTTTAATATACTTAGCAGCATCACATCACAAAACTTTCACTCAATTTTCAGGACTGTCTTGTAGTCAATTTTTTTAAAATATTGCTGTATGGTGGCATGAAGCATCTATTGTTGCATCACTCATAAAAGAGCTCAGACATTTGGAATAGATTGAAGGTTACTAATCTAGTCTGACATCAGAGAACTGAGGTCTAAAATGTTTCCTCAGAGGAACAAATGTCTGTAATTAACTGTATTGCGCTAAAAGATCTGAGAACAGCCATTTTATTTCTACAACCTGTCCAGTGCCTGCCTTGAAAGTGTTTCCCTGTAAAAAGACTTCAACAGCGTTTTCTTTATTCAATAGTATGGAAAGAGATTTTATCCCACAGTAACTACTACCTGGATACATTTGCTTGCAACACATATAATTAAAAAAAAAAAAAAAAAAAAAAGCCTTAAGAGAAATAACTCCATTATATTTCAAAAACAATTAATTCGGGCATAATTCTGCTGATATGAATATTCCCTGCTACTCTTTGGTTAATATAGAAATTGGACTTCCATTGCATTCAGGAGGTGTCATGGGCCAGCAAGCGTCATTCTGAGCAAGGACTGACAAACCACAGGTTGTCATTTCACCATTATAGCATCCTCACTCCTCATGCTTCACATTCTCTATTGCTATCATCAAAGTAACGAAGAACCTGAGATGAAAGGTGGTAAAAAATTCAGTATCATTGCTCTGAATTCTTCTGTTCCAGCTGCTTGGCTCCTCACTTTGAATTACAATCCTCTGCATAGCCACAGTATCATAACTGACTGCATCAGAAGTGATTAAGACATTACACAAAAATGAAGGATTATCAAACTGAGGGAATCCTGGCTGAAGTACAGAGAGGAACAGATGAGTAAATCTGATCCTGTATGTAAAATAAAGAAGTATAATACATGTTCAACAAAATAAACTACCTTCTGTGACACAAATTAGTGTTCCTCCCTTGACTTTCCTGATGAGGATCTATGGTTTAGCCTTGTCATGTATCATCAGTAATTTCTTCGCAAATTATTAATTGTGTTTAGGTATTCTTTTCTACATCATTACATTGATCTCTTCACTGCAGCATCAGCAACACTTTTCAGCATAGACACAGTGTCCTCCCCAATGCTTTCAATTTCAGCGTTATACTATAGTGACTCTCGCACAAGACAGTCCTTCTTGAAAAATTAAACGCTTTAAAAGTTATTTAGAGCTCTACCAGTTAATCACCAAGGATCTGACGTATTTGCTTTAAATAACTGTTCTTCCACTTCTAAACAGTTTTGGCATTTATCACATTTTCCAAGCAACACATTTTCCAAATTCTTCGACTCCAGCTGCAGCTCTTCTACCTTTCTGTGTCTACTGTTTAATGCTTCCATATAACGAGGCTAAGTGTAAGTGTTATCTCACAGGCAATGCTCTGAACAGCAGACAAGAGCTTTTCAGCTCTTTCATATGGCTAGCTGTCTTCAGTTTGCTAGAAATAAAATGACTGCAGATCTCATTTACCACAAGTGTTGAACCTATGTCTTTGTATTTTTCTCCCAAGGTCAACTGAAGAAACGGCAAGCCAGGCAAAGACAGCAGACACAAGCAACTGTGTTTACTCATGCAGTCTGCTTGAGTGCAAGAGCAACTACACTCTAAACTAGCATTACCTGACTTTATGAAGTTAATTCTCCATGATCCAGCCAACATGAGGGCTTCCACTCTAAAGTGGTAGACAAATTTCTTGCAGCAAAGTCCAAAATCTCAATATTGTCAATGCCCTCCAGAAAGTGCCCATTCTTTATTTTAAAACAGAGATGTTCAATCAATGCAATCCCTGAAAAAGAAAACTGCTAGGTGAAAAGAAAATGACTGAAGTCAAAATCTGCAGCAGTTAACACGGTCCTTCTTGCCAACAGTAAGTGACAGTAGGCAGGCATTTCTTACATACTTACAGCATTATGACTAGTAACTTACTTGAACACAGACATCAACTGGGTAATCCAGTCCAATTCTCTGCTATTTCAGGCAATAATGTTGTATAAACCAGTTCATACAGCCTCCTGGTAAGCATTCTTCCCCACTAAAAACCTGTACATAATCTTTTGCTTTATACAATGCTGAAGACTATCAAAAAGTATCAAAAGTGTGACAGTTGGTGCTTTAATAAGTTGCTTACCGATATTTGTGATGCTGCCATACATGTGTAGCACTACATCACACCAATACAGATGCTACAAGGTATTAAACCAAAAGGATTTACTTTAAACTTTGAGAGCAGTATCACCCTGTTTAATTCACATGTTCAATATTCTAGTTTGCTAAGTAGCTACTTCTGTACATAACCTTCTCAGAAGATCATATTGCTTAAAGTTAGCTTAATTCCACATGCTGTCAACACACAAAATTACCTTGCCAGTTGTATACATAACTGCCATAAATAGAACAAAACAAACAATTTTGGTCACCTATCAGCTAGAATTACTCCATGTAGATTTTTGAAAACACTCTTCCTTTCCTGCACATCTTAGACCAAATTGGTGCCAGAATCATACAAGTGAAAGAAACTCCCCTCCTCCTCTTTATGCCTCTCTATATGAGAGGTACATAACTGGATGAGAAGACATACAAAAGTGTGTCACTATAGTTATACTGGACTCAATTTCAACAGATTCAATCAAAAAAATCATGAGACAGCACTTGGATTGCTTTTCTCCTGCTTTACAATATACTGACATACATTGAGCTTTATTGCTTCTGAAAGCATCCTTGCAGCCATTCAATGAGATTTAAAAACCTTCCAGTGACGCAATCCTTATTGCACGTTAGATGTTATTGAAGTCTCTCATGCATACTTGGACCTAGTCTGAGCAATACTAAATGTGTCTCAAAAAAGTTACTATGCTGATGGCAGTATTAATCACATTACAACTGTACCGAGAGAGCCCCCTGACACCGAAGCCACACTGAGCTAGACATTGTATGTTCTGACAGCAAGAATTTGTGCCTGGCCCTAGGAGCACACCATACTAATCGACCATGCAGAAGAAATGGAAGAGAAAAATGAAGTTACAAAGGCTCTTCCAAAGTTCATAGCCAAGCTAGGATTAGAAATCACATCTTCTGAATCAGAGGCCAGTACCCTTTACAAAACCTGGTCCTTCAGCCTGCACATGCACTGCGCAATGAGACAGAACAGAGACACTGTAAATCTACCTTAAATCGCATCTCAGATTTCTCCTGCACCTGAGGACTCTCAGAGCCATAGTATTTGAGCTGCATCTGCCACTTTCAACCCTCACTAATGACAGGGTCTCCACATTTGAAAAAAAACCCTGGGTGCATACTCATCTCGTAGACCCTCTAAGAACAGAAGTATGGAGCCTGACAAATTCTCCCTGGCTTCCGCTTGCTGGTAGTCTTGCTTCAGACACAAAATGGAAAGTGGGGAAAACTGAAGGTCCGCTCTTAATTTCTTTTTTAAAAAACTAGGACCTGAGGAAGTTAAACCATTTCCAGTGGGATAAAACCATTCACTCGATTGTACAATGTGACTTTTTATCTGCTTTTCTGTTTCTAAGGGCAATAAAATCACATGATGGAAAAAATGAATGGGTATCCCCAAGCTGTCCATCCCACTGGATGCAGGGAGTGACTGAAACAAATGCAAAGTAAATTGCCTACATAACATCGGAGCTGAATCCCACAACAAACTAGCATTAAATCTGCTTCTTCACTTTCTAAACCCCAGAACCTCCTAGGAAGAAATAAAAAGAACAACATTTTAAGGCATGCTGAATTACAGCCTATTTCGTAGCCTACTGTGCAAGGGACTACCACACGAATATATATGATGAACCCTGCCCTGAAAATAATTTTTTCCTCTTTTCAGAATGGATGGAGGTAAATGAGGCTATTTTAACTCATTCAGAGCTAAAATGGCCTGTCTCAACAGTTCCCTCAGAAATATCTTCCTTTTCTCTATTACCTTCACCTGTAGCATAGCCACCTTCCTACTCATGCACGTTTGCAAGGGAAATTAGGCATGTTGCTGTGGTTAGCAAATGACACAATTCTACAACAATCACTCCTGTTTCAACCCAAGCTTTGAGGAACTGATAGTTTCTTCACCACGGAGCATGCTATTCATATCATGTGCAGCATGTACATTTCGATGCTGCCAGCTCAAGCTCAGACTATTTACTTTGCTTTTATTTCCCATGTTAAATGTGTCTTCAACCCTCTACTCAATTCAGTTCTCAGCATCTGAATAGGCAAATACATCACAGTTCATCTGGATTATCATTTAAGTCTTCAGGTCACCAGCTAGCTTCCTCCTGCTGATTCACAGGCTTGAACCTCAATAACCACCACTGGTTTTGTTGTTTCAGAAAAATCTAACAGCAAAGGGAGTCATTAAAAGAAAAAATTGTACTTCTTCCAAATAAGAAACAAGGTAATTCAAAGCTATATAAATACAAACTCACACCTGGAAGAGACAGAAAATTAATTGCTGATATATGCATAGCTAACCTAAGCTGCAGGATAACTGTATAAACTTGTACAAGATTGGACATTCACCCATTATTTCTGCTGCTTCCACTGTGTGACAATTTCCCCCGCAGCCTGTGTTGCTGGTAGCCATGGCAGCCGCGCATCCCGCTGGGGGCCTGCCGAAAACACCCTTCACGTGGGGACACAAAGCAAGAAAGCAGAGTGGGCAGAGGAAATAACAGTTACAGGGTTTTGAAGTCAAAAGGGTTGCACTTCAATATTTAATCAGAAAAGACATGTTAATTGGAGATTATCAAAAGTGAAATAGGTCAGAAGACAAAGATATAAGTGATAATTAATGTACTACTAAAATAAATGCTGAACACCAAAACCAAAACAAGCCCCCAAACAGTAATTCTCTAATGAGTAAATAGTGAATCATGCATCCTTTTTATGCCCTTTTCCGTATGTTCTCATACACAGTCAGTTGTATTTTCAAGAGCCAGTAGAGAGGACCTTTCAGCTCAGGTACCCAGAGAGCAGGGGAGAAGGGAGGATCTCCAAGGGGCTTTTTTCCAGGCAGTCCTTCCTTAATTCTAGCCACTATCAGCTTCCCCTGTATATAATTCAGCCAGCCATACAGAGGGAACAAAAAATTTTGCAAAAACGCCACATTAAGACTCCGTCAGAGAGGAAAATAATTTGAAGTTTCAGCTAGCAGCACCAAAGTGATGCCAGGGTCAGAGGTGGCTAGTAGCACAGGACTGAAACCCAGTCTGCCTCCACAGAAAACCACCAGACTTTGAGCATCCTGAGCGTGAGGATTTGTTTAGACTAGGAGATTGCTAGTATGTGCAACCAAAACATTTACAAATAGCGCATCTTCTCCCTGAACAGGGAATATCACAGTACATGCTAGGCCTGTAAATCTCTTGGTGGCATTTCTAGTACAAATCGAAACAAATCAATCCATCCCTCACTCCATCATCACCTGAATACTCACCTGTTTATGCTTAACAACAATAATAATCTTTCCCCAAGGCTTTGTCACTAAACCCAAATACTATTCTCCTGAACTTCCTGTTGCAGTAAACTCTGGTGGAAGATGTGAAAATAAATGTCTGACAAAATAACCGTATTAGAGGCCATATTAAACCCTGACTAGTCAAGAGAGACAAGGCCTAAAACAATGCCTTATACATATAAACAATGCCTTATACAGCTATTTCTGTCAGACATTTATTTTAAATTCTTCCACTAGAATAAACTGAACAGGAAAATTCAAGTACTGCATTTCATATATGAGGTACTTGAGGAGTATTACATTCAACCAACAAAATCCTTGAGAATCACTGAGAACTTGTCACCTTTGAGATAATAATACTGGGCAGAGCAATTATTGTTACTACAGCTAACAGATAAAGCAGGAATTTCACTGTGAGGAATAACAACAAAACGAAAAATATGTATAAGCATTTTATCAGAATGTTTGGGGAGGTGAATTTCTCTCCTCTATCTATTATTTCTATTAATAAATGAACACGGAGAGAAAAATACACTGTTTGAGAAATGGTCCTGATCTTCTAGCTACTTTTAATATGTGAAGAAAAATACCACTGCAGTGCTTCACGTGAACACTAAATAACTTTCTGTAGCAAATCTCAGTGGACCTACAGGATCCAGGAGCAATTTGAACCTTGTGAGCTGAGGTGGATTGTAAACCCCTGTCAAATCCTTTCCTTCCACAGAAAGGAAGCCTGGCATCTGTACATCCTACAGTCTCACACGCCACCACATCTATCCAGGGATGAAATCCAATGCAGTCCCAAGGACCATGAGTCCCTGAGTCATGATCTTCCTTCCAAGGTGCTCATTAGAAAATGCTAATCCTTTTTATGGGCAGGTGGCAAAGTAAAAGTGAAGCCATTACTTTGCTGCTTTCATTACCTTTACTAGTAGTTTTTTCATTCCATTTCCTCCTACTTTATTTTTATCTGTTTTGAACTGCCCATGATTAAATCAGTAAAAACCACTTACCTAAGTGAGTTACAGGGGAAAAAAAAAAAACCAACAAAACACACACACACAAAATGACAAAACCCTCACCAAGGATCCAACTGTGAACTTTTTACTCCCACTGGTAACTCACAGAGCACAGTACTGATTAATCATTAATTACCCAGTAGTAAGAGAACTTTTTTATCAACTTAAATGGGCTGGGTGCTTAAACTTAGAAAAAGTCATCTTTTGGCAACATCACCTTCTTGACAGAAAGTTTGGGTTTGGTTTTCTTTGAGGACTCAATTTGTAACTGAAAATCTATTAAGTCCAGTATTTTCTCAATATGAGAAAAATAGACAATTTTATTCATTATTTCAGAATTTGGAATTGTCTAACATCTCTTATCTAAAGCGCTCCCTTCAGTATTTGATCAGGTAGGGCTTTAGCGTAGTTGGAGTGTAAATCAATGTATAGTAATGTTTCTGCACCTTAGCTAGAAAATAAGAAATACCACAGTGAAGTCTCTAGCATAAATGTCAGTATAAAGCAAATTTAAAAATAACCCCCATCAGATCTGAATGTATAGCTAAAAAATTGTTTTTCTATGAGCTTTTCTGACACCGAAATATTCAATAAACCCAGAATGCCAACAGATAAGCATTTTGTTGAAACCAATTTATTTCGATTTCAAATGTTTGAACAAAACACTGTGCATTGTATGTGGGTTTTTTTCCTACTTGCATTTGCACCATAAAAAGTTCAAGTCTCCTAGGCAATTTTTATATTGTATATCAAATCCATAGAAAACTGGGGCTTGAACTCGAATGTCTCTCTCTTTCAAATGGAAAAAATGATAAAAGCCTGAGCCTTACATTGTAAATCTCCTAGCCTTCCTCTTGAAACTGGAGGATGGCTAAGATCACCTCCTAAGTCTTAGCAGGAAAACCACTTCAGGCTGAGAACGTGTTTAGGAAGCTGCTCCTAACTCCTCCTTGAGCTGTTCCCCGCTCCTTTCTGTCACATGCTTGTGGTGCATGAGCTCTCTGCTAACCCTTCTTCAGCTGCGTCGCAAATCTGTTAAAAGATACTTCCCAACAGCCTTCCCTGCCATCATTCTAACAAAACACGAGGTCCTTGTGACGTTCTCAATAGTCTTGCTCAGGTCCTGAAAAATTCTGTAAATTTATGATCTATTGTTGTAAAAAAACCTGCATGCAAATGACTGCGGTTGAATTTGAGGATCTTTCCTGTTTCATTTCCTGGCCCTGGGCTTCCATTTCTGCTTTTTCCAGCCTGAAGAAAGAGCACAGTACTTCCCACATCTGTAGGACGCTTAATCAACTAAGCTCTAATAATTCATGTCTTTAAAGCATTTCGAGATTAGTATACAACAAGCAGCACAGAGATACCTTGGTAGGTTATTTGAATTAAATTTAGCTGAGATTAACTAAAAAGAGATCAAGAATTTGAACAGAAAATGTGGGAAAGTATTAAATAAACAAGCCTGCATTTAAATACTAAAACGCAGCACATTTAGAGTTATTACAGCCTCAGGTAATTGATAAACAATCAGTATTTCACCCGAACATATATTCTATTGTAGAATTACTGAAATTACAATACCCAATATTATTGTTTAGAGAGAAGTTAAATGCTAGGGAAAGCTCTCTTTTACGTAAACACTGTTTTGCCTATAAACTTAGCACAAATACCCTGCTCAAACACATAACCAATTATTTTAATCAGATGCTCAAGCAAAACCCCCACAGCCATGTACCTTGCATCCAGTGACAGCACTGATAAGTGCTTGTCACAAGATGTTAATTGCATCCCATTAAAAATACTCAAACAGCCTGTATGATTTCAAATATTGTGTGCCATTTGTCTCTAATTGGTCCAAAGAAATATTTTTCTGTATGTTCCATTTCCATGTGAAGTTCAAAAATGTTCCCGAATTTGACGAAGACAAACACTTTGATGTTTCTTTGCATTAGCGAAATCTTTATCCAATAAATTACAATTATGTAAATACTAGCCCCCCTGGGGTATAAGTGCCTCTTTGAGGCATAAGATGATTAGAGCAGAAAAATTATAATATTTGTCCATGACCATGCTATACTTTCCATCCTCGGGAAATTCTGTTATCAAAGAGTTTAATCCTATTCTCACTAAAGCAAGTAAATTTGGGCACTGAGTTAAATGAAAGAAGAATTCACTTCATCCATTCAAGCAGCACTCTGAAAACCCAGATAATAGTAACACCCCTGGTATGAATATTTAGTTGCAGTTTTTAACGCTGTCCTTTCACAGTTGTGAATGCTTTTACTATTAATGTTCCCTTTCTAATGGCATGAAATCTCAAGCTTTTCTGAAAAACTCCTCCAAAATGTTACTAAACCCAGATAACAGCTGGACAGAAAGCATGCATGCCTGTAATCACGTATCGTGGTATTGCCTGGTGAAGGGGCAGCACACAATTACATTGCTCTTGACATTAATGCTTAGCGGATGATGGTTTGATCTGATGCTTGCAAGGCTACGACAATGATTACAGGATTTGTGCGATACAGGCAGCTGCAGCTGTACGAGAAGAAGAATGCATGTGAAAAAAAGCATGCTGGTTTTCGTAACCCTGATTATATCACCGTGTCCTTTCTGTCCCCCTCACAAAAGGCGTAGTTTGTACTCTGCTCCTGGAGGCTTTATATTGGGCTTAGGAATCTGTTTGAGGTAGTAAGCAGCAAGCAGTTTCCTCTGTTCCATCCTTCGCTCGTATGATTATAAAAGGCTCCAGCAAAGCTTAACCTCCTTTCCCTAGGTGCAGGCCAGCTCGTTTGTGATTTGGTGTAGCTGTTTCCCCGAGGGTTTTCTTTGTCGAAGGCTATGAGACAGACTAAATTCCCAGGGAATGCAAAGGAAGGCCATGCCTCTTAACAGCAAGCAACGCACTAATGGCACAGTGGATTTAAGCCTGTTTGTACTCATACAAGCTTTTGATGAGAAAAGGATGAAACAAACATTATCTGAAGATTAAGGCTTTATCCTTAAAGACTGAGGCCAAAGACAGTATAGTCTCCTAAATCTTTTACACATGCGTGTTCTGAAACACATTTAGGAGAATGAATTACTGTAGAAATTTTAAGCACACTTTTTCTTTTATACATAGAATAAAATGAAAAGTGGATGGTGTTACATGCTCATACTATTCCTGCTTTGCTGAATGGTGATTGGTACCTTAAGTGTCTAGCACAGAAATAGGACAACGTGCCAGACTCCAAAGGTGCTGTGAAGCTTTCTGAGTTTGAACCGTTTTCCAGAATGGAGATTATACATTTGAAGTTTTGTCACATGCTTTCAGTGGCTAACTCCTGCTCAGAAATATTAGTTATACATACACTTTTGCATGAAACTAGCATCTTTCTGTGTAAGCACGACAGTAATTACCATGAACACTGGGCAGTGTCTGCATATTTTTTAAAGATCTGACTCGGCAGGTGGTTTAGGGGTTGAAAGTTAGTATGTCGTAGCAGATTCTGAACTTCCGGAAAACTTTTGGGTAGGGCTCATGGAAGTGCTCAGCAGAAGCCTTAGCTGTTTTACTGTCCTAAAAATAAATTGCATCAGATATGCTTGGTGACTCATACACAAAACCCATGAGGTAGTGCATCTACATTGAAGGTGAAGAAGGGCAAAACCTACACCTCGAAGTGAGGACGCTGCTCCAGGTTCTGATACAACAGTGGCTCCCCCCTGTTGAAGGCTCTATAAAACGATAACAAGAAGTTATTTTTAAGGAGCAGCGAACCGGATACTGTGGCTCAGCAGCTGCTTGCTGAGATACTTTATTACTGTAATTCAGGCTAGGGCCCAAGATCACTCACACCTCTGTCTTGGAGCATCAAGGTCAGCACTGCCTCTCATACACCTAGACCGATACCAACCCAAATGGACTAGAAAAGTTATGGAGTATTATGGGCATATTTGACATTTGTACCATCAAGTGAGGACTTCTGCCGGGATATCTGTTGGAGCACAAGTTTCACATATTTCTATTTTGCATACATTATGTTATACACACATATATGTATACATGTGTATTTATTATATTATACGTAAAGATGAATCTTTGTTTTCCCCACTTTATGCTATATTCTTATTTTATGCAGAATTAGTACTCATGAAGTTCACCAGTACTCAGATGAAGAGATTAAGCCAGTGGCATCTGCTGATTTTAAGAGGAACTCCTAGTCATCTGAAACTAGAATTTACCATTTTCACTAATCCAGAAGCATTGGCTAAGTATCTGCAGGAAGTTAGAAATATTGCCCCAGCAAATCCTTGCAGGGGAGAGGGATACTTGAACCCCCAAGTGCTGTGGGAGAAGAAAAGCACTGATCATAACTTTGGGAACCAGGATATTCCCGTGTTGCCTGTGACCAGCGGGCCTGGCTCTGCTCCAGCCCACGAGCCTACTGAAGTATCTCTATCGTAACAGATCAATGCACTTGAGTACAAAGTAGATGAAATTATCTTTCTAGTCTACTGAATGCAGGTCAGTCACTCAGCTTCTTTTTTAAAAAAAAAAAAAAAAATTTGTAGAGAAAGAGCCCAAAAGCCCTGCCAGTCATGTTTGCTTTATCTTATGCCATAGCCTCCTTCATACAAGTAAAGCTGCAAAATATTCTGTTGAGTTTGTTTACCTCAAGTTCCATAAACTCCATACTGTTATTGAAGTCCAAAAGAGTATAATGAGAATTTCTTTGAAGAGCATCATTAAAGAACTCAAATACATTTTTGCAGTGGCCTGCATTTAATAAATAATTTTGGGATAAAAAATATGTTAAAATAAATTTTGCCTTGAAAGCCTTACTTAGGCACCTCCCCTCTACACTGCTGGCATCCTGTGACTGCAAAGTAAAGCACTATCCAACCTCATGCTTCTAATCTGACCGTGATAAACATGGCTGTCCATTCTTAGAAAAGGAACTGTCCCTCACAGGGACGACTGCAGGTACATTCAGACATTTGTACACCATGCAAACAGAGAATCTGTTCAAACTTTACTTACTGTTTAGTGACAGATTTGATTAAGATTAAAGTTATAGACTTTGGCCCAAACAGTCTACCACAGTGGATATTTCAGATACACATTACATGTGCTAAAATAAACTCTAAACTATTACTGCTGTTAACAAGCTGCTTCTTGACTCCACTTTTACCACGCTTACTGAGAGCAGTATATTATTCTGTAAGTGATTGCACCTAATTACAATGTGACCACTGTAGGGTGAGGCATTATTCAACAGGGTTAGGGAAGGAAAGTCAGGATCTGCTACTTCATGCTCTTTGTTAGCATCTCAAAGAGAAACAAAACAAAACAAAGCAGCTTTAGCCAAATAAAATATTTGAAAGTATGCTTTGATTTCCCCTAAATCTTCAGCTTGATGGGGATCTGCCAGGGCTTTACACAATAACTACTCACGCATGGCCTCTGTCAACAAACTGCTATTCATTTAAACTTTCTCAGCAATAGCATCACACATTTTAATTGCTTTGGAGACTCTCTAACCAATCTGAATGCTACCTGATCTTAATCAACATTTCTCACCCTTTTTCAAAGAGTTGATACTGCACCAACCTACAAATCTGAAAACATTGTGGTGGCTGATTGGACTGTCACAAAGAAGAAGGAAAACAAACAAACAAACAAACATAAAACCCAAAAAACAAACAAACAAAAATTTAACCAGCACATATTCCTAACTTATGGTCTTCATCAAATCAGCGTCAAAAAATGTTACTACAAAAACAAACAAACAGAAATCAAAGATCTCCTTTATGGCTATTCATTGCTCTTGAGAAGTTACCTCCTCATTTAGAAGATTTGGGACCTACTTTCCCAATGTCCAGGCAGTTTCTCTGTAACTTTTCTTTCAGCAGTGCAGGTGTTCCTCTGCTGGCAATTTTCAAGTAAAGCAAAATTTCAAAATTGCAAAAATGGGAACAGATGGTTTGGACTCCATCCTCCTTTTCCTCTTCACAGACAGCAGAAGTCACGCTTACAGAGAAGTTAGGCTTAGAGAGGATTTTCTCTATGCTCGTAAACCTGGTAGGTGTCTTCAAATAAACAGATACTATGCAATCTTTGTTACTATAATTATCACATACAGAAAACTGAAGAGACAACAGACCAGCACAGGGTAATGGAAGAAATAATACAAGGCGCTGCTGCGAGAAGACTAAACTAGATTCCCCAGTGTAGGCAGGTAGCTAAAAACATGATAAATTACTACTGTGTGATATATGTTTCTTAAAATTGGAAGAGAATGGACCAAAACCAGCACTAAGAGTGCTGTTGTGATGCATGAGTTGGAAGGAGAAATAACTACATTAGAAGTGTTCTAGATCCCTTTCAACAGCAGAAATCAATGTAACATAGTCAATTAGCCCAAAACACTTCGCATAATGTATTTGGAATTTGCATGATGGATGGTTTATGTAGCTACATAACAAAGGTCAGCACAAGAAAGTTGGTTTCTTCAACTTCTGGAAGTATGTTCCTCACAAATGTAAAACAAAAAAACCCCAAACCTAAATCCATATAACAACATTTCCCAGTGATAAAGTTGGGCATTTCCTCCTGCATTTAGGCTTTCAGACATTATACAGAAGTAACACCCTTAAAATCAACAGGAATAGTCTGGGCCTATGTGCAGCAAGCACACCTAGCAGTTTCACAGCAGTCAGCGAGACTCCTCTCAAGCTTAACTTAAGCCTGGGTGACAAACTCTGAGAAACAGCCTCTAGACATTGGATCTCTGTAAGCACATACCCTGTTATCACGCCTGTGCTGATCCATTCCGCTCTGCCACCCTTTGAGCCCTGCACTGCAAAGCTCTCCAAATGCACACCTTATTTCAGTAAGACATTTCACATGCAGGATTGACACACACTGGAGTGCCTGAATGAACAGGAGCCACACAGCAGAAACGTTTTATGGTCATTGCCACACTGTTCTCTCCAGGTAACACCGTCAGATCAAGAACAGATCAGTGATAGGGTAATGCAGCAAGTTGCATTGAGATATTGAGATTGTAGCCACTCAGCAAAGTGCCAGTATCTGTCTCAAGAGCTAGTTCTTGGTAGACAAGGAAAAGAGAAAACTCCCCCTGCTAAAAGCCACTTTTCTTCCTACAAAACTGCAATAAGAGCACACATGGAAGCGCTTCTCCTGGACTAGAGATTGGTTTGTGCAATCAAACATGACTTGCAAGACTATGAATAACGTCTTGTGACCCAAAGACAAACATCTCAAAGAGTAGAGGGGTTTTTTTTCAAATTTGAGATACAGGAAACTTTAAAGAAATCCCAAGTAATTGTATCATCTTTAGACTAAATTAATATCAGTGTATTCTCCTGATGCAAATTCAACCATCTGCCAAACTCATTATGGAACAGGAAGTCAAATACATAATCGTTATGATTTAGCCTCAGTTGGCAACAAAGAACCACGCAGTTGCTCTCTCACTCCTCCCCCTCTCCCAGGTGGGACAGGGAGGAGAATCAGAAGGAAAAGGCAAAACTCATGGGTTGTGACAAAAATAGCTTAACAGAACAGCAAATGGAGAAGAAAATAACAACAATAATACTGATAAAAAGAATATATAGCATGCAATGTTCTCACCGCCCGATGCTCAGTTTGCTCCTGAGTAGCAGAGTAGCAAATCCCCTTCCTTCAGCCAGCTCCCCACTTAAATACTGAGCATGACATCACATGGTATAGAACATCCCATTTGATTGGCTGGTTTGGGTCAGCCCAACAATCTTCTTGTGAAAATTAACCCTATCCCAGCTGAACCCAGGACAATAATACATTTCCAAAGTATAAAATATTCAGCGACAGGCAAGACCTCAGTCTGATCATTAATAAGCCACATGCTGGTACAGTTACATAGTTATAACTGCACGTCTTGCCTTCACTTTTTCATTATTTACTTCAGCAAAAGATGGAATTAAACCAAAATTATGTTGTTCCACTTACACCAACTTTCAACTAAAAAAGTCTTTTTCTCTGACCTAAACTTTACGAAAGCCCCTGACAAAGTCTTTGTCAGATAAAACTTCTTATTGAACATGATTTCTGTGGTATTTGTCACTAGTATAGCTCCTCCCTTCTTCACGAAATTAGTGTTATTAAGAGAAAAATGAATGCTGTGCAGTTTCTTCAGTACAGACCTCTGCCACCAAAACAGATCTGTGTCCCTGAAAATATTAGAAAACCCAGAAGGAGCCACAGAAGTACCTTCAGCCAGCTCCTTCAGCACTCGGCAGGTATGAAAGAAGTTTCTGGGAAGGTTCACAGAAGTACCTTCTGTGGCAGTCCAAGATGTTTAAGATCACTCTCATCCATTACAAAAGCCGAACAAAAACAATTAAAGCATTAGATCCCATTGCACATACCAGAAGTGCATGTTCAGTTTATCACTTTTAATCATACAATTAAGTCATAATCAGGTTACACGGAGCAAGACACTCCATCCTCTAGGTCCCAACTGTTCCCTCAGAGAAGAGGTTGCAGCTAGGTGTTATACAGTCATCCTGGAGTTTACAGAATTGTTAGCACTGCCTTCTCCCTGTTTTCCCCGCAACAAGGATATTCTTGTAGTGGGTGCAGAACCTTCCCAGAAACTTCTTTCATGCCTGTCGAGCGCTGAAGCGCAGACCATTGTGTAGGGAGGCAAGAGGAAGAAGAGCTGGAAACAGCCCAACTAACATGTAAAGCAAAGGAATGAGACCAAGTTGAGGCTGGCACTCAGAGGCTGTGTGGTACAAACTGCCAAGGTAAGGGAGGAGACTGGTGGAGTTTCAGGCGGAGAGAAGACAGGGGGATCCAAGGAGAAGGCAGGTCACCTGAGGTAGCATGAATGTACCTTGACAAGGACTCTGCAGTGGTGTGGAAGTAGGAGCAAGTGGAAAGAAGGTAGACGCTGAAATTGGATTTGATGCTAGATAGATATGAAACAGATAACATAAAAAATAAATAGAGGATTATTTAGTTATCTGTATATAATTAGAACAGAAATCATCTCACTTCCAAGCAGGGAACTTCAGAATTATAAATTACTCTGGACAGGAGGCCTGCTTCCTAAGATATTTAGAGCTACTTAAATTCAGTACCAAGGCTATGGCTGCTGAAAAATTTATTTTTTAAAAATTTCACTCCATAGCAAACATTCATAAAGTACTCCCTTCAAATGGGCCTGAAGATGATGAAATTCCTGTTTTCTTATCTGTGGTTTTGAAGTTCATATTTAATAGTGGATTTTATTAAATTTTAATTTGAAAATGCATAATTTATATCCATGGTTAGCATAGGTGAATAATTCTGTCACTCATGACCTGCAGCTCAAGCACTTATCGCCGTTCATACTAGCTTAGTCAAGTGAAGGTTTAATTTTATAACTCTTCGTTACACCCAAGTTTGCCAACCAATTTAGCATCCATCCATATTAGTAATCAGTATGGTGCCCCTCTAACCATGCCTGGAAACCGCCAAGAGCCTAGGGCAGAGGGAAGCCAGCCTCCTGCGTGCTCGGGCTCCCTCTTGTTTACATCTTTGGAGACTGAAAAGAGCAGTAGAAAGCCCTGCAGAAATTCATGGCTGAGAGGTGATAAGAAGAGTTTCTATAACTGCATTAACCAGAACTGATTTCATGAATGCCCCTAGTCCATTTCTGTGCTGAGACAGGCTAGGCTGAACCACCTTTGGCAGTGATTTATAATAATTTAATTGACACTGCATTAGAACGGACTGTCAACGATCACTCAGACAGTAACCAGAGCTCAGATGAGACAGTAACTAACAGCTGAGCTGAAAGATAGTTTTAGCTGAGACTTTTTTTTTTTTTATATCAATTTGCAGTTACTGAGGTGTAGAAGACAATATGGGACAAGGATTTTAGAAAGAAATTACCAGTAGACGAATACGTAAGAATTGCCTAGTGTAAAGGTACTTCTTGAGCTGCAGATGTGCATCAGTGAATCTCCAACACTAACCTGAACAAAGCAAGACAAATATCTACAGGCTCCCTCGTCAGTGACCCTGGCTCAGACCTATCTGGCCAACATAACATGAACAATGCAGAAAATTCCCTGCCCTGTAGGTATCTTTGCTAACTTTGAGGGTTTGTGCCTTAGATTCTTCTACACTTCAATACACTACTTGCAACATGGAGAATAATATTATAATACTATATAATACTAAATAAGTTATTACATATAATATTATAGAATATTATAGATAATTACATAATATTATTTCCTTACATTAGCAGGTGATACACAACACTCGTATTGGATTAAGCACTGAGGTCACTGTGCATTAAGAATTTCCACTACACATGTCATAGGGTCAGATACCTGAGCAAATTTTGAAAGTTTTAAAATCTCATCTTTAGTCTTGGATAAATAAAAGAAGCATATAACCAAAAAACCATTCCCAGTCATTTGCTTGTAACTGTTGTCTCCTGCTTATGCAGCTCCAATACCAGAGGGCAACTATCAGATGAACAGATTAATATTGCATAATTTCCATATTTAGTCCCTTTTCTACAACAATCCAGGAGAACACTAGGAAAAAACCCAACAGCATTTTCATTTACAGTTCCCAGCCTTCAACCTGTGATACTATAGATGCATAACAAACTTCAGAAAAGGTCTGCCTAATAATAAACTATTTACTATTAGCATTTCAAATATTGCCATCTCCCAATTGTACCGCAATTATAAAAGGCAATTGAGAATATATCTGAAAATGTATTTTGGAATTTTAAGCAGTTACATTGACATAAGATTGATGCAGTGCCTCTGAAATCAATTAAGCTGGACTGGCACAAAGTTGGGGAAGAACAACAACATCAGTGGGCAAAAGTTAGCAAGATGATGTGTCTTATTTGGCAAATATCAAGTATTACATTAAAGCTTTTTCATTCCTATTTTTCAAAAGTTTAAAAATAATCTGTAACAAGTGGCAAATGGTCAGCTACAAATGCCTGATGTCCCAGAAGCCAAACACTTCAATTCCATGACCTGCTTACTTCAAAATTAACAATCAAAGAAAATCAATCATTTGTCTATAGCTTAAACCCTCACAGAAAAATCCCTGTAACATCCACATCAAATCAATGGCCCAGGGTTGGCAACATTTGCTGGTGATTGAAGTGTAACTTTCTGCACGTTGAAGCTGGACAACCACTAATACTACTAATCTTTCCTTCTTTTATTTCTGCCTATAAAAGATTTCCATCAATACTGGATTGAGACAATAATTTAAGTATATCCATAATTAACCGCAAGAGAATTGAAAAATGCAAATGAATGAATACACAAGATGACAAAAAAATATTTTCTTTAAAAAATGGTATATTAATTTTTTTTTCCCCTAGAGCAAATTTTGAATGTATCTGGACTTATTCACTTAATTCCTTTTCAGCCCTCTCTAAAACATCACATATCTGTACTTTTGGCCCACAGATTTTGGCCTCAGCGTTGTACATCTTTTTCAGGCCAACATTCCATCCTATCCCTCTTCTAGGGAGATAACATCCAACAGAAAAATAATTTCTCTTCCTTAAACTAAAACCCAGGTTAGATCAGCCCCAGTTACGAGACAACTGTCCATACAGTGCTTTTGGATCCCTGCTCTGAGAGGCTTCCCTGCCTAAAGACAATGAAACATCCTCTCCAACCCCTGGGCCCAACTACTTGTGGAGTTCATCTCTTCCTTATAAGACATTGTGGCCAGTCCACTGGTGAAAAGCACCTCTGCCATCCAGGCACGGTATCTGTCTATACTGGTGTGACCTGTGCCTGCATAACCATGAAGCTGAAGTCTCCTCATCCCGAGGATGGTGCACACAGCACCTCTCACACTGATAAGCAAAATTCAGATTAGATCACAGAGCAGTTGAAGTGACTCCAGGACCATGAAGGGACAAGCCACCACCCAGCCTGTTTATAACTGAGAGCAGAAGGTGATAGTAACAGTTCAATATTCTCTTCACTTCTGTACTGTACATTACCAAAGCACAAACATGAAAACTAAATATTTTGCTGGACAGTATGTAACAAGCAGAAAATGGTCCACCATCTCTGACATGCTCTGGTCCCTGGCTTCTACGAAGCTTGTAATGTAAGACACAAGATATGTAATAAGCAAATGTAATGAGTGACAGAGTAAGGGAATAGGTGTCAGATTTTAGTTTAGATTCTCTGTACGCAAAATTCATAAACATAATAATCCTAGTGTTGAGTAGTACAACATTTATTTGAAAATAAAGGCAGTATTATTTCAGTCATTAATAAAAGCAATTTACTTGGTCTCTGTAGCTTCAACAGCAGCCTAAAATGACTAACAAATAGGTAAACCCTAAAAAAAAAAGCAGATTTTTGACATGCAGTCTATCCTAAAAAGAGTGACGCATGTAAACTTCTTTGCAGTCTAACAAAGTAATGTGAAATACCGTAGGAGAAGGAGAATCTCAAGTTTTATACCAGACTTTTTCATTAGTTTATCAATAACCTAGACTAATGTCACTTCTAGCTCCATTAGGCCATAGACAGCACTGCTGTATGCCAATTTGCAGTGGAGACAATGGCAGGAGAAATCACAGCTTTTCCATACGCGGCTGGGTGATGTGTGATCCAGCCCCTCGGCAGCCAGCGACTCCTCTCTTCCTACTGGTAATGAGCAGGAACTGTACCTGTGCAAGGCAAGTGCTCTGCCTTTCCTAACCACAAGTACAGAAGAAGGGGAGCATGGCCAGACCAGAGGTCCATCTAGCCTGGAGTCTATACCCAACAAAACCCGCTCTCTGGATTTTATCAGGTTTTATAGAAAATTGCCCGAGAACTGAATATTGTACACTTTCTTTGGGAACTGGCATGGAGTCCAAAAACATTTCCCCTTTTCAGAACTGCTGCCTTTCCAGTGGTGCTACTACCCTCCTGTTACATCATGCTCTACCCCACAGCACATGCTGCCACACTGGCAGTGCTGCAGCAGCTCTGCAAGACGTGCTTGTGAGACGAGTATGCAGCATACTGCTTCATGCTGAACGCCACCGACACTTCAAATCCCGACCCTATTCCAGTCTTCTGAGTACCTGCTGTAGTCAAGTGACTTCAAGATTTGCAGTGCTCTCAGGAAAGCAAGAGGAGAACAAGGCAGTAAGAGGGCGCTCAGGAAAATACGTAAAAAAAGTGTGTAACATACTGCGATGTGTTCTCCAGCATCCTGTGATGTGTAGCTCAGGCAACTTTTGAGACAGAGAACATCTTTGTATTTAGCCCTCAGTAAGTTCCTCTTCCATTAATTTCTTTGATCTGCTCTTGAAAGCTGTGTATGTTTTCGGAATTTATGTCATCTTATTGCAAAGGCTTCCACAGCCTGATTACACTGGGTGAAAAACACAGAAGTAAAAATGAAGATTAAGTTTCTGCTGTAGGCTTATTTTCTCCAAGTGCTCCTTCTACACCTTGATCATCTGTCAGCCTTACTCTCTAGCTTCCACATTTTGATGTATTTGAAAAAAATACTTTATTATTCATCTTTATTCTGTCTGCCAGATGGTGGCTTTTTTTCCCTTTTTCTCTATCAGCCACTGTATATTTCCCATTGGAACACAGATTCACCTCTTGGTAGGATTTTTTCTTGCTTCTTACAGTCCCCTTACTCTGCTGTTTAACAACGCCATTTCTTTCTGGTTTTGTTTCCCAAAAACTTTTAGTAAGTATGTTAGTTCTGTTTTTCTGGTACAGCATCCTTGAATAGCCCCCATCCTGCCTGTAAGAAATTTACTTTGGTTTAAAAACAATTCTATATCCTTTTACATTATAAGTCTCAGCATTTTTAATACTCCTTTTTTTTATTTTTCTTCATATAAGCCTGTCCCTCCTGCATAGGCTTCCACTGTTCCAGACAATTCCCTAAACTTGAAGAAATTGTTCCCCTTGTCCTTGTGGGCTCTCTCCCCCATACTCCCAGCCACACATGGAAACTTCACCTCTCTATCTCCTTACCTGTGCTAACTTTCAAGTGGAACTAGGGGCTGGTGACTGTAGAAAAGGGCTAAATACACTATGAACCTCTCGTTTCAACCCTCAAGTGGCCTGTGATTGTACAGGATATTTCCATTCTCCCAGATTAACTACTAGTGCAGCAGACTGTCTTCCTTATTCTCTGTAGTCAATGTTTTTGCACTTGCTGACTTCTTCAGTTCGGAGAGCACGACTGCTGTCATTGCTACTTTGGGGGGCAGAACCAAACAGTGTCCAGGGAAATGGCATAATACAAGAGCTGACAACTGCAGAAATATGACCCGTTTCCCTTTGCAATGCGAAGAAATGTCCAAGTCATGACACCAAGAGATGTGCCCTGTTTGTGCTAATTTTTGTATGCCTTTTGATTTATTTGGAAGCAAATCTTCATCCTTTTCCAACCACCAAACCACAATAGCCTCTGAAGATTTATATCGCAGAATTGCTAATTAGTTCTAGTCAACTAAAAACAACACTACTGACATCTCAACCTACCAGTTGTGTGGGAAAAAAGGAGATAAAACTTAGGCATGCAAATGCAAAGAGTAGTTTGATGCTTATTAGAAACAAACCATACTCTGAACTAAAGCCCTTGCAATAGCTTAATCAGCAGGGAACACAATGGCAAATGAAGGTAAAATTAATCCCCAGTGTTAAATTATCCTAACAGAAACATTCAGCAATTTTTCATCTGTTTCAAAACAGTGACTTTTCCACCACTTTTATAGAACTAAATTATTAGTAAAAATATTGCTATGCATTTGTTAAAAGCTATAAGAATTATATAGCACTACAGGAAGGATTTAAGGAATACAGGCACTTTGCCACCACTGCAGCTATGAATTTTAGACAACTTTAGCAGCACTGTGTGCTGATTCAACAGCTCCAAAACAAGAAGTTAGCCCGAATTTGTCCTGTTGCTTTGAACTGAGCTATTTTTCACACTTATTTCAAATGTGTTTTCCATAAACAGTCATTACAACTTCAAATTCAGCAAAGGAAGGAATAAAAGTTCCAACTCTCATTTATTTTGATTTAATGTGCTAGAAAATCTCTTATGATACTTTGAAGGCAAGAGAAGTGGTTGGATTAGAAAGGAGTAAATTCTCCCAACTAAATGTGACTTTGATAGATACTAAAATGGCATTTGCTAGGTAGTACTATCGGCACAAAAAACACTTAAAGGAAAATATGAGGGAAATGCATTAGAGTCTGTACACACATAAAGTAATTCGATATGTTCTCCTCCCAATCTGCTCTAATACAGCAATCAGCAGTAGAACAGACAGAACTGCGCTTTGTTACTTTTATCCTACCGTATTGTGTATTTTATTTATTTTGCTGTTTTAAAGTTCAGAGCTTATGAACACCAGTAACTGCAATGGCAGTACGTTCTTAAGTAAGTTTTAGTCCTGTCAAATACAAACAGATTCTTTTCTCATTTATTATAGTTGGTGGTCCAGACTTCTAAAGCATTATTAAATTATGCTGAGTCTGTGTAAAATAGTGCCTTTCGCTCCATCCCCTTATTAGTTTCACAGCACAGCTTTTTGCTATTATCAGTGGATTTACAGTGCCTTTCGCTCCATCCCCTTATTAGTTTCACAGCACAGCTTTTTGCTATTATCAGTGGATTTACATTACTATTTCAAATACAAATGTTACCAACCACCCTTACTCCTACCTCAGTGGCCTAGAGCACATGACTGGGAATCTATGGGGTCTTCTCCTGCCAAGGCTGGCAGCCGAACACATGGTAGTAATCCAAAATTGCCTACTTTTGGTCAGATTAATTTCTCTCATTTCTGACTTTATTTTACAGATATTGTCTAGAATAATGTTGATAATACAGAAATCATTTAAAGCATTTCAAGCTCAAAAGAACTTCGTCAGTGTTCAAAGAAATTTCACTTTCTAAAATTTGCTTAGACAGCTTTCGAATAAAGTTGAAATACTATAACGGAACCCTGCTCTCGTGAGACCCCACCTGGAGTACTATGTCCAGCTCTGGGGCCCCCAACATAGGAAGGACACAGATGTGTTGGAGTAGGTCCAGAGGAGGGCCACAAAAAGGATCAGAGGGCTGGAGCACCTCTCCTACGAGGACAGGCTAAAAGAGTTGGGGCTGCTCAGCCTGGTGATGAGAAGGCTCCGGGGTGACCTTATAGCAGCCTTCCAGTACCTGAAGGGGGCCTACAGGAAGGATGGACAGGGACTTTTCACAAGGGCCTGTAGTGATAGGACAAGGGCGAATGGCTGTAAACTAAAAGAGGCCAGATTTAGCTTAGATATTAGGAAGAAATTCTTCACCATGAGGGTCGTGAGGCACTGGCACAGGTTGCCCAGAGTAGTTGTGGATGCCCCCTCCCTGGAAGTGTTCAAGGCCAGGCTGGATGGAGCTCTGAGCAACCTGGTGTAGTGGAAGATGTCCCTGCTCATGGCAGGGGGGTTGCAACTACATGATCTTTAAAGTCCCTGCTTCAGCAGGGGGCTTGGGCTAGAGGACCCACAGAGGTCCCTTGCAATCCCTAACATTCTGTGATTCTGTCCCTTTCAACCCTTACCATTCTACGATTCTATGATTCTAAGTACAGGTAGATCCTTCAATAGAGCCAAAGGGCTCCTCCAGAGCTTACGCTGTATTGTTTTCTGGGATTCTGCATTAAATACAAATTAAAATACTGGTAAAGCAAAGATCAGGGGATCCTTCCTGTACAGAAAAGTGTACTACTGAGATAGAAATAAAGAAAATTATATCACATACCAGATTAGAAAAAAAATACTGATCTTTGATCTGTTAATGCAGTTACCTTGATGACAAGTCTTCAGAAAAAAAAAAAAACAGGAAAGTAGAAGAGTCCTGTCCCCACAATGAGTCAAAGACTTTTGAGTCTGCTTTAATTCAAAACATTTCTTGCCTAATTTTTAATTCACATCCCAAGTAAACAGGCTTGTTTTCATGATGTGTGCTAACAGCAGTCGCCATTAACAGTCTTTTACAAGCAAAATACAACTATCAGCTGCCATTCAAGATTACTTATTCATTTTACCTCTATGAATAATGACTAGAGCTTAGTAAATGTTGAAGAACTTTAAAATGCTATACTATTCTTCAGAGCTTTGCAAGGCACTTAGGAAAAATCACAGGGTTTTTTAAAATAATATAAAAATATGATGCTCCTTTAGGTACATATTTCTATTTAACAGTGGTGATATTGGTCCTTAATTCTTTCTTCTAGCAATAGAAGCCCATGATTATTTAATTACTAATAACTCATAAAACCAAAGCATGGTTATATGAGAATATATACCTATGTAATGCCAAAAAGATGGTTAAGAAATTGTGCCTTTTACTTGTCATAATGGTTTCCATTGTCTGTTCAGTCTTATCTGCATCTATTTCATTTATTTATTTTTAGAAAATATTAATACCTAGTGATATTCCAGACAAAATGAAGGTACAGGAGGGTGAGATTAGATGGATTTTACAAAATAGTTCTAAGAATGATGCAAAGCAAAGAACAGCCTCTGTTATACATATGCCAAGCTAAGTGAAGGCAACTGGTTTAGTGCAGGGCTACCTGACCACCTGTTTTTCATTTATTTCTGGGTCTGCAGTGGAAAAATCCCAATATCATTTTTGGAGCCTAAACTCAAATTTGCAAGAATTGCCAAACAAAGTATCTGCCATGCATTCACACTCTAATTTTGGCAGTTAATTCTTACACACAGAACATGTATTCGGCTAGTCTGACCTTTCCCCAGGCTTGGAACTATCATGCAAGGTGGTGCTTCATTCAAGGAGGTAACTATAAGCACTGGCAGGCCTAAAGCATCCCCAGCGTGAAAGACTCATGAAAGCACAAGTTCTTCAGAGATCCTTAAAATTATAATAGAATATCACAATAAAAAGCCTATTTGTGTTGCACATGACACTCAAATACTCTTGCAACATTTTTTTCCTGCATTCGAAGCGACTCTGCTGGAGTCCAGCTACTTCTCCCAGAAGGAGCTAATGAGGTTTCTCTTCTCTGTTTATCTTACAGAAAGACCAAGAGTAAGATTTGTCCTGGACCTTTACCTTCTCACGCTTTGGCTCTCCAGCTCCTTGTGATTTTAATATTAGGTTATTTTCACAGTTTATACCAGAAACACAGGTTTAAATGTCTTTCCTCCCAATGTTTCAAAATCTAAGCAGTATGTGAACAAAAGGTTGAACGATTCCTGTAAGACATAATTAAGATTTTTGAAGATTGCAAATATCTAGCTATGCTATATCTGCGCCTTCTGCTTCAAGTTAATAAAACTGAAGGAACCAGATGTCTTTGAGATTATTACAGATATTCACTGCCAGTAACAATTAAACCACAGTAGGAAACTTATGGGGAAGGAGAAAACTGTAAAAATAATTTCAAATGCACACAAACTAATCATACATTTAAAGTACATTCCACCAATATCGTGTTGTAGTCATTGCTCTGACATATTTTTTTAAGGAACTACGCTTATCTGATGAAGAGAGTTTCAATTGAAAAATCTTGGCAAGACACCAAGGCTTAGTCTTTCAAAAGAGTATGCTTTAAAAGCACAATCCCAGGCCAAAAATGTCACTGCAGAAGCAAGAGAGACAAGCATGCAAGGTTCTTGGTATTTTAGGGAGATTCAGATAACATATGGGCAAAACTAAGGGGATTTTTAAAAAGCTCAAAGAAAAGATACATTGTTTATGAAAGAGGAGCAGTCAGCAGTTTTCAGACTGAGAGCCCATTCCACTATTCTAAGTTTAGAGACCAGTCTTTGCTTTGAAAAATCAATGCAAGCGACCAGAGATTCAGTAATCTGATAACAGAGCATGTATCCATCCTCTAGCAACATCATACAGGCACTTCCCACCTAGTGCGAGCCCTGCTCTGCATTCACAGCCCGAGACGCGGAGTTCAAAGCAGCTCTGTTAGTAGTCCTTTACTAACATTTCCCAACTGCTCTATATCCCTCTCTCCAGCTACCAAATTTAACTGGGCTTCTATAAGCGACTCAATAGAAACGTGCTGTTCTCAGATGGTGTTGTCAAAGGCTGGGACCATGTTAAGAGACAGGTTTCTTGTAATAGTCTTTCCTCAACAGAATTATGCTGCTGCATGTTACCATTAAAGAAAAAAAGTAATCTAGAAAGTCACAACAGCCTTCTATAAACCCCACATTTTAAGGATCATAAAGCCATATAGCACTTCCATCAGAAATCTGCAGGATTTCTTTTTATAAAAGAGATAATTTAGCTGAGTTAATTAGAGTCTTTATGGGTACAGGAATTGGAATAACCATACTTCACTTTACCTTTCCATTTTGGATGTCAATATTAGGGGGAAAGTTGTCTTAGGAAGAACTAATTCTTAATCATATTTAAAACAAAAAAAATCACAAAATAAGCCTTCACGATATTCCCAAAAGAATTCATGAACTCCCTAAATCTTCTCCCAGTGACCACTACTAACAAATATATAAAGGGCAATAAGGTGTTATTTCTTGGATTAAAGCCCATACCTCAATATACCTCTTTCCAACTGTTCTTTGGCACATTCCCCTGTTTGTACCTTCATAACACATTGATTAACATGGTGGCTGTTTTTATATTTCTGAATAAAGCAATTTGTACTTCTGAATTTGTATAACCTTTGCATAGCTTCACACAAATGAGGCTCCACAGGAGCAACAGTATTTGTTGCAGTAACAATAATTTCTACTGTCACTTAAATTAATCAATTGGTACTTTCTATTAAACTGTTACAAAAGGGAATCTCTTTCTCATTTATGTTTTCCTCTTCAGATATATGCAAATCTGTTTCTTAGTCAGATCTCCTAAGGAAATAAGATTTAGGCATTGAAACTGCGTAACTTCAATGACTTGTAAATCCATTTGTAAATTTCACTTAAGTGCAATGGGGAAGTAAAAACCCCAAGGTATTGAAGATTCTCATAAACTTCATAACATGCTCAGGAACAGGGGCCCTTGCAGTCTCCACTGATGGCAAGGAAGGCTGCAAAATGAACTTACTCTCCAAGAGCTGCAAAATGAGTTTAGTTTTCAAGTTCTACCCATTAAGGAGTGACTTGTGTTTTGAAACTTTGAGTGCCCCTAAAAGTTCTTATCATCAGATGAGTGCTTAAGTGACATCACATCTTTTATCATTTAGCCCGTGACCAAAATACAGCCTTCGTTAATAACTCCAGGTATTACCTGAAAGCCATTATCTAAAAGCCTTCTGGCTGGCTACCTGAGCAGTACTGATGTTTTCAGTTCAGTTCTTAGCCATCAGATTTTTGGTCCTAATTGAATGTGAAATCTCAAAAATTTCCTTATAAAGGCTACACATTAAACAAGCTCAAAGATGAATGCAAATGAACTATCACTTGTACTAAGCTCTCCAGATCAAAATTTTACATGGCCCATCAGGAGCTTAGAGCGCTTCCACCACGTGCTCTCTGGATAAGCAGAGGATTTCTGCCTCCAAAGCTCTTTATCCAATCCCACCCACCAGCACTAAATGTGTTTCAATGCTATTTCAGAGGAAGGCTCACCCCCTGCATCTTTGAAAATAGCCCTAGCTAGTACTTGAACAAAAAAGTAGCACTGACATTTGATGTAATTTCGTCACAAGGAAGAAAACACATGCTTAATTCAATGAGGCATCCAGGGACCTACCTAATTCCAAAGTCATCCCTGGAAAAAAAATGCCAGTGTATTTCATAAACAGCTGGATATGCTCTTCATCAAAGAATTTCTTTGCTATTTTTAAAAAAAGAATGCCACTGAAAGAATGGATTTTCTCCAGATATCTCTTTGAGAATGAACAAATTCTGTCACAGACTAATACAAACAAAAATCCCTCCCCCACTTATCCTTAAACTCTCCAAAGTCAGAAATACACTCTCACATACACGCACATACTATCAACACAATCAATCATAAAGTGGGAAAATGAAGCTAAAATGTCATCAGAACTGATGGAAGCAGCTTCTTAAATTTACTTTAATTGGAGTGCATGCTGACTCATGGATGGTTATTAGAGAAGACACACAGTTTCCATTGGCCTTTCAGGATCTAGATATCTGAATCTCTGAATCTAAATCACAGAATCACAGAATGGTAGGAGTTGGAAGGGACCTCTGTGGGTCATCTAGTCCAACCCTCCTGCCGAAGCAGGGTCACTACAGCAGGCTGCACAGGACCTTGTCCAGGCGGGTCTTGAATATCTCCAGAGAAGGAGACTCCACAACCTCCCTGGGCAGCCTGTTCCACTGCTCTGTCACCCTCAGAGTGAAGAAGTTCTTCCTCATGTTCAGACAGAACTTCCTATGCTTCAGTTTGTGCCCATTGCCCCTTGTCCTGTCGCTGGGCGACACTGAAAAGAGCTTGGCCCCATCCTCCTGACACCCACCCTTCAGATATTTGTAAGCATACATTAGGTCCCCTCTCAGCCTTCTCTTCTTCAGGCTGAACAAGCCCAGTTCCCTCAACCTGTCCTCGTAGGAAAGATGCTCCAGTCCCCTCATCATCCTCGTAGCCCTCCGCTGGATTCTCTCCAGTAGCTCCTCATCTTTCTTGAACTGGGGAGCCCAGAACTGGACAGAGTACTCCAGATGAGGCCTCACCAGGGCAGTGTAGAGGGGAAGGAGAACCTCCCTCGACCTGCTGGCCACACTCCTCCTAATGCACCCCAGGATCCTATTGGCCTTCTTGGCAGCCAGGGCACACTGCTGGCTCATGGTTAACCTGTCGTCCACCAGGACACCCAGGTCCCTCTCCACAGAGCTGCTCTCCAGCAGGTCCGCCCCAAGCCTTCACTGATGCATGGGGTTGTTCCTCCCCAGGTGCAGGACCCTGCACTTGCCCTTGTTGAACTTCATGAGGTTCCTCTCTGCCCAACTTTCCAGCCTGTCCAGGTCACGCTGAATGGCAGCACAGCCTTCTGGTGTATCTACCACACCTCCCAGTTTGGTGTCATCAGCAAACTTGCTGAGGGTACATTCTAACTCTTCACCAGGTCGTTGATGAAGAAGTTGAACAAGGCTGGGCCCAGTACTGACCCCTGGGGGACACCACTAGTTACTGACCTCCAACTAGACTCAGCGCCACTGATGAAAACCCTCCGAGTTCTGCGATTCAGCCAGTTCTCAATCCACCTCCCCAACCACTCATCCAGCCCACACTTCCTGAGCTGTGATGCTTCTGACTCTGATACCTGCTATCAAACTTTCTCCACTGTAGACAGCAGCCTTAACTCAAAGAAGGCAGCAAAGTGACATCCCGCATAGTTCTTTTTCACAAAAGAAAAGATTGTCCCAAGCTGAAATATCTTTGGACACTGAATATGACATGTGTATTGAGATTTTCAAAAGTGTTATTTCCATTTCAACCAGTAAATAACTGACTTCAGAGAACACAGTTCTAGCTAGTTCTAAACAGTCCTGTAAGGATCCTGCTTTTTATAACATTCCCATAGACTGTCTTCTATTCTAATAGAGATTAAAAACATATTACCACTTGAAAGTTTCAAGAGATCTACCTCACTTCAAAGGTGCCTTCTAGGCTTATCAGTATCAATATTCAAATGATTAATAACATTCAGAAACATCTGCTGACCTCTATTAATTGCCAACGAGCACTCGCAATGTCAGCTCTTCATCTGCAGTTTTTGATCAATGTATATTCAGCCCTACATTGAGTATATATGCCTCTACTGCAAAGTGCATCCTGGGGTAAAGTTGTCCCAAACTAGATTGTGTACTTAAATAGTTTAGTATAGCAATAAAGACTGAGACATTAATATCAAACACTTCAGAGGTTTGCCTGTGCAAGCACCAGTTCTAATAGCTAACCAATATTTAAATAATTAAAAAAACCCACTTACGGATCATCTCTAAAATAGGACTGCAAATGAGAAAGTGCAAATAAATTTAATTGATTAACATTTGATATGAATTGATGAAATTCAAAGAAATCTCATGTACAGAAATGACTTCTGTAATAACATAAATGTGTTTATCAGCAATGAGGAGTCAATGGCTTAATACAAAAAAAAAAAAGACCACTGTACCCGAAGCCAAGAAGATTTACTGCAGGGTATTCAGAATACAAAGGAAAAACGGTCTCCTAAAAACATTCCTTTAGACTAGCCACTATATTTTGCTCACTCTCTCTCACACACAATGAACCTGGGAAACATTAGTGGTTTTCTAAGTCTTGATGGTTTCTTTTTGTACCAATATATTTCTTACTATTGACAGTATGTCAGGCCAGTAATGTATGTTCAAGGAAATAAAAGCTATATTTAGCAGATAAAAAGAACAAACTGACAAGGGGAAAAACTGCTGCTACACAGAACTTATAAGAATATATGCAGTATGTAACACAAGAGGTCATCCTTGTTGGAATGAATTGTAAACATGATAGCATTAAGCAAAGAGCTTACAGGAAAGCATGAGCAATGAGGTCCCTAGTTCAAGAAAACATGCAGACTGAAATGTAAGCTATGCATTTTTCACTTTTCAGAGTGTAATATACATCACAATCAATTTTTTAAATCATTTTAATTCTTTTATTTTAAAGGATAAGTTTATGCACCCAGGTTCCTACAGCTCAGTTTGATGCCTAACATCGTACCACCTTCCTTTAGTTTCCTTCTCCCAATTTTAATGTAATTTCTTTAAACATCCTTCATTTGATTAGATTCAATTTCATTTAATTTGTGTTATGTTCTCTTCATTTTCACCCTAGTACCACATCTTTACTCTTCTCCCAGATGCCTACATTATCTCCTTTATGATGGAATTTAGCTTTTCATCCTTAAATCTACTGATTTGCTCTCTGCTCTAATTCCTTTTTGCTTTCTGTGATGTAGCCTGACCCTTTTATCAGCTATCCCATCACTTTTCTGTCTTTCTTCTCTCTCTAAAGTGACTCCTGAGAGACCCTGCAGATCTGCAGAGCTGACGCAGAGATCCCCTGAAGATCATCAGTGTCTAGAGGAGAGAAATCACATTTCTTGACATCTAAAGAGATCCTGTTTCGAGGCTCTTCACTTTTACGGAACCAGAAATTTTACAGTATGACCAGAGCATTATGCAGTTGTAGTTGCATTTCACATTCTTTTGAGGAATATCAGGACTTTAAAAATCTTTTGTGACTTGAAAATCCAAGCAACTGAATGATGAGAGGTGAATTCTTAGCCTCTCACAGCAAGAGAGACACTCACAGGAGGCTGGAAGAATGATGAACAGCTAAAAGAAATAACACTTGTCTACCAGTCCTCAAAAAACAGACTATATGGACATACGAAATCCTGCCAGTCAACTGCACCTGAAGATTTTTATAAATGAACCAGAGGACGGAATTTCAGTGTACTGTCATGTGATAATAAAGCCAAAGGTCAATAATAAGCTTTAGAACTATCTTTAAACACAGTATATTTTTGAGATTGCAGTGAGTTACAGCTATGTCCAAAGTACAAAGAGAATCTCCTCTGACAATGCAAGATACACATTAAATTATAGTTTTACAGATGTCAGTGAATTTTTTCAGAAAATACATTTAAAATCCATCAAATCAGTGCTGCAATTCTGGAGATGTTGTTTTTCAACACTGAGAACAAAATCATCCTTAATCCTTGCTATAGCTTCAACAACTCAGCTATTAATCACAGTGTTGTGACATATACTTCTCTATATAAAAGGCTGAAGTAACAAAAGGGAAAAAAAAAAATCACAGTTAAACACATAGCTGATCAGAGATCCCCTCTTGAGGTCTAAACACAACTGCACTTATCAGCTTTCCTCCCCCCCCTACTTCATGGCACATAATAGCTAAGAATCAAATCCTTTCATTTTCTCATCTGGCCATTCACTGTATAATCAACATGCAACAGAAACCACCTTAAAAGTCAACAATACTAAATTAGAGGTACCAAGATTATATTTATTATAGGACTCAAAATGCCATTTGGCTATTTTCTACTTCAAAAAGAGAAAAGCAGATCCTTCTTGGGCATCATGAATCCTTGCCAAAAGATTAAATACCATTGTTACCTTTTATAAAGCCAAGTAACCTGAAAATACTAAAAATCTAATGAAATGTTCACCCTGCTGCTACCAGCTGACACGTACTGGGAGAGAGCATGGTTCTTTCAGTGCGCCCCAAAGTCATGGCTTGTCAAGGAACCTGTTTATCTCCCACCAAAGCAAAACAATGTAGTAGAGGACCTTACCAGTATAACCTTGCCTTTGTTTTTACATCATGCACTTTGATACATCAGAAAGAAAAAAGACATTTGCTCAGAGAGACTCAATGACGGAGTTGCGTAGTCAGAAACACATCAAGTCTACCCCAAAAGCAACAGCAAGAACTCTAGTGACATTCACACATATATTACATCTCTTCTTCACCATATTAAACAGCCTTAAAATAAAGCACCTTGAAAACTGCTTTCTCTAATCCACTTACCAAGATAAACTATTAGTAATATTTCCTTTATCCTATAAACAACATCCTTAGTCTATTCATCCTTCAAAGACTGACACAGACCTTTCAGGTTCTATCATAATGGAATAAGGAAAACCATACGTATTGTATTATGTTAATATAATAAAGTTGTCAATGCTAAACACTGACTACTGATATTACACTGCTTGCCATAAAAAAATATTAATTACTAAATGAGAAAACACATGGATTTAATAATATATGCTAAATACTTACTTAAAGAAACATTTTAGAATCAAGTATTTCAGAAAATGAAAACATGTCATTCCAAGCTAACATAATGAGGAGTGTTTTAGCATATGGGATCAAAATCTTACCAAGAAAAAACACAAGGTTTATCTCAGGACTTTCAGTCATGGTAACTTCTTCCCCAGGATCCACCCCCTGATTCTGATCTTGTCTCTCCTTTCAGTCTGCAGTGCATTTTTAAATACACTCTGAACTAATAGGAATGCTTTTCCTTGAACGTGCTTTCAAAAAGATAAAAATAGTTCATGCTATAAGATAATCCTCGATCCATGAATAATTACCCACAATACTCCCAAGGGGTCAAGTCTTTTGTACTAACCAGTAAATTACATCTGCTTACTAATGTTGATTAAGATCATATGCCAATTAAGTGTTGGGTTAGAGAATGAAGTAGAATAATGTGGAGAAAAACATACTATCTCCTCAGTATTAGCATCTTCATTTTTTACTTTTAATTTGTTTACTTATAAAAATATTGTACATACTGTAACAATTTTTAATGAAAATTTCTTCAAATTGAGAAATTACAATCCCTTAAGTGTCATTTGTAAGTTCATTAAGTATTAAGACAAATTATATTGTGACTTCTTGACACAATTTCCCCACTGTGCACACAATCCTAGCACGCTTTCAGCTAAGCATCACTTCTAACGTGGACTTCTACTTTACCACCTGTGTTACAGCTAAATCAGGAAAGTGGTTATTAATGTAACAAATTTCCTTGAAGCTTCATGATTAATAAGAGGAAAATCACACATTTTTTTTTTCTGTTTACGTTCAAACTCCATTAAGTATTGCATTTTCAGAAGGCTTTTAACCTGCAGTTGGGGTTCACTGTTACCACTGTCAGTTGGATTTTTCATTTCTCTCAAAATATTCTATTAACTGTATATATTATTACATCCTCCAAATGCATGCAGCATGGTCCTGAACAAATCAGATACAACATAGCAGGAAGGACTGAAAAAGCTCTGTGAAAATCTTTCTAATCATTGTACTATCTCCAAAAATAATTGAAGATTCCCTTTCAGCTGGAGGAATAGGACCTGTTGCTACTGCAAAGGCTGAAGCTACCCTAGACAACAACAAAGTGACAAGAGGAAGAAGTTACACATGGTCTTGCAAGGTTAACAACACAATACCAGAGAGAGGAGTAGTAAATACAATCTCAAATTAAAATGATCGCATTATCTTCTATAATACCACTTAACCTCCATGCAGACAAGATTTGAGAAGTAGCTGCTAGTTATGAACTGCTTAGGGTGTCAGTTGTTCCACTGTCAGCACTTCACTCCCTACCAGGCCACTGCAGACTCCTGCACTGAGAGTAAGCATCCCAGCTGTGCACGCCACACACCCAGCAGCAGACCTCCCTCTTGGAGGAGTATGTCCAAATATGACATTGTGGTGACTATTATAAACAGTCAATAACACAGGTCATTTGGGTGCAGCATTTAAAAATATAATTAAAAAAAACCAACGTCTTTCTACTACAGCAAATATGAAACTGGAAATGTTAAGGGCGGAGGCTATTGATCAATATAAAACGATCAACAGTTCATTCACTGAAATTGCCTCCTTGCATGAAGAGAGTTGGCAGAGAGAAGCTCTGAGACTAAATGCCTCAGCAAGGTAAGTGGGATTTTTCTAAGTGTCAGAAGGAGAAAATGGAGTTTTCTGCTCATTACTACTTGTTGGTCCCTGTCACCCATAATATTCTCAGTTTATTTTAGGGTGGTTTTTTTTTCCATGTAAAGTATACACTAACTTTAACTGAACACTAACTACAGCTTATAGGACATTCCTGTAACAGAACAACAACTGAAGCCTTCAAAACCAGCAAATACCGGTCTTAACTCAAGGGCATCACAGAGGAGTTTTTCTCTATGAAAAAACTTCTCAGGATTAAGCTCAGACGTTTTACGGAATGAGTTTAGTTACATAGTGTAGCCACAAGAGGGAAGCTCAACACATTTGTTAACTCTTTTTTAACCAGTTATCAAAGTGCAAACTGCTCATAGACTAGGTTCTTCAATTCACAACAAAATCCCAGTTTCATGACTTAAAATTCAAAATGTTAGTCTAAACTGGTGCCAAAACTTACATTATAAAGACGCCGAAAGCAAGGAAACATACATAAGACCAAACATAAGCTGCACTACTACGAAAATGAAGATACCAGACCAAATGAAGAGACCCTTTGTAAAGAACTCAAATTATATCCAACCAAACTGCTAAATATACAGTTTCTGGGCTTTAAGGCAAGCAATGAAGCCAGGGAAGGACCTGGTTGAAGCAGAGGAGGAACCACAGCTAAGAACAGAGCTAGTACCCTTTGCTTGAGCAAGGGGAACCATGGCAGGTGTGGGAAGGAGCCAGCAGCTCTCACACCTGCACCCAACAGCCAATTCAGCAACCAGCTGTAAACACAGAAATACAAGCTATAATGCAAACCTAGGGTTCCCACACACCTCTTCATCTGTTGACATAGGTGAAGTGGTGGGATAAGTAGTACACTGTTGGTGGTTTTCACCTCTAAACTACCAGCAACAGTTCTGTTGAGGAAAAGGCACATTCAGCTATCCCATTTTGCTCCCCTCCCATGGGATGAGGGCTCAGCGCTGCTCTGGGAAATGACACTTGTGGTGGGTACTGCCCACTGCAGAACAAGCAGGTGTCCTCCTGCTGCAAAAATATACCCCTGAAAAGAGAGATGCTTGCCAAAAGGAGTAAGTGAGTTTGACCGACTATATCAGACAATTAGGTACCTAGGTTTATATATCTGGAAAGGACTGCATATTCAGTTGATTTTGATACATTGTTCATTTTTACAGTGCTTCTCAAAATAGAGAGAGGCGTGAAAGTAAGTGAAAACATAGTGATCATAAAATAAATGTAATTTTCCTTGAAGGTTTTCTTCCTGCAGATTTCAAGTTTAATAAAAAATAGATGCTGAAAAAAAAAATACTTCTCACAGTCAAAAAAAGTTTTTATTTGCATCTACAACTGGCCATTGTTTTTTATGATGTAGGGTACAGGGATTTCACAACCAGAAACACATCATCATGTAATGCTAAACTTAATTCATAATTTTTTCTTTTTCCAGAATCATTGTACACATATTCAGATGTGAAACACACCTTTTTCTAATTTGATCATGTATCTGGATAACCTTTATGACAAGCTGCACATCCCAAACTGCCACGTGGTGAGGATATATGCAATCAACATTTCACTGGTGCTAATTTCTGTCTTCCTTCTGGAACAATGTCAGACACCAGTTAGGTCTCTTTCATCAAGACAGGAGCTGCCTCCCAAAGTTTATACCTGAAGGGTTTCCCTTGACTTTCAGTGCAGCCCAGCAAAAGTGACAGAAAATAGCTAACCATTAAAACATAAGTTATTTTACTTGTATTCTTTCTTGCCTATAACACTAAACTGCTTATCTAGTACAAAACCATGATGCGGCTTAGAAGATTTTTTCTGTGTATATCAATCTCCCAAAGAGGGAAACATGATGTAAAAAACCCCATAGAACTACAGTCTTTGTACTATCACAAATAGAGAAATAAGCACTTGCTACCTTTGGGACTTCAAAGAGATTTCAAACATGCGGTATTACTTTCACTTCATCTAACCAAAGTAAAAAATATTTTATAGCCCTATCTGTTTCTACAGTGTCTCAAATATCTTTTTCTGTTTTAGTATGCTTTCCAACTGCCAAACAACAGCTTAGCAGACGATTACCTATTGTTCTCTCTATTGGTTATTTCTCATTCTTACCCCAAAGAACAGCATTTTCAGAGTGCTGGCAGCATTGTATAAATATTACCCCTTACTTTGCACCACTGCAGTACCACATATTAGCCCCAGCTCTGGAAATCGTGACAAGACATTCCTACTGAGGGATTCCCCAAGGGCTGGCCACAGCAGCCTCGCTCAGACAGTCGTTAGGATGAGGCATTAGACAAAACGCACACTCTTCTGCACAGCATGGAAAGGGAGCTAGCTTCACAGCACTATTCTCACCAGTGAATCTCACTAAGCAGTGCCTTTGCTTCACAGAGCAGCTTAATAAAAAGACAACTACCTTGCATGACGCAACTGCTGCTGACAGCCCTCCTGGACTCCACTGACAGAAACTAAAACCGTGCAGTACAGACTAATGCAAAAAGCTGCATGGCTATTTCTATCCCTAAACAAAGGGAAAAATAATTTTTAAAAAGTCTTTCTTCCAAAGCTGTCTGGCTGTTGAATGGGTGATTATTCATGAGTAACTTCATCTGGACACTCACAGGTAGTGCAAATGTGTTAAAGACAGAGCTACAGAGTTCTGTGCAGAAGCCGATGAGCAAGCAAGGTAATGATCCAAGAAGACGAGGTGTGGCAGAACTGGTTTGGTTTTATTTTGAACTGGCTTTGGAATTCTGGAAGAAATGTTTTGCATTAGTGGGTAAAAGGCCCTGGTAAGTAATTTTTGCTTACTGAGATGCCTCACAGGAAGTATACAAGTTGTCCCTGAAATGCTATGGAAAGCCTGCAGGGACACAGATTATTACAGCCCGCATTTCTTCCAGTTAATGTATGCAACCAACAGTAAAAATCACAGAATAATTTTAATGTTGAAGGGGACCTTTGGAGTTCATCTTATCCAGTCCCTTACTTTAAGCAAGGCTAACTTTCATGCATTTTCTTCTTTTTCTTTACTCAGCATACAACAAGAAAACATTCAGTGTATGGAATGGTGCTGGCACAAGTGCACGGGTGCCTAGCAAAGGCTGAAGAACTTAGAAAATGACAAAAGACAATGTTTATAGTTGCATACTTTACTAGAATTAAATGCAGGGGGTTTTGTTTATAAAGATTAGCTTAATGCACATGACTCGTTTTTGTCCCAGCCAGCAGCTTCCTTCTCTCATGGAAGCACTACCTCCCCCAGAAGGCACCTTGCTCCGCAGGGCCAGCAGGAACAGAGAACAAAGATCCTGTGGAGATGCAAAACTGAGTGGAGATTTCAGAAATACTGTGATGGGTTTTATTACCACAGAAAAACACCCCCAAAACCCAGGAACTTCAAGCACCATTGATTTTAAACCTCCGTGTTGTAAACTGTAGCACATGGGTAAAACTAAAGGATTCAGACAAAGATTTGTCAGTCAGGACCCAAGCTCCAGACAGCAGTATTTTTAGTTGAAAAACGTTGGACCAGACATCCTGATCACTTTCAAACTTCCTTGTATTATTTTTTACTAAAGAAAGCTGACAGCATTTGTTTGCCATCTGTTTACTACCTCCATGTTAATTTTTTTGTATATTATTGAGCTTAGTTTTAAAGTCTTTATTAAAATCTCTTCTACACAAAAACATTGTCCTTTGAATAATTATAATCATCAGACAGTGTACAAAATCTTTCTTCTAACATCTATCTTTCCCACCCTTATGCTCAGAAGTAAGCTTTATTTGCATTGGAATATTCATGGAGTATAAATAACAAAAAACCACAAAAGCCGATAGAGTGTAGGTAGAAAATATCCTTTCCTTGGTAGTTCTTAACTTTCAGTTAACTTTTTTACAACTGTACAATAACTTGAAGCAAAATTTGTCCTGCGAGAGAAACTGCTAAGCAACATTTCCAGTTAACAACATACTCCATCTTTTGAATATACCTGCTGTTACCCGATGTTAACGTAACAGTCCCGAGCTCCGGTAATGTAACACTGCTGGCTATTAAGAGCAGGAGCTGGGGTAGCTAAAGAAATTCGTGCAAAACTAAACAAAGGAAAATTTTTCTGCTTAAGCAGATGCTATGCGCAAGAAATTTTAAAACAAACTTCTTTGTAGTCTCTCCCAGGTCAGTTCTCTCTCCACCAAACAGCCTATTTTCTAAAACATTGTTTTCATTTAGCTCTCGTCAACTGGGTAGTTTGCCACAGCCTTTTTGCTTTGCTTTGTGCCTCTACAGGTATCACGCATTCAGTAGACAAAGTCTTGAGTTTAAAAAAAACAAAACAACACAACAGTATGAAATGAATATTTATGTTTGAAATGTTCTGGCTCATTATTAGACAGTATTTTCCCTCAAACTGCTGGGGTTTTTTAGTAACTAATCAGCAAACATACATTGCCTTATAAACCATTACTATTGCATCTGCATAATTAATACTATATAACAGTCTTGAAAAATTACAACTCAAGGTAAGTCTACTAATATTTTGTGAGTCATTTAAGTACTAACCCTTTTAGTATACTGTAGTGTGTGTATGTTATTTATAGAAACATGAATTGACATAACACAGCTTTGTTCTTAGCTCAATGGCTATGGCTCCTCTGCTAACTCCAGAATTCTCAAAGCAGCTAGCAAGCACTTAAATGATGGTTTGGAAGATTTGGGATATTCCAAAACTATCCTTTACATCCTCATTTTAACTTACGAAACTTTGATATGGTATTTCAGTTTTATTCCATATTCTTTTAGTTGCCTTTTTAAGCCATGTACCAAAATACAACAGACTGTCTTCTAAGTTCCAAAGCCTATCCCCCAGCAGTAGATGTTAGCAATCTAGTGAGATTAATTTTATTGTGGATAATCTTTCTGGGAGACTTTAGACACGGACTACACATCTATTTTGAAAAACCTCTTTTGCAAGACTGCTGGTGAACATTCTTTGCCATATTTGACTCTTCCCTGGCAGAGCTAGCACAACAATACATGCTATTGAATAAGTTCATCATCTTGAACATCTTTGCCTTTTAGAGCACAGAACATTAAGCTAAACTAAGCTTGCACTGAAAAAGCCACCAGAGTTTCACCAAGACAGTTTTACAAGAGGCAGTCAACATTTTAGTTTATCTGTCTGTTCTTCAGCTAATAAATTTTGACGATACATTGCTACTACAGAATTAGTCATCCACATCTATTTTTAAGTTATCCAGGTTTAGAATCAAATGATCCTTCTGTTACCGTAAATCAGACTCCTTTAAACATAGCAACAAGCAACAGTATTATTAATTCATTCTAATACGACAAACCTGCAATAAGAAGGGACATCTTCAACTAGACCAAGGTTGCTCAGAGCCACATCCAACCTGACCTTGAATGTTTCCAGGGACGAGGCACCTACCACCTCTCTGGGCAACCTGTGCCAGTGCCTCACAACCCTCATCATAAAAAAAAAAAAGCCTTTCTTATATCCAGTCTGAATCTACCCTCTTTTAGTTTAAAACCATTATCCTATGTCCTCTCACTACAGGCCCTGCTAAAAAGTCCCTCTCCATCTGTCTTGCAGGCTCCCTTCAGCTACTGGAAGGCTGCCATAAGGTCTGCCTGCAGCCTTCTCTTCTCCAGGCTGAACAGCCCCAACTCCCTCAGCCTTTCCTAATAGGAGAGGTGTTCCAACCCTCCTCTGGGCCCACTCCAACATGTCCATGTCTTTCCTGTGCTGAGGGCTCCAGAGCTGGGTGCAGGACTCCAGGTGGACTCTCACCACAGCAGAGTAGAGGGGCAGAATCTCCTCCCACAACCTGCTGGCCACGCTGCTTGGGATACAGCCCAGGATATGGTTGGCTTTCTTGGCTGCGAGCACACATTGTTGGCTTATGTCCACCTTTTCAGTCCTTCTTGGCAGGGCCACTCTCAATCCCTTCATCCCCCAGCCTGTCTTGATACCTGGGGTTGCCCTGACCCAGGTGCAGGACCTTGCGCTTGGCCATGTTGAACCTCATGAGGTCCACATGGGTCCACTTCTCCAGCTTGTCAAGGTCCCTCTAGGTGACATCCCTTCCCTCCAGCGCATCGACCACATCACTCAGCTTGGGATCCTCTGCCAATGTGCTGAGTGTGCACTCGATTCCACCGTCTGTGTTGCTGATGAGGGTATTAAACAGTACTCATCCTGATACAGACCCCTGAGCATCACCACTTGTCACTAATCTCCATCCAGACTTTGAGCCATTGACAACTACTCTCTGGATGCAACCATCCAGTCAATTCCTTATCTACCAAACAGCTCATCCATCAGATCCAAACCGCTCCAATGTAGTGAGAAGGATGTTCTGGGAGACCGTGTCAGAGGCCTTACAGAAGTCCAGATAGATGACATCCATCGCTCTTACCTTGTCCACTGGTGTAGTCACTCCATCACAGATGGCCATGAGGTTGGTGAAGCAAGACTTGCCCTTGATGAAGCCATGCTGGCTGTCTCGAGTCACCTCCCTGTCCTCCATGTACCTTAACATTGATCCTAGGAGGATATGTTCCTTGATCCTCCCAGGCACAGAGGTGAGGCTGACTGGTATCTTTCACTAGATCAGTTTGCTCAAAGCCCCAGACAACCTGACCTTGAACACTTCCAGGGATGAGGGGATTGCCTAGAACGAGTCAGACAGCCACACGTATTACGACTGCCTCAGCTAAGAAAAACAGAAGGGTAATTGTCACAGGCGATTCCCTTCTGAGGGGAACAGAGGGCCCGATCTGCCAACCAGACCCATCCCACAGGGAAGTCTGCTGCCTCTCTGGGGCCCGGGTTAGGGATGTTGTGAAGAAACTCCCTGGTCTGGTGCGGCCTTCTGATTATTAACCCCTCTTGGTAGTGCAGGTTGGCGGGGACGAGATCGCAGAAAGAAGTCCCAAGGCCATCAAAAGGGACTTCAGGGCACTGGGGCGACTGGTTGAGGGATCAGGGGCGCAGGTGGTGTTTTCCTCCGTCCCATCAGTGGCAGGGAACAGCACTGAAAGGGGCAGGAAAACTCACCTGGTTAACAGGTGGCTCAGGGACTGGTGCCATCGGTCAAATTTTGGCTTCTTTGATCACGGGGAGGTGCACACAGCACCGGGCCTGCTGGCAACAGGTGCATCGCAGCTATCTCAAAGGGGAAAAAGGATTCTTGTCCACGAGCTGGCGGGGCTCATTGAGAGGGCTTTAAACTAGGTTCGAAGGGGGAAGGGGACATCGCCCTGCTCACTAGGGACGAGCCCAGGCTTGGCGTGCCAGGGTCAGGGGTGAGATTGACAGCCCAGCTCAAGTGTGTCTATACCAACGCACGTAGCATGGGCAATAAACAGGAGGAGTTGGAAGCCATTATACAGCAGGACGGCTACGACTTGGTAGCCATCACAGAAACGTGGTGGGACAACTCGCATGACTGGCATGCTGTCATGGATGGCTACAGACTCTTCAGGAAAGACAGGCCAACAAGGAGAGGTGGGGGAGTTGCTCTATATGTGAGGGAGCACCTGGAATGCATTGAGCTTGGCCTGGGGGCAAATGAGGAATGAGCTGAGAGCTTGTGGGTTAGAATTAAGGGACAGGCTCACATGGGTGACATTACGGTGGCTGTGTACTACAGGCCACCTGACCAGGAGGAGGAGGTTGATGAGGCCTTCTACAGGCAGCTGCAAGCAGCCTCACAATCACAGGCCCTGGTTCTCATGGGGGACTTCAACCACCCTGACATCAGCTGGGAAGACCATACAGCTAGGCAGGTGCAATCCAGGAGGTTCCTACAGAGTATTGATGATAACTTTCTGATGCAAGTGGTGGAGGAACCAACAAGGAAAGGCACTCTGCTGGACCTTGTATTAACAAACAAGGAGGGACTGGTGGAGGATGTGAAGGTCAGAGGTAGACTTGGCTGCAGTGACCTTGAAATGGTCAAGTTCAGGATCCTGAGTGGAGGAAGCAGGGCGATAAGCAGGATCAAAACCTTGGACCTCAGGAGGGCTAACTTTGGCCTCTTCAAGGAGCTACTGGGAGGAATCCCGTGGGACAGGGCTCTCGAAGGCAGGGGGGTCCAAGAGTGCTGGTCGCTGTTTAAACATCACTTCCTCCATCCTCAGAAGCGGTGCATCCCCCTGAGAAAGAAATCGAGCAAAGGAGGCAGGAGACCTGCATGGTTGAACAAGGAGCTTCTAGCAGAGATCAGGTGGAAGAGAAAGGTCCATGGAATGTGGAAAGAGGGGCAGGCCACTTGGGAAGAGTACAGGAATGTGGTCAGAGCGTGCAGGGATGCGACAAGGAAGGCCAAGGCCCACCTGGAATTGAATCTGGCAAGGAATGTCAAAAACAAGAAGAAGGGCTTCTTCAACTACATCAGCAGCAAAAGGAAGGCTAGGGACAATGTGGGGCTGCTGCTGAATGAGGCGGGTGTCCTGGTGACGGAGGATGCAGAGAAGGCAGAGCTACTGAATGCCTTCTTTGCTTCAGTCTTCAGTGCCAAGGCAAGCCCTCAGGAATCCCAGGCCCCGGAGGTAAGAGAGGAGGCCCACAGAGAGGACGACTTTCCCTTCGTCGAGGAGGACTGCGTGAGGGATCACTTAAGCCATCTGGACATACACAAATCCATGGGCCCCGATGGAATGCACCCACGAGTGCTGAGGGAGCTGGCGGATGTCATTGCTGAGCCACTCTCCATCATCATTGAGAGGTCCTGGAGGACAGGAGAGGTGCCCGAGGACTGGAGAAAGGCCAATGTCACTCCAATCTTCAAAAAGGGCAAGAAGGAGCACCCAGGAAACTACAGGCCAGTCAGCCTCACCTCCATCCCGGGAAAGGTGATGGAACAGCTTATCCTGGAGGTCATCAACAAGCAAGTGGAGGAAAAGAAGGTTATCAGGAGTAGTCAGCATGGATTCACCAAGGGGAAATCATGCCTGACCAATCTGATAGCTTTCGACAATGACATGAGTGGCTGGGTAGATGAGGGGAGAGCCGTGGATGTTGTCTACCTAGACTTCAGCAAGGCTTTCGACACATTCTCCCATAATATCCTCCTAGGGAAGCTCAGGAAGTATGGGCTGGATGAGTGGTTGGTGAGGTGGATTGAGAACTGGCTGAAGGGCAGAACTCAGAGTGTTGTCATCAGCAGCACTGAGTCTAGTTGGAGGCTGGTAACGAGTGGTGTCCCCCAGGGGTTAGTACTGGGCCCAGCCTTGTTCAACTTCTTCATCAACGACCTGGTGAAGAGTTAGAATGTACCCTCAGCAAGTTTGTTGATGACACAAAACTGGGAGGTGTGGTGGATACACCAGCAGGCTGTGCTGCCATTCAGCGTGACCTGGACAGGCTGGAAAGTTGGGCAGAGAGTAACTTTATGAGGTTCAACAAGGGCAAATGCAGGGTCCTGCACCTGGGGAGGAACAACCCTATGCATCAGTACAGGCTTGGGGTGGACTTGCTGGAGAGCAGCTCTGTGGAGAGGGACCTGGGTGTCCTGGTGGACGACAGGTTAACCATGAGCCAGCAGTGTGCCCTGGCTGCCAAGAAGGCCAATGGCATTCTGGGATGCATCAAGAGGAGTGTGGCCAGCAGCTTGAGGGAGGTTCTCCTTCCCCTCTACACTGCCCTAGTGAGGCCTCATCTGGAGTACTCTGTCCAGTTCTGGGCTCCCCACTTCAAGAAAGATGAGGAGCTACTGGAGACAGTCCAGCGGAGGGCTACGAGGATGGTGAGGGGACTGAAGCTTCTCTCCTACAAGAAAAGGCTGAGGGAGCTGGGCTTGTTTAGCCTGAAGAAGAGAAGGCTGCGAGGGGACCTAATAAATGCTTACAGATATCTGAAGGGTGGGTGTCAGGAGGATGGGGCCAAGCTCTTTTCAGTGGCGCCCAGCGACAGGACAAGGGGCAATGGGCACAAACTGAAGCACAGGAAGTTCCATCTGAACATGAGGAAGAATTTCTTCCCTCTGAGGGTGACGGAGCACTGGAACAGGCTGCCCAGGGAGGCTGTGGAGTCTACTTCTTTGGAGATATTGAAGACCCACCTGGACAAAGTCCTCTACAACCTACTGTAGTGACCCTGCTTCGGCAGGAGGGTTGGACTAGATGACCCACAGAGGTCCCTTCCAATCCCTACCATTCTGTGATTCTGTGAGGCATCCGCTGCTTCTCTGGGCAGCCTGCTCCAGTGTCTCACCACCCTCATCACCAGAGGCAGTTCCCTCAGCCTGTCCTTGTGTACTGTGTGCCCCAGCCCCTCACCATCTCAGAGGCCCTGGGCTAGGCTCACACCGCACCCATCAGTGTCTTTCCTGGACTAGAGAGACCAGGAGGGGACAGAGGAGTCCAGAGGCAGTCACGAGAGTACAAAATAAGAGTAGGAATGCATTTTCACTGTTATTTTCTTGAGTTATTTTGGTTTGGTTTGTTTTTTTTTTTTAAATTGTTTATTGCCCAACCTTGAAAAGAACTCCTCATGAAGCAGCTAGATGGGACCTTCACACTGAAGGCCAGCACTTCTTCCTGGCAGAATTGCAGTCTTCTGCTTTCCCAAAGGAAGAGCTGTCTCTCTAACTCCTTTGCTTGATCTGTTGCTATTTTTCGTGAAACACCATGGAGAATCTGGCTTCATCTTCAACCACTCATCAGGCAACCTTCTCGTCCTCAGACTGAAGAAACCCCACCTCCAGGCCCCATGGACCTCGGTGACCCTCTGAGGGACAACTCCTGTTGCCCTGGTGCAGCAGCCTGGTGGAAGCCAGGTCATCTCATCCCCTTTTCCTGGGGCTCAGAGCAGAGGGGATGGCACCCCTTCAGGAGGGGTGGGGCATGGGAAAGAAGGGCTCACACCACCCAGGGCAGTCAACAAAACAATTGTTGATGCTGGGAGATGGAACAGGTGAGCCCACAGGATGGCCAGGCATGGAGATTGGGCCTCTCAGCCAATTCCAGGTGCAGAGGCTGGGCCAATGGCCAGGGCCCTGGCTGGGTGCTCCCACAACATCATGTTGATGGTGTCATGGAGGGGAGCCCTGGCATGGTGTAGTGGTGCCAGTGGAGCCATGCTGGAGGTGGTGGATCCACTTCCATTGGTTCTGCTTGGTCTTCCGGTAGATTGACCTCCATCGGCTCCACACCATCAGCCACACAAGTGATGGCCAATGCTGCCATGTGTCTGATGGTATCCTGCCTCCTCTTCCTAAGCAGGCATGGGCAGCCACTTGCCTTGCTGTTGTGGGACCCCTTTCTTCCAGTCATTCTTGGAATCCAAGGACCTTGAAGCTCAGCGAATTATGGGCGAGGTGCCGAGGTCCCTGTACTTATAGGGTCTGGAACAAACGTCAGTGAGGTAGCTCATGGCATTAGGAGGCCACTGTGACAGCAACGCATGCAGCCAAATGTGCCTGTTCTGGGAGTTGGTGGGGCTGTGGCCTAAAAGGTGGCCTCATGTGGGAGCAGGAGAAGGATCGGGGGGCTGAGGGCCCCTTTCCTGGGGATCGGTCCCTGTGCCTTTCTTCTGCCCCTTGGGCACAGGGACCACCCTCCACCTCCCCTCATGTGCCTGGGCTCTGGCCCCCCCCCGCAGTCCAAAACTGGATACAGTACCCCACATGTCTTACAAGCACTGAATAGAGGGGGAGGGCACAGGAAGAGTGCTGGCTTTACTTTTCTTAATGCTAAGAAACCAGGGCGCATATTTAGGATCCTGCAGTTTCACTACATTGCAAATAGATTCTTGCTCACCTTCAAAAATGTATTATTTGAAATATAGCTACAGGTTGTAACTAATATTAGTAATTAATATTAATAAAAATATGTAGAAGGAAATGAATAAAATCTAACAGACAAAAGATTGAGCAGCATTTTCCCCTTGGGCATAGTCTTTAGTAGCAGATTCAATAAATCATTCTCTGAAATTCTGCATCAGGATAAACAGAACATGTGTCCAGGAAATTTAGCATGATAGTGTCTTGAAAACAAGAAAAGAGCATTTCCAAAGCATTCATCTCTATCCAGCATTTAACAGATGCCTTTAAGTTTTGAGAGAACCAGAATCAAGGACTGGAACAATATGCTCTGTGCAGTATTCTCTCATCTCCCCTGTTGAAATTCCTGCCTGTGTTAATGTTGGTAGCTTTTATGATTTTACTAGGATCACTGATTCAAAGTGTTTTGAAATACAATTATAGTTTTCACAATAATTATCCAACCTAAGTGGGAATTCACACAAGCCTCAGAGGATGTATCTTAAGATAGAAGCACCTTAGTACACACTTTTTTAACACCACTTAGTATTTGCTGACCATAACAACATTTTTTTTCCCCGCAAACTGACATTTGAGAGACACATGGGCCCAGTGTTTTCACCAGTTCTAAAAGCAGGCTGCATATAAGCCAAGGTAAGCTGTACAGAAAATATGGTTTATTAAATTGTTCTCAGCCAGATGGCATAGTATTGCTCACCTGGAAGCATGTTTTAACGGCTTTTGATAGTCCAGCAGGTAGCCATCTCCGAACTCTAAAGACAGACACTGAAGATTCCTGTGCAAGTCAGCCTCAAAGGCAAAAATTTCCTAAATCATTCTTGCACACGCAGCATATGAAGAGAAAGTAGTTTCAGAAGTGTGGGGTAAGAAGTGAAAGAAGCTGACAATGTAGAACAGAAGAAGGAAAGCAGCAGGGTTTTTTCCTAACAAGACTCAATTACATACTTCTAATTATATTTGTCCAGAAATAACATAGGTATTTATGTTCAGAGTGATAATAAAATTACAAAGGCAGTACAAGAAGTTGCAAGAAGCTTTTCCATAGCTATTTCAGTGTTCTTTTGCAAGATGAATTATTAACATTAGTATTACTGGATTTTTGGAGTCAGGGGGTGCAGAATCATGAACTAACCGCCAATAATACGGAAATGCTGTGCATATTTGCAAGCAACAGTCTTAAAATGGTAGCAATCAAACAACATCACCTTATGTTTGCAACTTAATAATTATGAATTATCCTATCAAGGAGAAACAATACACGATTTTACTTCTTTCTAACGCAAATAGTTCAAATTTTAAATGAGAAGTACTGTCATGAGTTGTTTACAAGCAGGTCATACAGAATTTCCCTTGCCAAAATTATTCAGCAAATATTATGTAAATAATTTTGAAAAGCATCTGGCTCAGAGCTACCAAGTTTTGTACACGGATGTCACTTTATACAGATTATCTCATAAACACATCGGTATGTTTCAAAATAAGACATGTCAATGGACAAACTGTTCTAACTTTATAGTTGTGGCAGATGGCAGGACGCAGAATGTCTGGAGCCTGCCAGAAATATGGCTTCATCTAGAGAGGACAGCAGCCTTGGAAGGCATGGCACAAAGGATGCTGATGACCATTATTTCTTCCCCCTCACCATCATTTTCTGATCATACCTTCCACATCCAAATCCAGTAGATTCAAGTCTCAAATTTGCTGCTGGGAAGAAGACACACAGACCTACCCTGACAGCCCAGCTGAGACTGAATGTAGGAACAGATAAATGCCTCAGCACAGAGGTATAGTTATTTTCATCAGCTACTCTCTGGCATAGACCAAGAGCATCTTGGGGGGGGGGGGGGGGGGGGGGGAGGAGTACGAGTAACAAGGTAGGTCTTCTTGCATATCCTACTTGCTTCCGGAAATCTGCTGTTTGGAAGCCTCTTGTACTTCAGATGACCAGAACACTAGACACTCTGACTCTGGGATTTTTCCCCCCATAGGTATATCAAATTCCTTTCTGAACTCTTAGTTTTGCCCTCTATTGCACCCTGCAACAGGAAATCCCACAATTTAGTTAACTGTTTTAAAGGAAAACCAAACCAAAACAACCTCAAAATCTCCAAACATTTGTTGTAACAGTATTGCCCAGGAACTTCATATCAAAGCCCAAGGAAAAGCAGCATTGCCAAACAGAAAAAACATTACAAATGGAGGTTATCAAAGAATATCTCAAGTTGGAAGGGACCTATAATAATCATCAAGTCCAACTCTTTGCTATTCACGGGACTACCTAAAACTAAACCATATGACTAAGAGCATCATCCAGATGCTCCTTGGACTCTGACAAGCTTGGTTATGTTCCACATTAACTCTGCACGTCTATATAATTCAATTTTAGCATAGTCTTGTGTGGAAGAGAAACAGCACTGGAGGTTATTAAGTCTAGTCAAACCAGCTATGAGAAGAAAAATTCAGTTTCCAAACGAGTCTGTCCCAGCAAGCTTCCCCCAGCCTACAGAGACTCAAATATGAAAGTCTTAGCCACTTCTCCCACATGGGCACAAGGGGAGCACAATCTCTGTCAACTCTGTTCTGGGCACTGTTAACACCTGTTGAGCAGCAGTCTTCTACTCCCACTGCTTAACAGAACTTTACTCCTCTCCCTGCGTCTTAATCACAAAATCAGAAACAGGTTATTTTTGCTACTTACTCCCCAGTTTAAGGCCTCCTATTCCATTACTAGTAGTATCACCTCTTCAGTATCATAACTCTGACTTGTGTTGGGTCTCACTATTAGACTTGAACAAGGAAAAAGCACACAGAGATTGCTTTTCACCATGCCACACCTTAAGACGAGCATTTTGAGAAATATAGTGTATTGACTGTTCCCACTCAGGACTTGCTTGACTCTGAGAGCACGTGTGGAGAGCAGGGGCTACATGACTAGATTTGCTGACGAGGTGGTAAGGAATGGGAGAAAACATAGCTAAGCGTGCAGGATAAATTTTGCAGCACTTTGGAAGTTATCCCTTTTACCTCACAGCAAAGACACTCTTAACACAGGAGCTCTAGAAGACAAGGAGGAAGGAAGAGTTTGTGTCCTGGAGGAACAATCTCCTCTCAGACCTCTTAGGCTCTTTGGGCCCAAAAGTTCTGCTCTTTTTTAATTTTAACATCAATACAATTTCTTGCTCATATGCACTCAAATTAAGTATGCTGTTAAAATACACAACAGGACTGTCCAGCACCACACTGCTCTATTAAAAAAACACTGATACACTTAAAAACTAACTGTTAAGGACCCTTGCCTTTCTTCTCCTCCTGTGACTCAATATGTTGTAGTACTGTTTGCAAAGGATACAACTGATAGTAATATAAAGAAGCAGATAACTCAGCAAAAACTCTAGCATCTGAGCATTCACCTTCCCATGGAGTTTTACAGCTTATGTCCCACAGAGCTGCTGCCAACAGCTCCAAAGGGAATTAGGTAAGAAGGAAGTTTTCCAAGGACTTCCTGTACTTTGAAGCCAGCATAGCTATCATATGATATTTCTTAAATCCTGCTTTCTGAATGTCTGAGAGCAGCCATCTTTCTTTGGCTCAGAAATTGCCTTAAAGAAAAGAAAGACTAAAGTGCTGCTCTCCTTTACAAGGAAATTAATCCGATGACTATCAGTTCTTGCTACCAATTTAGTGCATATTGCATCCAACTGCACGCATAGGAAGGTTTCATTTTGATATACATCATACCTTAAATTAACAAAGGTTCTTTTTTATTCATCAAAAAAATAATTTAAGATCTTTTCCCTGACTCTCAGCAAAGGCTCAAATATTTGATACTTTCCATATTCATGTTTATCGGATGTTGGTTTATATGCATATAAGAGAGCTGCTAGATGTCCTCTATCATATTCCCATATTCCAGAAATGTCCTGCTTAGATTTTGCCTAAGTAAAACCCAAATAACTTTTCTTATCTAAAGAATTCTGACTAGTCACGATAAATTATAGGAAGTCACAGGCATACTTACTCCAGGAGTTTCGAGTTACAGGGCAAAAATAATAGCAATTGTTATCCCATTTATTTCCATGTGGCAAGGCAAAAGAAGAAGCTGGATGATATGTTAACACACTGGCTGTTTCCCAACATCTTCCAGAACACATCTGTTGCACCTCTACCCTGCAAAAATACTTTTATAAGTAGAATCAGCACTTCCATTGCTTCTTACATTGCAACTTTATCTAGTGCTTTTGTTATTGCACAAAAATAGATTCTAGCACACAGTTTCAGTATCCTGATGCTGCAAGCATGCCATCCTTACTTTTCTTTTTAAGCCAATAAGCAAGGTCAATGTAATTTTTCTAAGAAATCGCAAAACTTTGTCATTCTTTACCCTCAGTGCACTGCACACAGTATGTCTGATAAATCGTCTCTGCTTCAGTTTCTGTAAAACCAGGACAGGTCAACATGATATGTAACAGTTGGTAAATAAGCTTTTCCAGGCACTATAGCAGCAACAAGTAAACTGCTAGAATTATGAAATTAGTTGCTTTCTTTGAAAAAGCACCCCAATAGAGTTCTGCTTTCCCAGTGATCTAACAATATATTATTTATATAAACACATTGTTTTAAAAAAAATAAAAGTTTCAGAACTGGTCAGCTTAGAATTTAACAGACAGTACAGCATCAAGTGATACAAAAATAATTAACAGGTGATGGCTGAAATAATACTAACATATCTCTTTCAGACACTATTAAAACTTCTTACATGTCCCTTCGGACCAAATTAAAAATACTCATATGATCAGGAGCCCTTTAAACCAGGAATAGTTTATCAAGGTTACTGAGTTTTATACAGAGTAAAAACCTTTCCACAGAACAAGGGCTTCCCAATCTGCCTTTCCTACACATTTATATCTGTTACACAGGAAACACAGGAAGTTCTGCATCAAATTTTACATTTTAAATAACTTCAAATGTATTCACCTCGAGCATTTTGGAAAGTGAGCTCACTTGCAGTCTCCTGGAAAAGCTTCTTTAAAATAGTATCTGCAAAAGCTCTAAAAACCTAATGTTAGGCTAATCTAATAAAACATCCGAAGCATCCCAATTAAAAAATAAGTTTCATATTAAAAATGCCACCTTGCTCATAAGTAGATTCAAATAACCTTGACTCATGTAAATAATTCACAGTATTACGCAGTGAATTGTTTAAAAGTTGCAGGATTTTTATTAACTCTCTAGAAAACTAAGCATTGTTATTAGAACAAAACATTTGCTTTTGCTTTTATTTTCCAGCTTCTTTCCCCACTTCCCACTAGGTGGGATAAAAATATTTTAAGCCAAGCTGCAGTTTGTTGTTAATATAGCTGTGCATACCAAAGAAAAACATATTCATTAAAATACATCTAGCTGTAGAGATCTTCCATGAAGCAAAGATCTATCATGAGTAATAAAACACAATCTTCAAATAATTAATGAAAACTTAATGAAAAGAGCTGCATTACACAAGCTTGATCTTCAACTGAAATTCAAACTATCATTTCAATACATTTCTACTATGCAACATTTTCAAATTCTATTATTAATTCTGCTAACTTTCTGCTGTTAAATACTTATATCAGTGACAGACACAAAGAAAGTGGGTAAAAATCTTAGATGCATACAGGTAAAGCAGGGTTTTATCTGGAAATGAAGGAACATCAGACCACCCATAGGCAGCAAGGCTTTGTTACACAACCTCAGCTCCCCTTAGTACAGCCATTCGGCTTTGATGATTATTCCTAATAGGTCTAAAAATCAGACAGTGTTAGTCAGAAAAATTAAATTAGTCTTTACAAACCACTTTGATATTAGTTATTCCAGGGAGGGCTTGTTAGATCAATTAAATTAGAACCATCAAAATGCTTTAGTAGTAACTGGGATAGGGTGAGACAATTCACAATTGATTTCTGTGGAAGCCAAATTAAATTACATAGTGTTATACATCCGATTTTGAACTGGCAACAAGTCAATGCTGTGTGCTTTTTAAAGAAAAAAGAATTCTCTCATTTCCGCTTCCTACAACAGTCTTCTCCAATTTCCATAGAGAAAATCTAGTTGAGAGAGGCATGTAAGTGCCTTTATAGTAGTTTGCAGAGAAACTCCTTTTTTTCACAAAATACTTGAAAAAAAAAAAAAAAGGGGGGGGGGGGATTTTAATCTTCCTTTCCAGATAGGCCTAAAAAGCTGAGACTCTGCTGTGGGCCCTGTAAATTCTGCACATAAGACTTCATCTATAGCAACTTCAGCTTTACTTGGACCATACATTATTTACATGCAGATTTTTGCTTATTGTCTTCATAAGCTTCCACAGACTTTTTCTTCAGCTGTGCAATTGGCTGCCTTTGCATTTGTTCCTTTCACAAATATTTCCATGATATCACCTCAGAGATGAGCGTCAAAATATGATCCATCATTTTACCAATAGCAATGGTTTCATAACAGCTAGAAGATATAAACTAAACAGTCTCCACTACAAACTAGTTCTGCTAGGTTGCCACTGACACTATATATCCAAATTAAGGTTTTCCATTCTATTACTCTTTTGGGAATAAAATAAGACTCAAGTTTTGTCATGTCTGCAGGTAACATGGACATATTTTCCCTCTGAGTCACTTGATCAATTTCAAAGGGTAGTTTATGAGAACGGCAAAAATCCACAGAGATTAATTCCCCTGCATCATTCACCAACCTATGTAGACCCTTAAGACTGTGCTGGCTACAAGGACATAATGGCAAGCATCTCTAGACAACTATGGCACCTGCTCCTAACATTTACCATTTCCCAATGACTCGGATAATAAAATTGAGCTTCTCAAATTTTGTAGGTTTTCACCTGAAGTCATGGCAATATCTTTTCCGGTAGGAATTCAAGTGTCTTTTGGAAAGCAACACTGACTTTCAAATAAATGTCCTGTTTTTCTGCTTCTAGAGAGTTTCATTCGCTTTTTAGTGTTGTGCTGTATGCCAAAGTTTTAGTGAAGTTTTCCTAAAAAATACTTACAGTAGCTAAATACAGACAAGCTTACAGAATACTAATAATAAAATAGCTCACAGATGGTACTAATACGGTATGGAATAAGCTAAGGTCTAATGACAGTCTACCTATTAATTTTCATCCAAGTTCACACGTACATAACTGGGCTTTATATTACCATGTTAAATTAGTTAATGGAAGATGCTTATGAAAGCTTCACCAGAAATGTACACTATGATTAGCTATCTAGAAATGAAAGAATTCTGATCTGGATAATTCTGTTCATTATTGTGGTTTTGCTCGTCCAATGTACTACTACATTTGTCATTAATTCACTGAAAGTCAAATCCACATTTTAAACAGATTGACATAGTGTTGTATTTGAGATTTTATTTGTACCACAGCAGTCCTATCAACCGTACATATAATAGAATGTAATTCTCTGAAAAGGTGACTTGTGCTTTGCATTTTTGATTTACTGCTAGGCAGCTGTGTTACAATATAATATTAAATTTGTAATTTATATTACAAACATTAAGTTGTGTTAGCCCTTGAACAGAGATTAACTGCTTTTCCCATTACACTGGTTTTTGCTTCGGTGAGTGTTACAAGCTTATGATATAGTATCAGAAAATCTCGAAATAAATGGGAAGTGCAATATAGACAATAAGTAATGTTTGTAGATATCTTCTGCAATCATTCATAACGCAGGATCATTTTACTTTCTATCATACTGAAACTGTTAAATCTCTGCAATTACTCCAAAGCACTCAGTACCTCCAGACTTCCTTCTACTCTTAGGGCTTTTTTTTTTTTTAGCTAAAGAAATTAGGCTAAACACTGACACTATTATGAGGACTGCTACCTTATACCTAAGATTCTCTTGTGGTTGTGCTTCCAGCAGCCTTATTTTAATAATAAAAAAAAATTCCAAGATTCCCAGACAAACATTTACAATGTCTAGCACAAAACTCAGTAAAACATCGAAGAACACTGCAAACAGGTAGGCTTTAATGTCAGAGCCCCCTAAAAAATCCATACATATGTATTCCTAGTAATATGAAGCTAAAAGAATAAAAATTAAAAGATGTTTTAGACTGATATCTCTTTTGCCACATTTAGTGCTATGCAATTTGTTATTCCTTGTTGTACTATGTCAGGAAAAAGAAACAGTAGTAACTTTTTAATGTAGGTGATAAAAGACCATCACTTTTTAATGTAAGCGGTAAAAGACCACCACAATTTAGTCAGCCTGCATGTTCCTGTCACTTTCAAAGTTACTAATGGCTAACTACAGAAAAATACCGCAGAACATTAAACACTAATAGGGACTGGTGCCCATTTCTCCATAGATAACTTAATTTGAACACCTCAAAACACATTAGCAACTAGTTGACACCAAGTAGTTCACTCCATATTTTTATTTCAAATTATAAGCAGCTTCCTTTTAGGAGTATCAGCCTAGCACTGAAAGCTAGGCTCCATACATTGTCTATCAGGACATGAACACAAAAGTAACCAAAAATCCGGTCCTGAGCTGGAAAGCAAGTCACAGAAACAACATGCATGCAAACTATTCCAGTTTACATTACATTCCTTACCACCTAGTATCTCCTACCATATGACTCATCCAAACACCCAACTTCACTTTCAGATCTGCTGGCTGTTTTCAGTCAAACCACTTCTAGCTCTACAGCAAACTGCTCCAAGAGGAATGCCACAATGCAAAATATAAACTTCCAAAATCATCATTCAGGGGACGCTGTCACGAGATCTTTGATGACAAACTGCAGTTGGTTGGCATGGTGATCGGAGAAAGTCCGCTGACCAGGAAAAATCAGGACAGACAGTCATCACCAACAGCCTACGAGATCCCAGCAAAAAACAGGGCACACAAGGAGTGGAAAGGAAACAAACATTTTACCAGCAGGGAAATTCTTCCTAATTTTTTAGTAGCCTGGAAATTTAACAGAATATTGGAGCCTTGGAAACTGCATTTTCCACAAAAGGCAATGTGGATTGTCATGCTATACTAATTATAAAATTAGTCATAGTACTGAAGAAATGATCTGCCAGTTGGAGAGCCTTAGCACACAATAAAATGCAATGTGTGAAGTAAAGTCAGGTCTAGAGGCACACAGGACACCAGAATCATAGCCACTGTTCTAGAACGGTGCAACACACTCCTGGCAATGAAATTACTTATTCCTATAGAAAAAGTTTTGCAATTTGATTGAAGAAAAAACAAAATACCTCCTCCTCCAAAGAGGTACACACTTTCAGTGCTAGTTTGTTCAGCCAGAGGACCTTCAGACTGTCTTAGCATGCGATTCCTCTAATCAACTTTTGTTGGCCTGGAATTTTCTCTAGTTAAAACCCATACCAACACACTGCTCCATTCAGTCTTGGAAATGGATTTGTTCTAGTTCTCTTAATAGTCTAGCACTGAAGCAAACCTTGTGCTTTCCCTCTATAAGTAAAGGATGGTATAAATGACATCAGGTGTTAAGAAGCTTGGGTCTTTGCTGTTACCTGTGTAACACATCACAGGTGGCATCTGAAGAGGAATCAAAGATAGACCAAAGGATGAAATAATTAATTTTCTGCATTGCAGGAATAATTTTATTATCTTAGCGGACATGCATTACATTGTATATATATGTACGTATTATACTGGAGAATGTTCCTATTGCACTGCCAACTTTCTAATGCCTAAAACCAAGTCATTAGGTCAGCAGTTGTGATATAGATCAAACCCAAGTAGGCTCACTGCAGGTAGGCATTTTTCCCTGTGCTAAATACTGTGATGTACAAGAAATATTCTAGTAAATAAAGATGCTTAGAGACAAAATACTCCTAAGACCACATCTGTCTATTTGCTGCTTGTTATCACAAAGCTATTAGTAAAAATCACCTGTCACACCATATCTATCTTTTAAAAAGAACACAGCTCTTCCTTTACGTCTTCTGAAGTGTTTTTGACCTACTGTTATCAGCCTCTTAGCACCTTCCCCTGTTCATTCTCCTTGCAGCGCAGCATTGGTATCCCTATGTGAATAACAACTTCAGTGACATATATTACAAATGAGGTCTTTACTATTAGCAGTCGAAGTTTTATAGAAAGAACATACTCTACAAGGCTTTTATTTAAAATATTTGCCTAGAAACAACCTTGCACTGAAGAGAAAGCTGGACAAAAGACAAGAGAAACTCCATGAACTGTCAGGAGTATGAGGGGAAGGGAACACCTTGTATTGCTTTGATTTCTAATTAGAATGCAAGACACTTGAGGCACACGGTGTATCTGAGCGGGTCAATTAAGACGCCTGTTATTGTTCTTCCACTGCAAGACATCCTTTCCTTAGCAGAAGGCAGAAAATCATTACAAAACGGTTAATGCCTCAGTATCTAGGTAGCCATCCTTTGGGAAACAAAAAAATTATAAAAAATACAGGCAACAGATACAACTAGAGTAATCTTATCTTCTAGTTTCCAAGGAGACAAGTGACCTGTATATGCTTCTCCTAACAAGTGTATCAAAGTCATATCATAGCAAGTAAAGCCATAAAAACCAAAAGTATCTCAATGCTACAGAAACAATTAGCTCCTCAAAACTGAAGTTAGTCTGAAGTATAACAGCTTGGGTAGTTTGTTTACCAATACAGCTTCACTACTGGTGTCAGTTCACAAGGTTCCTTTTAACACAGCGTTCACTGTAATAGATATTACCAATCTTTGTTTTAAGAAGGGAAAACACAGGCAAGAAAGGCTGCTCCAGTATGAAAGCATAGACAGTACACAACTAACTAACGATCAGGGCAGTAACCGAACTTTAGCATGCACAGGGCAAAACATCCCACGATCTGAAATCCATCCTTTTATAGTCCATCAGCAATTCTTTGAAGCAAATATTTATGTTATATCAGCAATGCACTATTTTAGTCTTCCAGAATCTCAGGAGGATTCTGCTTTCATCCCCAGCCAAGCTCAGGAAATCCACTGGATCCCACAGTACATCGAATTATATTTTCAATGCCCTCCTAATCTACAAAAAGTAGATTGTTTTGGCAAAATGTACAATTAAACAGAGTCACTATCTTCCCCCACTTCCCTATAAAGTATCACTCACACATCTACAACAGACTAGGTAAAAACTGAACTAGCTTTTTCTTGGAGAAACTGCTTCAGGTTTCTCCAGTTAAAATTTATTGTCCATTCCCAGGCATCTGCACACATTCTGACTTCCTTGTGTTCCTTACCTTCATTTCTTCCGCTGTCTTTCTTCCACATATTCACTTCAGGCAGAATGCTACAGGAAGATGGAGATGGTGAGCTGCAGGACTCTGGTATACTGCTGTGAGTGAACAGCATGAGAAGAGCAAGACTGGAGTAAGTTAAAACTAATTTCAGCCTTTCCTAATTTATCTCAGCTGACAGTAATACAAACAAACAAAGAGATCATCAAAATATATGAAAGCCCTAGATACCAGTTCTACTTTGTAACTGTGCAGCAGATGAACAGGTTCTTTGTGGTGTTTCCAAGATTAGCTTTAGAGCCTTATACTACTTGTGTGATAGAACTGGGAAAGTGGATTTAAGAGAACTGGAATTGTTGATGGTAAGTCCCGGCATCCTAAACTTATATCTGGTTACAGGCTAAGCAAAAAACTCATGAAATGTGCTGAGAAGAAATTTTGTTTCAGGAGACAGGAAAAAAAAAGCTGGAAAGACAGTTACTTTGGATCTGACTAATAAAGCATTTGAAAATACAAATGTGTGAAGGTGTTTTGAATGCAAGCATGAGAGACAGAGCCCATGATTCTGAGGAAAACAAGAAGTCAGAGAAGCTGAACAGCAATAAGAGGGTTATAGGTCAAACTCACACATACATACAATTGCAATGCTGGCAAACACAGGTGAAAAACATCAGCATGTAATACCAGAAACAGAATTTGCAGTGCAAAATGAATTAGCAAAAAGACACAAACAGCAATGAGAAACAGAAAATCAGGACTTCTCCAATAAGGGAAATAACAAATGCAAAAACCACAAACACATTCAATACTTGTTTTGCTTAATCTTCAAAGAAGACTAAGAGATCAGATACCAAGCACAACTGGTAATAAGAGAAAATAGAATAAAGTTTAAAAAAAAAAACCCCAAACAAAAACCCAACACCACACAAAAACCCCACAGACTCAACCATAAAGATATCTTATTGGAAAATATATTTAGTTATTCCTTTCTCCTTGATCCTGAAGCTGACAAAACAAGAGAAAGTAACAGAAAAAAAATCCACATTCAAGTGGCCTAGCAAACACTTAAAAGTTCCCCTACCATCAAGCAGGACTTTGATCCACTACGAACTCAACAGCAGAACTGTCACTCAGGTTCTTTTACTCACCACCTACTTGGATCATATACTTCCCACTATTCAGGATGAGTTTCACAGCCAGCTGTAATCAGACTTCTTCCCACTACAGAATGCTACATTTTTATGCCCTTTTGTTGACATATATACATTGCTGCAAGTCTACCTCTTGACCAGTCCAGCATACATTATACTTTTATTTGCTTAGCAATTCTCTCCCTTCCAATTGTTTGCATAAAGGATAGTCTTTCAATTTGTATAGGACAGACAAATAGAGTCACAGTTCACAAGCATTTATTTTTAGAGGAAAAAGTGCTGAAGTTACCACTTTTGTACTTCCCTGTCCTCAAGGATCTCTGAGGAATTTACACAGCTCATTCACATAGCACCTCCTTGCTACTGTAAGCTCTCTCATTACACAGATAGAAAGCAAAATGAAGCAGATCAGAAATCAGATGTTCAGCCACCACGGTCCTGTGCTCACTCTTAATTCTCCTTGGAAGCACAGCCTCCCCTAATTACGAGATCCTTAGCACTCACAGCTGTACGGTACAACCTGACACAGGTATGTGGCATCATTACAGAAACAAGATGAGAAACACAGAATGCCTGTGCTGATTTCTCTGTGACAGGGCATTTTCCAGAATTCCTGTGCTGATAAATGTTTGATGATACAGAAGATTACATAAATAGGCAGATAGACCAACCTAGATAAGAAGAGATCTGACACATACTGACAAACATGTTTTGGGGTACAAGTCTTACAGCACAGTCAGCAGAAAGGCCAAGGCAAAACTGTATTTTGTTAAGGTAAATCACGTAGCATGGAGTAAGGCTGAGCAAGGCTAAGCAAGGTTTTCAATCCTTTACATCTCATAAAAAAAAGACTGCTGCATACAGTTTAAAGAAAGGTCAGACTAGTGCAAACCTTAGCCATGGAATTCTCACTAAAACTGCTGCTTTTACAAAAGGCTCTTCTCTTTCCTACTGGCAAGCAGTAAAGCATCTGTCTATGTTCAGAAGTCCTCAAAATAAAAGCACAGTAACAGATTCAAAACCACAAGTATACCATAAAGCTGTAAATCAAAAAGCTGCAGTATAATTTGGCTGAGAGGGTTTTTTCTTAACTATAATCAAAGCTCTTTAGGCCCGTGCCCTTTATGATTTACCAATAAGCAGGTGAGATATATTTGCAGCTGCATGTCAATCTCAATCCAACAGAAGTAAAGGACCTTCTTTACCTGCAGTAAACTCTGTTGTGGAATTTGCTATGTTATCTCTAATTTATCCCAGGATAGCACAGGATCCCTGCAGCAGAAAGTCTTCCAGGCGTTCACAGCTGCTGGGTGCAACTCGTTAGCTTAACATCACTGAACATCATTGCCTTCAGCCACCAGCCTGATTGCTGTCCAGGCCTTAGCACTTGGACCATCTGTAGCACTCCAGGAAACAGATATTGCCAGTCTTCTTTTCCACTTCTCTTTGACCTGTTTAGGAGCCTGGTTGATAGAGTCCCTTGGGAGGCAGTCCTGAAGGGCAAAGGAGTTCAGGAAGAACGCACACTCATCAAGGAGGAAGTCTTGCAGGCACAGGAACAGGCTGTTCCCCTGTGCTGAAAGACAAACCGGCAGGGAAGAAGACCGGCCTGGCTGAACAGAGAGCTTTGGCTGGAAGTCAGGAAAAAAAGGAGAGTTTACGTACTTTGGAAGCAGGGGGAGGCCACTCAGGAGGACTACTAGGGTATCACGAGTTTACGCAGGGAGAAAGTTAGAAAAGCCAAAGCCCAGCTAGAACTTAGCCTGGCTACTGCCATAAAAGACAATAAAAAGTGTTTCTATATATACACTAGCAACAAAAGGAGGGCAAAGGAGAATCTCCATCCTTTATTAGATGTCGGGGAAACTTAGTGACAAAGGATGAGGAAAAGCCTGAGATACTTCATGTTTTATTTGCCTCAGTTTTTAACAGCAAGGGAAGTTGTTCTCCGAACACCCAGCCCCTTGAGCAGCAAGACAGGGATGGGGAGCAGAAGGAAACTTCCAAAATCCAAGAGGAAATGGTCAGTGACCTGTTACTCCACATAGACACACACTAGCCTATGGGGTCAGGTGAGATTCACGCAACGGTGCTGAAGGAGCTGGCAGATGCGCTCACCTAGCCACTTTCCATCATCTATCAGCAGTCCTGGCTAACTGGGGAGGTCCCAGTTGACTGGAAGTTAGCTAATGTGATGTCCATCTACATAAAGGGACAGAAGGAGCATCTGGGGAACTACAGGCCTGTCAGTCTGACTCTGGTGCCAGGAATGTTATGGAGCAGATCATCTCGAGTGCGATCACATGGCACACACAGGACAACCAGGTGATCTGGCCTAGTCAGCATGGGTTTATGAAAGGCAGGTCCTGCTTGACTAACCTGAATTCCGTCTATGACCAGGTGACCTGCTTAGTGGGTAAGGAAAAGGCTCTGGATGTTGTCTACCTAGACTTCAGCAAAGCCTTTGACACTGTTTCCCACAGCATCCTCCTAGAGAAACTGGCTGCTCATGGCTTGGATGAGTGTACACTTTGCTGGGTAAAAAAATGGCTGGATGGCCAGGCCCAAAGAGTGGTGAATGGAGTTAAATCCAGCTGGAGGCCAGTCATGAGTGGTGCCCTCCAGGGCTCAGTTTTGGATCCAGTCTTGTTTAACATCTTTACCAATGATCAGGATGAGGGGATTGAGTGCTGCCTCAGTAAGTTTGCAGATGATACCAAACTGGGTGGGAGTGTCAATCTGCTTGAGGGTAGGACAGCTCTGCAGGGGGATCTGGACAGGCTGGATCGATGGGCTGAGGCCAACAGTACAAGGTTCAACAAGAGTAAGTGCCAGGTCCTGCACCTCGGTCACAACAACCCCAGACAATGCTACAGGCTTGTGGAAGAGCGGCTGGAGAGCTGCCTGGTGGAAAAGGACCTGGGGGTGCTGGTCGACAGCCTGCTGAATATGAGCCGGCAGTGTGCCCAAGTGGGCAAGAAGGCCAATGGCATCCTGGCTGGTATCAGGAATAGTGTGGCCAGCAGGAGTAGGGAAGTGATTGTGCCCCCGTACTCAGCACTGGTGAGGCCGCACTTCGAGTACTGTGTTCAGTTTTGGGCCCCTCACTACAAGACAGACGTAGGTGCTGGTGCATGTCCAGAGAAGAGCAATGAAGCTGGTGAAGGGTCTAGAGAACAAGTCTTATGAGGAGCGGCTGAGGGATCTGGGGCTGTTTAGTCTGAAGAGGAGGCTGAGGGGAGACCTGAAAAGCAGTTGTAGTGAGGTGAGTGTCAGTCTCTTCTTCCAGGTAACAAGCAATAGGACAAGAGGAAATGGCCTCAAGCTGCTCCAGAGGAGGTTTAGATTGGATATTAGGAAAAATTTCTTTACTGAAAGAGTTGTAAAGCTTTGGAACAGGCTGCCCAAGGAAGTGGTTGAGGCACTATCCCTGGAGGTATTTAAAAGATGTACAGATGTGGACCTTAGGGACATGGTTTCGTGATGGAATTGACAGTGTTAGGTTAATGGTTGGACTTAATGATCTTTATGGTCTCCCCCAACCTAAACGACTCTATGATTCTATGATTCTCATCACCCCCTTCAGAAAAGAGTTAAAAGTTGACGATAACCATGTGTATGAAGTTAGCCTAGTGTATGCCCACTTGATATAAAGCATTTATTGAAATTTCTTCATAAAAGTAATCTAATCTAACAGTAGGTCTTTAAAGTGTGCTAAGATCTCACTCAGTCTAAAAATTCAACATCTGAAAACTGATTTCCCATTACAGAAGTTGTATTAACAAACTGTGCTTATAGATTAAGTCTAACCTGAGTTTTCTGCTCTGTCTACTCTGAGAACATTAACCTTCCCAGCTAAATTCTGCTGTTTACAGCTAGGATATTGCACTTAATTCACAGCAAGTCCTTTGCAAAATTAGTATTCCTATGTTTTGCAAGATGGATTATATTTTATACATACACTTCATCATCAAAAGGGTTAAATATTTTTAAAGTTCTACCATTCATATGGTTGAAGAAACATACTTGAGCAGCTGCCTAGAAACATCCCTTCTTGAGAAGTATTTTTGAATGCATCAGTGAAAATGTGCTTAGACTGAAATCAACCTGGATGAAAAATCACAGTAGGTATACAGCTTTTTTAATAAGCTCATCATGTGTCCACTGAGGAAGGCTGCACTACATACACATATGCTCGTTCACTTGGATGAAATCCAGATTTTTTAAGAGATCAGCTGTCATGTAGAGATCATAGCAGGTTGACATATTTTTCAAGAGAGCACAGCACACATAGTACTCCCTGTGCTCCTCCTAAACACAGGAGCTTCTTGGAAAAATCTAGCCCTAAGGGAAGGGTGGGGATGAAGGGCTTGAGCCTTTTTCCTTATGCTCTGAAAATGTAATGTAATTGCCCAGGGATGTGCTACACACACAAAAATATCTCTTTTATTAGTCCCATTAGTATGTACGGTGCCTTTCTGTAAAAGAGAAAAGTCATCTCTAAGCATGAAAATGTGTATATGTATATTGAGTTGTTTACGTAAATACATTATTTCTGAATGCTTTTCAATTAGATTTTTAGTTATGATTTGTACTGCTTAGTTATAAACTCAACTTATTTATTTACCAAAGTAAACGTAGAGTAAAAAGTAATAGTTATATATTGCTAGGCTAGATAGTCAAGGAGAAGGTCTGAGTTCCAGAAAACACAATAAAGAACTAAATCAGTACTCCATACACAACGACCTCAAAGTAAGGAAGAGGACAGGAGATGCTGGACTAATTAGTACTAAGGCTATGGATCAGCATAGGAGAGGCTGGAAACCTAGAATTATAATTGGATTAGTCCTCTATTTTGGTCAAAAACTACTTGGCTGGCTACCTAGAGAATCAGGTTGGTATCACTGGGCTAGGTTTATTACTTGGAATAAGACTCAGACCAAATTATGAACAGGGGTCAGGAAAGCAAGGGCTAAAGATGTAAGATGATGACTGATGCTAGGAATGACAAATAAGAAAAAAGTTATCTTTGGATATTTTGGAATTTTGAGTATGTTTAATCTAGACTCACTGCTTCAGCTGGACATCTTTCAGAGAACAATATTCCAAAATGTAACTCTAATTCCAGTTCCAACCTTAGTAAGAGATGTAGCCTTCTTCCATCTGATACATTTACAGTGAAAGCACAAGTTAATGATTCATAATTTAAATAGGAAGTACAAGTCATATGGCCAAGGATATATTCAGGCATGAGGGGAAAAAAAATCTTTAGCACTAAATCTTTGAAAGAGTTTCTAGCATGGGAAGACAAATAACAGCCCAACGGTTGTGGCTTAGACTGTAGTTAGGGACTGTCCAAGAAAGGAGAGCCTATGAAGCTGAAGTGGGCGATAGATCACTAAAGACAAACACCACCACAGGTAAAAGGATGATTGAAATGTATTAATAAGGTTAGAAGCTATACCAGACATACAACTTAGACGCACCCCATTTCAGCCCTGTACATCTACAAAAATCCCACACGCATTTCACCCTCTCCCAGATTCTGCAGACTGAACTGTATCTTCCTCTCCAGTCTATAGCACACACTTCAGTCCCACCAGCCCCTCAAGATTAATCACTACCTTCATTCTGCCGATGCTCCCAAAATGAGAGTTGGAGGAAGCAGGGCTAAATCAGCTGTCACTGCAGTTCAGGCAAGTACTAACTAGCCCTACGACTATATTTAGAGTTAGTTTTCGGGAAAGTTGAGAAGCAGGAGTGAGATGAATGCTGCAGGTTGAGAGCCTTCAGGGTGATGTGAGAATTATGGGACAGAGAAGTAAACATGCTGCCACTGGCTGTAACGTATGTCAAGTCCCACTGCACTGCTGAAAATTGGGATTTAGTTTAAGTACAGAGCTTGAAAAAGGAGAGCATATGCATCTGAGTGATAGATCTTGCCATGCTCACACGGCTTAAATAAGAGCTTGAAGAAATAGGAAAAAATGTAATGTCAGTCCTTCTAAAGCAGCTATGAGACTCATGGATACAGCTTAAGCTGGGACTGGTCGCAAAAAGAGAAACTCAAGAGGTGAAACTAGTCATAGACTGAACAATTTAAAATGAAGACGCACTGAAGAAACTGCAGTAAAGAAATTACTGCTCCTGCTAAAGCAGGTACAAGTAGCCTCTGGCAACAATCCGCACGAGAGGTTAGGCTGGTTTAAATTTGGGAACGGAGAGCTGGAAAGCTGAAATTAATGGTGACTCTTTAAAAGCTCACAGCGATAACATGAGGGCTGGAAGAAGCAGAGAGAATTAAGGTACCACTCTTTTTAAGACAGATACCACTTTATGCTATGGATAAGACTGGATTTAGAGTAGGATTAAATCTTAGGAAATAAGAGCCCACAGAGGGCTGATATTGCTCCTCAAGTGCTCAGCAAGGCATAGGGCTGGTTCAGTTACCATTTTCCAACAGCATAGGCTCTGCCTTCTCAAAGATCAAGTAGATTGGGAAAGGTCCAAAGGCCTGGCAGAAACATCTGCCATAAAAGACTGAAACTTTAGCCTCAAGTAATGCTGTACACAAATATCACAAAAAAATATCAGTGCTTCATAAAGCAAGGAATCATCAACAACCTTCAATAAAGTGCTCTTGCTTTTACCATTTAACAGATGTCTTCATACATCTTAAATAGTGTAGATGGTAGAAAAAAAGCATTGGCTTCGATTTCAAGTACTACCTCTCTGTAATTTGTAAGCATCTCTTGAAAGGCAGACATTGTGAGGCTGAAATAGTTACAGACTTGTGCTAAGAAGCAAAAAGGGCAAGTTTTTCCTTAGAAGGGAGAAAAAAATCCATCCTCTCCCACGACAGTTTTGAACCATTTTTCCTTTTAGACAGATGACACTGCCAAAAGATGGCTAGCATTAAGATCTGAAGATGGTTGTACAACACATGAGAACTGCCTGAAATCTAAGGATTCTGTGAACTCATGAAGACGACTGATGAATGCTATTGTTCAGGTAGAGACTGAAGAGTAAGTTAGCTTTAATTCGGCTAAAATCACATTAGTGGTTATGGTTACATCCCTTATGACTTAGTAAAGTTAACAGCAAGAAAACATACAGTAAAGACCCAGCTGTTCTCTGAAAATGCATTATAGGCCTTTTTTGTGCTTCCTAATGAGGGGGGGAAAAAAAATCACAGCATTTGTAGCACCTAACATCTCAGCAAGAAAGTTTCTATTATTATTAGTGGGAAAAAATAGGAGTTAAAGAATCTCTTGAAAAAGTGCACATGAAGAAGTCTTTCAGAATCCATTAGATTTCCACACACAGCAGCAGATACACAGATGACAATTCTGATTCTAAAGTTTCAGTCTTTTATCTGACCCGACATGAAGATATTACAGTATTATGACATTTTAGTCTTTTCTCTTGGCATTTACAGTTCTTCTGATGATCTACCCACCTTCTCCTCCCCAAAGTCTCTAAGTACCAGTGCTCACATTGCTTTACAATCCAGTCTACTGGAATGTAGTTATACAAACCTCACTGTTTTAAATTTCATAACAGTTTCTTTCATACTTCCAGTGCTCTTAGACTTACAGTACTTCCCCTGTATTGCTTTTTGTGTGCCCGGCACACTCTCTGTTCTACTGATTTTATTCAGAGTTGATGCTCAGCATCTTTCAGAACATAATCATATTTTCTAGATATAGGCTCTATTATTTCCTTAGGCCTTGTTTGGTTACTGCTGTGTCTCCAAGGATTCCTTGGTTGAGATTAACATACTTCCTTCAGTATTAGGTCTCATGCCCACATTTTTATTATTACAGGCCTGCACACACAGTGCTCAAAAAGTCAATGATGTGGCCCCACTGAGTCTCTCCTGCAGTAGCTGTAATCAGTAGCTAGGATGGACGTAGCTGTGACAACAAGTCAAGGAGAAGCAGCTTGTCACCCACTTCATCCCATGATATAGAACATCTGCTGAATCTGCTGAACTGGACATGAATGGGAATTAGCCCTTCAGCACCTCCTGAAGGAGACTACAAGCCTTACAGTTTAACTATACTTTCAGTTATCTTAGCTGTGCCCAAAGCAGAGCTATTTTACCCCATATAGCCCAGCCTCCTGAGTTCAGGTTGTCCTGAGATTAGGAACCTCTTCCACTTTTGCAAATACAACCTTTTTCAAAACATCTAGAATAACACTTTTCCTAACCTCTATTCATTAAGCTGGTTTGGACTGCTCTGGGGGATATCAGAGATGGCTTTCAAAGAATAAATTCCAATGTTAAGGGAAGGATTGTTCAGACTTGAGATGGAGCAGCACATTTTTGGGAATAAGAACTACATTGCATATTCCTGCTATCAAGTATTCTTTCAGGTAAGTCTGCAACATCATCTGGCTGGGAAAATAAAGTCTGTACGCTATTTAAGGAAAGTGAGATATATTTGCATTGTTACCCTCACAGCATACCTATAAGTAAACTATTTTATGCCTGCCCATAGGCAAGCATAAAATGCATGAGTAAGCCTGGAAATCCTACAAAATGCTATCAATGAAAGACAAAATACTGTATCTAAATTCAACTTTGTAAAAGCCATCCATTTCCTGAGACCATGTAAAGGTATTACGAATGATATGAGGAATGCTAGAAACTATAAAAAAGGGAGGAAAGAGATATTTGAAACTGCTTTGTGTGCAACCATGCACCCTTTTTAAAAATATTTTTTCCATTACATCAACAAATATTATCACACTTAAGGTCTTCAGTTTAAAACAAACAAAAACCTTATAAATGCTTATAAATATCTGAAGGGTGGGTGTCAGGAGGATGAGGACAAACTCTTTTCAGTGGTGCCCAGCAACAAGACAAAGGGCAACGGGCACAAACTGAAGCATAGGAAGTTCCGTCAGAACATGATGAAGAACTTCTTCCCTCTGAGGGTGATGGAGCAGTGGAACAGGCTGCCCAGAGGGGCTGTGGAGTCTCCTTCTCTGGAGATATTCAAGACCCGCCTGGACAAGATCCTGTGCAGCCTGCTGTAGGTGACCCTGCTTCGGCACGGGGGTTGGACTAGATGACCCACAGAGGTCCCTTCCAAACCCTACCATTCTGTGATTCCGTGATTCTGTGAAAAATCTGCAAACTGTAGTATATTTATTATGTTGCCTTAGATTTACAAGTATATCAAAAAGCCACAAATTCCACAAGGAAATTAAAGTTTAAGTTAACATGGAGACCTGAGTGGAACAGTAAGCATTATGTATACTGAACTGAATCCTCACTAATATTTGCTTAAGTAAAACAAGGTGTATTGGAGAGGCCTACCTGTTATGTTTCACTTCTTCCCCTGACAAAAATAATGAAGGTATTATTCTGTGCACCTATGGAATTATAAAGAATTGGTCTGGCTGGTGTTTTAGAATATTTAATCCCTTTACATCAGCAAAGGGATTCATCGGCAGAGAAAGCGGGCAGCAGAGTGAATACTGTAATCTTTTTCTTTAAAAACGCAATTGGCACAGAAATTGTCCATTTTACTCAGGAGGATGCAATTACATTTCAGCTTTCATGTAAAGCTAGCTTCGTGAAATTGAAAAGCCTGTGTATGAACAGAAACATAACAGCAGGGAAAAAACAAAGACTATAGCTGGCTATGGATCATTTCTCCTTCTCCACATGGTTTGAGGGAAAAATAGCTGGATACACTGGGTGAAGCCAATCTGCAGTAAGCAAGCTCATATCAGCCCTGCTGACCAAACGGCAACAAGGAGTCTAGGACTGAAGAGTTCAGACTCCCAGGGAAAGCAGATAATCAACCCTTCATGTCTTTAAGTAAAGATTTTATGAGCTGCACAGGAGAATAAAATACTCCACAAAAAAACAATGACAAAAAAGATAGAGAAACAGGAAGTCACCTTAGGCCTCGAAAGAGGAAGAAGAATCTTCCTAGTCAACCCAAATCCAGCAGCTGGGACTAGAACAGATAAGCCCCACTCATCCCTTATTCTGCTGAAGCCTTTGAGAGACTGCAACGCAAATTGCCACAAACATTTTAACTGAACAAGTTTCTACAAGTTTCTGTAAGGAAATGTCAATCTATTTGATTGGTTTAGGAATGTTAAAAAGAAAAATAAACTTTCTGAGAGAATGCGGAAGAAAAAAATTTAAAAGGTAGGTCTTTCTTCCTTCCTCTCAGCTGGACAGAGCAAAACCAGCTGTGAGTAAACTCACATAGGAGGTATCAGGCATTTGATTCAGAGTGCTCTCTTCCAAAGATGTGTTCCAACTGCCAAAGTCTTTGGCTAAATGAAGACAGTCCCATTTTTATTAGCAAAACCAAAAAACCCAAACCACTCTGAATAAAGCATGTTTTCTGCCCACACTGGAACAGAAGTTATCATGAAATTCCTCAAAATTTCACAAAATTGGAAAGACATTTCTCATCCAACTCTTGTTGTACCATAATGAACAGAAGGAAAGTTTGAATTCAGATACAAACTATAAATACAACTTTAAGGTCAGAAACTGTCAGCTTAAGAAGTCACACTCCGATTATGTAAGGCTACAGTAAGTTAATTAACATTTATTAAGCGATGTTAGTTCCCAATGTGAGAAGCAGCAAATCAAGTCCGAAGACTGTTTCTACATTCACACACATACAGCTTATGTTGTGACACATAACTGACTGCAAATCTTGACCTGTTAATTATTGAGGTCTTTACCATATGTTTTTAAATACTTTGATCAAATGTTAAAGAACTCCTGTAACAGACAGATGTGCATTTGGAAAAAGCATGGTGCTCACATTTTATCAGAATTTCTCCTTGTTTTATGAGTATCAAGTTCTCAGGCAGAAGAAAAAGTTCAAAGATCCTTTTGATTAATATCTTAAAAATGTCTAGTTGCTATCAATGATAAGATTAAATATCCATACCCTTGCTATTTGGCATGTTGGCCAAGAAAAAGCAAAGTTATTACCAATAACTTCTTTGTTAAGTAAAGTAGTGGAATTTAAGTCACCTTTGACAGTTCAGTGAGGAGAACTATGAATAAAAAATCATATCACGCTTTTCTTAGTTTGCTTACATTTGTACTGTGATAAAGTATACACTGAAAAGTATGCATACCTGTCTGGTTTAATAATTTTGTACTTTTTAAGTAAAAACAAAAGAGAAAGTGTGATAAGTTCAGAATGTCCATTGTGTGATTTGGAAGGAGGAACTGTAAAGGTTTCATCTCCTAATTCTTTGGTTCAATGCAGCAGTGCAGTACTGAAGTGAATCCTTGCAGGATGTTGATGTGAATGAAATAAGTTTGTTTCCAAGGGAAGTGAAATATGCTCCAGCTACCCACTAAATGCTCTGCAACCGCAGTGGGAGTTTGAAACCCTGTGTGGTTCATTGGTCAGTTTTGAACTGCATTTATAAATGGAAACCTATGGTCCAAAGGACCAGATGAGATCCATCTTGAACTGAAATCCTCAGACCACACATAGAAAAACAAATCTCAGCACCAGCTACTGCAATCTACTGAAATGTTCCTGTTGCATTGAATAACATCAGATACAGGCACCCATGCAGATTACTTTGCTTTTACCCAATTTTAAGAGTGACGGCTGTTATACAGTGTAAAGCTAGTCACCACAGTCTTCACAACAAATTTGGTGGGAATTGCACTGGCTGCTAAATGGTCTGAGATGGGCTGCTTTTGAAACAATTAAGATAAGCTTTTATGTTTTGTCTAAGCTTAACATATATTCAACAGCAACTGCAAAGGTATGCTTATTTATGAAAGAAAAGAGGTTTTAAATTTAAATACATTCTTGCTAAACTAAACCACTTCTAAGACATCAAGACAAAATGCTTTTTCATGCTTTGCATTAACGACAAAAATGCGTTGCTCACTTGAATGTCTTCCTTGCCCGGTTATATAGCCTTCTATTGCATAGAAAACTGCATTTTCGTTACTATTCGTTGAGTTGCTTATATTTTGTCCCACTTTTCTATGTAATCATGCTCATCTTCTATTTAAAGAAGCCTCATCTTCTGTTTAATGAAGTCAGAAAACCTAACAAACTTTTCCATAGTCAAAAGATCATTTTCTTTCTTTAGAAAAGCTTATAAAAACTCCTATTTCTTTTAGCTTTTGCTCACAGGTCATGCTAGCAAAACATTGTTTTCTAAGACTCGTTTGTCTCTTTTCTGGAGACTCTTCAGCTTGTCTGTATCTGAAATTGCAGTATGCAAACTTTGCATTAGATGAAACCTCAGCTATTTCACATGAGGATAATTATATCCCTTGTCTTTCATGTAGTATTTCTGATCATAAACTGCAGATCAAATTTGCCTCTTTTTGCAATAGCTTCACATTGTTGACTCACTCTGTTTTTCCCTATGACCCTAAGTTTGTTTTCCAAGTCCTGCTCTAGTGAGTTATTCCAAACAGCACAAGTACGGAGTGGATAATGCATTCTTCACCTTCCACTTTCTAATATGGGGGAAAGGGACCATCTGCTTTCACACATAATCCATGGGGACAGGCAAATGCCTCAACAAAATTCAAAATAGCTCAGTTACTGACCAAGGAGCTTGCTGGAGTCATCCCGCTCCCAGTACAGCTGCAGGGACAGCCCAGGGGAATGCTGGGACCAGCACAATATTTTGCATTTCCCCTGTTTTCTCCAGACTGAAAGGTGGACCCCATCATCCACCTGCAACACTGTTTAGAATCCTCCCCCGAAGACAAAGACACTCTTCCAGGAGGTTAAAATCAAAAGACATAGTAGACAAAATGACAGGACCTCAGTATAACAGCATCTCATTTACATCACATTCCAAAGAGGCAACACCAGGAGTCAATTCTTCACAGAAAAGATTTTTACCCACAGGCTCTGGCTCACAGAACAACTTAACAGCCCACTTACAGACACCCTGGGCCCTCTGCCTTGCTAAAGCAACCTTAACCCTTCTGGCTGAAAAGACATTACTCTGTTGAAAAGAACTGAAAATTCACAGTGCCTAAAGAAGAATAAATACGGCTCTTGAAGCTAAAAGCAGCTGACATAGCATGGGGAACATTTCTGTGACAGTTTCAGTATTTAACAAGAAAAATACTGAAAGATGAATGTCAATTTCCTATGTAGTGGTCTACTGTGGATTTTTCTTCCTGGAGTAATTAATAGCAAGAGAAAACCCTTCTCACACAGCAATCTAGGTGCTTACCACCCTTTGTTTCTTAGCTAATAACCCATATGTTTTCCAGACACTGATCATTTGTAAGAGTTTATTTTTAACATAAACTCTGGTATAATATGAAAGTCCAACTGCTACCAATTGCCAGTCTTCCGTAGACTTAGGAAACAATGTATTTTGGGAGTATGACTCAAGAAAGTATTCACATGAGTAAGTAAAGCAGGTGGCCAGGACCTACCGCATAGCATCAGCTTCACCAGAACATCCTCAGAGAAGGAAAAATAGCTCTTCACTGTTTGCAGAGATGATCAGAGGGTGGAAGAAAAACTGTGCTAAGGTATAGGTTGCAATTATTACAACAAACTGCAGTCTATTGCCTCAGCAACACAAACAGAAATATAAAAAAACCCCACTACTCTTCTGATCAAAGTGTTTATCTGAAGAAACTCATGGGGCCTCAGTCATAAGTTTAAGTTATGCCTGCGCCAAATAAAAAGCTTACCTGTTTTTCTCTCGAAAGTATCTCATACAGCAGCACAGCTCACTTACTCACCCTATGTTTCAACTGCAATAGAAAATGAAGTTGTTTGTTACCCTGTTGGGAAAAGAGATGTCCAAGCTATCTATAAAACTCTCACCATCTTATGCAGATTTATGCCAAGCACTGGGTCCTGCGACTGCACAGGAACAGGTAGCCAGCAACCATTGCATTAAGGTACCACAAGCTACACTGTGGCCAAGAAGTCATGTTCAGCTGGGATTCCTTAATCTCCTTCAAGCGAATTAAGCAAAAGAGAAGAGGAAATTGAACAATGTTATTTCTGTCATTTGCTTGCTTAGTAAGAGGGCTTTGACCAAGTTAGCTGTTATAAAGCTGGGTAACTTCAGGATAAAGTTTTTCATCTTTAGCCAGAGATTTGAGAAAAGGATCCTACTGTCTTTACTCAAACAAGCAGTCCAGGAGTATTACTGTAAGCAGTCCTGATTCAGAGTGATGGGAAGTATCTAACTTCAGGGACTTGAATTGTCCCACCCAGTTAAAACCAGAAGTATTCTGGTGCTTGAAGCAATGTACATGCATGTGCTTCAACTCTGATTTGAATTCACGCTTGCAGGAAAACGGATTACACACCCAAACTCTGCCTTGAGCCCAGAACAGTGGTGGATGTAACACATGTTTCAGAGGTATTACAAAAAGAGTCAAGCCAAGGAAACTTCAAAAAAGAAGAAAACTGGACAAATAAGACAAAACCTTTCCTAAAAACCAGCATAATCTTGCACCAAAAGTGAAAAGAGGTTTTCAAGTCCCTACGCTTCCATACACACTGTCAGTTTACAGGCCACACACACTTTGAAAATCTTCATTGAATATCTAGGAGAAAGGAGAGAAGTTTAACAAAATACTGTCCCCTACTAGAGACGGTCGCAATTTCATAATCCACATGCTTAAGTCATACACAGAAGGAGAGCAGTAGTATGTCCTCCATCCTGACCTAGGGACTGTTGCACATTTAGAAGTCAGTGATCCACCTAACAGTCAACCGGAGCATGCTCGGGCCGGTGCCATGCAGCACAATGCTGGATGTACAGGGTGTCCATCACAGCTCCTTGGCCACAGAGGGGCTCGGTCAGCTCATGGCAGCAGAGGAGATGTGGGCAGCTCCCACTCAGCACTGGCGGCTGTGCCACCCGCCTGGCCCTGCCTCTGTCTGGCAGCACAGCAATAGGTTCTCATGCGAGCATCCTTCAGAAATACAGTTGTTTTCTTGTAAGGAAATTCTGTACAGCTCGGTGATCAGAAGGGAGAGCTTCTCTCCACAGACAGGAGCTGCTCTGCTCTGCACAGCACACCATAGGAAAACCCATCCAGGCTGCATCCATTGTGGAACACAGAGATGTAAGACTTACTATCTATACCCCTCTTCTTATTCTGTCTTATTAAAGTGGTTATCTTCTTAGACCATTTGCTGTTGGGCATTTCTTACTGAGAACCAGAAGGAGCCCTGCACCACCTCGCTCCCTCCTCACCCTGGTGCAGAACATTTCCCTTTCTGAAACACACATACACACCGGCTCGGTGTCAGGGCCGTGGCCAAAGTCACTACTCTTAGAACAGTTAAGGGTGGTTCTCAAGAAAGTAAGATGTTTGCTTGCATTAAATACTATCTATACTGTGGCCAAAAGCCATGTCACTGTTCTGCTTTATCTTGTTCTTCTATTATGAAAGAAGAATATTGAGTAATCTTTTGAAGAAACCAGGCAATTATCCCTTACTTCCAATATAAGGGCCTGATCCCAAAGGCCCAACATGTTTGTTGGGACACCGTACTTGTAACAACAATACCACTGTGTTCACATTTTCTCCAAAATTTAGTTAGCATATAAAAATAATAGACACAAGTGTTAGACAGGTATTTACTTCCATAGCCCAAATTCATGACTTCCTCTCTCTTTCTTCTTCCAGATTCTCCTCTTTTAGGTATGCCCCAAATAAATGTAGAAAGAAAGCCGCAAAAGCATAATAAAAAATGAAGAATTCCAGTGAGACTGAAAATAACCGTCATGAACTTTTCCTGTTTAAAATAAAGCAACAGGAACAACATTGAGCAAGAAAATGCTGCTCTTCAACAGACGTGAAGGGGAACAGATCAACACTCACCCTCTAAATCCATGTACTTTCTTTGCCAGAGATGACATCGGTCCACGTCTGCTCACAACAATAGCAGCTAGAGACCATGGATCTGAAACAGAATGTGCCAGATGAGGCCATCTGGACTTTTCAGATTCTTGTAATACAAAAGTTGAACTTTCTGTCCAAGTGAATCCTCAAAACCACACTAATAATAATTCATTTATTCCATGAGAAGGGACTTGGGGATACTGGTGATGAAAAGCTTAACATGAACCAACAATGTGCGCTTGCAGCCCAGAAAGCCAACCGTACCCTGAGCTGCATCAAGAGAAGCCAGGCCAGCAGGTTGAGGGAGGGGATTCTGCCCCTTTACTCCACTCTGGTGAGACCCCACCTGGAGTCCTGCGTCCAGCTCTGGGGTCCCCAACATAAGCAGGACATGGACCTGTTGGAGAGGGTCCAGAGGGGGGGGGCCACAAAAATGATCAGGGGGATGGAACACCTCTCCTATGAGGAAAGGCTGAGAGAGTTGGGGCTGTTCAGCCTGGAGAAGAGAAGGCTGTGGGCAGACATTACAGCAGCCTTTCAGTACCTGAAAGGGCCTATAGGAAAGATGGGGAAAACATTTTCAGCAGGGCTTGTTGTGATAAGACAAGGAGTAACGGCTTTAAACTAAGGAAGAGTAGATTTAGACTAGAAGAAAGGAAGACATTTTTTACAATGAGAGTGTTGAAACACTGGAACAGATAGCTCAGAGAAGTAGTGTAGGCCCCATCCCTGGAAACATTCAAGGCCAGGTTGGATGGGGCTCTGAGTAACCTGATCTGGTTGAAGATGTCCCTGCTCACTGCAGGGGGGTTGGGCTAGATGACCTCTAAAGGTCCCTTCCAACCCAAAGCATTCTATGATTCTATGATTCTGTGATTATTTCAGTTACTGCTTCTATGCTTCCTTCTTCAAGAATACCTAGCAGAAAGCATATTTTTGATGTGATTAATTGACTATTATTAACCACTACTTCCTTCTGGACAGACTTTAGCTTATCTGATTATATGTTCTAGAGCACATAACCAGAACTAAAGGTAGATCTGAAAGGAATAAAACATTTCGTCAATCCACAAGGGGACCTGTGGATTTATGTTACTTGCAAGCAGATCCCATCTGATCTATCATTTAATTAAATTTTTTTTCTAAATTTAACTACCTTTCGAAGAAGTCCGTGACTACAGAAGCACTAGTGACAGCTAGAATTTACAAAGCATTAAGTTACCAGAAATCAAAAAAAGGTTTTCCTTCGGGTATTTTGGGTTTTTTTCTTGTTTAGTTGAAGGTTCTGTAACTTTTTAAGGTTCAAACAGGGACTACATCCTCCGCACTGAAAGCTACTTTCTTAGCATTCTCTCACAAATTCATCAAACTGTAAGCCATAAAACCACAAAACATTTTTATTCCTTCTTTTGGTTAGGAAATAAGAACGTGTAGCTGTAAGCAGCTGAGTGGAAATACATTAATAGAGCTTTCCTGCAGTCCACATTATGACTGAGGTCTTCTACTTTTACTCGTATGAACTCTACCACTGAGTGAGACCATCAATAAGAGTTAATTATACTAAGGTTCTACTAGACAGTATGATACCAATTTTGAGACTCATTTGTGTCCCAGATGATTGTGCTTCTTCAACTAGAAAAAAAATTCTTTAGAGATAATAACATTTACTTATTCAGTGGCTTTAAAGTTTGCTAAGCCTTATTCAGGTTTTACATACAGTAAATATTAGCTAGACTCCTGTCATTATTTTTTTTTCTGGACAAGCTACTTTCAGTGGCATTTATCACATCATCATTCCACCTTGCACAAAATGGGCTCTATTTTTTATGCATTTACAAATACCCAAATGAAATAAAGATTTGTTTTATTATTTGTTGACTGTAGATGCATAAAGTGCAGAACCAACTTCTATCTTATTGTCGTCTGGCTCCCACCAGCATGTTAATATAAATAACAGACTTCATGGGTGTATCTGGAATGAGTAAGACACTCCATTTTCAGGGGATTCTTTTCTGATGCCAAGTTTTCATCTTCCTTAAGGACTTGGGATGCTTCAGCACACGAGCACAGGATACTAGGAACAGCGTCACAGAAAACAACAGTGCGATGGTTGTCCAGGTTAATGCAGGAACACTCTTTTCAGCATATTTCCATTTTCTAAACAATAGTCCACCAAGCAATGTATCTGAGAATAGCTATCAGAGAGCAAGACGGTGTTGTGCCTCCAACCTAGCTACAGTTATAGTGCGGTTTAGGGAACACACTTTAGTAGTAAAAGAAAGACTTCACAGGTAATGATTTAGTTATTGGACCATCCTTTACTTGCAAGGTAAAACTAAGGTGTTCATTTGATTGTTTATATCTGGAATATCAATTTCCTTCTTTCACACCATGCCTTCATGTGAATTTGTAAGATTAAAACTTCAGTAATAAAAGCACTAACAGGCAAGCATTAAGGGAAAGTGTCATAAATAATACCCCACGGAATAGGAGAAAAACCAGCAGACCTTAGAAGTCAGAAAAGATGGCTTCATACCTAGCATGCTGACTCCATCAGCTTCCATAGGACTCTCTTCAATGCTTAGGTCCAGGATCAAATTCTGATTTATAGTTGCATAGATCTACGCAGAACTGCAGCTAGAAAGGTGCTCCGTGTAGTATGCTAGCTGTGCCTTCCCTTGGTAGCAGGAAGATCCTCCATATATTTATTCGCAAGTTCAGAGAGCTGGCATTGAGGGATGGACAGCTAGGCAAAACTGCAGCATCCAAAAGGCAGATAAAAACAACTGACTGTGGAGACAGGACTTTAAATACATGCGAGCAACCAATAACATAAACCACAGACGTGGGAATTCAACGATTCTCCTCAAGCTCAATTCAGTCTCAAGACTGAATTATTCAGTAAACTTCTATTTTTCCAATAGTGTTTGCAAAAGCTGTCAAGGAAGATATTTCAAATTGGAATTACAGTCAAATCAGAAGAGAAGATGTGTTTTCCTCCCTCTTTCTCTAGTTTTGAGGGAGCTTTCTGAAGATAGGTGAAATAGCAGATGACAACTACAACATGCAGAGTCCTCTCTATTAACAATATGAGGGGTATGCAGACTACAAAAAAAAAGGTTATCTGCTATAAAGAGGTCATGACAGTGATCCATCATCTGAAATAGCTTGTATTTGTGTTACACTGCTTGCAGTCTTCTGGGCAGCACCTTTTACTCTGAGCTTGCATCTCCTCCTCTTCCCTAGGCAGTAAAACTTTGTCCAATGGCAAAAAAAAACCCAAACAAAAAAATCCCACTGATGAGCTACAGTAGATTTAAAGTAGCTGTCTTGCTTTTTCTCATAACCTTCATTCAAACAACTCATTTATTATCTACACCCCTTCAACTCACTTCAGAAAATGTAGCTGAGCCCCAATTGTATCAGGACATTGGCTGTCAGATATATATTCCTAATCCTCTAGTGCAGCACAGCTTCTAGTGATGCTTGATGATATCCAAGAGATTTTGACACAGTTTTTTTCTCCTCAACACAGTGTTACCTTGGTGACTAACAATTAGATATGTTTTAATAAGGTGAACTAACAGTTAAGAGTAAGGTTATAATTTAAGGATAGTTACTAACTCATGAAAAATTATTTGAATAGCAGCTAGTGTTCCAGACAAGGAACATCTCATGGTTACAGACTTCCTCGACCAAGGACGTACATCCACTGTGAGATGATGAAACAAGGAGTTGGCAAGGAAACAAGAACTTTGGTGTCCTCAGATGATGTGTAACCATAAAAGGACAAAATGAGTAAGGGTATTCTTCCCCAAACGATGACCAGAGACCCTCTGAGACCCCCGCGCAGGCGTAGAAGACTTTGCTTGCTCAGCACAATGAATATGTATTAGATAGGCGGAATAATTTTATTAGTTGGATGGGGCTTTGTAACTTTTGTGTATAAATGTCTGGTAAAGAATCCCAGGGGTATGCTTGATTTGTGGAAATCTTCCACCTTGCACCCTTCGCAGAATTAAACAATGTCTCCTCTCTAAACATACTTTTTGTGTTTCAAGACACATTTTTGATTTCAGGCAACAACAGGATAGATGTTTTTCTCTTCCTTCAGGACCTGCTGTGAGAAAGCAACCTATCCACCATCATTCAGAAAACTCCGTAATGACATTTTAATACTGCGGATGTACAAAGAGCTTACAGGACTCCTGCAGAGCAAAAAACAAAGCTTTGTACTATCCGGTGTTTAAAACTGGTTTTATGCATTATGTTTTAAAAATCTGAACAGATGTCAACAAAAGACATGTGATTCCACATAAAAAGCCATACGATTTTATAAATATCGTAATGAAAATACACCACCACGCCTTCCCATGTTCCTTCATCACAGTATTTAATACTGATCTCAAAATCTTTAAATGTCTCCATATTATTAGCTGAACCCAAGAACAGCTATCAAAGTTTTATAAGAAATTCTCGAAAGGACGATATCACCTTTCCTTTAGTTAACACTAACCTGTTTCCATATGACCTCTAGCAGTCAACGATGAGTAAAAAGCCCAGCTGGGGGCATATCTATTTTCTACCTACTCTCCCCTTAAAAGCATTCCTAAAACCTTCTGTGAATAATACCTAATGCATCTCATGAGTGAAGCTGCCCAGAAAAGCGCCATCTCGCAAAACCCCAGTAGCAGTTAGCCATGTTCCTATTTCTTGTATGTTCACCTAAGCATTTTCTAGTTTTCAGTGGCATAAAAAGCTATGTCTATTAAAAACAGCAGATAAAGAGTATATACCTGTATGAGGGAGAGTGAGGCAGAAAGTCTGGAACAGCCAATAACAGAAAGATTTGATAGATATATCCATCTTTGATCCTACAGTGGCATTTCCCTTCTCCAGCCTGGATTTCAGGTGACTGTCTTTAGCACGATGGTATCCTTTAACCACAGCAACATCCTTCTTGATCTCTGCCTTTCCTTCCTACTCTTTAATTGCAGAGTTCAGCCACTTTGACTTTGGAAAAAAACCAAAAACAAAACCTTGTTTGTCGTGTTGCATTTAGTGAGTTTACTGCTCTACATGTTTCCTCAATTTCCTGAAACACACATGGCCTCTTCTCTTCTGTTAAAAAAGGTATTAACATGATGAGCTATATCCACCTATTTGAGGCCAAATGTCACTCAAACAATTATAAATACTTAATACAAATACTTGATAAATTCTTGTTGCAGCATAGCCATAATAAAAATTCTGATGCAAGTTGCCTTACTTTCTTCCAGAAAGGCATTCATAAAATGAATGCCTTAGCTTTGAAGATGATTTCATTGCCAAGCAACCCTTGTGTTACTGCCAGAACACTGGGGAAAAGCTTTCTTTCAAGAAAAGAAAGAAGAACATGTCAATTGATGATGACAGAACTGTTGTAGGTCAAACAGCTAAACTTATTCTGACTCCATGTGTAGCAGGCTTGGGAATTTTTTTTCTAACTCCTGAGTACACAGTACTGTGTGAGGGCAGCTCTGAGCTAAGCAGAAAAAAATAGACTTCAGGTCAGCACAAGTTGTTTCTCTCCAGATGAGGTTAACAGGGGTGTGCCACTGCTTCATGCAATGCCCTTCTGAGACAAAGGTTCATTAGTACAGCATTCACCAGCGATCTCAAACATACTACGATCCCCTAAATGGGCAAGATCTGCATCTGACACAACAGTAAACTCATCAGAACTAGGGGTGCCTGCAAGAACAGAAACATGCAATTGATGACAACAAAATGGCAGATATAATCCAGCTTTCACAAACAACCACAGGAAGGAAATGTTGCATTCGCCTTTAGACACAGCAGATTACATTTACTGCTGTTATCTCCAGAAAGAGATATGGGCATTTGCTTACGCAGTGCACTTAGTACTTCCTCAGAGCTTTTGAGAATAGACAGCTTTGTTTACTAGCAGTGATGTCCAAACAATTTCATGGTCTTTCCTCCACCAGACTGAAAAATTTCCAGCCCTCACCATCTGCATTACAAACATCTCAGCACCTTCAAATTGCTGCTATTTCAAAAATGAAGCAAGAGATCTTACTTAAAGGAGAAAGATAAAGATATTACAGCTTCATTGCCGGGCTGTCCACAGTTCATTCTGCAGCAAGCCAGAATCCCAGGCTAGCCATGGGCTTGTGGTCCCACAGGGTAAAAACCACACTCTAGTACATGCATTAATATCGCATTGCAGTGATATGTTTGACCATCCTGGACAGAGTACAAACTATACAACAGCACAGCCATCTAGGTCAGGGCCATATTACCAAAATATAGCCAAATAATCTGCCTAAATGAGTCACAATGCACAAATTGTACAGTAATTCAAAATCTTGTCACATATGATCACGGGACAATTTGGAGTATACTTCACTGATGTCTCTGTCAGGGATCTTCTATGGCTCCTCTGTCTTTCCTCGTCTTTATTACACAGTGCCAGCATTGGCCAGGACTTGATTTTGTGATATAGACGAAAAAGTTTCCACCCCTAGAGAGCTTATGTACATAGAAGTAATTCGCTAGCCTTCTTGCAGCTGTTTTTCCCTAAGAGGGATTCTGGTATCTCTAGTTCTACCAAGTTCTTTAAATTTTATCCCTTCTTCTCTGAAGTAGGAAGAGCAGCAGTACTGCCAATGCCTGGTCCTTAGCTTCAGAGAAAGAGCTGTGATTGACAGTACCTCTTCAGAGTTTTCTCTCTTCCCTCCCTCCCTGCATGCTTGGAGAAACCAGTCAATCACGTTGATAATTCCAACACCAAGATAAATATCTGTACAGAATTTATTGAGACTAGTAAGAAGTTTCCCCATGCTTAGATGTGAGAACTTCTGTCATAAAAATCTCTGGGCTCCAAAAATATGACCTGAACAACTGTAATAGCTGCATACCATTTTATTATCTATCATTAATTCCTATTACGAACAAGCTAGTGTGAAAGAGTTGCCTGTTTACTGATGGAATTATACTTGATTTATACAATCACGTTTTACAGGCATAATTTTTTCTATCAGAAGTGAGGAAAAAAAAGTCATGCCTTTGAGACATAAGCAATGCTGCCACTACACTAGGAGACAGCAACTTATGCTAGTAAACACCTTTTGTTGTTAACATCCACTCCATCTGCAGAATACATTTTAACTTCTTTCAACAATGCACTTTTTTCCTTAAAAAAGAAAAAAGCTTTCTACTAGAAGATTTTGCTGTCTACACTATTTCTAGAACCATTATCACCAGTCTTTAAACAGTAGGCTGAACATCCACACCAGTCTGAACTTTCCCAGCTCATCATGGCCTCTGGTATTTGCTTAAACTATTATAAAAGTGAGAGAGAAAGAAAAATTAATGGAGCAGCCAGTTCTCAGCTTTTCCCCTCATGACACCCACCGGCCTCCCTGCCCACAAATCCCGCAAGCGAAGCAGCACCTTACAAATCTCCTACTTGTCAGGATAAACATGCTTAATGGCAGACGGCTCCTCAGCTTCCGGCTCCTTAGCCTCCACCTCCTCCAGCGAAGGCTCTCCTGCCTTCCCCTCAAGTTATGGCCGGTTTTTGGGTGCCCGAGATTTCTCATCAGTGCTTTAACTCTTTCTAACCCATCGCCCAGGCCAAAATACGAGCCTGTTGAAGAACGCTGTTCTGTCCAGAATAGATTTCTAACATTTGCCCCTCCACTAGGTTCCAAACAGTGAGGGCACGCATTATTTATAGAGAGGAATTTCAAGACGATTAGCTGAGCGAATGGGATGATTTCTGAACAGGAGCAGGCAGCGAGGCGCAAACAGCACACGGTCTGTAACACCCTGCTTGTTCACACCGAAGGCGGACCAGCAGACAGGAGCTCTGGGCCTGGCCGGCGTGGAGAGGGGGAGGACGAGGAGCTGCCCGCCGGGACCTGCGCTCAGCACCGTCCTTCACCAGACCCGGCGCCGACTCCGAAGTTTTCCTCCGTGCCCGTTTCCAGACACGGCCGAGGGTCTCGGTTCTGGGGGTGCCGTGCCCGGGCTCCGCGGGCCCGGCCCTGCCCTCGGGGGCGGAGAGGGGCGCGGCGGCGGGGCGGTCGGGCGGAGGCACGGCCGGGCCCCCCCGCACCGCCCCGCTCCCGCCGCGGGGAGAGCTGCGCCAGCGCGGCTGGGCGGTCGCGGCGCCGGCCCTCCCCGCCTCGCGTTCAACCGGTGGGACCCCCCCCCTCCGCCGCCCGCGGCAGCGGCACGAAGCCGGCGGCGGGAGGGGGCGGCGGGCGCCCCGGCCCGGCCCGGCGCGGCGGGCGCCGCTGGCGGAGGATGCGGGCGGCGGCCCGGCGGCGCGGGCGGCTGCAGGCGGGCGGCGGGCAGCGGCGCGGCGCCTGACCGCGGGGCTCCGCTCCGCTCCCGAGGATGCTGGGGGGGCGATGCCCGGCGACAGGGAGGACGAGATTTGCCAGAAAGCGCTGCAGCTGCTGGCCGAGCTCTGCTCCGTCGGGGCGGTGGAGAACGAGAACTGCCGGGATTTCATCTACTACCTGCGGGACAGAGCCCGGCCCCGCCTCAGCGACTCAGGTACGGCCGCCGCCGTTACGGGTGCGGGCCGGGCGCGGGCACCGGCGGCCTCCCCCGGCCACCGGTGGAGGGTGAACGTCCCCAGGCGTCCCTCGGAGGCCGGGCGCCGCGGGGCGAGGCCTGCCCCGGGCTGCGATCGGCCGGGGGGCGCGGGAGGCGGGCAGCGGGGGTGCTCCCGGGAGCCCGGGGCTGGCGGGGATTTGCCCCGGCCTGGCCGGGGTAGGACGCGAGTCCGCGCTCGGCTGCCCGCCGCGGCGCCCGGGGCTGCCGGGTCTCCTGCCTGGCCGCGGTGCGGGCGCCCGGGCTGTTGGCGGCGGGGGGTGTAAGCCCCTCGTCGGGCAGCCGGAGCCGGGTGTCAGCTGCCCGGGTGCCGGCAGCGCGGGGTGCGGGCAGGGCGGCGGGCAGTTTTGTCCCCGGGGCTGGCCGGCGTGCCCCCGCCGCCCGCCTCGCCGCAGCCCGGCCCCGAGCCCCCCTGCCCCGCGCGTCCGCCCTTGCGGTGTCCCGAGCCGAGGGGCTGCCCTCGAGCTCCCGCCGCCCTCCCCGTCACAAGGGGTGCGGTTGTAAAGCTGGGGGGGGGGGACGTGGGGGTGGTGCGTGTGTGTTTCATAGCTGGGTTTAAAAGCAACGCAATGCAACCAAACTTTCCAGTCCTATATTTCACAGGCCAAGAAAGACCTGCCTTGCGTTTCTGTGGCGGGTGCGGGGCTGCAGGTCAGAGGAGGTGCACGCCGAGCGGTTCTGTGCGTGCGCGTCTGGGTTATGGTTGCCTTTTTGTATCTTGGCACAACACCCTGACTTAAAAACTTTACCTTAAGGAGGCTTTTTAATGAGGAAGCTGAACTCCAGCTGCTCAGGAACGTCGAAAGATTGATGACGTTCTGTACATCTCTGGCCATAAGGGAAGGGCAAATTGCCATTTGGAATAGGAGATTATTATATTTGTTTTTACACTGTCAGTTGAGTTTGCTCAGTTTAAGAAGAAATTTAGAGAGTTAAAAGAGAAGTTGATAAACGTTTGCAGTACTGGAAAGCCTTGCTGTTAGATCAGCTGATCAGCACAGCACAGTGTCAATTTCTTTAACATTCTCTGAAATAAATTAGTTAATGTAGCATAGGGCAGTCTAATGACACTCTACTCTTAAACATCTTTCTGCAATTTGGTGAGGCTGAACTAACACTCGGAGTGCAACTTACTGACAAATGCTTGGATATGCTAAAAGGCCTGGAGGAAACAAGTAGAAAGAAAAGAAAATCGGGGGGGGGGGGGGGGGAAGAAATCTGCTGTCACAGTAAATGAATAAGGAATTTTTCGAAATACAGTTTGCTTGTATCCAAGCTATTTGCAGCCATTCCGGCTTCTCGCTTACTGAAAAATATACAAATTAAAGTGATTCATGTGATGTTTGATAAGAATTCTTTAAAATTAGGCAGATTTGATTGTTTTGTTCATATAGGCGGATTTAATTGCTTTGTTCATATAAGCAGTAATTTTTGTGACAGACACCTGTGATTTTCTGTAATTTTCATTTACCGAGGAATCAGTCACATATTTGTGTATCAGGTGATGATTCCAAAAATGTCTACTTAAATCAGTGCTCACTTTGAATACTAAATGACTTGAAATTTATGTGGAGACTTTAACCTCAGCTGCTTGGATAACAGCTTTTCAGATTTCTTTCAGAAGCTACCTGCTTTTTTCATCAGCCTCGGGCAAAAAGAGTGCCTGGCATCTGTTTGCGAGCATTTTTAGAACATGGAGTCAGTAAAAAATGATCACCTTTACCTAATGCTACAAAATATGAATTTGTATTTGTTTCTACCTGTTTTGCTTGAACCGTTATTACACAACAGCCTTCTGGTATTGTTGCAGACCCGCTCAATTACACAGAGCAGCGGTCCCTAACCCCCGCCAGCCAATGTGCAACCACAGTGAGCAATTATGCTGCAGGCAGCATCTTCCTATTGGCCTCAGTTTTAACATTTTTATTTTTTTGCAGCTGCAGGCAGTCTCAGAGGGTCTAGCAGGCAACACGTTATCCATAAGCCCTGACTCGGAAACCACTTCTGTAGGGTAGCAGAGTCAGGAATTTATTAATTTACCTTGAATTGTATTTCTTCAAGTAAAATACATGTATTGTTCCAGTAAACTGGTTGCCCATGAGGTTTGTTTAGCTAGTCCTTGGATGTGATGCTATGAGCTCTAAGAAGACAGTGTGCGTGACTTCCAAAAAGAAATAACACGATTCACAATCAAAGGGTAGTACATTGACCAAATCCAGGTTGATTTACGTGGTGAGTTTCATTGAGTTAACAATGGCAGAACGGCATTGAAAAGCCCTGACAGCAGGTTCATTCACTTTCCAGCCACTAATGGTCTAAACACAGGGGTGTGAAGAAAACTTGTGCTGAAAGACAGCATCTTCTTGGAAGAATTAGGCAAAAAATGAAGCTGTAGTAGTTATAACCTCCCCCCCACACCATGTGAAGGTGATTTGCGTTAGCCAAACTGAGGAACTTCCTCTTAGGCCAGCCAAAAGTGGTATCTAAAGATGTGTACAACTTTGTGAGAGCTGAGAAAAGTGCAGCTAGAAAACACATGTGATGAGCTTTCGTACAGGAATTAAAGCATTTCCACATGCTTTTAGAAGTTTTTCTGCAGTGAAGTGGGTGCTTGCCTAAACCCAGCTACGTGGTTGGTACAGATGTGCGGAGCAGCCGGGCTTAGAGCATAAGCTAAGGGCTGAAAAGTTCCAGGTTTAACACACTGCTCCACTGGATTTAAAGGGAGACATGAGTGAGTTAGGTTTTGAAGGTTTTCAGAAAACTAAAAATGCAAATTAGGCATTTAGTGAAAAATCTTCAATTAGCTCAGTAAGAGTTATATGTCAGGGCACCCTTGAAAATCCCAATAGACATGCTTAAGCATTTAGATAGCTTAATGAACTGGATCTTTTTCTGTTCCATTCTTCCATTCCCTATTTGTAAAATGTTGAGAATATTTCTATATCATAGAAAGTTTTTATGAAGGTAAATTACTATTAAAAGCCTGAGCTCATCAAGTATGTGACACATTTATAAGGGAGAATCGTATGGTCATCTCGGAGATAGTCAAGTGAAAACCATGTTAGTCATATGGGTGTTTTCAAACAGTCACGCAAGATCATGTAATAACACCCCATGACACCAGATAAAGCCAGTGGTGTAGATAAGGAATGGAAGTTGCTTGACTAGAAGAATTATACCAATGTGTAAAACCAAACAAAAAACCCCAATCAAAAAAACTCTGAAGCCAAACAATCTTAATGGAGAGATTTACCATTAAAACAGGAATTAATACCAAAGAAAACTGCATTTCCATGTGGACTATTCCTCAAATAGATTTACCTTGCAACTTCTGAACTGAAAAAGTTGCTGTGGCTTGAATCAAGCCTGCCAGAAAGGGTGTATGTGTTTTTGTACCTGTGACTTTGGACATTTTAAAAGATGGAAACTTTGGGAGAGGAAAAAACTCAAGAGGAAGAGATACGTGGTTTTGATTTAGGATAGTTTAGAATTTGGTGTAGAAGAGAGGAAGGAAGTCTTCCGGTGGCTGGAGTTTGTGCCCTGTTCTCAGTCTGCCTGGTCTGTGACTGTGAATTACACTTCCGCTGTAGCTGACTGACCGCATCAGAGTTGCATTTCAGACATTTCAGAAATAAGCCTTAAAGCTTTTGCCGCTAGTTGTTGTTGTAGTTCTTTGGTGTAGGTGATTCTGGGTCTTTTGGGGATCTTTGTTGTTGTTGTTGTTCTGTAGTGAATCTTTGGCTTTAAAAAACCAGCTTCCCAGAGATTGCAGTGGTAGGCTGCCATTGCTCTTTGTAGACATGATGGATTTCTGCATTGCTTGTTGTTGTAGTGTTTTGCCAACTTTGCAGCAACTTGTGTTGCCTGCTTACCTTCCAGTGACTGCTAGATACAGCAACAGAGTCCGTAATGCATAGTTATATGTTTGCTGGCATTTGCTGAATATCAGTAAAACTAAGTTACATAAAGTATGAGAGAGTTGCACACTGAGACTGCCTTACACAGAACTTAGCACATTCTACAGATTGAATTTCTCTTCCTTTAGTTAAAAAGTAAGCAATCCTTGAAAAATTGGAATGAAAAATTTAAAAAGGTCAGAGGAAGCCGTTATGAAGCCAAGGACTGGATAAAGAAGATGCTTATGAAGATAAGGGATATAAAAAAGTCTAGGCCATTAATCATAATGAATTTTCATTTATGTCAGAGTGCAAAAATGAATAGAAAAAAAAAAGTAAAGCTTCCTATCCTTTTCTGTTGTGTTGGATTGCACATCTTCAGGATAAGCCAGTAAGGTCTTCCAATATTCTTAATTATGTGCTTTAAAATCGACTAGTAGATGCTAAATCAGAATACATGCTGAATATTGTGGGTATAGTTATGGCCATTAGGCATAAAGGATGCTACAGATCATAAGTAAGAGATCAATATTGTGCAGTGACAGAAAGTCAGATTTTAGTATTTGGTGGAGGTAAAGGTAGTTGACAATCAAGAATCTAAAAAATGTGTGTGTGGACATGTGATGGGCGTTGAAGGAACAGTGTCTGAGAAGGTGCAGTGATGGTCTTGCAGTAGAGTATAAGAACCTTATTAATCGGTACTTCATCTTTAATGTATATTTTCAACTTCAGGAAAGAGAAAAGCACAAAGAAACAAAAAGTCCTAACTGGCACGGTTGTGGCCTCCCAGCTGACCAGCAGCACCTGAGAGCCAAGGCTTTCTGTGGAGAGTATCATTACGATAGACTGGTCACTCCCTAGGAGGCCTATATTTGCAATTGGACAGTATCCCAGCAAGCTTCCCTTTAATTCAGAACGGAGTTTATAAACAAATCCTGTCTTCAGAAAGTAGTTTAATTTCTTAAGAGGGCATTTTAAAATCTTTGTAACTCAAATACTGATTTATTCCACCTCCCTCCCCCCCCCCCCCCCCAACTTCCAGGATCATAACAAGCTGCTGTGTTTCATCAAGATGCTAAATACATCTAGGTTTATAATAAATAATAAATAAATGCAGGAAGAATTTACAGAGTTGTGAAGACATGAAGAAGATTACAGTGGGTGAAATAATTTTCACGATGTTTTTTATTTTTATTTTACTCATTATGAGCCATTGCTTTCTATATTTTTAATTTTGTTTTCCTCCTGCAAAGTGAATGTAAAACGCTGCCACTCAAAACTGACAGTATTCTATAGGCTGCATTAGTGCAAAGCCCTTCACAAGGCAGAGGACAGGTATGGATCGTATTTACTGACATGATGTCAAATGCGTGAAGAAGTATGAGGCCCAAGTTCCTTTGGGTTTCAAGAACCTAAGCGCCGTTTCAAGAGTTCAAAAAAAATAATTGTTGTTACATATTTTGGACTAAAAATACGTATTCTTTTTCTCTTTTGAAAAGTCAGAAACTAATTTGCAGAAGGTAAAAAGAAGTATTTCCTGTTGTCTGTATTCTAAGATGCGCTTCTAGTTTAATTGCCTTTAAACAAATAGGCTTCCAGAGATTTTCCTGTCATACTGAAAGAGTTTAGTATTGTTTTTTCCTGGGAAATCTGTTTTAAACAGGTGACTCTAAACTTCAGAAAAAAGTGTAGAAAATAGCAAATTATGCTGAAAGAAAAGGGACTACCTGTATGCATCTCTTGAAGTGGTAATTAAGTTAATTTAAATAAAAGCAAAGTAAATTAAAATAAATATTTTACTTCAGTACAACTACATATAATTTTTTTCCTAGAATAGATTTTTGTTCTTTTTACAGGTAACCTAAAGCTGTATAGATGCTTAAGTAATAATTTACACTTCAGAACCAGAGGAAGTGAAGACTGTACAGAGATCATTCTTAGAATAAAACTGATCTTGAGCTTTGATCAGGTTGGAGCACAGTCGTATTAAACACTGTTCAAACATGAAAGCACAGATCCCTGCACTACTGAAATCACTTTACATTTTTCAGTGATGCAAAGCAGCTTCAGCAGTAGCTTTTTCAGAAAGTAGTAGCACTTACCTCTAAAATGAGAAGACAAACATGAGGAGGTTTTCTGTAGTCTCCTGGACCAAGACTCGTGCCACTGCTGTCCGGTGGCTGCTCTTGGATGTTGTGGGGAGGAGAGCAAGTTTAACTGCATGAGAAAAGGACAAGAGGAGGGTGGCTTGTAGCCCTTCTTGGCCTCTGCATCCATATTCAGTATAGTTGTGGAAAGCAAGAGCTTTCTGGGGGTTCCATTTCCATTTTGGTTTTACTTCTCACTTATATGGGAATTACCCCGAATGTCTGTTGTTTACAGTATGCACTTAGGCACTAAAACTGTAGCATAACATTGTGTTATACTTGCGTTAAATAGACTGATGCCAACTACACCCCTTTGTACTTAACGAAAAAAGTATGTTTACTTGTATACTGTATTCATTGTATCTGTATAAATAATATTTACTTACTGAAGTCATAGCAAGCAGATTTGTGAAGTAATCCTAAAAGCTAGAAGAACATACCAATTGAATCGGAAGTCAGTTATCTCTACAGTCATCCCACAGTTTATGCAAGTCTCTTCTAAATATGCAGTGAACATTAAAGAAAATGGTTATTTTGAATTGTGAGTAACAAAAATATATAGAATTGAAAATAACCTAAAGTTTAATGACAAAAACATCAACCTTTTAAAAATTAGGATGGCTAAGTAGCATACGGTCTGTCTTACACCTGACTTCTCATCTTAAATGCCAGTTTTGCTGATGAAAAACAGTAGGCTAAATTTAGCCCTTATACATATGACTGTGCTTGCCACTAAAACTTTATCACTGCATTTGTCATAATTCTTAGTTCAATGGGATTTGCACATTCCTCCTAGATGGGGGGGGGGGAAAGAATTTGCTAATTATAGTTTCCTAAGAAATATCCATAAGCTTTCCGCAGACAACAGTTTACGTTTGGAGACACAAAGCTCTGATCACTTAAGTAGAGGTGTTACTGTAATGGATTTATGGGTCATTAATTCTTCAAAAAACATGAACCTGTGTTACAATAACTCTGTTTTTCAGTACTGGTAGAATTCAGAATTGTTACGTTTTTGTGTGAACCATACATTTAGTGACCCAAGTACAAATGATTGGCCACATGTGCCCCCAGATAGCTTTCTCGAAATTTCCTTTTCAAACTAATTTGTGGGAGTTTAATTACACTGGCTGTTCAGAGACCTAGAAATGTAAGTCCAAAATGATTGCTGTCATAACAGCAGATCTGGTTAAATTCAGTCTTGAGGCTGTGCAGCGCTGTAGCATCTTTGGTGTATAATAAGTAGAGCTTGAACATAAACTGCAATTTATGTATTTATGTTTAAACTGCATTTCTAGGTTTTAGTTCTTCTTCCACTGAAAATAATGATCATTATTGGTTTAGTGCAAAGCTGTACTTAAGAACATTGTATTGTGCTTCTTTTGCTATATTCTGTCATTAATTTAAGCTCTTCTGTGGCTTTATTTAGACTGAAGAGATAAAGGGAGATTATTTTGGTCTAAAGCCTTATGTCCTTTTCATATTGCTAACCAAATTTTAGTTCAAGGGATAAGAATTTAGAATAATTGATTACAGATGGAAGGATTTTTCATAAAAATGCTGGCAGTTTCAACTTGTAAAATCTTTCATTCCTAAAGTTCATTGTCTTACAAGATAAACCTTTTTTGCATGTTCTGTAGTACTGTTAAGTAGTGAGTACTTGCTCCATTTATTTGGAGAGTACAAAAAAAATTCTGTCACATAAAGAAAACGTTATGTGTAACAGCTGGTGGTTTGCACATTTGTTGCATTAGCTATTGTAATCACACTGAATCTTGTGTGTTTTAAGTTGCTCAAGATGTTCAGCTGCATATTTTTTGGATTTTAGGCATTCATTAGCCAAGTAAAATCAGTTTGGCTCCTTTTGGCAGACAAGTACGCTACAGGATTTTATGCTGTATATATCCTATGGTTAGTTGGAATTCAGAAGTACGGTGGATGCAGTCAAAACTGGCATACGCATCTGTATGTCTTGAGCCAATTTACAGTTGATGTGTGTGTACCAAAGATGAACATTGGAAGAGTCCAAGAATATATAATCTGTCAGAAGAAGTCAGGCACTAATGATTTTGGAGTTAAAACTTTCAAAGGGCATGCAAAATAAGAAGAATGAGGAACTGAAACAGGATCTTTCCTTCCACTTTAGTTTCACGCACACACAACAAGAAAGCCTTCCTGACTTCCTTTGCAAATATGTTTTCTCAGTTTGCTGTTTCCATCAGAAAGTTTGTTGAAAATTTCTTAATTCTATCTTACTGTCTGTGAAACTCCCCAAATATTTCCCTTTCCTGTGTTATGGACCTTTTTTGTGTGTATACATTTACTAGCCAAACAGTAAATATTTATCTTTTTACATCTCTTCTTGTAAACCAGTCTTCATCATTACTACCCAGGTTGCTTTGTGCCTGGTTTCTCCATTTGTTTACTAGATTGTGTGTATATATACCTTTGCTTCAGATGTTTTTTCATCTGGGTGTTCCCACTCCATTTCTCAAGCAGCATCTCATCTTATTTAGTGCCCATATTTCTAGTATTTTTAATTCATCTGTGTTTTAATTTTCTGACCTCAACAGTATGGTTTGTTTTCTCCTCACATTTACTGTAATTTCAGAATGTAATTCTATTGCTGTTTAATCGTACAATCATAGAATAGTTGGGTTTGGAGGGGACCTTTAAAGGTCATCTAGTCCAACCCCCCAGCAATGAGCAGGGACATCTTCAACTAGATCAGGTTGCTCAGCCCTGTCCAGCCTCCAAGGATGGGGCATATACCACCCCTCTGGGCAACCTGTGCCAGTGTTTCACCACCCTCATTGTAAAAAGTTTCTTGCTTATATCTAGTCTCAGTCTACCCTCCCTTAGTTTAAAACCATTACTCCTTGTCCTATCACAACAGGCCCTGCTAAAAAGCCTGTCCCCATCTTGTCTTATAAGCCCCCTTTAAGCACTGAAAGGCTGCAATAAGGTCTCCCTGGAGCCTTCTCTTCTCCAGGCTGAACAGCCCCAGCTCTCTCAGCCTTTCTTCACAGCAGAGGTGTTCCAGCCCTCGGATCATGTTTGTGTCCCTCCCCTGGCCCTGCTCCAACAGGTCCATGGCTTTCCTGTGTTGAGGGCTCCAGAGCTGGACGCAGGACTCCAGGTGGGGTCTCACCAGAGTGGAGCAGAGGGGCAGAATCCCCTCCCTTGCCCTGCTGGCCACACTGCTGGGGATACAGCGCAGGATATGGTTGGCCTTCTGGGCTGTGAGTGCATATTGTCAGAGAGTCAAACATTGCATATTGATAATCAATTGATTGATTATCTCATTGGGCATCTGGCCCCGGCTATATAAAGTGTTGTTTAGATTTATCTTTTAAAGCTTTCTACGTATTTTTTAATTTGCAAGAGGTTCATGCCTGTAAAGTTAATGGTTTTATTAATATATATTAAGATATTACAGAAGGTGTTTCTCACATCTCACAAATTATATAAATAAGTATAACTTGTAATTCAGTAAGAATTATCCTACTATAATGCATAGAGAGGAATGTACAATGCTAATTAGAAAATGATCAATGAGACCAACAGTCTTATGATCTTCTGTTATCATTTGTATCAGATGTTTTACCCATTTTAAAAAAGAGGTTTCTTTATTTATTTTTTTTTTTTACCAAGAGAAGTTTAATGGATAAAAGTAATGCTTGGTTATTCTGTTTTTCTTTGGGAAGCCTACCATAAACAGGATTATCTCAACTATTCATTATGCTGAGGTGTCTCTGCACAGCGTAAAAGCAGGGAGTGTTTCCTGAGTCTGGCTACAGGGAAATAAAGCAGGTATTGAGTTGGTTCTCACTGAGTGCTATTCTATTCCCCGTAGTAGGGCTGATGTAGGATATGTAGCAGTAGCATTATGGCAATTCTTACCTGCTGAAAAGAGCCTTTTAGGTCCATTAGCAACCAAATACAAGAGAAAACAGATCTGATATTGCTTAAAAAAAAAACCAGAAAGCTCTGAACAGAAACTTCTTTTATCAGTACAAATTTTTTTTTAAGCTTTACAAATTTGCTTGGGGTAATACAAGACACAAATCTAAACTAATAGCTTCAATTTTGTTTAATTCTATGATTGTCCTGTCTTCTCCAGTAGATCATGCCATCAGGAAAGGCTCCTGTTTCTGCAGATGCAACTAAGGCATCCATGGTAACAGAAATCTAACTTAAACTTTTCCTCTTTTTTTTTTTTTTTTTGACGTTTACAAATATTAATGGTGATTGATGAGTCAAAACAAAACTTTTCTCAATCCAAGTCAAGGACTGTGAGATAAATCATCAGGTTTAATGAAGAAAATGAGTATGGGACTGGAAAATGGAGGGCAGAAATTAGGCTTAGCTGGTAAACAGAAAGGTGAGGGTTGACCTATTTTTTTCATTTGAATTTTTTTTTTTGTTCTAAATTTATACCTGTTCCACAAAGAAAGAGAGGTGAAACCTCCTGGTGCAGCAGGCACAAGCAGAAAGCCTGTCGCTTGTGCTGCTCGGGGGATGGACAAGAGGAGCAGAACAGGCAGCCAAGCCTCCGAAGAGGGAGACATCACTCGTGTTCCTAAGGGACCAAAGAGCACTGAGCAAATTTGCTGTCACTCACAAATTAGAGTTGACTGAATTGAAGCCTGGGATTTTGAGGACCTGCCTACAGGGACAGGAAAAGTTGTGGATATGTCTTATTATACCTCTGTTGAAAGAATTTATATTTCTGGGTTTTATTACAGTAAAATTTGCCTTTTTTTCTGAATTTAAAAGCCTTTTCAGCTTCTTTGGGGAGTTCACTGTAGAAAAAGATAAAAGTGGATCTATCTAAATGCTTTGGTTGTCTTGGGGTCCCATCAAATGCTCATTGCCTTTTTTATTTTTTGAGGGTTCATAGTTTGGGCTGTGGCTAAGCAGGAAAGAGAAAGCTTGGCCATAGTGTCTTCATCTAATAAAGAAAACCTGTCCCCTCAGCTCTTTCCTATGCAGCGCATCACTGTTCCTGCCAGCTTCTGTTAAATGCAGAAGGTGTAACATTTTTATATCTGCTCTCATTCTCAAGTTAATGTCTTGTTCCTGCCTACCTTATTCATTCTCTACCTGTCTCTTGTTCTGTTGTCATTATGTTATAAAGAGTGATTTGACTAGTCAAGATGATTTCTTTCATACTGCTGCTATGAGCCAGTGACGATAAAATAGCTAAAAGCAGTGCCCAAAATAGCAGCGCACAGGTATAGGTTTGCCAGAGTGATTTGGTAGTAATTACTGTATCTGTCCTTCTGTGGTGTAGTGTTACAAGTGAGACCCAGCACTGTGAACAAAAGCTGCTCTTTCTTCCTTTGATGCATTTTTCTTCCTTCTTTTCTGTTTTTTTTGGGAGCTGGAAACCAGAACAGACCTTAGTAGCAACAGAACAAGCAACAGCTTCAGCCACCTCAACTTTTTTTCCTTCCCAAATGGTGGGGGGCAGCAGTTTTTCACCTGCAGGAACATCTAAAATTCAATTGCAGAATTCACTTTTCATCCTATAGGCTGTGTGTACTGAGAGAAGAAGGAACAGAAATGGTGTTAAAAAGGTAGTACTGGGATTTGACATTTTCAGTGGTTTGGCTGGTTTACCTCCTTTTTTCTGTACCCCTCTCACAAGGAAGATTTCCAGTGGTAGTTGTTGCCATGGTACTAAGCAGGATGAGGTGTCTACTCCAATCTTAAAACTATGTTTATGGTCGTATCGTGAAAAATTATCTCTTTTGACAAGTCAGGCTTGTTTACGCAGAATTAATACAGCACCACTTCGCTTATTCTGAAGTGGAGAGAGGCTCTTCAGGTCATTCCCCATGTGTCAAGGCAAATACGAGCTTCAGCAGTGCTGGAAAAGCCTTAGAATTAGCTCTGTCCTTCCACTCCCTCGTTAGCTGTTCAAATGAACAACCGCTTCACGCCCTGCCGAGCAGCTGATTGGCCTTGGAGGGAAGAAGCATCTCAAGCAGTATTAATGTTTCATTGAAAATCATGAGAGCCAGGGAAGAGGGGAGGGGAATTAGGGAACTCAAACCCCCAAATCAGTAGTGCCTTTTATTTCACCAGGCCCCTTTCTTTTGAGCAGCATCCCTAATTGTCTCCCACATTGGATTTCCTCTCAGGACGTTCTTGCTGACTTTGTGAGATGTTTTTGCCAAGGGTAGTTTTAACAGTGTATAGAAAGGAGTTCAGCCCTTTCCCCTTTGCTTTTCTCTCTCTGTTCTCCGTTCCTTCTCGCCAACCCTGTTAACAGTATTTACTATGATGTATAGTGTATAGGAGATGGAGGAGCAACGAAGCTGTGCAGTCCCTCCGTCCTCTGCTGTTTTCCCTTCTGAAATCATCACTGTTGCATCAAGACCTAGTACATTTACCATGTAAAAAACCCTTATTATTTTCTCAGTAAGCAAAATGGATCAAAAAGCTGTAAAATTGGTGCCTTAAAATGCTATCTCAAAGATACAAGAGCAAACTAGATGTGATAAACCAGTCAGTAAAGGAGTGTAGTAGAATGTATGACAGCAAGAACAGCCAGCTGCATCTCGTAAATACACAAATCCATGGACTCAAACAGTATAAAACATCCGAAGCTATAAAAGAGGAGCAATTCTTACTTTTTTGTAGCAGTCCCAGCAGTTTGAAACATGGTTGGCAGCCATTCCAGTGTGTTTATTGCAATCATAACATCATTGATATTAAAAGAAACATCACCTCAGAGTGGGTATTCACATAAGATCTTTGATTCGTTGTAAGTAGTATAGCACATGCCAGGGTAATTAGATCTGGAAATGCTACTAATAAATAAAAACTGTTTTCTTAGGATAGAAGTAGAAAAAAGTTAGATACAGAAGTGTTGCATGATTCGCCCTTGATTAACAAGGAACGACCCCTTTTATAATGTTTCAAGCAGTACTGTCCCCAGTAAATGGCAGCAAATAGGTGCTGCGTCCTTAAGTACTTCTGAGATAAATATTAATGTTGAGTTTAAAAACACGAATGTTGCTTATTCTTTGATTTATTAGATAGACTTGGGGAAAAAAGCAAGCTTTTAGATGTCCCTGCTCATGGCAGGGGGATTGGAATCAGATGATCTTTAAGGTCCCTTCCAACCTTATCATTCTATGATTCTATTTCCTGACACAGCAACTGAATGAAAGGAGTGATGCTGGCATGCTTGGTTCAGGATAAAGGGAGGACTTAGCCCCAGCTAAGGAGGACTAGGAACATACAAAACAGCATAGGAGGTGTCTGGCTGTTAGTCCTGCGAATCCAGTATTACTCTACAATGTGTTAATACAAACTTGTTTGATTCAGGGATGTTGTTTAGAGACAATGATATGGTTTAGTTGACTGGAACAGATTGCTAGTTGGGGACTGCGAAAACTTAAGGCTCTTAACTGTGCCAGTCACCTGGGTGTCATCTTGGGGAAATTTCTCAGTGCTGCTTTTCCCCTGCACTTTCAGTTGCCTTCTCAGTACCTATATGCAGTCAAAATTCCAGCTAATCCCCCATCTGTAATCAGCGGAGAAAGCAGGGCATGTCTGAAGTGTGATGTCAGTAAAGCACTGAGCAGAAAACCACCTAAAAAGCAGCCAAGAGAAAGCATGGGGCCCAAGGACTTAGGTGGAATGTAGTCTTCCTGAGTATGGTGCACTCTGTTTTCATAGTGAACAGGCTACAAGAGCCTCTGCTTTGTTGGGGCCTCTCAACACTTTACTCTTATAAATTATAAACAATGTATTTTCTTCCTGTGTACGGTAGCAAATAGAAATGTGCCTCTTTTATCAGCAAGCAATGCATAATTGAGAGGCAGAGATCTGATGGAATACACATTCAAATGGGAATAAATAAAAGCATAAGGAGGGTTTCAAAACCTCTGTTTCTGTGCTGGGCTTAATCTGAATATTTAGCTATGGAATTTATTCATTATATCTGTTTGCAAGCTTGGATTTATGTTTTCAGACCTAAATCCCACCACACACTCTAGCCTGCATCTGACTGTGCAACAGTACTAGCAGGGTAACTTTTAGTTTTCTTTTGCATATCCCAACATTTTGCCATTTACTGCCCCTTTTTCAGCAGAAGAGTTTCAAACATTTACTTTCATGGTCTGGGTTGGATTGCAAATGCACATCTCAGCATGATAATACCATTTGAAACCAAAACTGAAAGGACTACTAGAATGGTAATCCTGTTCCCATTATTGCAGCAGAAATGCAAAGTAAAAAGTACGTTTCTTGGAGGGAGAGACCTTTTTAACGTGCTCCCATTCTCTAGTTTGCCCACACACACACACACGTGCGCATGCTTGGGATTCAACAGTGTATTTTTACAGGCTAAATTTACTTGTTATTAAGAATATCTATTTGTTCATTAATTTGGCGTATACCTCAACATGCATATTTTGCTCGTGTTTAAGGAACTTTAAAATGAGCCACCCACCCCATACATTAAAGTCCTGTAGAGAAATTGTTTCACAGTGAGATAACTCTACTCAGTAGCCAGATAACAGCCCAACTTCCACAAGTCTGGAAGTTTGGAACATGCAGGTCTTCGAAGTGCACGGTCCTTTTCCCTTCTTCCTTTTGCCCTTCCCTTCTTCTTCTCTTTTGTCCGTTTTTTTCTTAAGTGAAATGTTTTCTAGTTTCTTAATGTTCACATTTTAGTCATTCAAAAAATTATTCCCTTTTCCTACCTTTACCTGATTTTTCTCTAAAATTGGAGCAAAACTTAATCCTGCTGTAAGTCAAATTTCAAAAGCCGCTAAACCAGAGCCACTAAATCTGACCTCATGACTTCTGTAGTACTACTTGCACTCAAAATAATCTTAGAGAGTAAAATTTTCAAAGAAACGTACATAAGTGGAACTACTCATACCCACTGAAACTGAGTGGGAATTTGATATATAAGCCCTTTGTGTATTTTTGAAAATCTGAGCCTTATAATTTATGGTTGCATAAAAGAAGAAATGACTGCTTCTGTTCAGTATACTTATCCTAGTATTATAATGATCCATTTTGAATGGTCTCATCTTACTTGTTCCATTTTGTATTACTTGAATAATAAATATATGCTGTAACAGGAAATTAACAAATTCTTCCTTAAAAAAACAAAAATGTGATAAATTTTCCCCTCAATGCTATGCACTGTCAGTGAAAGTTAGAAATTCACAGTGTGAAAAGTAATCTTTGCTAACTTAGTGAGGCAAATATAGGTTGTTAAATGTCAACCCAAGGATGGGAATAGTGTTAATTTAAAGGAAATAGGATCACAGACAGTTCCTGGGAGAAGGATGTATACAAGCACCTGATTCTAAAGAAAAGATTTAAAATAATGTTCATATAATATGTTTTTACGTTTGTTTTTTCATAATATAGTCAAACAATCAGAAGTGTGATTTATTATTTCTTTTAATCTCCTCTTATTATTTTTTTTTTTGAGGACCATGTGAGACCAGGATAAGTAGTGGAAATTGGTGGATGCCTTATCTACCTAAGGATGTTGGATGACAAAGAAAAAAGTATCAAGTGTTCAAAAAAATTATGCTAAAATCATTCAGCTGAAGTAGCCAAAAAATTAGCAAATCCCATTAGCGCATTCCAGTTAGCAAGGACAGTGGGTTGTAGCTGTCTCTGGGGAGCTGAGAAGAAACCCACATTACTATTCTTAGCTATACCTTTTTCTGGGGAAGAATAAAAAATGTAGAGGCCAGAAGATGGCGAAACAGCGGTTAGAAATTTACCATCAGTTTACTCTGTTACATATGTTTGGTTTGTCCTTAGAAGTAGCAGAGTTCTTGGAGTTCTTCAAAACCCAAGGAATTCCCAGGTTCTGAGAGCAATCCAGCTGCGCAATTCTTGGGGGAGGAGAGACGACATGAAAGCTGTGGCTCGGTGTTTCCACACTGTTTTCTTAAGTATCCCACTGCTGTGGTATTACGGTTTCTGGGAACAAGGGGCTGCCGCCAACATTTTCTTCTTTACAGTCTCTTTGTAATTCTGAGGGGGAGGTAAGGAGAGCAGTTGTTCTCCCCTTGGAACAGGCCTGAGGAAGAGCAGCCATGAGTCTGCAAGGACATCGCAAAGTTGATGGGCCCTTTTCTACATCCCGTTTGTTTATGTGTGCCCACCCGGAGAGACTAGTGCATAACATGGGGGGTATAGCGCTGATTATAATTGAACTAGTCTTAAAAAAAACCATGCCGTGTACCGTGATGATGATTTCTCTCTCTGGTAAGGTTGTTTATCCTCTTTTTCTTATTTATTGCTTGAGTGAACCTAATACATTTGAAATTATGTTTTAGAAGGAAGATACTGCGCAACCGGTGGTATTTCACTGCAGAATAACCCCCGAAGGGATTTGTAATCCCCTGGTACTATCATCTAATAGTGAGCCAAACTGAATAATAAGCTCAGTGCTATGAACACAGCTTCGTATTCAGCCTCATTCTGGGTTAGTTAGCATTGCATAGTAATTAATTATTATTCCGTATTTATGCTACCAATGTCATCCAGAGGCTGGCCTAAACACACTCGAGCCGCTGGCAACGGCAGTATATATACCCGCAGATACTTCGTTCTCTCTCTCTGAGTGTGTGCTGTAGACTGTCTCTCCAAAGATTGTTCGCAAGTCTTCCCTGTAGCTAAACATAACAGGACAGTGTGTGCTGGACATCAGTCAAAGACGCACAGTGACACACAGCTTACTAATTACTATTAATGTTTACAGGGTTTGGAATGTCCTGATTGATTTTGGCACTGAAAGTGCAGTCTGTTAAATTGCTGTCACCTTTGTTTCATCCTAGGTCTCATTGAGAATCTTGTGTGCAATTAACTGTAATTACTGTACTGAATTTATTCTAAAGTGCACAATGCATTGCTGTTTTGTTATTTGGATCTCAAAATTGGTGAGTTAATTGCCTACAGAAATACAATTCAGAATAAGGGAATCTTTGTGGTAAGGGTTGGGGTTTTTTTTTTTCAGAGTAGAAAAACCCAAAAATTTTAACATAGTTCGTGTTCCAAACTCATAGTCCTCCTGTACTCGAAATCTCACTAACTTCAGGGAGAGTAACTTGTGCATAAAGACACGACAGGTGAATCTACATTACCAACTTGTGTGGCACGACGAGAGAAGTTGGATTTTTCTGTACCGCATTCTGGTGATAGGACCAAATGTCCCTGTTGCGCTGCTACCAGTGGTGAAGCTTGTGCGGGTTGCCAGTTGAAGGCACATGTCAGGCAAGCCCAGAGCACCAACTGCAGGAAGACCCTGCTTCCACACCACTGAACCCCGGAGTCTAGCTTCAGCCTTGGTTCCACCAGGACGAAAACTACTACACACACCCCCACCAGTGGTGTGTCTCACTCAACTGAGTACCACCAAGCTCCAAGGCAAAGCTGCAGCAAAAAGAATCCTTCCCCCTCCCTCATCCAATGCTAAATCACTTAATGTGGACACATCCTATGTTATTTAAGAAAGGCTCCGGTTAAAGATGTTGAAACAAATTGTTGTGCTGTCTGTAAGACAGGGCAATTGTTTGCTGCATATGGAGCTGTACGATAATTCTTGAAAGGAACATATTTCCTCCTCGCATTCTAGGTTGCAAGGTGGAAGAAGCACTGAATTGCCCATATGAATTCATCTGTCAGTTTAGCCTGGCAATATTTTCTATTTAAACAGCCAAAGTTCCAGAATTAATGTGTACTGTCTAGAAACCTCCATAAAAGAGCTTCACCAAGAAGCAGTCTAGGACAGCAAAAAAGTGAAGCTCTTCCTACAGGTAAAGGACAGGAATCTGCAAAATTTTCCTTGATGGGACTGGAGAGCTACATTGTCTCCTGGTATCACCCAGGGTTTGGATGTTGGAACACAGGTCTGTGTTTTAAGTTTATACTGACAGCACCTGCACTCTTCATAGTGGATTGTTCAAGGAAAAGCTAATCAGAAGTTTCCTTGCTGTCCTTTTTAAAGCAGAAGATACTCTTTAGTTCCTCATTTTAAGAAACTAGCTGTTCTAATTTTTCTGGGGAAAATAATTTCAGGAGATAAGATACAGATCTAGTTAAATTAACTTAATTAAAGAAAATGCAAATCCAGTAGAATGAGAGTGTAGATTCTACTTGCTGCAAGCACAAAATCTCTCCAAGAGTCTGGATATGACGTATAATGACAATGATTGTACATCTAAAGTATTAGAAATATCTTCAGTCGGAATGCAGGATGAAAACAGAGTCTGTTTGATTTGAATTTATTTTACCTACTGCAAGTGGAAAGACAAGCCAAAATATCATGGACTGATATCCAGCACATTCAAACTATTTTAGAGCTTACTCTTAATCCAGTTAATTATTTTGCTATTCTCCTTTCAATTAATTATCAGATTAAAGTTCTTATGTAAAATGGTGTTTTGATAATAAAAGATTATAAAAGAAATACTGCAGAGTTTGCTTTAGAAGAAAGCATAGCAAGATTGAAATCTGCAGAATTCCAAGTTAAAAGAGGCTATTAACTTTGAAAGCAATCACAGGTACAGGTATATACCACAAGAAGATGGGATATATTACATGGGTATGGAAGACTAGAACAAATCTTTACTGTAGGAATTGTCTAGGATTGTACATAAATACCATTGCTTGGATTGTCTGCTTAGATCTTCCAGCATTCTTACATGTATCGAAACGTATGTTTCTTCTTTTTTTATTACAGATGTTGATCGTAATTGTTTTTGTAGTATTTCAGACTGCCTGGGATCTACTCTGAAAATGAAAAGAGTTCTTTTGTTTTACAACCTAAGAAATGATGCTCAGCAGTCCGTTTGTGCTGCAGAGTATGGTGACAAAGCTTTTCAGTTGTCTGTACCACTTTCCTTCTGCAAAAGTCTGTTCGTTGTATCAGTTGGTACTTTATATGTGGTGGCAATACGCCTACTGTCTCACAGAAAGCAGGTGCATTTGGAGAGATGGCAGCTTTCTCAGAACTCAATTATTTAATTAACTCATTTGTAACTAGATTATTTGAAAAAGCCATGCCATCTGTTTAGTGGTCAGAATCCTGCTTGTGTGCTAAGCAATGATTATTAAATTATCTGCGTCCCTTTCTATTTAGTTGCATGCTGTTTTACTAGAAACAACTGGAAAGTTGCTAGACTCAAAATTAGAAGTGAGAAGATCCAGATTCCATTTTTAACTTTTCAGCTGATTTACCTGATTTCACCTTGGGCAACTGTGCTGCCTCTTGGTTTCTGTTGCCCATTTGTAAAAAGATATTTAAATAACTTTGACATTTATAGGAGGGAAAATGCTACTTAGTGATAAACTGTTTAATCATTGTTATAATTTAACAGCTTTGTTCTACAAGCTGCTTGGTAATGTGGATAGAAAAACACTACAAACAATTCTTCAAATATCCATTAGGGTTTCTGAACACATTTCTTGCACTGTTTACATGCCATTAACATTTGTCAGATTCAGATTTTATTCCCGATGGCTTTATCTGTGTATGTCCAGACATTCAGAGTGAATACATTAAAAAATTTAATAAATAATCCTTGATTTTTTTTTTTAATAATTTACTTATCCTATCAGCAATGGCAACATTACTAATTAGTTAAATAATGACAGAAGGCTGTTATTTATGTCTCATAGATATATAGCAGAGGTCACTCAGCTGTTAAATAAAGAGAAAATCTGAAAAATCTTGCAAATTTCTCTTTAAAATCTTTTCGGTTATGTATTTCTCTTAAAAATCTGGATTTGCATGTCTTTTGCCATTTGTAGGATATTTGAAATTAGTGGAGGCAAATATTTATTTTTAATTGACCTTCTTGCCATCATCCAAGAGGGCAGGAGGTATACTGTTAGCTGGTGGACAGTAAGGATGAATACATCGTGTATCAGAGAGGTAGTCTGAAGACAATGGCAAGAAAGGGATCAGTCAACCCCTTATCTTAATCAGTCCTAAATAATTACACTCCTGAGCGTACACTAAGCCTGCATCTAGCTGCTAGTGAAAATCAGGGTATCCTAGGTGCACAGAGGATTTCTTTTTGTAATTCTGAGGCTACTGTGGAAAGTCATCAACCGATGACTTTTTCATAGAAACATGGAATAGAATCATTTAGGTTGGAAAAGACCCTGAGGATCATTGAGTCCAACCGTTAACCTAACACTGCCAAGTCCACCACCAAACCATGTCCCTAAGTGCCACATCTACACATCTTTTAAATACATCCAGGGATGGTGACTTGGTATGAAGGGAAGCTTGCATTTGGCAATGCTTTCTCACACAGCTCATCACAACTCGGTCAAAACGGAGGGAGGTCCCTATAGTAAAGTGTGGCTCCAGCCTTACAGGTCTGAGAGTTGTTGTCCCCCTCAAAATCTATTCTACTTATCAGAACTTAGTAATTTTTTAAAACACCAATGCCCTAGAGGCAGCCTCATTTATTAAGCTTATGTCAGTGGTCACTTTCTATGAATTTAATATATACTTTTGAATCTTAGCTTTCCACCCATGCTGACATATCTTAAACTTGGGATGTACATGTGTGCATGTGTGTATTGGAGGGGAGGGATGGAGTGAGGGAGAAGAACAGAAAGCAAAGGAGAAACCTTTGAACACACGAAACAATGTATATCAGTTTGGAGCCATCTGCCTGAGTCTGCAGTGTTTGAAAAATAGAGTGTATGAACGCGCCTGTTCATTATCATTGAGGGAAGTAGATCAGAAGTCTTTGGGACACTTTTAAAATATTAACTGTTAATTTTTTAACTGCTGGACATTTTTCGATGCATTGAAGTATCACACCTATTCACAGTAGTTGATACTGGTAAATAGGGTTCAACAGGCAGTCGTTGCTATAAATGCCTTCTTGTATGAAATGTAAGAGCTTCTGATCCTTCCACTGCTTAGAGTCTCTGGTGCTCACAAATGGATGTTTCCTTACTTGTGCAAAAAGGCTCACAGTGTTTCTTAAATATCTAAAATAAAAATACTTCCTGCTTTTCTTAGGTGAAAAATGCACCATGAGGCCCCTTGCAACTTTTGAAACCTCTACACGGATGCAAAACTAATGTATTCAGTGAAGTTACTATCAGCCTTAAAACACTGAAATGCTGAAGCGTTAGTATCTTGACCTTTATGTCAAGATGAATGAAAACCAAATTAACTTCTGACTCAGCAGGCCTTTCTGAAGGACTGTGTTTGTTAGAAAATGTCCCTGTTTTTACATATAGGTATAAGGGCAAAAATAAGCTGTTTTCCATAAAAGCTAAAACATTTTAATCTGGAAATTTGCCAGAATTTCTAGCCTTAATGAACTAGTTATTGATACTGTTCTTTGGCATTTGTATTTTGTTATAATCTGACTGGTTCTATAGTACACAGCTGTGGGTATTGTTGAGTGGAAGGTACAAAAGGGATTGGCAAATTTAGAAGTTAATAGCACATAGGGTTATATCAGGCTTTCATCTTTGTCCCTTCTGCCCCATCTGTCTCCTTCTAAAGATTTGTTTTCCCTATGAATCCAACAGATGATTGTCAGAAACTCCTGAACTTTCACAGTACCTAATTTGTTGAGCATGTCCCTTTGACCATGTGGTAGGGCCAGGCTTCTTCAGGTATAACTGCCCAATGTTACTCACAGAATTTAAGGACACGTTAATATATTACTCTTCAGCAGTCACTGGCAGCAATTCTCATCACATCTGTGACTCAGACTGACATCTAGATTTCGGACAGTAGCAATCCCGTGGTTACTTCACTGATCGGATAGTAAATGAATGCTGAAATGCACTGTTCTGATTTATTATTTATTTGAGTTTTTTCTTTTTCAAATCTATTATAGCTCAATAAAAGTGCTTAGATTAGCAGCTGTAGAGAGTAAAGCCCTGAATTTATCCCTACGGTCAACTAGCTTGCTATTCAGTGAGAAAGCCACATATTTGGATGGGTCCTACATGATATGGAGTAAGAATACTGACAAGCCTCAGAAAGTTGGGCATGAGGACCATTACCATCCTTCTCAATATCAGAACTTCAGTGCATTTGTTTCTGTAACCCAATGTGCATTTTGGGTACACTCATTGAAACAACAGGATTAGACTCTACTGCTTTCTTCTTAGTAACAAATATTGATCCGCGTGAGTCCATTAATCTGGGGCGGGTGGGCATTTGTCACTACTACGGAGTGTTTAATATTTGCTTTCTTAGTCATAATTGCAGTATGTCGGCTTGCCTCTCCATAAAACCAGTTAAATACAAGAAGAAAAATCCCTCAAGCTTTCCAGTTTCAATTTTACATTCACAACTAAGTACAACATGAAATTGTGTAGTTCATAAAAAAACTTCAAAGAGTTTTTGCTATTAGTTCTTTTTACAGATTCCTTTTAATATTAGGAATGTCTTGCATAGCTGTACAGTTACACCCAGGATAGCAGAAATCCAGGTATGTTCAGTTCTTATGCAAAGCATACATTATTTAGTACATGCTTCGGAAAGATAAGCAAGTTGAAGTTCCCCTTTGCATTTGGATTTGCCAAAATTAGGAAGGCTTCCAAGAGCATCTCAGCTTTAAAATAATTACTTCCTGGGAATGAAAAGCAGAAGACCAGTCTGAATGATAATTTTTTATCAAATCTGTTTCTCAGTTCTATTCTTTAACCGTTACTTTTTTAAGCTCTTTCACTTCAATTTCTCTTGCTTTTCTGCTTGTAGTTTCTCTGTTTCCATATCTGTTCTACAATTTTCTCTTGGACAGTATTTTAGACAGACAGGATTTCCAGAACTACCCACTAGTACCAGTCTGTGGAAGCCTTGAATTTGTTTCTTTTGCTCTCTGGAGACAAAAAAGAGCTTGGATGGGAAAGAAGTATATTCTGTATATTTTTTCTAACAGTAAATTCATAGTAAACTTGATCTGATTGTAAATTACTAATTCATTATCTTTCCTAGTAGTAAGTATGCCCATCAGTAAGACTTCCATCGCACCTTAATACATATGGATCAGATAATTTTATAAAATGTGAACCCTAAGTTCACAAAGAACAGATACATAATATATTTGTCAAGGCTCATTTTCTGAAAAACTTTTTTAAAAAAGTCGCTGTAATCATTACAGTGCATCTGGCTCTTCATCTGAGGAGGATAAATGCTTTCAAAGCTGTGTTTATGTCCCTTTATGCCAATGGCTCTCTCCTAAAAGAATAATCAGGCTATTTAATCAGTAAGATGCTAGTGGCTTGTGATAGTTTACTTTTCAGGAAGAATAATGTGTAACAAGTCCAGGACAATCAGGTAATATGAAGGAGTCCTAACGAGAGCAGTGTGAGAATATTGTAACCCATCTTTCTAGTCTAGATATTATGTAGGGATGATAGTGCAGTCATTCAGGGAAAAAAAAAATAAAGACCAGCCAGATATAAACATCTCATTAGATTCATGAAGGTCAAGATAAGTAATAAATTTCCTCTTTATCCGTAACAGTCTATGCAGGCAACCCTTGTGAGGTTTCAACCCTTGTGGCAGCCTTTTTATGATCTGCCAGTGTACAAAAAGCAAAAGAGTTTTGGCTCTTCCTTAAATGTAAAGCAAGGATTGTAAACATTGAACCACTGTGATATGCCAAACTCCCATAATATAGGCTTAGAGTAGTTGATTCTGAAAAGGAAGCTAATGAAATAATTGACCTCATTTCCATTCCAAGCAATCTGACTTTAAAGAGAAGCTTGCACTTTTATTGTACATAAATTGCCTAGAAGAGTAATACTGTCTTCTTATTTCTTACATATTTATTTCCTAAAAAAACAAAATGAAGACAGTAAGGTTCAAAAATAGACAGATTTTTTTTTTAGGTTATTCAAAATTAGAAAGGTTAGTGGTTTCCACTGGGCATAAGAAAGTTAAAGGGACAAGTAGCCAACCAGTAGATGAAAGTCAGTGCTTCCAATAGAAAAGATGGAAATTTGAAAGAAAAATATTTTATATAGATTTGTTCTAGAACTATATGAGTGACTCAACTCCTATTAATCATTATGGCTGTGAAAATTTTTTTCATCATATTACATCATATTCATCATGTTATAGATGTGTGTATATATACTTACATATACATGTCTTTAGATGTGAATGTGAAACAAACTTTGCTAAAGGTCAGACAACCCTTTAAACCCTTTAGAGGTCTGTCCACATCTCCCATGGTCCCTTAAAGACATTTAATTCCACAAATTTTCCCACCAGAAGAAAGTCATTTAGTGAAACGGTCGGGTAAGTACTTCCCCCCCGCTCCCCCGCCCCCTGGAAACATTGTGCCTGAAAGGGAATTTGTTAAAAATGTGCAGAACATGTTGCTACTTCATTATTATTTTGTATAACATACCGCTGTAACTACTGTTTTAAGGACTTTGGTACAATATTACTGTACAGTTTTATACAAGAGGAAATGAAATGCTTCTCTATCATTTCTTTTAGTGCTCTCAAATGCTTCTTTAGTATTTATTGCAACTTACTGGGCTTTCAAGGACTGTAATGGAATTTAAAGCTTATTGCCATGGTTCAAATAAGCTGTTTGCTCTTCTTCCATAACCTGGGGACTTCCTGCTACTGGCTGTACGTTGCAGAAATAAATCACAATTTCTCTTCATTATTATTCATAGGGTCATAACATTCAAGGTTAAAGTTTTCTCTGATGGCTTATTCATGAAAATGTTCACAAATCTCGGAAGTTTCATACTTTTTAACACACAAAATTTGTCCAGAAATTTCTGCTAGAAAGCATGGTTGTTCTTTATTCATTCTTCATCATTCATTTCTCTATTAAAACCTTTCATTCTGCCAGTGAGGGAGCATACACGGTATTTGCCAAAAATGACTAGTCACTTTCTACACTAGATGAGAAGTTGAATTCTTTAATAACCCTATGAACTACTGTTTTCCATCCCCTAAAAAAACAGGATAAAGATTTGTAAATTATTAATTAGCAACTCAGTTCACTTTGCGAATGATTCTACAAGAAAAAGAGACGTCTAAGTGTGTCATATTATTTATTTGCAGCAAATAATCTGATTCTATTTAACAGAGTAAGTGGGTGGATGGAAATATGTATTACAGCACTTGACTACAGTTATGGGAACTGTAACTCCTACAAAGCACAGCTACTCAGTTTTTGCACTGTGAAGGACCTAACAGGCCTGATGGTCATATGAATTTGCAGTATAAATGTATACCCCAAAAACTTCATTCCCAAACAGCATATCACCAGCTTGTCCTTTTAGCTAACAAGCTACAAGCATGTCCCAAATGCCAAATAGCTTTTAGAAAGTTTCATATTCATTCGCTCCAGCTGTATTTCATGCCCTGCAAATGTCGCACCCTAACTGATTGTGCCTGAGAGGATGCAGTAGAGCCGTGCCCGCCCTCTCCGTGTCGTATTACACAGAGCGTACTTGACAGTCTGCCATGGTATCTTCAAAACTGGTGTCCTCTCTTCTCTTAGGTTATCATTTATGCGTTTTTTGCAGATTATACTATATAATATTTTTCACTGGATATTACAAGACCAAATGTACAGTAATTTTGCATATTTTATCAGTTGTACAAAGTATGTATTCACAGAGAATATGGTAATAACCAAACAGAACCAAGTCTGGGGCATGGGAACCTGGATAAAACTTACTGCGGTTGTGCATATGCAGTCATGACAAATTTTATTTTCTATGATGCTTTGTATCCATGTTTCTTGTGAAACAGAAGCTTCAGTTTTCACAAGAGGAACAACATAATTCTTTGTCAGTAGATACAACGGCAAGATGTCAGAAAGAAAAATGTAAGCCCTTGAACATATGATTTCTCTCAACTGTGTCTTTAAGAATCACTGTTCATTCAGCCAGCTGTCCGATGAGTAAGGACAGTTTTTGTCACTTACAAACTCTAGCAGAATATTACATGTCAGCTAAGTTGTCGAGGAAATTTGCATTAATGCAGACTAAATATTTTAAGAGGAAATACGTGTGCAAACAAGAAGGAATTCTTATAGCAAGTTTAACTTACTGAATTATAGACGTTAAGCTTTATTGTAGAGACTGATCAGTTTTCTTCAGGAAGTATACTTTTGAGTGTTGTGCTCACATACAATTTTAATTGCAATTAATGAATCATCTGAATATGAAGTCACCTTACCTGAATTACAAACATTCTGCTTACATAACTGTCCTTCTTAATAAGCAAAACTAAAATCTTTCTGCTGCTACAAAGTAAAAATGAATATTTTGCTGTTTTGAGTCCTTTATTCCTGTTAATGAATGTCCATAAACAATTTGCTTTAATTTTTTTTTTTTTTTTGCCTAAAGCTCTAATTTTGTTATCTTACCAATAAACTATTATGTCAACCTTGTGTCAGTTTTGAATTATATCACAGCAATTGCTGCTGGGAAAATATTCTGAGCAAACAAATCTCTGTTGCTCTCGCACTTTTTGTTGTATTTTGTATGGCCATTTAGTAATTCTGATTTCATATTGAAATTGTGCTATGGAATTTATGTACATTTAAACCAATTGATAATTACCTTGGTGAAGTCCTAGGATTATATTTCATTAAACTAGTTAATTTATGAAACTTACTTAGTTTTAAGCAATACCTGGAAAAAACATTACACAAGTTTGTAACTCAAGCAAAGCAGATGAAGAGAAAGCACACACTGATAAACTGGAATTTGTAACACTATTCAGGAGTAAAAATATATGCAAGTCACTCAAAGGATTGTAACAGTGCCTTAACCAACACAAGACCTTGACATACCCTAAGGCCTACCTATAAGATGTAGGACACTTGACTTGAAAAAAAAAATAATAGCCACTGCTAGTAACAGCCTCAACTACCGGTAAAGCCCAGTTACAAGTATGTTTTTAAATCATAGCAAATGTTACTACTATATGAAACCCTGACACTCATTTCACTTAAGCCCGTTTTGTTGGTCCACATTCATAAATTTCAGGGACATACAGATAAGAGTTGGAGTATGCATGTGTAATAAAACTAATATAATCTGAGATTCACTCCCTTGGCTTTCAGCTGCCTTACTTCAAAGAATTTCCCAGAAACTTTCTAAACACAGTGTTAAGGATAACTCTGTTCAGGAATATTTCAGAGAAGAATATATTTAGCTGAGAATTACTACTTTGTCTCAGGAATCTTTGCAAAGAGACATCTTTCAGCTTGAACGAGTGCCAGCTATGCTAATTATGAAAAACTTGTGAGGCACAATTGAAACTACACTGCAATATTAGGTTAAAACTGCTTCAGTAAGTACTTCAGATACTTCATCCAAACAACACTTCTCCTCTGGAAAAGTTCGAGTCTTAGCCTTCTAGGTTTAGGAAAAAAGTTGCTCTTACAGTACAATTACTGAGCTGAATTATGGCTAACCCTCCGTAGATGTATTTGCATGGAAGAAAGACAGTCTAGGTTCTCAAAAGCACAGCTAGGATTTAAGCAATAGGCACTGATGTTTCCATTGTTTTTCAAGAAGTTAGACGTATAACTACTTCATATTCCTTAAAATCTTCCCCTAAGCAACAAGAACTTAACGAAAGTAGGAACGTTTTATCCTCTGGAAATAACAGCTTGAATTTACCATTGAATTTGGACCAAATCATATCATTGACTGTTATGTCCCAATATATCCTAAAGTTTAGTAACAGTATTATGCAGAACAAGTTAATTTTATCATTTTCTATTTGACTGCAATGTTGAATTGAATGCCTCTTGAAATTTGTTGGTTTTTAAATCAGAAAATATTGCTTGTGTTGGACTAAAAAGATCTGTGTTGCAAGATTTTAAATTGCTAAGATTTATTTCACTTCTTGCTAGCCAGACTTCACCTAATAGATCAATGTGTATATTACAATAGTGCTGGAATATCTGAATAGTCATTTTAATAAAAAGAGAAGAGTAAATAAGCATAGGGAAGAAAGGTTGTTTTATTTCAACAAGAATCTGTTACAAGAACTGTCCTGGTTAGTGTTTCTGGTAAAACTCAACTTCGAGTTAAACCAGATAGGAGCCAATTTGTTGGGAAAGGAGTTCATTTGCTAGAACACCAATCACATGCAGGCAGCCAGCAACTTGATTACCCAAATAATGGTATTATTGATCAGCAGTTCCTTTGATCAAATGTCCTGTCTATGCCTCTTGATCAGAAATTCTGGCTTGTTTGTTTTTTTTCTTCATATGTTTGTTCTTATTTGCATCTTTTGGAGTCAGATGAATCCAAATTGTTTAGCTTGTGCCTTTTGATTCTGTAACTCCAACTGCATGTCTGGACACATGCATTGATCTGTGTTACCTACTGATGTCCCCCATTGTTGGCAAATTTGGCTATTTGATTTTGTATAATAGTTTGGAATCCAAATGGTAACTTAATAAACACAAGAAGGATTATTTGTTTCACATATGAACAGACAAAACCACCATTATTTTTTCTGTATTTCATACGTCTTAATTTTTGGTACGTTTTTTCAACATCAGGGGTAAGTGTGATGGTTTAACCCAGAAGCCAATAACTAGGACCATGCAGCCACTCGTCAGCAGCTAGGACCGTGCAGCTGCTCACTCACTCCTCCCACCCCCCCAGCGGGATGGGGAGGAGAATGGACAAAAAGTAAAACCCGTAGGTTGAGATAAGGCAGTTTACTAAGACAACAAAGGAATTATGATGATGGTGATGATGATGATGATAATGATGATGAAGAATATGCAAAACAAGCAATACAAGATACAGTTTTTCTCACTGCCCAACGACCGATTGCGCAGCCTGTCCCCAAGCAGTAATCACAGAACTCGTCGAAACTCGCGTAACTGGTGTATTCGCACTCCCCAGCCAGCCCCCATTTATAGACTGAGCATGACATCTCTGGTATGGAATATTTCCCCTGGCCAGCTTGGCTGTCTGTCTGATTATGCTCCCTCCCAGCTCCTGCACACCTGCTCATTAACCAAACATGGGAGACTGAAAAATGTCCTTGATTTCTTAACAACAACTAAAAATATCAGTGTGTTATCAACATTCTCGTACTAAATCCAAAACACAGCAGCTACTGGGAGGAAAATTAACTATCCTAGCTGAAACCAGGACAGTAAGGCACAACTGTTTATGCCAGAAAAAACAAGTTACAGGCCTGCAATTTTGTACTGTCAGAATGTCAGAATTTGAATGGAATCATTATACCTTTGGTCTTATAACCTTCAGTACCAAACAAGACACGTGCAATATGTATGTAGACATTCAACACTAACTCAGATTCTTTTGGAACAACCTATGATTTCATTCAAAGTCAATATAAAAGCTTATGTTCAGTAGATCTGTATTAAAAACCTGGGCAATATAAACAGAGGCATAATTTTGTTTTTTTTTTTACTAGCTAATCTACAAAGTGCAGTTCTTGTCTTAAAGCTGTATCAATATTTTTGTATTGTGATCTAAAAAATGTTACCCACTTAGTATCTTAACCCTACCAAAATAAAATTGTCTTATTAGCCTATTTGAGGGTGATCAAACATTGGAATAGGTTCCCCATAGAGGCTGTGGAGTCTCCATCTTTGGAGAAGTTTTGTCTGGGCACAGTCCTGGGCAGCCTACTCTAGGTGACCTTGCTTGAGCAGGGTGTTGAACTAGATGATATGGAGGGTGCCCAACAATTCTGTGAATCTGGGTAATCTGAAGATGAGAATTTATATTCCCATCATACAGTCTCTTGACATTAAGAGTGGGATTTTTCTTTTTTGTATAGCATACCTACTTTAAAATTTAAGTAGAAAATTAAAAAAAAGATCCAGCAATGACTCCATAACCAAACTGAGTCTTTCTGATAAAGCTGTCATAGAACTGATTGTAATAAAACCTGTTACAGAAAGGCTGTGCTCATCTCTCCAGTCTGTTACAATAACTGACGGTGTGATCCATTGGTAGAAAACTCTATTTCACTTGCTATTTCTGCATTGTTTTTAACCCTGTGATTGCTACTAAAAAATGAACAAATGCATTAATTATGCTGATAAGCATAGGAGATTAATAAGAAATTAAAAGTCAGTGGACTAAAAGGGATTCAAGCATGATAACCTGGTCAAAAATTGAGGAGTATGTCAGAATATCTGTAAGACATGCCATAAGCAAGATATTCAGAGAGTGTATGAGCCCATGACCTTACTGCAAACCACAGCTGGGCTACCTGAGTTGTTATAACTGTGTGGAAATAATAGCAGTGTCTTTCAAGTCCTCAAACAATGAGGTTAGTCTTAATAGCCAGAAAATCAGATGAAGCTCCCTAGTCCTAGGAATGTCTAATCTGGCGCCACTCTGAAGATCCGTCTTCTTATTTTCTGTCTGTCAAAAGGCCTTCTTTACTGGTGTATGAAAGCACATGGCAGAGGACGTGCTTATAAAAATTAACTCTATGTATATGCAATTGCATTGATTGGTTCCTTTAACTCATTTTAAAAGTACATATTTTTAACAAAAAATTTGGACTTACTTTCTATGGAACACACTATACTACAGTCCAAGTATTCTGATATGCTGGAATTTGGGAGCTCAGGTCACGCTGCAGCTGTGATCAAGAAGCTATAGTTATGAAATTTTGAGTTGGATTTGTATCGACACCTCAGGACACTTGGCTGGCATCATGGTTGCACAAGGAAAGAGATCAGTGCAAGTACCTATGGCACAGAGGCCTTCATGAGATTCTCCATTGCAGAGCATCAAGGGCTCTTATCAATGCAGAGTAGGCACAGAGAGTAGATGTATTAGTTAACCACTAATAGAACTGGCCAAATGCTAAAAGTGAGCACAGATGATCATCGAAAACATGGTGAAACGTGCACACTAAATTTATATGTTGTAATGCTACTGAAAAAACTGTTCCTTCTGAAATAGCATCATTCCTCACTGCTACCAGTGTCCATGCCTACACGTAAACTGCTCAGCCTTGCCTATAGTGCTTGCCTGCAGCTTGATTTGTAGTTGCAATTTAGACATATCAGATACTGCTCTGGAAAACACATTGGACTAATGCTGGTGAAAGCAGAGTGAATTGAGAAGCAGCTGGATTTTTGAGGAACACTTTCTGTGCTGCAGATCTCTGATTTTTATAAGGACAAACAAGTAAAGACTTATCCTGCTCTCATTACAAAGTAGAGGAATTCACTGGCATCAGATGAGTCCTGCTACCACATGAGAATAATAGGCTTAGAAAAACTGAGACATCTGGAAAGACGGAGTGGAGTAAAAGTCTTACATAGTACGTAACAGTACAAATGGCTAATGTAAAAGAAGCCCCAGGATGCAGCCAAAAATCTCTTCACTTGGGACTGCACTCACCCAGCTATTCACACTGCATCTGCCCAGTTGCTGAAAATTACCAGCCAGGTGCGCAGTATCTAAAAACTTCTGTCCACTGAAAAGTGACAGTTTAGAGCACTGCTCTTTAGCCCCACTGTCTTTCATAGAAATAAGACAGATACATTACTGTCCATTTTCCACCCACAGAAGCAAAAATTTCACAGAGAAATCATTCAGAAGGAGTCAGAAACAAGTAAAATCGAGATGATGAAAAATAATCCCTTCTTACTCTGTGACTTGGCAAGTTACCTGAACTGTTTATTACCCAGCTGGTCTGAAAGTAAGCTGTGAGATAAGTGTTCTCAGTGTTATGTTATTAAATGCAGGGGTATATTATTAAAGCCCTTCAAAGTCTCCAAATGAAAAGTAGTTCATATTGCTCTCGTGTATTTTTTCTCATGATGTCAGTTCTCTGGATGACTCTGTCCTTTGCTAAAGTCATCTTCAAGGTAGGGTACTGTTGGTCTGCCTGTCAAATTGTTCCTCACCTTCACGCATCCTTGGCAGTGGGCAGTCTCCAGTTCTCACCTTGTAATCTTCTGGCTGGTTCTGACAACTCCCAATTTCTCATTTCTTTCAATGCTGGATCATTTACTTGAATCAGTTCTTTGAAAAAGTGACCTTTTTGCAGACCTCTGATGTATTTCTTCCTTCTCCTCCAGGGAATCCAAGACAAATTGCTTTATTCTGAAGGTCTTCTTTTGCTACTGCATCCCAGCTCCTCTGCTTTTTAATCAAATGGAGAGATTGTGCTCTGCCAGACTTGTTTACCAGTATATATTCCAAAAATACCAAGAACCACCATTCTACTTTCTCCCAAATTGCCTTTTATGCACAGGAGGAATTTCTTAAATTAATTTCAGCTCTGAAACTCTTTGCTATAATTTCAAACAGCTGCTGTGCTGTCCCCACTGTTAATGAGCTTTGTCTTCACATCACTGGGAGAAGGACAGAAAGGGCCATGCTGGCTAAAACTGTTTGAAATTGGTTTTCAGCATGCAAAACAAACTGGACATCTCCCGCAGGAAACTGATTGTAGTGTCACTCCCCCTCTGCAGAAATTTAATCTGCCTAGTGAGAATCAGACTCACAGCAGGGGCAGAGGGGATTGACTTTTCCACTTTTTTGAAAAATATTCCTTTTTTTTTTTTCCCAAATTGACTGAGGCTGTTTCATCTGAATTGTCATTCTTAAATAATTGTCCTAGTAGGAGCAGTACGTTTCACCCTCATGCCATCCTTTGAAAATTTAGGCTAGCTGTTAGCTAGAGAGATGCAGCCTGACATTCTGAACCTACATGCACTGTGAAAAATTGCTTTGGTAAGGTTGTGTTTATAATTTGAGGCAGTAAAATAGAGTTCTTACTAATTGTGTTTAAGATATGATGGAATGTGTAATCCACAGAGAAACTCATTTCAAAAAATCTGTAACCATGAAAACAGCTGTTCCTCTGAGTCATTTTCCCAACGTGCAACTTAAAGCAGAACAGAGAAAAATCCTCTCCCAGTTGTAACTTACTTGTGTTCATATGATTATGAAGTAGGATAATGCTAGGAATATGGGGAAAAAACAACAGAAAACTCATCTCCACATTCCTTTTACACCAGAAGTTTGGAAACAGAAAAAAGAGTCTTTGGAGTTAAAACCAAGAGAAAGCTCAATTTTGAAGAAATATTGGCACCTAAACTCAACAATGAACAGCAAGACATGTTTTGATAGTAAAAAATCTTTTGAAAAGGTAAGGATGAGTCTAAGATTAGACGGAATGGAATTGAAGTGATGAAACAAGATACTTCAGTTAAGTACCTGAAAACAAAATTAATGCCACGTATGTGCATGTGTGCATATGTTCGTGTTTGTTGTATAAAGTCGCTGGAAGAGAACATAGTAAGATCTGGTAAAGGAGATGGAGGAAACTGTGCTACATAGAAGGAAAATACAGAAAAAACAAAATGTACTGTAGGCACTACTCTTTCATCAGTAGAAAGCCGAGTGAACAAGTGAACAGCCCTTTTCATATTCTCATTCATGCCACCCAGCTTGTGGAGGGAAAATGTAAGTTCTATAAGGATGAGCCTTATACTGAATTCCAAACAAGATTAATTTTTTTTTTCTTGGGGGGAGGTGGGGGTGGGAAGAACTGAACATTTAATAAGTTTCTATCATATGACTGTTGCAGGGACAAGAATTTAATTTTTGTAGATCTGCAATCCAGAGATGTTGACTTCCCATATTGTATGCCTTGGAGATGCAGAGCTCCAAAGAGCACAAAGATGTGACATGTGTGTGTTTTTTTTATTTGCAGATATCTCAGTAAGCTTGCTCTCCCTAGTTGTCACAGCCTGTGGTCTTGCTCTGTTTGGTGTCTCTCTGTTCGTGTCCTGGAAGCTTTGCTGGATCCCTTGGCGGGAGCGTGGTCTGCCGTTTGGGAACAAAGACAACAAACAAGAATCACTGAACTACACAGATACAGAGACCAATGACCATGACTACAGTGAGGATTATCTGGGTCAGTCTACAGCCTATCCGGAGTCCTCCATGAAGATTAGCCACACCTCCCCTGATATTTCATTAGATGCTCAGGCAGGAACGAAGGAGAACTGCGTACACAATGTGCGAATGCATCGTCAGATCACTGAACCAACCTCTTCTGCTCGGTCAGTAACTCCAATTTCTCTCTGATATTAATGAATAGAGATACAGTCAAAAGAGCACAGCTTGATTATCCAGTACACTGATCTATTAAAAATGCATAATTTACTTGCCACGTTCTTTTTAAAAAAAATTACAAAAAAGTTATTCTTTGAGGTGCACAAACCTCTTAGATTAAAAGGACAGGATCACAATGCTATTCCACCCTTCTATCAACTACTGTCTCATTTGTGCCTCTCCCCCAGAAGCTGGAAAACACAGAGCACTATGTGTCCCTTAAAGCACCAGAACAGCCTAGATTTAGCTTGTAAAGTATATTCATTTGCACTTAGCACTGATGCTGAACACTCAGTAATATCTCCTCAAAGATTTTCAAAACAGCCAATGAAGAAAAGTAGGGCAAGCTAATGAAACACTTGCAAGAGTTAGAAATAGGATTAAAAATCATAGAATTTAGGCACAGTCATGACTGTGGGGGGAAAAGTTAGTGAACAAGAGTCAGTGAGGTCTCCAGGGGAACTGGAGAACCAGCACAGGAGGGAAGAGGAAAGAGGGAGGGTGAGAGTGTGTGCAGTGGCAGGTGATCAAAGGATTATGTTTCACACAGTAAGAAAAAGGATCGGCATGTGAAGAGCCATTAAATTTTAGGTGTCAAAGCACATTGCACTTCAGCTGGAGAAGATACAGCAGTAGCCCAGTTGCTCTTTGCTAGCCTCCGTTCTGGCCATCTAGGAGAGCAAGCTGAGCCAAGACTCTTGCCTGCAGGCACACCTGAACAGGAGTAAGATGACAGCAGCTAGCAGCCAGGTCAGCAATTGCCAGTTGTCCAAAACACGTCTCAGAAAGAATTTGAGAAGCTCCCAGAACAGCATTAATACTATGCAGCAAAAGGTCCAGCTGCCCTTCCTCCTTAGATTAGCATAAGAACAGCTTGGGCTTATATTGTTGTAGGAATCTATGGGGAGGTGAAAGCTGCCATTGTGGATACCAAAGCTTGCACTCTACCACAGGCAAGGTTGGATTCCAGCTAAGGACAAATAGCCCAGAAGTAGAGGACAGGGCTGGAGCTGCTGTGTTTTCAAACTGCTGGGAAATAAGCATGTCATGAAATTCATTAACAACAGAAGATTCATATCTGACTTCTAACACCAAGAGCTCTCATGTGTGTCTTCGATATTGCACAAGTATGGAGTTAGATACCTGAGGCTTTCTCTGCTACAGCAGGGCAGCAATTCTGATACTTAATCAAATGACAAATGCACAGTATCACCACAGCATAGTCATCTCACAAGAAGGAGCAACAATTGCAGTCCGTGGAAGAACTTGCCTCAGCATCCTGAGTGCATGGTCAGTGTCTTCACTCCTGTGAACCTCTGCAGAACTTTCTTCTGGCAACTGTTCCCAGCCTGGCTCTCTCTGGCAGGTGTTACACTGGCTCTGTCCATACGGACATGGCTTGTCCAGGTCCCGCTCCTGCCCTACACCATTTGCTGTTACAGGCTTTGCTCTTTACTCCTCTCTTTCATTGCCCCTTACTTCTGCCCGGATCTTTTCCAGAAGACCCTTTCACTGAGCAGGAGGGGCCCATCATCACTGGACTGTACCCTTCGTTTGTTCACCTTTGTCCCTGCTGCTTTCTGGTATAACTGGGTAGCCAGCTGTGGCTTTCCCGTCTGGCCACAGAGACCAGGCACCTGCCCCTGCTACAGCTGGCTCTCCAGGGCCCTCCTTTTCCTCACCAGGATATTCTGCACCTCCCACTGCTATGAGGAGTTTAAGGGCTGAGCAATATAAGTCTTTCTTTTGTGACATGGTAATATTTTATCATGGAAATGACTAATGTATAGCTATAAGATTATGTATTTATTACGCATCAAGAGAAAAAAATTATGATAGTATATAGGAGGCTGTTCCTGTTTTAAGCATACCTAAACATGTATTTACAAGGAATGAATGAACAATGATAGCAGAGGAACTACTGCTGATTACATTCAACGTAAATAGCTTTAGACTAATCCTGTGCTAGTATTTTCCACAGGCTTTTTCTATGTTCAACCAAAGCTCATGGTACTCTAATACACTGAATAATTACTGCATATGAATAGGACAAAAAGGTGGAATCCGGCTTGTATAAGATGAGGATTTTACCTAATCCAACTTTCACATCCCACTACCCCAAGAGAGTTTGCAAATTTGATTTCTATTATCATCACTTGAAGTGGAAATTTCAATCACAATAACTAGTGACTCCAGGTAATAAATTTCACTGGACCGAAGCTAAAAGCAACTTTCTTTCCTCAGAGTAATGAAACTAAAGGAGCTTTTCAGCCAAAGTACCACAGAGCTTATTACATCAGGTATAAGAAAAAAAACCAAAACAATTGTTGGGGTGGTCAACAAACCATTTCAGATGAGAACAGATCACTTGTAAATAAAGTAGTCGTAGAGATCAACAAGTAATTAAAATGCAGAAATGTCAGGAAGCATCTTCCTTTGTCCAGCTTTATCTTAGAACCAGAAATCAGCAAGTTCAGCTGGCATAATCGGCCAGATCCTACTTCCATTTACATAATGCAATTCATTTCATAGGCTTTATCAAAAAGAATCAGTTGAAAACGGTAACTGATAAGAACACCTACAGTTCTTATCACATTATACTTGCCAATGAGGCACACCCTTTGGATTTGCAATGGCCATGAATTTGCGTTTGTTGCTTTCTTGAGCCAGGTTTGGAGAGTGCGTACCACTAGCTTGAGACATAAGAACAGAAAATTGATATTAGCAGTCTGATGCTGAAGGTGAGCTCTCACAATTGTTGGTTATCATGCTTTATCACTTTATGCAAGTAAAAATCTGACTCCATCGTATGTTACAAAAACATGTCAAATGAGAACAGGATCTTTAGTGTGTGTGCACAGATTCTTAGCATCTTCAACACAATCTATTTCAATTTTTTCGCTTAAGGCATAATTCAATCCGAAGACAGCTCAACCTCTCCAACCCTGACTTCAACATCCAGCAGGTTCAGAAACAGGAGCAACTGACAGGGATTGGCCGCATTAAGCCTGAGCTATATAAACAAAGATCTGTGGACACAGACGATGGCCGGAGGAGTAACAGCAAGGCATGTGGAAAACTGAACTTTATTCTGAAATATGATTGCGATTTAGAGCAGCTGATAGTGAAGATACACAAGGCCATCAACCTGCCAGCGAAGGACTTCTCTGGAACTTCAGATCCATATGTGAAGATATATCTGCTTCCTGATAGGAAAACAAAACACCAGACTAAAGTGCACAGAAAGACCCTAAATCCAGTATTTGATGAAGTTTTTTTATTTAGTGTCCCATACAGTGATCTGAGCGCAAGAAAACTCCATTTCTCTGTGTATGACTTTGACAGATTCTCCAGACATGACTTGATTGGCCAAGTGATAGTGGATAATTTTTTAGATTTGGCAGATTTTCCCAGAGAATGTAATATTTGGAAGGATATTGAATATGTCACCAATGTAAGTATTATAATTTATATTCTTGAGATTTTTTTGTTTCTGATTTTATTTCCTTAGTCTGATTATAATTTAAATTGTCTGATAAATTTATGAAGGGAATACTCTATTCTGTCTCTTTCTCAAGCTTTGACCTTAATCCAAAGAAATGGACAGTACATTTTCAGTCCTCATTTCTCATTCTTAGGATATATTAAAGAATGTCTTATGTAGGAGATAGTGGGTTTAGTCATTGCCCTGCTGATAGGGTAGAAAAGCTGGAGAATGTTTTTCTCGTAATCTTACTTAATCTAAAACTTACTTAAGGAAATACTACTGTTCTTATTTTGCCTGTCTGTCTGTGTTTTGCATGATTTGCCACATAAATTACAGCATACAGATCAGCCAGAACTGCAGATTCAAGATTTCTTAGGTAGTGGTCTTCAATCCTAGAGACTGTGTTCTCAGTGAGATAACACCACGTCTATAATCCGGGCAGAATGCAGACAATGCTGTTCGAAACACAAGTGTCATCGGTCACCCTATAAAAATTAAAGCTATAAAAACTACAAAGCCTTTACAAACTTAAAAAAATAACAGCCATCTCAGCATGTGTTCCATGAAAGCAATGAAAGACAGTGAATTGGTTTAACTCTTTGTTTGGCATCACTTTCTTACTTTGGGAAATGGGAAACTTACAAAATTATTTCTGTTGTCCGATAGTCTCTGGTATCAAATTCTACACAGGAGTCCCATTAGTGATTAGGTACAAATCCATAAAAATTACTTTTGGAAAAGAAAGATCTTTCTTCTCTTCTCAAAGCATGAGCCAACCTCCTTGTAGTGCTATTAGGAATTAATCCCACGCATCCTACTGAGAACAGACCTTCAGTGAGAATGATACGTTACAGAAATCCACAAAGGTGAAGCTGCTAGTGCCAAGAGTCAGTAAATATGTCATTTGCTATGTCAAACCATACTCAAATGGAGTGCACATTTTAAAGTCAAATAAACTGAACATCATTAACAGTAAGATCAAAGTGTAAGTTTGTTAGACCTCTGTTCAGGAAAGCATTTAAGCATATGCTTAGCTGAAAGTAAGAGGCTGTTAAAAAGTAAAGGATGTTCTGAGACAAATACTTTCCTGAATTCAGACCCTCACCTTGTACCTCTGTGGTCTGGCAGCATGCCTGTATTACAGGCCAAATGGATTAAACTCATTTTTTTGTTTGGAATTTCTTTTTGAAAATTGATATTGTCCTTGTTCTAAGGTGATTTACCAGTGTTCTTAGTCAGTGTTACGTACCCATGTGTGGAACATGCTGCACAAACCCCTTCCACAGTAGACTGGAACTGCAGCAGCAGCACTAGCAGTTCCCTCACTCCAGGTACAGGCAGGTGAGTGGACACTCAGTGTCAGAGAAGGATGAACCTGGCTTTTCTATGAGAAGTTACTGTTCTTCTACTGCAAGGGAAAAGTAGAAATCTGACAGAGCAGATGATAGTCATTCCAAGTGAAAGTCTGCCTACGTACAGCATTAAGTGTCCCACACACAACTTTCCCATTTTACAGCCAAATGAAAATTGAATGCAGATGCACGCTGGAGTTTCTTTGGTGTGTACTAGTCCTTTTTCCATGCTTTAACTTAGGCAAAAGGTTGGCTCTGGTATTGTCTTTTTAATCACTTTCCCTTCCAAATTTCGGAAGTGATGCAGCCTGTAGTTTGTATTCAGATTTTCTGTAATCTCTGAAATTAAATTCAGGACTGAAACGTGAGTCATTTATTAATTCCTACTAGTATTAATTCCTGTGTGAAGTGTAACCCTGTTTATCCAAACAGAACACAAGACCTGCTATCTAGACTTGTCTCTGGTTTTTCAGCTAACAGAGACCTTTTCAAAGCAAATGACTCATAGTACATAGGAGACACAGTCCAATTCCAGCTAATGTGAGTTCTGAGATAAGAGTATCAGATAAATGAAAGTGTGGAGAACTCAGCTTACTAATTAACATTTCCGAAATTTCAAAGGTTAGAACTTACTCCATAAAGTTACGAGAAACCCTTCAAGCATCATTTAAGAAAGCAAGTTTCAGCACGTTTCCTTGTCTGTGTAGCTTAGATATCTCGCAGACTGACAGCAGAAACTGAATCCTGCGGGCTACTCGGTGAAGCTGCTGAAGTGAATATTTCTGTGGCTGCACTCCAGAGCAGGCCAGCAGGCAGTATTAGTGAATCTCTGATGCAGATTTTAGAAAGGTTTTGAGCACCATTAGGCAGTTTATGGTGGCAGACAGAAACTGTATCAACTGTAGCAGGTTTTTAATCATTTGATCTTTGAACATCTTGTTGTTTCAAATAATAATAATTACAAAACAGACAAATGCTGGGCAAACTTACTGCAGGAAATTCACTCATTGTAGATCACCAGAGAGTGCAGCACAGGAGGGCTAAACCAAGGAAATGTACTAGACAAAGGGAAGGTCTGCACAACTACACCTGGCAAGTTTGTCATACTTCTGAAGAGTACATTCATTTTAATTGCTTGTGCATTTTATTACACTGCATAACCAGCAATCCTAAAGGCCTTTATTTTGCATTCTTCTTTTTACTATGTTCTAAACCAATTTGACACAGTAATGTAAAAGAATGTTATCAAATCCTTCTCTGCCCAGCAAAATGGCTTACTTCAAGTGAGCACTGCAGATTATGCCTAAAATGTCAGCTTTACTGCAAACAATGCCATTAAATTGATCTATTATGCCATGTGCTTTCTTCTGTTTTCTAATAATACAGAAGATTTTTTTATCCAAAACCAACAGTTTTGATTTTTTGGACTATAACATCTGCTACCATCCCAGAGTTTGAAATTATTTCATAACACAGACGCATGTCAGTATAAAAATTTTCTACACATTCAAAAGCAATCTGCCTCCAAACACAAATCTTCAATATCAGAATGATTGTTCTTCTAATCCCAGGTCCTCTGAGCATAAAATCTCTTTCCTGTAACACTGACACTTTTTCCAACCAGAAAAAAGCAGCAGTGGGCTGTTTAATGGAAGAAATAATTAACTGGACCAACTTTAGATGAACATGAAATGACCTAGATAAGGTTTTTATACGTCTGCCAGACAGATTACACTGGTTTCTGGCTCATTAAGAAGAAAAGATACTCTTTATTTTCAGGCTGGGTTTCAGTAGTTGGAATGTTTTGTTTAGTAGTCTCTAAAGTAGGTGCAGAGTTTGGGGTGGGTTTTTTATGTTTGTTTTTGTAATGTTCATAGACTTATGGCATGTTTTGAAGAGAAAAGAGTTGTTAGTATTTCCTCGGTTGCCATCTTCAAACTCTAATGTGATAAGGCAAAAATACATGACTTTGTCACAAAATAAACAACTGCAAAGGACAGGAAGCTGTCAGACAGTCCATTTCAGATAAAGGAGAACCTTCTTTTTCAGAAGATGCTAAGTATCCACTTGCATAACTTGCTGTGCACCCAGAAATTAAAATCTTTTCTCAAGAACTGCTTGTTAAACATCCCCAGGCAGCTGTAGGGCACAGTGAAGGATTTCTGTGAACTGGACATCTAGCTCTGGTTCATCCTGGCTGTTTGGATTCTCACAATGCTCGGCCTTTGGCACTTGCTAAGCAGGTCAGCTTTCTAGACAAGAGGAGTATTTAAAAGTGGCCTTCACTTAGAGCAGAGTCATAATAGGACTAAGAAAGAACAATTTCCATTCTTTGCTGGGCGAGCATTTTCCAAAATGACTACTCATTTTAGGAGGCAAATTTGTGACTTTGGTCTTACAGTATATATAGCTTTTGACTATATCTTTTCTGTTGTTAAATATAGTTATACTTGAGATCTAGGCATGGTACAATGAAAACTGTTCTTTTTCCGAATGTCTAAGCTCATATGCACAATTTAAAAAAGAAAATCTTATTCATAACAACCCATTGGCACCTTTCTCTCATCTCACCCCGAGACTGAACATCGCAGACTAACCTGTCTTTGTGAATCTTTACATAACTTTCTATTCTCAAAGGTTATTTGCAACAAGATTTGTAGTGATTATGCATCTACTATTCTAAAAATTCTAGCTACCATATTGACTGCTACCATTTATCATTATCTTGTGGTTCCTTTGAGGTTCTTTGCTGTATTCACCTCCTGTGAAGGTGTGAAGTAAATTGAAACTGATAAAGGTGAAAGCAGTTGGTCAGATTCAAACCATGGTTTATTCTTTATCTGCAAACAATCGGAGTACTAGAAAGGATTCAAAAAGTTACTCTGTTTTGAATATGAATATGAAGTACTTCTGATCTTGTTTCTAGCTAAACGTTGAACAGGGTAGCATCCAGCTGCCAAAGTTAAAAAACAATATATCAGAGCACGAAACTGAAAATATGGAAGAAAAACATTTCTGAAAGAAAGAGAGAATAGATTACAGGAAGAAAATTCTATAATACATATAGAATTTGAGAAGTAACATGTCAAAGACTTCAAAGAATGTGTACGGTTCACTGAAAATGCAAAAGATAGTTACAGAGAGTTCAAAACTATAAGGAAACATGAGCTGTGTATCAAGTTGTTAACTCTGGCCTCCAGAAAGAGCCAGCATATGCTAGAAGTTGCAAAGCCAAGAAATTGATTGCATTTGTTTTTAAGAATGTTCAAGATGTTTTAGGGTATGTGATGTAGTGGTCAAGAATACAACAGTGTGTCAGATGATGCTGAATTGCGTTTGCAAGGAAGCAGTAAACAAAACTGTATTTAAAAAAAAATAATTGAAGTTGCATGTTGGTATACATGCTAGTATTTTGACAAAGAGATTTACGAAGTAGGATGGTTATAAGCATTTTAAATTCTGCATTCTAGAAATGCTAATTGTTCACTGCTGCTGTTCGCAGGTTTGCCCGAGATAAAGATTTGAGAATTTGTATTTTTAGGCATTTATGTTGTATAACTGAGATGCAGCTGGAATCATAGCATCACCAGAAGGAAGTTTCAAGTTCCCTGTTTCAGACATGTTAATGCCAACCACAGTATGTGTGGAAGAGAGACAAAAAGAGATTAAATTACTTCAGTCAGTTGTTTATGTAATTAATAATAGAAGTCTAAAATTTTGAAACTTGACCAAACCTACCAGATTTTTTGCAGTCCAAAACTATTCTATCCTCAAACTGAAAAAACACTTCCTCAAAGGTCGCATTGCTCAGGACCACTCCTGCTAAGAGTTTGTGAGCCGTTTAACATGTCAAATGCACATGCGTAGATGCAGATCATAATCCTTAGGGCTTGCACCCTCAAAACTTGAGGAAAATAAACTTCCTTCTTTGAAATAAGTAGGTAAATATTGTCCCTAATTCATGGACAGTGGAACAGACTCAGACAAAAAGGATGTGACTTGCTCAAGACATGACACTACTTAATAGAAGTGTGACTTGAGTCCAGAATCTGCATATTCCTGGTACCAGCCTTAATCCACTCTGTGTAGCACTGCTGATCTTCTTCGACAGTGTACAGATACAGTAGCTGGCAGTAAGTCAACTCAGTCCACCTACGCTGATTTTAAAAAATGTTTAGCTTGTCAAGATATTTTAGCCACTATTTCTAAAATTCCTGTTTTGGCAAGTTGCTGGGTTTAGAAAAATGATGGCATTGAGCAAGATCTCAGAAAAGTATTTAACATGTTTACAATGGTTAACAAGAATTTTTGAGTCAACAGTTTGAGAAGGAACAGAAGCATACCAAATCTCTAGCTCTACATATGAATTCAGATCCAGACCATCAGTGTTAAGTGCCATATCTACTTTTTAGAACTGTAGCAGTGAATGTGAAAGACTAGTTGTTTGTTTGTTTGTTTGTTTGTTTGTTTTCCTTGTAATATAGAAGACATATGTGATATTAACCCAGTGTTTGTTTAAAACAGGTAGGCTTTGGCATCAGGGAGGCGATCAGTTTTTTATGTGGATATGTACCCATTTAATTGATATGCAAATGCAAGTCTCTCTAGAAGACCAACATTTGCATACCCGTATATCTTGCCCACATTAAAGCATGCCAAAAGCTTAAGGAGCAACAACAATTATTTCATAGCTAGACAAATGAAAGCAGTAAACACAAAAGGTAAGGTTCACTTCATTTAAATTTTAGATCTATTTAAAAAAAAACCACCACACCAGACCCAGAAGTACTCAAAAAAATACAGAAAGCATAACTGCTTTCAAGAGGCAGATCAGTGGTTATTCATGTTCTCCTAAGTCACAAAAGTCATGCTTTGTTTCATTATTTTTTCTGACTGTTCTTACTTAATCAAAAGTACAAAAAAAAAGCCCATGTGTAATGAATCATTTCGTAGCCAGAAGATGCTGAAAATTCAGAGAGCTTTAATCCTTCATATTTATAAGGATCACCACAGTAGGGATGAAAAAGAAATTAGTTAGCATCATCACAGCATGTATAGTAGTCATCATACATTGGAAAACAGCTGCAGCCAGTGTTTTTCGTACGGTTTGTACATTTTATAATAACTACATGTTGAAATGTGTTCATTTTCAAAACTACGGTTTCCTTTTGTCTTTTTGTGTTTCTTTTTTAATCTAATGATTTTGCTTATTATGTTGTAGGAGAAGATTTGTCAGAAATTACATACGTTTAAATGATTATGAGGCAGCACTCAGCGTGGCTAAACAGGACAGATACGTTGTATACAATTATATAGGGTAGAGGTAGAATACTGACACATGATTTGAAAACTTAAAGACAGTAGATGCCTACTTCTGTTTGGAGCAACTGAGTAACTGTGAGAATAATTTTCAATAAAACTTGGGAACGGTCTGAAGTAAGAAGTCAAATGCTTTGAAGAGCAGCGGTTTGAGATGCGGCAACGCTGGTCCCAAGGCAGTGGTACAAGCACTCCAGGCTTGGCTCTAAAAATAACGGTGACTGTTCAGTGCAAGTGATTACCTACTAGCCTTGTAGCTCCACAGGCACGGTCAGAAACAGGATGAATCTTGTAATATCACTGAAGCCTCTGTTAACATTTATTGGGGTTTTGGGGCCAGTTTAAGACAAAGATAATTCAAAGAACTGTGTATATGTGTATGTAATACTTGAAGTTCACAGAACCCAGGAGTACAGCCATCAGAGTTTCCAAATGAGCTTTTTCAGCCTGGATATTTCTGAGCAAAAACCACGTACAAACAAACAAACAAAAGAAACAGCACGAAAACTAAAGCAGACCAAAAAAAAAGAGGACGTAGCAGAAATGGGACCGTTTCAGTTAAAGAATTTAAAAGAAAGAAAAAAGTCAGTATTTTGAGAAGACTGAAATTTCCAAATAAGATATTTTGATTTCTCATTTGGAAAGCCCTTCTATTGCAATATTTTAAAATATTTTGAAAGTTGAAATAGGAAAATACCACCCTGTTTTTTATCAAAGCAAAATGCTTCAAGTGAGGGTTATTGTGCTTCAAAATGGAAATAACTCAAAATTCCTTATGAAACTAAAATCAAGGTTTCCTCACTGATTCTTCCTCCACCCAGCGATGCTGCATATTCTTGAGCACCCGCTTCTGTCTTTGTATCATGCTTGTTTCCCCGGAGCACCAGCCCTGGACAGTAATAGCGTATGAAGAATATTTTTCTCCACACATCAGCTGCATGCTAAAATAGGTTAGACCCAATCCTGAATTCATGTTTTTTTTCTAAATTACTGGAATAGTCTGTAACTATCCCTGTTTTACACATCCCCCTTCCCCTCTCTTCTCACCCTCCTCTGCCAATTCTTTTTTTCTCTCTCTAAACAAGACTCTTAGAGATAGCCTTCAGTGAAACAGTTCACAATAACATACGCACTGCACATAAAGCAAAGCCAAAATGTGATCCTGGTCAGCCAAGCCTGTCCTTCAATTATACCATCCAAAATTTTTAGTGGGAGCTGCAAATACACAAAAAAATTGCTCCAGTATTTTACAATTCATAGGCAGCAATTCTTCAAGATGAGCAAAGAGCACTCGCACAGCGTTAAGGCTGAAATAGCTGTATTAAGGTGGTCTTGGCTGTAACCATTTTGCACATAATTCGAGAATAGACTGTGCCATAGCCTTTTTTCTGCAGAGTTATATAACTTCCAATTTAAACATTTATTTAGCCAGGCAGGGAAAAGAATCACTTCAAACATGCATTTAATTATGGAACAGTTTTGGGAATGCTTACTTTGTCTTTTTTTGTAGCAAAGGTCACAGAAAGCATTTCAATAGCTTATGGATTCATCAAAATTTCTGAAAAATCCTACTCTTTAAGTAGGATAATTTCAATATTTGGATCCAAACTTGAAAGTATTCTTCCTTCTGAACATACTGTGCTTATGTGAAAAGCCTCAAGCCATTTTTAGTCTTTAATCCCCACAAGATATCACAGCCATCAGCCATCTTTTTTCCACCTAACAGCGTGTTTCAGAGTTTTACAGTTTTCCTCCATGTATAGTCTGTTTACCCAGTTCTCATGTTGTTTTCCCGTGGTCTTATATTTAAGCAGCTAGTGGACTTTCCTGTTATTGTGTATTATTTACTTAGCGATTAACTCTTAACTGTGCGCAAACTCTTACCAAGATATACTGGATATTTGTGCAGGGAGTAGCCTAGCTACTTGGGAAGCACTGCCTGCCCACCATACCTGACTGGCTGACATCCTAACACAACCCAGAAGGTGTGCTTGCTGGGGTACAGTCTAGACTTCATCTTTTCTAGTACATCTGTGTCCCAGAGAAATAAGTAGAAAAGAAAGTGCCACTATACACAGGCTCTTCTCACCAAAAGATTTGTCTGTCTTCTTTCAGACTCTTGTCAGAGGATGTAACCTGTCTCACACTTTAACCATTCAGGATTCCAAGATTTTTCCAGAGTCCTGTTACAGAGGATAAAACATTGTCTGTACAGAAGGAAGGAATTACAGGGCCATAACTAGTGCTTCGGACGCATGTTTTTTATGCTTACAGGCTGAATTACAGAGCTTGCTGAAATTAAGAAAAGGCTCTACCATTTGCTAAATAATCACACAAGGGCTCTTTTCAGACCTCCCGACTGTCTTTGTTGGGGGGAAACATTAGAAGTTGCAGCTGACATTTGAGCTGACTGGTGGAGGAGGACACATTGAGGGAACAAGATGTCCTATATATGTACCTATAGCTTTTCTAGCTTTTCTCCTAAAAGTCTAGGAGACTTTTAGCATCTAATTATGTGGTTTGAAAGAAATAAAAGATGAAACAATTGAACTGACGTAAATCAGCATAGAAACTTTAAAAGGCACACAATACATTTTGCTAAGATGTGGTTATTTGTTCAACAATTGTAATACCAGATATTATACAGCCCTGGGAGGGCTCAGATGTGTACATGACAACTTTTCTCTCTTCAGTCCACAGCCCTTCAGAGCATGAGGGCCACTTCCAAGGCTCTGTAGAGAACCTTGCTCGGATTATTGCAGAAGGATACGTAGCTATGCTCTTCCATTATTTCACTTTGTAAAAAATAGATTACTTGGTAGCCAAACTATCCGAGGGCAAAGGGACAGAAAGGCATCATTTCTTCATGGCAATTGAGCTATTTTTCTGAGAGGGGAGCTAAAGAAACAACAGCAAAATGGAGGGACCTATAACCTGACTAAAAGCTTTTTTATCAAGATTTATTAGTCCCAAGTATACTAGCTTTTTACTGCAGACATCTTCATTTTAACTCACTATTTTATTTAATTTCTCCTCATGCACATATACATTTCTCTAAACATTCAGAAATATATATGTGTATCAGGAACAACATATAAAGTATAGCGTTTCCTGAAAAAGTCCAAAAGGCCACTGCAACAACACTGTGTGCTTGCCTGGGTACAATTAAACGAAAAACGCATGCAAAGCTCTGCACTGGCCCTCACAAATGCTGAAGGGCAGTTTGCAATGCACACTCAAATTCTAGAGTTATGGATACAATAACTTCTGTAGTTAGTCCCACTGACGTCACTGGAAGTATTCACATGGGTAAATGAAGCATACAGTTGTTTGGAGTGTCTGAGCCTTCCTGTGGCTCTCTAACATAGAATTGGGAATGAGTATTTCACACCATGTACTTTGATGAAGTGACAGGCTCTAATGAGGAGACTGCATTAGCAATGTCCATGGTATTGCGACATTGGAGATTTGTATATCTGCATGTTTCTGGCACTTCGTTGCTTGATTAAACACCTTACTCTATTTACTCAAGAAACAGTAGTCACAAGCTAGAGCTTATCTTAGTGAGTGCTTAATCATGTACTACTCCTTTAATCAGACAAACTCAAAATTAAAGCTACGTACACCATCTGGAAGAAGATTTCCAGCTAGTGATGGCATCTTTCTTGTGATGGGCAGGGAAGCAGAAAACAACTGACAGCTGGAGGTTTTCACGGTTGATGATATGAACTAGTGGGATAAAATTCCCCACTCAGATTCTTGGGCCAAATCTGACATCTTAAAAATAGCAGTTTATCACAATATCAGAAAACATAACCTTGCTTGTCAGGCAACCAGTTTCTAACAGCCACAGTACAAGTGGCTGAAATCCACTGCTCCTTCGACCTAGTATTTCCTTTTCCATTTCCTGCAGTAAAATTGTTTTAAGATGAGCCGTGAACAGGAGCTTAGCAATATTATACAATGTCTAATATTTTCTGTTCATATAGAAACTGCTACCCAAAAACTATGAAAGTTAACAAAGAGCAAAAGAACAATTCTCACACTGTATTTTGTATATCTGATTTCAGAATTCATAGAACTCTTTACGTGTTTTCTTTTTAAAAGCATGCTGGGGTTTTATAAATATTTTTAAAAGCCAGCTGTGGTTTAATCAACCATCTCATCTACATTATGATAACTCTTTTGAACGACCCCAACAGTAGAATAAATATGTGTGCAGTAAAGGGAAACAAAATTGTGTGCAAAAAAGATAGGAAGTAAACAGCAGACTTTGATTTCGAGCCCTGTAGAGAGTTATTTATGATCATCAGAAAGAAAGGAGTCACTTTAAAATAATGAAAACCTTTCAATGTCTGTACTCCACTGAGCACAGAATCTTACAGTAAATGTTAATCTAACAATAAACCTCACTCTATTGGGACCACAACATTTTATGCGGGTAGAAATGAGTAGTACTCAGGATGAGATCTTGGCTCTACTGTACAGTCAGGGAAACAGTTCCCACTGAAGCTCAGATTTCATGCATATCCGCTTGCTAGAGTTTGGAAACTGTACCCTGTAAACAGTAGAAAAAAACACATGGTATAATGTAAACAAATCACCTGAGGTGTTCATCAGAAAATTCACTAAAACAGCAGATCAAGCAAATTGTCATCCTTTCATTCCTCTCTGCAAAATAAATACATGACAGTGACCTGCTCAGTAAAGATTTGAATCTTCTCCTCCTCACCCTCCCCCAAAATTTGATGTCTAAAATACGAGTGAGGTATCAAATATGGTCCTGGAGAAAGCAGATAGAAATGTCTCCATCAGAAATAACCTGAGTTTTACATCCACATCTTCAACTTCTGACTGGGTGCAGTATTTGTAATAGAATGAAAACAGAATATTTTATTCTGCATGTTTCTGCACTGAGCACCCCTGACACATTCCTTTCAGTAGCTCAGCAGTCTTTCTCATTTGTTACCTCCTTTTCCAACTTCTTCACTTTACCCAGTATATAGAGTGTCAGCATTCATGGGAAAGCCATGAGAAACACTTCATCCAACAAGAAGCTTTTATTATAAAACAACATATAAAAAGCTTTTCATTCTGTCTGTAACCATACTTTTGTTCACCAAAATGTAGGTATTTTTGAAAACCAAATCAGTAAATATAGCAGTAGATGATCACTCTTTTCACCCCCATCCAGCCACTCTCTTCTCAAAAATCATTTACTTCAGGAAACCTTTCCAAGCTAAAGCAGCACACAAAACCCCCATACTATCTTTCTTTTCAGACAGTCTTGCTCCAAAAGTTATGAGTCAGGATGCTCAGAGATAACTACACTAAATTCTTTCAAAATCATATTTCCTTCCAAAAAACTGAAGCGAGGCCTTTTTGAGGTGTCTAGCTGAGAACCCAAAATCATTGATCATTCTTGAAGTAACAAAGAGTTCTAAAGTGAACTCACCATTGAGGACAAGTCAACTCACAACTTTTCTTTCATTTCAGATTATTCAAGTTATAGGCAACTAAACCGAAAATTTGAGAAGGCACCTAAGTGACTACAAGATACTGTTTACTAAGTCACTCACGGACTTTCTAAAATGCAACTTTTTTCCTACCCGTAAGGTAGCATGTACAAAATAATACTAGTTGTTCTGAATATAAACATAACCAGGTAAAAGTTTGGGCAGCTCGCCAGACTTGCCCCACACAAATGCACGATGCCGTCAGTAAGAGAGTAAAACAAGCTCCAGAAAAAATCCTTTTCCTCTCTTAGATACATTTCACATGTAGCACATGTAAAGTAAAACAAGTTAGAAGAAAAGTATTCGAAGAGGAGGAAATTCTGTTGACTCACTTTATGGACTTAAAGCATTAAAGCACTCCTATATTTAGTGCTGTCTTTATCTCACATCTTACACTCCCCTCTGTATTCTTTAAGGGAGAAAACATGCTAACTAAAGTGGTCCTAAAATTACCTGCAGTACATGTCTAAACATAATAGGGAGGCACAAGCATATCTGGTAGAGAACAAGTATTACAGAAAAAGAACTGTTACCACACTCTACACAATCACGTTTTCCCCTGCTCACACTGTAGACACCTGGATGATACACTTGATTTCAGAGTCTGCATTTTCTAAAATGGATTCCTGTCTTCCTTCCTTCAGTTTCCTCACAGTCTTCAGTTTTATTTTAGAGCTATTTTTTCTGTGCAGCTTCAAAGTAGATGTAGTACTGGGTTGGTAAACTGCCCAACAGCTTCAAGATTAAAATATTCTATTTAATTACCAGGTAGGTGAATGATACACAGCAACAGCGTAAATTCTCCTTTGCCACATCTGCATAGCCTAAGTGTCCTAATGGCGATAGTCCAGAACTGTTTCCGAGGAAAAGAGAGTAGCTGGATTTGCATGAGCTTTTGGGCAGCGTCGATAGCTAAGATACTGAGAGACACTGAAATGTTCCTGGCATTGCCTAGAAGAAGTGGAAAAAGTAACCCGTTGTTGCTAGATCACCACAGGTGCCATGGCGTTGGTTCAGGTCAGACAGGGATGACTGTTCGGGGATCTCAGTTTGCCCTGAGAGTGTTGGGTACCAACAGTGTATTAGCATGTTACACAGTCAGCAAATTTTATGTAGCAGTCTGTTAACGAAGTTGTCAGTAGCATCTCTGGAAGAACACAGAACAGCCTCCCTTCTTGCCCATGTTTCCCCCCACCCCAAAAATGAACCCCAACTTCTCTCCTGATTCAAATGTGAAGTTTACTTTGTAGCATGGTTTGAGAAATAAAGAGTGAAAGCAGTCCTCTTTTTCACACTTCTGGAATGACGCTGTCTTGTTATCCTTAATTTTATTGTCATTGTCATTCTTCCTTTCTCCCTCTGTTATTGTAATTCCTTTTGTATTTGAAAACTAGAGAGATTCTACGGTATAAAATGAGACAATTTTGTGCTATTGAAGATTTGGGTTTTTGTCTATTTTAACATATTTCATACCTGGGGTTTGTAGGATTAACCTTAGCGTCCATGATTGTATTCTTCCATTTAACTTGCAATTAAAATGGAGTTGCTGTGCAAGGACAACTGCAAAGCAATGCAACTGCCCACCTTTTCACCCAATCCATTAACAGAATATTGCTAGTAGTGAAGTAATCTGTTTACCTTAGCTGCTTTGCTTTGAAATTTGCAGTGATTTTCTTTTCTGCATGACCCATTTAAATAAATTACCAAGAAGTGAATGAAACTTCTATAGAAATTGCTTTACTATTGTTAAAAGTGGGTGATTTTATAGAGAAGTGTTACCAGTAAAATGCCTGTTGTGAAATTTAGTTGTGCTTTCAGTCTAATGGAAGGTTACATGGAATGCTCTCAGACATGTTTTTAAGCCATAACGTTCCCTTTTTACCATTTCTCTTATATTGATACTTTCTGTGGATAGTGCATTTGAGTCTTGCAGGGCACCAGTGTTGTTATTTATACAGGTGACAGCTCACAAGCCAACTCTTTGTATTTAGGTATACCACTTAATAACAACTAAGTCTGTTTCAAAGCTAATAGGATTTAAACATCAGGGAGCTGTAGAAAGCAAGCTACTTTTTACCAGAAAAAATATGAAGTATTCTCAGTGGTTCCTGACCTGAGGGTGTGCATGACACCACACGACAGAATTGTCTCTAGAGAAGTAAAACACATGAAGAAACTTCAACAGAAAGATACTTGATTCTTGGCTTTAAAATAACGAGAAAATCCAAAAAAAGGTATCTATTTGAGAGAAAAAAATAACTTTACTCTGAATCATGATGAAGAAAATCTCTTTGTAACTCATAGAAAAAAAATATGCAAAATAGATTCATAAAACTGTGCTTCTTTCCCCACCTGTTAAATAGGGAGCAAAGAAAGGGAGCTGCACATAGAAAATATTACTTTTGAAGTCTGCCTTAGGTAGACCTTATTAACAGAGGTAATAATTCTTTTCTTGCTTTTATTGGGATGAGAAGCCAAAAAGGATCAGAAAGGAGGAGAGAGAGAAAGGGCACACCAGGGATTGGGCTGAACTTGGATTTGATTTCCGTATATCACAAAAATTTTTAAAGTATTAGACAGTTTGGATTAATGGCAATACACTGTTTACTAACAGTTCTTGTAGTTATCTGTGAAAGGAGCCCATTATATTCAAGTGGTCAAAATCTAGGGGCAAAGTGCTCCTTTGCCTCTTGTTTACAATAAACAATGCATGCGTGCTTCTCCAGCTTCTGCATTCATTACACTAGAGCCCTGCGCAGAATGAACCCCTCCTGGGCTTCCCAGGACACGTACACAGATACGTGTATAGCAGACCACCGTATCTGCTCTACTGAAATTAGACCTGGGATGGAATTACACAGCAGATAGCAAAATTCAACAAGAGATACCTGATTTAAAAAAAAAAATGAAACATTTAAACATATCTCAGAGAAAAGCTCTGGAATGGCAAGACATATACGCTACTGCAACATAGAGTTTGACTTCAGCTTTCTATATTTCAAGCACACTGTATTATTTGGACTGTTCTCTTTTTCATATCAACTTCTTCAAAAACAGAATTGTAGAGCAAAAAATGTTTTTTCTTTATTACCCATTTTGCATACAACCTCTGCTAAACCTAAGGAGCACGGGAGTCAGTACAGAACACCTAATGTAAGTATCGTGAAAAAGTCCATGGAACACTCTAGGTGCTTACACAAACTGAAAAGAGCATTTTTTTTTTTTCCTGATACTGTGACTCTCCATCTTTTTTCAGCACTACCCAGATACTTAGTTTCTCTCCTTTTCAGAGTGATGTGCTCAGAATGCATGATAGAAAAGATGGCTGCTTTCACAACACAAAATGCCTGCACTGCGAATGACATTCAGTGCTAAGGAAAGCTGAGGAACTGTTAGTAGGGCCCAAAGCTTTAATATCATCTCATTTCGGCAGCATGTCGATATTAGCTTTTGTAATACAGAATGGCCACTCTGTGAGACTTTATCCTTAATTAAGACTGTGTCAGCAGGGCACAAGGGCTGGCTGCTCCCTGGGGCTGGGATGCCAGGAGCAGTGGGGGACGCTGGTGCTGCTGGGCAGGACCTCACCAGCCAGGTCCCACCCCACTGCCCCAGCCAGGGAGCAGGGCAGGTCGGGAGCTGGGGCGCAGCCCCAGGCGTCAGCCAGCTCTATGGGGCCAGGCCAAGCCAGGCCAGGCCATGGGCCCATGGGCAGGCCCGGCTCGGCAGGGCCCGTGGCTGGGCTGGGCAGGGCTGTGGGGAGCTGGAGACCAGCACCCTGCGGCGTCCCTAGGGCAGGGACCAACAGCCCTAGGCTGGGCTGAAATGGGGACCTGGGCCATGGGTGGGGTGGGAGGGGCCCTGGGGTGGCCAGGGCTAGCAAGGCCCACTGGTGCTCCTGGGGCCCTGACACACTGATTGCTGTCAGACCCTGTACGTGAACAGATAATTGAGTGGGGTTAGAGGACAGAGCATCTTCTGATATTTTAGTGGAGCTGTAAGTTCACGAGCACCCCCACTGTAATGCAAGATAGAGTGAAAGGCCAATCCATTAATGTGCATAGAGATTTAGTTTAAATTGACATTTTCATTTTAACACACTACGAATTAACAGGCAAGACATTTTGGATTAAAATATTTTGATAAGTTATTATTAAAACCAGCTTCCTCCTTTGCAATTTTTCTTGGGTATATTTGAGATTTTCATTATTGGTGCGATATTGAGAGAATTAAACATTACTTTCAAATTATGACAGGATGCAAGCAAGAGGCAACTGGCAAATAATTTGTGGTAGAAATAATTTTATGCGTTAGAATGGATTTGCTGCTTCTTCAAGCTCATGTTTGGCTACAGATAGTGAACACTTAACATGTAATTTAGCCTCCTCTTCTTACAACGAGCCAGCATGTAGCCTGGAAACCATGAGGGATTATTTTCTCATCTCTTTCCATCTGCATGAAGTTCATCAAGACATTTCTTTAAGTCGAGTTTGGCCCACCCAGATTAATTTGTGTTGCAAAATACTGTGCACTACAATGCCGTTAACCTCTGTTTTTCTTTGGTTTTTCAATCTCAGCATTTCACAAAAAATTGATGTGTAATCCAATTCATTTACAGCCTGCTGAAAAAATAATGGTTTTTACATGACAGATACTGGTGGACATTAATTAAAAGCTTTGGTCCTTACTTTGGGAAACTACTGCCCATTTTTCCAGATTACATTGTTAGATTGTTTTGTGAAACTTCCCTCTGTGAGGCATCCCCTGTCTGCCTGACCTACTTGTGCTTCCATTTTTACCATCTTCACCTAACATCAAAACTCTTATGTTTCCCAGCTGAAGCTCTCCCTTTCATTTCCTCTCGAGTAAACAGTTGCCCTCCAAACATCTATTCCTATGTAGAGCAATTTACATTTCATTGCTGTTCCCAAGCATGTCAACATTTCTGAAGCACCACTACCTTCTCTGCAGAGAGAAAGGTTTGAGTCGGCTCTGTGCGAGAGTACTCTCCTTTAAAGCTTTAGCATCATGAAATCAAACCCACCCTCAAGAGGCTTCCCTTTCAAAAGACTTTTGAAGCACAATACCAAAGGTGGCAACCTGTGCACAGTGACGAGGTGGGATACACTGAAGTGGGATGCACTGGAGGAAAAGGAGGAGCAAATCTGTCCACAGTACCTCACTTGTAAACTCATATCTTACAGGTTATGACATTTGCATGTTTAAATATTAGATCAGGAAGATGCAGTTATCTTCTCTAGCTCTCTGGCGTTCGTTATCCTCCACACACATACGCAAACACCCCCTGCCTCCCAGTAAGAATCAAGATGATGAAAGGCAGCCTGCAATGCCTGGAAAAGAAGAGTCAAGGCAGACTTTTTTCTATTATTAAGTTTGTACTGAACTTTGTATTTTGTAGAAAGCAACACATCATAGAAGAGTTGCATAAAGCAGTAACAATTCAAGAAAACAGTTTTCAGAGGCATGGTTTAACTTGCAAGGAGAAACTTAAACTTTAAATAACTTATTTCTCTGACCGACAATGCCACCTAGCAAGCCTTCAGAAACAACTCTCTGGACACACTCTTTCCTCCCCTTAATAATTGATGAGGAAGTTAAAAATTACTTATATTAACTTTCTACAGAAGTTTCATTTTCAGAATTCCTCATTTCTATTTTTCCTGTGAAATCAATTTTGACACAGCCACACATATATAAACAGGACAAGTACTCCAGCTTTTCCAATCATGTCTCTACTAATTTTAATTAGCTCAATTCAGACTATCTCTTCAGTTCATCAATTTAGTTTGGAACAAATTAAGATATTATCTCTATTTCAGTAGCTACAAGATAATTCATTAGATTCACTCTTAGGCCCAGATTCAGCAAAGCACTTTAGTTGTTGGGAATTGAAAATCCATGTAAAGGATTCAAAGACAGTAAAATGTATAGGATTTAAACATACATTTAAAAATAAGTATGTGTATGAAGCTTAGCTTTACTGAATGGAGGCTTTTCTAAAGTAAGTATCTTATTACAGAATAATTTATCAATAAAATCTTAAGTGACGCAGTAAAACCAAATATATTCTGTAAATGCATTCAGATATCCGAGAACAATATGCAGTTAACCGATTGAAAAGGCAGTTTCAGTTAATCACTGCCATTCTATTTATAGGATATAAATTATGACAATGGAGATGTTGGGTCTTTAGAGAGGTAAGTACATTGACTGCCTACAGGAAAAGGCTTCTGTCCTTCACTTACTAAGGACATTGTGGCAAGGGCAAGTTATGTGTCTGTTCTTCTCAAAGACATTAACTGGATTTGTTCTGAAATATATGAAGGTGAAAGGCTAATCCTTTGACTCCAACTACCCACATTATAAGATATCTTGACTGACTGACACAACACAATGTCACGTCTGGAGGATCCTCCTTATGCAGCCTGCCTTAAAGAAAAGTAGTCATGACACAAAGATGATCAAAACAGGAGAGAAAAAAAAAAAAAATCTACATCAAAAGATCTCCAGGCTCTGAAGCAGAGACGGAGGATATGGTGTCTGCTGGATGCTTTACTTTTGATACTGTCTGTATACAGAAGTTGCCAAGATGCTAGGCAAAACTATGAGTAAGTTAAAATAAGAACATACACTCCCTGAGTTGATAACCATAGTAGCTCTCTACAACCCAGTCTGCAGGAAGGATTCCTACTCCTTTCAGTCCCTGCGAAGTACAGCACAAAGTTCTGGTACTCAGAATTAGTCTGTTGGGCAAGACGTCTGTCTGAGTATAAGGTGCTCCAGAATACCTCAGAGAAAAGGTAATAGAAACTCTGTTGTGGTATCATCTTGGCATTACTAATACAAATCCTAATAGAGAAAAATCAAGCTACATACTTAGGTAAGCAGCAAAACTGAAGTTGAACTTAGTTGTCAGAGGATTTATTTTTTTTAAGTTGCACACAAAACACCTTCTGTTGTCTGGCTGGCCTAACAGCTTTCTTTCCCCCTTGTAAGGTTTTTTTTAGCTTAAATTCTTTAGCTGAAGATAATTTTCACTGTATTGGTTATGCAAGAATCTCTCAGGTTCAGCATTTTTATCAATGCGTGCTAAGTAGCAAATGCTGTGCCACAGCCAAGCCCATGGAGAGAGTAGTAGGGATTCAAAGGTGCCCTTTCTTATCCTGCCTTTTGTGCATCTTGTCAGACTAGCTTCTATATACACACTTCGTACAATTGTATAGGCATGCAAGTTGATAGCCAGCCTGTGACTTAACATGAAAATCATATTGTGTACCCAAAGCAGTATAAAATCCAGAGTGAGTTACATGCAAACACTTCAGCCTTCTTATATTTCTTCACTATATTTCTTTCACTGTAGTGAAAACAAGCTTCAGAACTGGTTTTTGATGTTCTTTCCTAGTAAGTGAATTCACACTCATTTTCACTCTAAAAGCTTCTTTACTTATTTCATTTTTTGAGAAAATCATGAATAAGAGAAATAAAGACAATGAAATGCAGAAAATGGAATCACACTGAGAAAATAGTACAATCTGCAAATTAATTTGAAACATGAAATGTAGCCTGACGTTGATATATTGAAAGAATAATTGTAAAAGATAGGCCATTCCCATTTTCCACAAACTTTACTTAATCATATCTCCGTGGATACAGTTTCACTGAGGCATTAATAAATGCCTGCTTTACTCGAGTTCATTTCTTAGATTTAAGATGTCATGAAAATAGAATTTTCCAGTCATATCTTCTCTGTTCATCTTAAAATGTGTAATGAGAAGGCAGCTGGCACTCTTCTAGTCACATGCAAATTTAATTAAAATTAAACATTTCTAAAGAGTTTTTCTCAATATACATTTCTCATACATATAACTGTAAATCTATGATGAAATAATAAAAAATGTAGAGCTAACTTCGTGAGTTTATCATGTGAGATACTTTAGATTTACAATCATTTTCAAACAGATTAGAGTCTCAAATTTGTATAGTATGGTATTTGCATAATATTTGTGTCCTGGACATGTACCTGAACTTAATTAGTATCGTGGCTCACTCAGATCTGAATCCAGACTTCTCAACACAGATGAATAATTTAGTAAATGTCTTGCTCAAAAAGCAGTTAGCACTTCTTAAAGTAATTTTAATTCATTTAGACACAACAGATATATCTAGTATACTTAAATTATCCTCAGTTTAGCAGTGAACCTCCTCTAAAGTAATTCCCTGCAAAGTTCAAAATCCCACATTATCAAATATTACAATGATGTACAGTAAAATTTTCCTTGCATTACAAAAATATAATTCCATTATTCCAGTAAATATTATGAAATAACTAGGAAGATTTTTGTTGTTGTTGTTTAAAATACAACTAATGCTTCTCAGCTAGAAGGAAAAAAAAAAGAGGTAATTTAATTAAATACTTGTAATTAATCCTTTCTGTGTTTCAGAAGCTTGAATTATATTCTCTCATTTCATGAAACCTCTACTATTTTTCTTTTTTCCAGTGACTTTTCAGAGACATGTATAGCTGCTTAGGAGTATAAGGAGTGTAAGGAGGTAGTATGCAAAGTTACCATTGCCTGAACTGTACAGCTCTGACATAGCAAAAAGCATTTAGAAAATCTCTAAAATCACTAGTGCCTTGAAAACCTCTTTCAACAGTTAACAACTGCAAAAGAAATAAGCAAAGGCATCGCTGCCTGTAAGCACTTTCATTAATGGCAAGTTGATGAGATGCATAAAAATACGTGTGAGCACCTCACAATCCATAATTAGTGTTATTTTTACAACATACCAGAAAAGTAAAAAAGTAGCGTCTGTCTTTTTATAGATGGAGAAATGAGGAACGTGGTATAATTGAGACATATGCTTTAATTAGAGTGGCACAGGCACTGCGGGATAGCAGGCCTATCACAGCTTGTCTGCTCCAGAAACACAAAATCCAAGTTTCTGAAGAAACGGTCACAAACTTATGATTGCCTAAGTCAAGGACAGCATATTTTCTTCTAGACCAGAGGCAAAGGCAGAAGTTGTAACCTATAATTTGTCTTGTTTCCTTCCATCCTTGCTGCCTGTTTTGCATGATCTTACACACCCATTCTCTGCACCCAGATGTATATATGAGAAGGAATAACCCATCCACTGGAGAAATCTGATCCCAAATGTCATCACCATTTATCAGAAGCCCCCTAACTACCAGATAACTACCAGGTTTCACTGAGAAGGTTTGATCCAGCCTGAGCTTCTTAATGCAGCCTCCAAGGAATCAAAGGTGAAGCCATTTAAGGGCCCATCATTGCAGTCCTCTTTAGGATTACACATCTCCCTGTTTAATGTGCTGATACATATTTAATATGCTAATATACTCTAACGAAATTAATAATTTTAAAATCTGTGAATACTGTGTGACTATAGACTAACAAGCTATTAACATTACTATTTGAATTCAGCATTTTAAAGGGTATATTGTCAGTGTGTTAGTTTTACAGGGGGGAAAGCAGAAATATTTTCTGGGAAAAGCAGGAACAATAAACCTTTCATTAGAAGCCACTGAAAATTATGAACCTAATATTATTTTCATGATATATCAAATATTTCCACCAGAAATGGAACAAGGAGGAAGCATAATATGAGGGAGGTCATATCTCCATGCTCCTAACAGCAATGAAAGGTTCTTATTTATCTTAAGGTTCCAATATGGGATTCATTCCCTTTATGAAGATACAGTTTTGAGGCAAACTTTGTGATTCACACCTCTGATTTGAACTCTCCAGCTGACTGCTTACCCAGTATTGGATACATCTAAATCCCGCAGGTTTTTAAGGAAAAAATTTCATGCTGTTGCCCCGTTGAATAAAGGAGTGCATTAACAGAACAAGGATTCTGACACAAATCTAGGCAGGACTATCAGAAGCAGCCATCAGACAGGTTGTTCGGCTCACTGCAAGGCGCAGCTAACAACATCAAGGTACTCAGCCATCACCCCAAGCCTGAAGCCTGGAGCACTGGAAGAGCAAAGCAGATGGCAATCTTTTTCTGCCTTTTTTCAGAATACAGGAATGAGCAAGTTACAGATTAAAAATGGAGGCAGTGCTTTCTTCCTCTGATTGTGGATGGGTTTTTGAGGACAATGGGAGAGGAGCTTGGAACTTAGGTATGTTTGTCACAGCATATTTGTTCAGTTCTTTGCAACAACTTTCCTGCTGAACAGGACCAAAATAAAACTAATACAGGCCTTACTCCTATAAATAAATTATTATTGTAATTTAATTATCTTTTGAGTATTTTTTTTATGTTAATATTAACCAGCCTTTTGGTCTGGTTATATTAGGGCTGTCCTGGTTGCACTGTAACTTGCACAGTATGGTATTACTACCACACTAAATAAAGTTAGACACAAATTTGGAGTTTACAAAATGCATGACTTGATAACAACAATATTAGGAAAATTTTTCCTAAGCAGGAACTTAAAAATGTCTCTGGCAGTGTAATATTTATATCGCCACATTTTGTCAGGCATACATAGTAACACCTAAGTACTCAATTCAAACAGAAGCATATTCCTTGCAGAAGATCCTACCCTCTATGCTTAATTCTTCTCCTTAAAGCTATTTCTTGATAATACAGTACACCTTTAGTGACAATCCATTGCTTAAGCCATGTGGCTCAGTGATTTTAAACTAGTTAAGGTGTGCAATAATCCTGTCTGTGCTCTGTTACATAGACCTTGGTTCTGTTAAGAAACTGAATTTATAGTAAGGCCCTGACCTCCAGTCAGAGCATGTTGCCTGTTCCACTGCAGTTACCCAGACAGATGCAGATTCTGTGGTGCAGTCACAGTTTGCGGTACTCTTTGAAGAACATTCCCTCATTGAGTTGAACCTTGAAGCCCCAACAGCAAAATTTACAATGTTTGAAACTCTTAAGAATGTTGCCCTTCGGTTACAGAAAATAGAGGTAAGCAGGGTGGAACAGCCAGGGCACTGGGAAAGGCTCACTGTTAGAAAATCTGTCTTTCAAAATTAAGATAACATTTACAAGTAACCAGTGTTACAGAGTAGTAGTTAATTCCCTACAAATCAAAATGAAAGTGTGAGAAGACAGGGCTTGTTTTTCAGACTCAGAGAAGGATTTGCATGCCAAGAAGTATGTCTCCTTCCTGGTTCTGCCTGCAAGCTTTCCTTTAATTACTCGCACTGGCTTATGAACAGACTGAATTTCACAATCATCTGTGATCTATTGCTCCAAAACCTACAACTTCTAGAACTGGAAAAGACTGAAGAAATTGCAGGCTCTGTTTCCACTTTCACGATGTTTTTCTGTATGATGCCTGGTGTAATTTTTGGAAAAGCATTAACAAAATATTTCTGTTATTGTAGCATTTGATAAAAAATACACTGCACTATAGGTCAAGATTACTTTTCAAAGGCAAGACAAAGTTTGTGGATAAGTATATTATGGCATAATTCCTAATACTGTATTCAATGCAAGTGATCTTTTCTTTCCAAAGGAGTTCATTTATGCGGAGGCATTACATGTTTCTTGGAATCTGTATCTAAAACAATTGTATAGTGATTCTTTTACCTATTAACTTCTTGATAAGAACTGATAAAAGGTTTTAAAATGTTCATTCAGGATGATCAAGTGTGGAATGGAAACTCTTGTGTTTGGTAGTAGCAGTAAAGCATTTACAGTACTCACGTAATGAATTACCTAGTCACCAAATGGAGCGCTGGAGTTGAATACAGAATGATTTTGATGTGGTTGACAATATCTAAGAATAACAAGATACACAGTTAAAAAACCAGATGCCTGACTGGCTTCTTTATGGTCAGAGAAAAATGAGTGATTCAATGAATCTATCTTCTCCTAAAAGTTTGTGAGCAATTCATGTGAAATAGCCTCTCAATCAAAGTTTGCCAGAGTGACAAATTCCCCAAATTGCCAAAAGCTGGCTTATGAAATTCTGCTCCCCTCAGAGTTGTGTGGTTAGAAGCATGAGAAAGAATTCCACAGCTACAAATCTCAATACCTCAGAGCTGGGGAAGCTGAACACTTAAATTTTGGAAGTTTTTCTTCCTCAGAATGGGAAGGATAAGTGAAATCTTTGCTTCCTGTTCCCCAGGTTGTAGTTATCAAGCTCCAGCTGACCACTGGGAAAATTTCAGAGATCAGTTATTCCTCCTGCAATGTTAAGTGCAGGTGTTAGCCAAGAGGAATTTCTCTTGGATGTGCTGACATCATTTTAGCCTGTAGGACTTCTTACAGCATCACCTTCTCAAACAGCACTTTGATCCTCCCACAGTCAGAGTGGGTCAGTGACACAGCGTTTGTTGCAGCAGGCCTGCTTCCAAGTATGATCCATCAAGAGACACAAAACAGGGTGAGTCACATGAGCTATCTTGATATTGTCACAACCTTTATTAGCTTTACAGCTACCACAAAACACTGATCTTTAGAATGGGAAACATGATAGTTGATGAAGTCAAATCAGGGTTAAAAGCTAGTTATTACTGACACAGGGCCCATAATATCAGCTTTTTCATTCTTTGACAGCAGCTCTTGCCAATAACAGCACAAGGAAAAGACCTGTTTCTGAATGAATGTACATGATTTTACTTCCTTTCATGAGCTGAGAAGAGCTAAAGTGAAGATGCCTCTCTTGAACAAGGGTTTGGACCAAATGGACCTGTAGAAATCCCTTCCAATATAACATTTTTCTAAAGCTGTGTGACAGCAAATCTTTTTGTCCTGCATGTCTCCCCTGCTAACTCATGAAGCTACATGAAGTGACTGCATAGGCTGTGGGCATTGATCTGTAGAGCAGCTAGCTCAGAGACAAACACTAAGCTGTGAGGTGTTGTTTCAAGGTATTTTCACTTGCCTATGTCATCCACCATCCTTCATTTTTTGGTGACTGACACAGAAGGAGCCAATCTGGGAAAGCAGAGAAGCTATTGCACAAAGCTAAGTGCACAAGATACACATGTTGCACAACAGCTGTATTTCCCTCCCCTGTAAAACCTAAAATGTAGCTTTCAACTTGCTGGATAACTTTTTTCAGTCAAGAATGAAATATTAGGTTACAGGAGATGGGTCTATAAAAATACCAGTTCACTGCTCAGTCAAAAAAATGCAAATCAAATTCCAGAAATCATTTACTACAATCCTTTATTCACCATATTTTTTTAAAAGAGCTGGATTTCCTTTTTAGCAAAAAGATGCTTTGTGACTGCAAACGGGGTTTGCTCGTTTTTACGATCTTTCTGAAACCCCAATACCATTGACAAAGGAAAGGGTTGTAAATCATTCTATCAATGAAGCAGGTGGACCTGAGGGATCTTAGTCGTCTGCGCAAGGCACAGGAAGAAATATTATTACTCTGCTTCTGGTGGAGACTGCCCCATTAACATAGAGACTTCACTCCTATCACACTTGAGTTTATGGAAGCTAGAAAGCTGCATAAAACCTTGCCCTGATTAACCAGTGTTCTTTCTGTGAACCACTCTGTGGGTGTCCTTCTGCAGACCAAAGGAAGGGCACAGAGATCTTTTGCGACTTGTCAATGATACCCGCAAATCACTGCAAAGCATAAAATAGAACAAAGGTATTCCAGTGCCTCATCCTGTACCTTGTCACTTAAATGTGTTTCATCTCCAAGGACTGACTGCTTGGAGACCACATTTACACTTGCAAACTTTGGTCATATAGCAACAAATGTAGTGACCTGAATCTTGTATGCAGGTGATCGTCTATTTTTTTCAGAAATGTTTCAGAATGAGAGTTCAGCCTTTGCTTGTGTAACTGTAGATCCCCAAAGGTATGCTTTCTCTGTAGCTCCTGTTATGGGTAGGGAAAATTGTTATTATTGCTTCATATTGTCTCTCTTTCCTTGGAACAGGATAATGTGGATCTTGGTGACCTGATGTTTTCACTCTGCTACCTTCCAACAGCTGGTAGACTAACTATTACAATAATAAAGGCAAGAAATTTAAAGGCGATGGATATCACAGGAGCATCAGGTAGGAAAGAATTTAGTGCTTAATGTGGATTTCTGTCCCATTTTTCACCTGAGTCACAGAACTCAGCACTTTCAATTCCGAGAATGATTTTGAGAAGAAGGTTCTTATACTGCAAGGTCTTGAGTTACCTGTGTACAGGAGTTTCTGATAAGTAAATAACATATTTTAGTTTGTTCTGTTGTAACCAACAGTTTAAAATAATCTGCTCTTAAAAAGACAGCAAGATAATTATTTCTAAAGCCACTGTGATTCAGAATAGCACAAGTTGGGCAACCTGCATTCGTGACACTGGGAATTTGTTGTACAGCAGACTATTTGTTACGGCTACGGCACAGAGGCAGACTGACCCTCTCTGGCAGTCTCCAGGAGCCACTGAGCCAATTCTACTGTTGTTAGCATATGGACAAAACAGTGATCGTCCGTCTCCTTTCAGCAACGCTTTCAAAATTTGATGATGATAACAAGAAACTAATGTAAATATGAGTTCATAGATGACTTCTCGATACTAGCAGGGAGTTGTAGAGCTCCCAGAAAGGAGCTGCAAAGAAATAGCTTTTTTTACTATATTCAGGAGTTTAAAAATAATTGTCGTTCTCTTGAGAAATATAAACCACTAATTGTTACACTTTGAATTATATTTAACTATACATCAGTAAATCCCACTATGTAAAATATTGTCATCTTCTGTCTGTCCTACAAATCTGTACAAGTAATAAGGCTGTTATAAATAGGCTGATACACAGGCTGTTGTATAAAACAGTCATGTATAACACAGTTCAGTGGATATTTTAATACCCGTTGAGAAGTCGGTACACAACAAGGAGCTTCTTGATCCTAAATTCTTCATTATAAGCAGTGAACCAGGTAAAGGTTTCAAAGCTCCACTGCCTCCCAGGCATTCCCTGGTAATAGAGAAGCTCAAATTCCTGTCAGGTCCAGGTGACTCATTCTGCAAGCAGGTGTGGGCATACAAGAAGGCTGCTCCCTTCACTTTCCATTTATGTTTGCTTAAAAACAACAAAAGAAAACCAACGTTGTTCTTATGATTCACACAGATCCCTACGTGAAGGTTTCTTTAATGTGTGAAGGAAGGCGACTAAAGAAAAGAAAAACTTCCACCAAGAGGAATACCCTTAATCCTGTTTACAATGAAGCCATAGTGTTTGACGTCCCTCCAGAAAACATTGACCAAATTAACTTGTCGATAGCTGTTATGGATTATGACCGGTGAGATACCTGTAGCTGTAAAATAACATCATCTATTGGCTTATAAGATCTTGCACAGTAGATTTGCTTCCAGAACCAAAGTTATCATTTTTTTCCCAATAAATCGGAAATTAATATCACGTTGACTTTGGTAGAAGACTAAAATTTCTTGTATTGCCAGGCAGAATTTCCTTTCTAAATTTTAAAATACAGATTTGCATCCATTACTGACATAACTAAGCTGCAAATATGCTTACCAGAATGGAAATAACTGAACATATAATCAGACAGTCCACACACTGATGTTCTGTTTGTGCACAATTACGCTAAACCCTTAGACACACGCCTCCATTTCTAAAATTGTGGCCTAGAGTTTACTTGTATTTGCAACTAATTAAAGAACACAAGCAAAGAACTTTTCACATTCTTCATGCAAAAATAAGAAACAAATGCACAGACACACAGTATATGCAATAATGGGGAAAATACTAAATTATTCTGATTAGTGGGGAAAGCAAAGAGCAAACCTATGTATTTTATAGTTTGTTACATTTTTCAGGCAAGAATTAATTCGAAAAATCTGTGATTGATGTTTCTAATGATATATGTAAATGGTGTGATTCTAAAGGTAAAATTTTAAGAAAAAAAATATTATGGAACATTTTCACAGTGTAGGTCACAATGAGGTCATTGGAGTATGTCAAGTAGGCAACGATGCAGAAAGTCTAGGTCGCGACCACTGGAACGAAATGCTCTCATACCCTCGGAAACCCATTGCTCACTGGCATCCTCTTGCAGAGGTAAGACTTTTATTTCTTGCTTCCCTATTACTGTAATTGTGAAAACTCTTCCATATAGCATCAGAAGTCGGATAAAATTTTATGAACAAAACCAAGATCCACATGCATGCGCTAAACCCTAGAAAAGAGCTTGGAAACACCAATATTTGAAGTCAAACATAACAGACAAGTTACATCTGCTCCTTTCAAGTTTAGGGCAACAGAAAATAATTAATGGCTTTAATATATACATGAAAACACCAAACATTATACATTGGATTAAGGGTTTGGTTTTGTTTTTTAAGTAGCATCTTGGGTAACTTTCACTGATAATTAATATAAAGAAATGGACCTTGTTTACAGAACAACCAAGACATATTTTATATATATATATAACAACCTTATTTGACTTATTCTCTTGTAAGAGCATATCATCCATGCCACTAGCACATGTCAAGGGATGCCTAACTGCACTGAAAACAAAATGTTTAAGTGTCTCTGGAGATCTGAGGCGTTGATAAGAAGCCACACAATCAGAAAAGCTTTTCAAGGTTCCTATGTTTTTTTTGTTTTGTTTTGTTTTGTTTTTTGTCTTTAGGGCCCTATTCAGCAGAAATGTTATGCAGGTCTTCTGCGCTTGGATGGCTGCCGAAGAGGCTTCCTCACCCTTTTAACCTATTCAGCAGAAATTTGGCATTCCTGTTGAACTCTTTCTTAGCCATATCCTCAGGGGCTATTCCAGAGAGTCCAGTGGGGTAAAGATGTCCTTTTAATCCCTCTGTCTAATCCTCTCCCAAACACAGGGAATGCTAATCTTGATTCAAGAGACACAAAAATTCATCAAAGGTGTAACTAAATTGCTTCCTAAGAGTTACCATGACTTACTTTTATTGTTGCTGTCACTGGCTAAAGTCAGGCAGTAATCCCAGTCTAAAGAGACTACTATGTTTATAAACAGCCATAATGTTACCTCCAATGCTGAAAGACAGGAAAGACCACCGTAGAATATCTAGCCGCAAATAATGCCTTAAGCACCTAAAAGACAGAGGCAGACACTTTGCAGCCTCTCTGAGTATACTTTATGCATTAGAGTGCAGCCATGCTACTAGAATGCAGCTGAGGACTTTACCTACTTGGTTGTAAGCACTAACCCTAGGCAGTTCCGTAAACAATTGTCAGGCAACAAGAAGATGTCTCAAAATGGCAAAAATACAACAGTATTGCCCTGTGTCCATAAGCAGTTGCTTTTACTGGTGCATGGGGACCACAGCAACACAGTTTCAGCAGGGAGACCTCTGAGTGCTCACAGGCTCTGTTGCAGTGGGAACGCATCATGCCTTTTCAGAGCATGGGTGCTGCCAACGTGCAAGTACGCTGTGAGAGAAGATCGAGCAAAGTGAGGGAGCTCTGCCTCTATGTTTGTGCCCTCAATGACAAGCTAGCTGCTGGCTGAAGTGCCACACTTTAAATGCCTACCTGGGCATTTGGGAGCTGGGTTTAGAAAACACATCACCTGCTCTCATCTGTAGCCAAGCATTGATAAGGAACGGCTTGACAAAGCATGTGACGAGTAGTGTAATGGTTACTATTTCCCAGAATACAAGAAGTGTCTCTTAGCAGAAGTTGTCTGCATCCTTACATCCAACCTGTCTTCCCTCTTTGATAAATTTTATTACAGCCAGAGCCCACAATTAGGTTTTGACAGCTCTTCCCTTTTACAGGCATCCTGTTCTTTTCATACATGCCTGGCTAACTTCTTTAGATTTCATTACTGTGGATTGCTTTTCATGTCACTGAGCTAAACAGAGACATATTTTTTTCCTTCCCAGGAATCAAGTGGGGGAGGGTGTCCAGCGCATCCAGGCTGTGCAGAGAAATATATACACAGCATATCATTTTGGTTCCTGAATCAGGATTAGACTCAGCGAGAGCTTCTGGAACCTCTGTGGCCACAGCCATAGGACCCTGAATATTTGCTGAATAGGACCCTCAGTCTTCTACTGTGTGAAGAGCTATTGGTTTCAAGTAGCGTAATGTTATCCACTTGTAGCTGTAATTCTCCAGCTGACACTCTTGCTACTGATAGATTATTTGTATGGTTGTAAACATTACCCAAATTCAAGTCATAATTCCTGTTCATTAGAATAACCCAGGTTTTACAAGCAACATTATAGTAATGAAAAGCAACAAATACGGGAAGCAGCAGCGAATATGGTTCTTGTATTTGCAAAAAACGTGCAGTATTGTGAATGGATAGTTTTCTAAATAATTGTTTTTCAAGAATGATTGTCATCAGATTTATTTTTTGATGACAAGTTGTGTCCTCAGTCTCAGTTGGTGCCTCCTTTCACCTTACAGGAAAACAAATTAATAAGGTTCTTTTCAGAAATCCTTCAAATCTGAAAAACTGGAAAAAAGTTCTGTTGGGTGAGAACAAGATGCATATGGTATTTGTAATGACAGTATGTTCTTTTAGAAACAAGATAACCATCTGTATAACATGGAGGCTGTTAGTCCTCAACCTTTGTAGATGATTTTCCAGTCAATGTTTCTTCATTGTGTCCATGAGACTGCAAAGCATTGGAAGCATATCACAGGCGGCTATGCTCTGTCATACACGCAAGCACACACAGGTGCGTGCGTGTGCACACGCCCCACACCCCAATGTCATTTGGAAACACTGTTCCAAATACTTAGTGCCTGTGAAGTCTGTCTTTATTATTTGTAGTAGAAATAACAGGGCTATGTCACATAATGGTATATTGTAAATGCTGACAAATTCTGACCATTATAAAAATGATCAAAGCACAGAACTCTTTCACATGATGAAAGCTATGCCGCAGAACAAGAGCCCCTGTCGTAAATTTTGCCACTTATTTAGTCATGCATGGAGTTCTCTCTGCCTTCAGACTGCTAGAGAGAATTTGATTCAAGTTTTTACATGGGGAATTTTTTTTTTTTTTAAATACAAGTGCAAAGTACGGGTATTTTATACAATCTAGTTGCCTGCTACATACTTACAGATAGGGACCCATTGTCTTTATATACAGTTCGGATAAGTTTATGTGCACACACATTGCTTCATATTTTGTATGTGTGGAACGCTCACCAAGCATTCTGGGTTTGCAATTTTGCTGACACAAATACGCATGCACAGATTGAAGAAAATATTTGAAATTTTGATCCAAAATCTGAAAAATTAGTTTTATAACCTGTCAATTGAGGATCTTCCAGAAAATCAGAATTGCTAATGGGTGAAGCACAGCTTGGCACTTGCAGGAAATCTTGTATTTGTTGTAAATGTGTGCTGCAGCAGTCCTGTAAGTACCATGGTTTTCAAAAATCTCATGCCATGCTATGGAGAATACAGCTACCACATACAAGGACACCCCTGGCAAACTAAACACTGCTTCAAAACCTGCCCAAGTGGAATTTCAGATGGGCAACTGAGCATTTCCAGAAGAATGAAAAATACAAATATAAAGTTGCCCTGGCAAAACTATTTCACTACACTTACAACTGAAGCTTTGTATCAGCAGGGCAGTGATACAATACAATGTTCTACAATTGTGCAGCAGACTCATTTTGTGTCCATGGAAGAGTGCAGAAGCCTTACTAAGACTTGTATCTAGAAACTCAAAGGGGCATCAACTGAAAAGTAATATCATTGCAATTGCCAGTGGATTATGGTTTTAATACCATCCTCAGTTTTTTTCATGCTCAAAGGTCTGGCATCAAGAAAATGATTTTGAACACAGTTCTATTAAAAAAAAAAAAACCTATGTCAGTGAGCATTTAAAGTGGAATCCAGCACACCTCAAAGGATGAGGAAGAAAACCTAATTTTTTATTAAATTCTCCTAGTTGTTACTGACTCATGACTTGCAAACTGTTACTCAGGCTGTGGCATTACTATGTGCTTTTTACAAATATCTGCTTTATCATAGCAGTGCGTATATGGAATGATAGTTATTTTCTATATTTGGATATTTCACTCGTCACCTTTATACTCCACTAAACCAATGATGTTCCCTACACCTGGAATATTTTCATGATATTGTTCTGGTGGCCCAGTACACTGCTGCTGTCTTTGGACTGTAGTACAATAATACGACTAGCTGCAAGATGACCTGGAAATCCAGAGAAAACTATGATCCCCAATACTGTTCATTTTTTCTTTTCTGAACTATGATTCTCAGAGGTAAATTAGTAGAACGCTCACAAGAATAATTCCAAACCCACAACCCTCATTTGTTTTCTTATTTCCTATGAATGCATAATTAACAATGTATGACAAGTATTGTAATTCTGAAATACAAAAGGAAGTCCCTTAGAAATGCATCTCAGCAAGATTTTAATCCCATTTCACTCATTAACAATGTTCTATTAAACTGTTACATTTAGTTTTCCATAACAAACCACCATTTCAGATGCTTTTTTATAAAAAAGCAGTGTCAATGGGAGAGCCTTCCAAGCTACTGACACTGAGGCACAGTATAGTGGGCAGTTGTGTGATATTCCCATGTGAAAATACTCACAGCAGAATCCTCCCAGAGTAGAGTGCTGAAATATTTCTTTATCTTTTTCCACTGAAATCACAAGACATTAAAAGCATTCTGTTCTCTTTTGTTTCATGTTTCCCTGTAAATAATCCTGGCAGTGGACAAACACACATGCATATCAATCTGGGGAAGCATGGACTAGCAGAACAGAAAGCAAAATTATAGTATAAAAGACTCAGTGCTCAAACTGTTCCTACCAGTCAATGCATGCTTCAGCTTTCTGTGCTAACACAAAGGTTATTTTAGTCCACCCTTCTTGGCTTGAGGGGATAGTTGTTGGAGAGTTTTTTTGTTGGTTTTGTTCTTTTTTTGTTTGGTTGGTTTGGTTTGCTTTCATTTGTGTGTTTTTAAACACCAAATATCATATGTAGCTATTTTCACATGAGCACCCAAAGTCAGAGGCACAAGAGACATATTTACATGTTTATCACTTGGCAACATTAGAGCACTGAGGGGACCTATTTGCCATTGAAAAGAAATAGCTGCAAACTCTCTTTTAGTTTAAAAGAAACAAACAATAAATGAGAAGGGAAAAAAGAGGATTGGAAATTCTGTTGAAAAAATGTTTGACCCAGTTAGAAATCTATCTGAAATTACTTTACTGTTAATGCATTTTGTTTGAACAGAAAGAAGTGAAAAAACATAACTAGGTGACACAGTCTAAAGTGTCATCAATTAAATGCTTTTTTCCCTTTAGAACAGTGCATTGTCAAATGATAGCATCTCAGTATCAAGTGAGAAAACAATGTCTTTCTTATGTACAAGGAAAAAACATGTAGAGAAAGTAATCCACAATACTGCAGAATTTAATAGAAGCCCTCTGTGCTGGGAAAAATGGCAGCAGGACACACTTCGTAACAGCGTCGCCTTGAGTCTTGCTGTAATTAGTGCAAGGCCTTGCTTGCAACCATAATTCTGTTCTGAAGTGACAGCCTTACAATGAAGCAAGCTGTGCAGGGTGTAAATTGTCCTGTAAGGGCACTGCATATTCAGGGCGGAGTAGTTTTAAGAGCTGCGTTTACAGTTAATTTCCAATACAGTGGGTTGGGCAAGGAACTACAGGTGGAAGTTCTGCAGGGTCCTGCAGTTCTCTGAAAGGACCTCCATCTCCTTGAAGGTCCGTAGAGTGCACTAATCCAGATGGCAGTGACGGATACTGTTCAGGAAAGATATCATCAGGACATGCCTCAACTGCTGACGGAACACAGCACACATGGCACAGAGGGGAAGATGACATGAGGACTTGTAAGCATCTGGGCTGTTTGTTTGTTTGTTTGTTTGTTTGTTTGTTTTGTCTGGGTTTTTTAGTTCCTCCTTCTTTTGCTCAAATGTAGACATTGTAAAACTGGAATGTTTTACTCAGTTGCATGCTGGCCAGCTGTCATTTTTAATACCCATTGCAAGGGTGCGTGAAGAGAGGTGTGTTGTTTTGGTATACTTCTGTTTTTAATAACACATGAACATTGTACTATGCTTTATTATTTCTTGTTCAATAAATAGTCCTGGTATCTCTATGTTTCATGTCTAATTTTGGAGAGTAGAGCCATACCTGTATCAAGGCTCTCTCAATTAGGTGGGCATTTTGTTTGTTTCGTAGAAATAATGCATGATTACTTTCGCAGTGGATTTGAGGGACAAAAATTTCTTAATTTTATAATATGTATTACAATCTTCTAAACACAAGTAAAAATGTACTGTGATTTATTTATATAAATCTAGTCTGAACAAATAAGTTTTGATCTTAATAAAAACTCTGTAAGGAATTGTGCAATTGTAATTTATTACTATTTTGTATTTAGTACATTAAAGTTCAATTCATTATTCAGAAAGACAGCAAACACTTTGGAAATGTTTGAACTCATTTCTTCTCCATAGATGTTGTGTTTTGATAAAATAAATCATAGAATCATACACTGGAAAAGACTTCTAAGGTCATGAAGTCCAACCATCAGTCCAACACCACCATGCCTACTAAACCATATCCCAAAGTGCCACAGCTACACGTTTTTTTGAACATCTCCAGGGATGATGACTCAACCATCAACCAACTCAGTGAAACCAGAGAGACAAAGCTGTTAACATGACAGTTACTTTACAGTACTCAAACATAATTTGGGAGTTTGGATATTGAAACCTCCTCTTATTTCATCCCATGGCCACAATCATCATTATAGAAAGATTTTTAGAGATATCAAACATGAATCTCATATATACTTTATATTAAGAAGAAAATCAAGAAGCTCCAGAAGTGCTTCTACCAAGTGACAGTGTGTTAAATTACCAAAGTTAGTATTTAGCATGGCAGGCTAGCAAAATTAGCAGTCCTTCTGTCAACACCTGACATGTAGCTCAGGGAAATTCCCAGGGGTCCCCCGGCAGAGCCCAGAAACAAATGGAAAAGAGAACACAGACGTATCTGATATGACCACACAAACTGCACCTAAAAAGCCAATATTCTTGTCTTTTTTTCTTGCCTTTTTTCACACGAACTGAAATTACATAAGGTAAGGGTTCTACATGTGCATGACATCTAATTAAGTAAGATTTTGTCTGTCTCTTGGGGATAATTTCAGTCTCATCTCATTTGGAAGATCTAGCCTGCTTGCACATACTGCATTAATAAAGGGCTGCTGATATACAAAATGTGGCACAAAACAATAATTTCATGCAACTAAGGAAGAATTTAATATGGTTCTGTTCTCTTCTTAGGTTTATTTGATATCCCAGACACATGGAAAAGAAGTTAGAACATGCCTGTAGTTTTGAAGTTGATATTATCCTTGATAACGGTAACACCATTAGGCCCTAGGTAAACTTCTGGGTTTCTGCATTATGTACAGGTACATGCAAAGGACATGGTGCTCTAGACAGCTGGCATGCTAGGATAACAAGAGATGGAAGATTAACGAAGGACACGTGTAGGCATTTTATCCCTGTGAATGAAAGTAGTGCTAATTATCCCTGTCTGTCCCATCAGCCACTATGAACTATACTACAGCAGAGGAAGTGTATGAACTTCAAAATTATTTTTAATGTCTTTCAAAAATACTGTTATGCATGTTTCTATTTCTTTGTTTTAAAACAAGCAAAAGCCTTTTCCTCTGTCAAAACAGACCCACGCATCTCTCCTTTCAAGACACTTTTCCAGCAGAACCATCCTTTAAGCATTTATATGTAGCCTACACACTTGAAAAAACTCCATTAAGACTGGGACAGCTGAAAGACTGATTACATCAGCCTGTTAACAAACTGAAAGTAAAAAGCCAAAGGTTGAGAATCCTCACTGAAAAAGCTTAATCAATAGCAAATAAGACATCCCGCATAATATTAAACCAAATAAGACATCCCACATAATGTTAAACCTCAAAAGCCTAGTGATCCTGCACAGCTAACATCCAGTCAGATGAAAATTAAGGGAGATGCCTTGTTCATAACAAGCTTTACTAGCAGCTGACTATGACTTTCCACGGGGGGAACACCTAGTGAGGACATGCAACAATTTTTAAAAAGCGCCTGAAGTGACAGAACAGGAGTGCGAGTGCAGAGCAATGTCCCTGAAGAGCCGAAGGCATTGACCGTTACAGTAAGAAATCAGTGACTCAGAAAGTAGCAGAGACACAGAACAGGGCCAAACCTCTGCACCTGAAGACACGATCAAGTTGGCAAACTGTAACTCCAAAAGTAACCTTTCCAGGGAAGGAAATCATGTAGTGTTTTGTACCGCAAACTAATTCCATCCACACCTGACAATATTGTCAGTGAACTTTGTCACGGTGGGCTCTAAAAGCACTTTCTAGTATAAGTAACATGCAAACTTTCATAATACTTGTGGTGTAAATTCTAGGCAAAATAAAGACACATCTCTGCCTTGAAACATAAATTGAATCCTTCCCCTGGGGGGCTTGTGCAAATACGAAGTTCCAGCACTCAGAATTGAAAGCCAAAATTGTCCTAAAGTCTATTTCAAGCCACTGTTTTTATCACCCTGATGGGTATTCTAATGTTGCCATTCAAACAGCATCAAACAATTCACTGGCTATACTTAGGCATTTATCATTTCCAAATTAATTAACCACATGCTTCAGTTTCGTTCCCCACACCATCCAAAAGGTCATGGCCTTAAACCACTTAATAACTTGCAGATAACATGCAGTGGATTTATGTTCCAATACAAACACAAGTAGGAAAATCTGTAAATATTCCATAACATAAGATGTGCCTGAACAGCCAGTCTGGCTCAAAGAGCCTAACTAAAGCAGCTTTAATATTCAAGAATCATGTAGAAGAAATGCCTCATCCTTCTTCCAGAAAACAATCTTTTGATCATACTGCTGGTATTTCCTCACCTCCAGACCTCAGCTCTCCAAACATGATGGCATTTTCAATTCAAAGTGTTTTAATATATACTATGTTTCAGGAAAAGAACATTAAGTACTCAAAAAGTCTTTGCCAAGTCTGGCCCTGGTCCCCTCTCTTCAGTTACCCTTCAGGAATCTCACCAGCTTCTAGCTTAGGCAGACCATGCAACAACATACATAATGTGAAGTTCAAATAACTTTTTAAAGATATTCTGCTTCATTTTGAATTTCATTAGTAAAATCTTACAAGAAAATAAATCTTTTAAATCTAATGGAAAAGGAATCTGGGAGCTACAGGAACTGCAAAAAACTGTAAATCTTATGACTGCACCAATTAGAAACATAGGTACATTTCTGGTCAACAAATAAAATAAGTTTAGGCCATCCTAAATGGTAAAAGACTCCCCAAAGTGGTACTATGCATCAAAGGTAGAAGAAACCTACTGTACACCTGGGAGGATGATTATATTCTGTTCAGTACCACACAGTTCCAGCAACACTAATTGGGAACAAACATTTTGCTACTGTGGATGGTGTTCCTGCTAATGGTAGCAGAAGCTAAAGTTTTCTGTCATATTTTCCCAAATTAATTAATTTCTTGTATCTTTATCCAGTTGTTTGTAAATGTCCCAAGACTTCTCCCCTTTCTGTACTACTTGAACTACTTGAGAAGTGGATTGAAACAGAAGGAGGAGTTCTCAGTGTGACACTGGAGCTGAGTCTCCTCTCTGAGAAAGGACCGGAAGCTGTTTCCTCCTACTCTCATTTTAAATCCACTTTAAATTAAAATTTGTGGTTCAGAACACTTCCATATAATAGGTTGAGCTCACTCAAAAAAGCAATTCCTTCCTTTCACCAGGAGCATCTTCAGGTTTGGCTGTGGGGGTCTGCTGAATCGCTTTTTCATTTCCTCTAACCCGTCTGAGAACTGGAATGCCATTCTCTCCCAACCCCTTTTCTGCTATCACCCTGCTAAGGCAGAACATCACATTTCAGCTAAACCTTTTCAGACAAGTTCTAAGATGCTTTGCCTTGGAAATTCCATTGCAAGTAGAAATAACAACTAAGTTGCATCTAGAGATGTGTCTAATAGATTTTGATTCTAATTGTCAACTGTTTTTACTTTTTTTTTCTATTTCTGATATCTGCCTTTTCTTCTCCTTCTGTTCTTTCCTTAAAACTTTTCCCTCATCGTCTTTCCCTCAGGGATTTTTACTAGACAGATGGTGCTCTGGTTTCGGCTGGGACAGAGGTAATTTTCCTCCCAGTAGCTGCTGTGTTTTGGATTTAGTACCAGAAGCATATTGATAACACTGATGTTTTTAGTTGTTGCTATGAAATCAATGATTTTTTTTTCCAGTCTCCCATACTCAGCTAATGAGCAGGTGTGCAGGAGCTGGGAGGGAGCACAGCCAGCCAGCCAGCCCAAGCTGGCCAATGGAAATATTCTATACCATAAATGTCATGCTTAGTTTATGAATTGGGGTTGGCCAGTGGGCAGGAATCTCTCTTCTTATTTCCATTAGTTCAAATCCTCTCTTGGCTGGGAGTTTGAACTTCTCTAGGAGTTTGGTCTTTTTTTGGAGTTTCATGAAATTTACAATTTTTGGGGTTCCGTGATTGCTGCATGGGGATGGACAGTGAACTGGTCATTGAGTGGTGAGAAAATTTTACTGTACATAGTTTGGTTTGCATATTCATTATTATCATTAATATTATCATTAGGAGGAGGAGGAGGAGGAGGAGAAGGAGAAGAAGACTTTGCTCTCTTATTGAACCATCTTTATCTTAATCCATGAGTTTTACATTTAGTCCATTTCTCCTCCCCATCCTGCTGGAGGGGAAAAGGAGGGGTGATCGAACAGCTGTCTAGTGCGGAGACGTCAGCTGTTGGGTTAAACTACAACAGATGGTTGCAGTCACACTCATTCTTCATACATAAAAAAACTTTCCCAAACTTGTTGATTTCTGCTGCAGTTTTCCCAGTGAGACCAGGTCCAACAGACAAGGCTGGTAATGAGCTGTTTCAGCTTTTACTCACGTTTCATCTGCTATTACCTCACAGCAATAAAATTTTCATTAGAATAGTGTGTGTTTTGTCTTCAGGTGACAGAGTAAAAGTGTAGGGACAAAAGGGCAGCTACAGAATGTCAGAACATGGTAGAATAAATTGCCAGATCGCAATTTGTTGAGATAATAGTAATAGTCAGACCTAAAACACTTTTGATGAATGCTGCAAAATCCAAGGTGACAGAAAATCACAAAATCAATAGCTTCTCATGTTTGTTCATAAAGACATCAAACATTTGTGAATACATGTGAAGTTTGAAAAAATATACTAATAAAATGTTTCAGGACATAACAGCCCGAAATGTCACAGCATTCTGACACTTGTCCAAAGCAATGTTCAGAAACACAGAGAGCAAATGGACAGGTGAGAGAGTTGGTCTTAGAAAAGGTATTACCGTAGTATTGAAGTGAACTGACATAATACTTATGCTATCCAACTGCCCAAATAACAAAAATTAATTGAGAAATACCTTCTGGAAGTTTTATTTAAACCAAAGGCACAGCAAACCTCTAATGTTACCGTCCTTAATAGAAAGGACTTCTAAAGAAAGGAGATTTGGATTTACTGCTCTATATTAATTTCCTATCCCCTTTGCCACATCCTGCACCTTGTAAGAACTGTTTCAAAAAGGGTAATAACATGAGGCAAAGCAAAAAAAATGAAATCTCTAAATCATTATTTGTTTGGGATACTTGAGTAAGAATAACATTTCATGGGGTAAGACGAGTCAGCAGCTAGTCAGTGTGTGAGGAGTACAAAACCATACTTTTGGTAAAAATGATTGCTAGTTACTCACAGAAGTATAAGAATTAGCTGATTGTCTGTTCTGCTGTCAAGATCCCATTACACATCCTTTTAGGTATATCCTTCTGAATAACTTCTTGAAAACATGCATGGAAACAGTATGTGTACAATATGCATGCTCATATGCCATACAAAGACAACACCCCATATACACATCAAAGAAATATTTGGGTACATGGTAAACCATGGAAAACAGAACTAAGGAAATCCCAGGCCAGGAAGGCTGAGTCTATTTTACTCTGGACAAAACTATAGCTCCTGTATAATATGAGAAACATCAAACCAGCTTACAGACACCACTGCCCTTCTCTCCTAAATAGGTTTCCTGTAGGAATATAAATACACTAGCAGACCTTTGCTCACATCTCCTGTCATGTAGTCTTTTGTTTTACAGATAGAAACATGTTATTATAAAGAAAAATGCATCCTGGTAGTTTCTGTCTACATCATTCAGAGCAGCAGATGACAATCAAGCAAGATACAGGAGTGGAAGAGAATCTTCTTATCTCCTTAGCAGTTGACATGTTAGATTAGCTTCCCCTCAATTCTTTCCCATGTAGAGGTAAACCAACAGTGGGAAAGAAATTTACACCCAGTCCCACATGAGCTGGCTCTATGATCAGTCTGAACAGCACAGAAACAACCTGCCTTTTAAGTTCATAACGAATTTCTGTATCACATTCTGAGAGAATTCTCCTCCGTGGCTCTCCAGAACACAGATTTCACTTTACTTGTCCTGTACTCCAAGCAACAGGTATAAAATTAGCTTCCGTAAAGGGAGGACAAAAGTACCTTGGTATATCATCTCCATTTTATATATGCAGTGCAGGAGGCAAAAATAAAATTAATATTAACATGTTCATTCAGGTGCCAATTCAAAAACTAAAGAAGTGGGTTTGCAATGGTTATTTTCTCTAAATAGAGTTCTCAACAAGCCCATATGCTATGCTGAGAGTTCAGTATCCTTCCTCTAAGGAAAGCACCCTGGACACAGGTGGAATACAACGCATGATGAATCATGAAATCTTCAATATACATTACTTCCTTAGTACCGTATAGGAACTCTTTGGGAAAAGCAGGCACAGAGCACCCAAGTTCCTGCCTTCAGCCTGGAGACTCTCCTTTCTCTTTGGAGAAATCCAAGTCTGATATATTATAGCCTTTCTGCTGCCTCAACAAACAAGGCAGCAGTCTAACAGACAACTGATTACCACACATTCTTCGTTATTCCAGATAATGTAGTCTGCCTCAAATATGTCAGGAGCGTGGGGAGCAGACGTACAATGCAACATTATCTTGTTCCTCAGCTGCATTATGTGTCTTATCCAGAGTCTCCTAACATACTATTACAGGAAGAGCTTTCACAGTATGTTAATAAGCCTCAGTTTTTATCACGAAACAATTCACCCTGACTCTTCCAAGCCCCACAAATACCGACACACAGTGATTTTTATGCCACAAAATCTGCAAATGAAACCTGACATTTTTGGCCCAGAAGATTCAACACAGAACTTAAAAAACATAATTCCACCTAAACCATGACAAAGAACCCAGAAAAAGGATTATTATAATAATATATGTAGTGGTCTTAGAGCATCTGTGCACGATGCCACATTACCTTAAGTGACTTTAATTCATCTTTCTGCCCTAAGTGCTCCAATGGTGCTTTTGTGTTTGTTTTGCATTCCAAAATTAGTACCATTGGTGTGCTGTGGACTGTGCCTAAAATAGCATTTGGTTTGTAATTACTCTCTGAGATCTAAATTACAAAAACATGTCGCTCCATGAAAAGATACAATTACTGAAAAGATCTTGTAACATAGCTTGTCCGCATGCTAAACCATCAATTAAATCATTACTATCTATTCCTGCTCATAAATGGAATTTCACAGATTCCCAAATTCCTGAACCTACAAAAATTTGTTTCCAAGTGAAAAATTACCACATTTATTGAATTACTTAAAAAAAGCATACTTCTTCTATGGAGATAAGGGCTGCAAGCAAAGCCTTTTATCTCTTTTCTCAATGAAAGAACGTACAATTGCCAAGTTGCTAACTGAGGGGTAAAATCAAGCATTGTTTATACACTGCAAGTAGGTGGGATAAAGGCCAATTCAACTCAAACCTATGTGCAATGCTGAGTTTTGTAGGGAACCACACAAATCCCAGCTGCATCTGCCATCGCAACTTCAGTCTGGCGGCATAGCTTTTGTACTCCTGAATTTCGTCCAGACTTCCCAATTTCCACCTTCAATGATGTCAAATTGCTTTTTTCCTGCAGCTGGCCACACACACCTGACACTCACAAAAGTTTTGAGCCCAGTTCTTCATTCTGGTATGCTTACCAAAGGAGCAGGAACGTAGAATGGTAGAAACACAGATCATCTTTGAGCTGCCCAGGGCTGTGTGTCAGACAAACTCAAGGGACTGGTACGTATTTCAAAAGCTAAACAAAATATGCTTGGTCTCTTCTTGATCCCTTTCCACCAACTGACACAATTTCTATGCCAAATGTGACAGCTCAAAAGCAGCATAATGCCAGGTATGCTCTGCAGGGAGTCAGCAGAGAACTCTGTGTTCCCTTTTGGGGAACTTGTGGAAAGAACCACCAGACTAAAGTAGGTGGAGGAGGCATTTATTCCTCTCTAGTGGGCCTTTAAGCCTTTCACACCACTCTCAGTGCCTTGAAGCTGCTCGGAAGGCTGTGTGAGACCTCTTTTGCAACTCTTTACCTTATGCTCCAATGTCTTAAATACAGATCATCTCTGACATAACGACTTCTTTTTCTCCAATGTAAAGAATTCTTCATCCCTTTACTGATGACCAAAGGAAGGTATCTAGAATGAGAACTGTCATCTAACTTCCCTTAGTGTCATCCTACTGACTCCAACTATGCTGCAACTAGATTGCGGTAAGAAAACTGCCAAAAAAATTCAACTGTGCAGACATTTTATTAATTCATCTAAGATAAACCTAGCTACTTTGTTTAATTTTCAACAGCACAAAAAAGAGAGCCTTGGAAGTCAGCTGGCCATCTGGTCTGGGTTTTCAGCTACCTAACCCATGTTGTACAGCTAAGGGAGAAAAATAATTATAAAGAACAGCAGTGATGAAGTCACTAAATTCCCGTTGTCTGTCAGCTGGCAAAACTTCTTTATTGCCACAAAGCTAATTCAACAGAAAACAGGAACTACATAGCTATCTTTGAAGAAATGTTATTCTGATCCATTTTGCTACTTACATCAAATGTTCTCCAGCGATCTGCATAGACACTTGAAAAATACACCTCTGAACAACAGAAATGTGAACAGAAATCAGGCATAGATTCACTTCCAAAAGCAGCATTTAACTAACACTCACTTACTATGTATAGCCATGCTATAAAAAACTGACAATTTCATTTACAGATGTGTCCTTGTTTAGTAAGAGATCAAAAAGCTTCAGAACTATTTCAAACTTCACATGATCGTTACTATTGCTCAGTGTTTATGTTCTGGTAATGCTGACAGGCCTACCATGATAGGCGTTACAAAAATGCCTGACTGCTTCTCGGAGTGCTAGCTGAAGAAGCAATGCGCCAAACATCTGCAAAGTGAGTGAGAGAGTGAGGTTTGAATAACACACGCAGGAAGAGACACTGTCTACTTACATCTACATGGGGAAAGGACTTAGACTGTAATTTTAACTTTTACAGTATGGCCAAGAACTACCTAATTCTGGATCATTTTTTAGGGGACAAGAATGTGTGCATATCAGCCTGTACCACCAGTGGTCACTAATACTCATGAATCATAGATCCGAGATGCCCTGTCCTTTTAATCTGAGTCACCCTGAGATACTCAAAAGCTGCTAAAGTGTCTGGGATTATGGTGTTTATTAAAAAAAAGAAAAAGTACATTCATCACTCATACTGCACATGGGTGGTTTGTTTTATTTTTTTTTTTACTTCTCCTGTAGATCTACGAATAGAAAGTTTCATATTGTTACAGTTCCATTGACTTCAGGATTTCCTGTACACTCAAGACAAACATCACTAAATAGGAATCCACTGTGAAGAGTCCAAAACTGAGTACTCAGAACATTAGCAGATTTCCTCTCCACTCATTTTTTTCCAAACTCTGTTGAATCCTTCTGCGACTGGCTTTTAATAATAACAGTAATAATAGCAGTAACATTCTTGATCTTTCAAAGCTGAACCATCTCAGAATGCTCCCACAACATATAGAAGTGGCATCACTGAAGGGGACTAGCCTTGTGGCAGAATGCACTAGACACAACAACAGGGACACAAAGATAAAGTAATGCCCCATTTCCAGTGAGTACCAGCAATACAGAAACCTCAGGGCTTGGCAGTATTTCCATTGGACCATCTTTAATTGTTAATCACAACCTTTATTTGCTAAGTAATCCTATAAACAAATTTTCTTTAATGTTATCTCTTTTAATTACATTAATCACAAATCCTTTTTCAACTTCTTGGTGTGATGAGCAATGGGCATCGCTACTGATTATATAGACAACACCGGACATATTGAGCCAATGAAGGTGACCTTCTTCCATCATGCATCCTCATGTCATTTACTACGTCTGTGGAAAAAGCCTTGTACTACCTTTCTGAAAGACAAAGATTTGGGTTTTTCTGGACTGGAACAATGAATTTTATGATCACTTTAGACAAATGAATCTGATACAAGTATTATGCCTTCGGTCCTTGACATTTTCTTGTTCACTACCTACTGTAGGCATTCCTGTTCCATGCAGTGGTTTCTGTTCTAGAAATAAAAGCTAAATTAATTTTCCTTAAGCCACAATAAAATGACAAACACAGGATGTATCCTGGGAAACATCAAGAAATGTACTGTGTAGGTCTATTTCTTTCTCCAGAATAATCTTGCTTCATTCATCCTTTTACAGTGATTTCCTCCTTCCTCTGCCTCCCTGTAACTGCTTCGGCTGCACATATTTAGCAGGTTTTCCCTGGATATTTTCCATTGGAAGAGTATTTCTCCTGCAGACACACAGAATTTACCGCACTAATCATGCCTTCTTTAGAAAAATGAATTTGAAAGGATCAGCCATTTTTCTTTATCGTCTCAGCAAGAAGTAATGTTGCCCTTGTTCCTGCCTACCACATCAGAAAAGGTCCCCCAGAATAACACCTTTATAGGATGGATTTTGCATGGCTCAGCCATACAAATGTGAATATTCATACAAATTCGTATGAATGTGTTTGAAGGTCTAAACCTTAAACATAACCATAGAAATGAGGAACAATGAGAGACCATTTCCAAGAGGCACAGCTGCGAATGTTTCTAGTATTTTGTATCACCGAAACTGGATATTAGATGTAAGCCTCTAAGTGTAGCTCCAGATCCAAGCTTATCCATTAAAGTTCTTAGGTATTTATATGAGGTCAGACTCAGTGCTGCCTCACAGGTGTAAGCTGCTGTCCACAACTTCAACTGGAATCCCATTAGATAGTTTTGCCTCTGTCATGATGATGAAGTGGACAAGGTGCCAGTAATGGAACAAGAATATATACTTTATTCCTTCATTTATGCTGTTGGTTTCCACAAGTCTGAGTCATCAACCCGTGCCTCAATTTCCCACTCTGTAAATCAGGGATAAATGTTTTCATCTGTGAAATATATCAAGCTGTGTAGATGGCAGTTTATGTTATAATTGAACAAATAAATGCTGGTTTTGCTGTATTAATCTAACTTACCCCTGATAGGCATTCAGAGAAAATGGACATAGATTTTTAATAACCCGTCATAATGTGTTCCCAACTGTAAATAAGCTACCATGAAATCTCAAAAAAAATTTGAAAAGGGAACATTCACAAAACATAATAAACATTATTTAACAAATCATAACTTCAAAAATTTTTACAAGTGTGATCATCCAAATTGCTGGCAATGTCAGAGGACACAGAAATGACAAAAATACTTGTAAACTTATAAAACAAACCCAAATGTTTTATTAGAGAATATCTGTCATGTAAGATTATTTCCTACATTAGCTATTAAGATTTAAACAAGGTCTGAGAGTGTACAGTCAATTAAATATGACTTCAGTAGTTACTGTGATAATATTCAAGCGGAGTTACACTTAAAATGAAATAGTAAAATGTACCATCACTTGTAATTTTTCTGAACTAACAACAATTTCTTCTGCTTCAGATCTTTTAACACATAATTGCATAGCTATTTGCCTCTTCAGCATTATGCAGTTATTTGGCATCAAATGACAAATACAACATTTGGCAATTATGAAAGGTGTTGTAATGAATGGTCACTTTCATGAAAACAGCCTCTTTGGAGTTAGGATGATGCACACTTCACAATGGGATGCTAAGTGAAGAAGAGTCATATCAGCCAGGCATAAACTAGATTTTGCAACAATGGAAGATATTACCTAGCTATAGCCAGATGCTACGAAGAAAATGTGAACTATATCTGAATCGATGACCATACTCTTTTTTTCTAATTGGAGTAGATAGTAGAGAAATAAAAAATATATATAGGATCTACAAGTTCCCTGTTAGCTGAGGGTTTCAAACCTACAAGCTGCCACCTCTGAAAAGAATTCAAAGCTAGTGACTAATGTGGTAATAAGTTAAACTATAATGTGGTTAACAGGTTATGTGAGGAGAGTGTGGTGATACCTTCCATTTTTCCAAAGTTTGCAGGGAAGAACTGGAGTGAAATGGAATGTCTGAATACGTGAAAGAAGAAAAAAACCACACAGATAAGGTTCTGTATGTTAACTGGAAGAGTCAAACCCGTGTTCTGGTCATGATCTGGTCCAAAGTTGTTTCTGTATTTTGTTCGTTGTTTTCTTCATATAAAATATAACTGGATATCCAGATCTTCTTCAGCCACTGATTCTCCACATATAATTTTGGCAAGTCACTTAAAACCTTGATATCTCACAGATGTAATTGTTTTTCAAAGCTCATGTGAATATCTTAATACAGCAAAAACATTCAAAACTGCAGCTTTGGATTTAGGCACCTTAGTTCCATCCAAATGCCTGCTTCATGCTTCTAAATCCATTCTGATCATTAGTGACACAAAATGACAAAATCTTGTGTTTTCAGTATTTTCTTTTAAAATCACACATAGAACCAAGACACTGAATAAGTATTTCAGCTGTCACTTAGTTTCTGAGAATGTATTTAAAGAATTACGAGTGTTCAGAACTCAGAGAGTAAATTAACCCATCTGTATTAGTTACTGCTAGATGTCAAGTGATTTCCATGTGATCTTCACATGATCTATGATTTTTTAATTTGTGACCGTCTAACAAACTTTGTCTTTTCTGTTTGCATAGTTTTAAGTATATGCTGGGTGTGAAGCTCTCACAGTGGATTCAGTGGTGCTCTCAGGCTGTGCTGTAACCTTGTCACGGTCATAACTAAAAGATATGTCCCTGTCTTCAGAGAAAGTCCTTTGAAAGGGCAGAATTAGAGCTTTTCTTTCATACTTATTTTTTTGAGACCTCCTGGCCATCTGCTGTGAAACCAAAAAACCACAAAGTGCTGCTGACTCCATCTAGTTTCTGAAAGAAGCTTTCCATTATCTTTGCTAGAAGGCCTTTAGTCTAGACTAACATGGAGTCTCGGTCTTTCAAACAACTGTTGCTGCTTCCTAATTGCAGTGAACGGTCCCTGTTAGACTGTTTACTCTGTTTCAGAGCACTGAGCTTGAATGATACAGTCCTTCATTTTGCGTATAACCTAACAAGTGAAGGCATTAGTACAGTCCCTCAGTGATTCATTAAAATGTTTTAGTCAAGTTTTTGTGCACTTTTCATGCAAATGATGACTGCATGTTTCTCTCTCATAAGAAAAAAACGCAAATATTTTTCATAGGCTTCAACTTCTTGAAAGAATAATCTATTGTACCCTCACTTAATCCAACCAAAACCAGCTTTCTGGCCTATTCTTGCACTCACTAACACTACTGGGAATATTGCCATTCACTACAGCGAGGAAAAATAATACCTACTTAAACATATGCTTCGGTTTATGAAATACTAAATCAACAAGTTTCTTAACATGGTGCATATCTGTTCATTTATTTTTATACATAAAATACAACGACCTGAAGACATAAGGCAGACAGAGCTAGGACATTAACAAAAGACTGCAGTGCTTCTTTTTTCTCATGTTATGGTTTGGCTGCGACTGGCAACAAAAGCGCCACACGGCCGCCCTTCACCCCCGCCGGGGTGTGGAGGAGAATGGAAAGAAACAGGCAAAAACTGGTGGGTCGGGATAAGGGCAGTTTAACAGAACAGCAAAGGGAACAGTAACAACAAGGATACAGATAAGGAGAAAACACAACACAAACCGCACAACCCAGAGAGCCGCTCCCCCAGACCGGACCGGCGCTGCGCGTTCCCAAGCTGCGAGTGAGTTCCCGCAGCCCCGCTTCCCCCCACCAGAACCCAGCGTGACTGCACATGGTATGGAATACCCTGCTCTGTTTGGCCAGGTGGGGTCAGCCCGCCCGGCTGTGTCCTTTCCTGTATTCCGGTGAAAATTAACCCTGTCCTGGCTGAACCCAGGATAGTTCAGTATTAAAAAAATTAAATACTTGTTTAAGGATATTATTAACTTGGTATTATTAACTTGGTAGTTTGCAAGCCATCCTTTTTGGGTGGATATGGTGCACTCATGGATGTCAGAATAGAAGTAGAGTGACTGGATAGTAGCAAAGGAAAGTATTAATAGTCTCTGTGTTAGAGATTGGTTATAAAGATTGATTATAGAATAGAATAAAATCATAGAACTAGAACGTAGATTCAGCTGTGTAAACACAGCTGTGTTAAGAAACCATACAATGTGTATGTGTGCAATTGGGATAGAAATTAATTGTATGGATTGTATCAAACAGAATTCACAAAAGAAGCCGAGACGACCCTGAAACCAAGCAAGGCCTGAAACCAGTGAGGGAGTATTCTACAAAGACAGAAGAATAGAAAGAACTTAATAAATGATGTACTTAAAGGAACGGAACGGTTGCTTAGAAACTTATGAAGATTCTAGACTTGATGTAATCAGTTTAATAAATGTATATAAACTGGTCTAGCGAGTTAAGCTTTGCCACTCACTGAGGTGATGGCACAACTCTGAGTTGTGAATAAAGCAATACCTAGTGTAACCCACTCGTATGAGGATAAAATTTTTAACGCTCTGTCAAATCCATCGTGAACCGTAGGCAATTCCCGCCACCTCACATTTTAAGCCATTCAACACCTATATCCTGTGGCCTCAGCCCATCAGAGACTGGAATGACAGTGCTGAATAACAAATTAATAACTTTCCCAAGGGCTTATCATTCATGAGTTAGCAAATGTGACTTACCATGCAATCTAATGAAGACAGCTCTGTTATTATTAAACAGTTATTCTACAACTAATTCACTTCCATTTTCAGATTAGTTACATTGCAGTCATCAGAAGTCTGTACTGCAGAACCTTCTTGGCCACTTATCCCACCAATAACATATTATTAAATGGAAATATTTTGCCCAAATCCTGCCAAGCCAGTCCATGGACACCACTGAAGGAGCAATAATCAATACTGCTAATGATTCTTTTTACTAGTCTTGTTCTCTCATTATGAACCTCCTTATCTTCTTGACCTTTCTGCATCAGAAGCCCCCAGGTGAGGAGGCTGCGAATTTTCTCTATCAGAATTCCTTTTAAAGCAAAATTAACAGTTTTTACTGATTGAGTGTGCTTCCATTTCTGGTGTACCCAGCTGGGAATATACTTAGGGGAAGAGACAGACATAATTTGCAGAAAGAGCTTAGCACAAGTCACTTTCTGACACGAGAACTTGGGTAGACACTCAAGGTTACGTATCACTTCTGAAAATCTTGTCCCATCTAAGGGCAACAAATTCAGGGGCATGAATTTAAACAGCTCCTGTTGCTCAAGACATTTTACATCTATCTGTCTGTCTGTCTATATTGTACATAAACTGCATTTATGTGATATATTTCCCAGTTATTCAAGAGGTCATGAGTATAAATATCTAAGAGTTGAGCTTCTGCAACACATGCCGTAAGAAATACACCCACAGATATAAGCCTTGTTTATTTTTGCAAGGTTTTGCTATTAAGCGATTTTATTTTGTTCCAGTGTGCTTTCTCCTGCTGTGAAATTCAGAATGGTCTTCCTGCTTATCTTTTCTGCATTTCTGATAGTCTTTTTAACTTTGAATGACATTATCAGAGTAGTAACCAATGTTCTGCTGAAACATCAGGGATTCAACAGATAGTCTTAAACCTTAATACTCAGAGGCTTCTGCCCACAATTTGGAATAAATATCTATATATGAAGAAAGCAAATATCATATCAATCATGCCTATGATGCTTCATCATATGGAGAAAAAATTTATTTCAAAAAATAAAAGCAGCAAGAGAGCTGGAAGGAAAAAAAAAGACAACAGCAAGAGAGATGGAGAGGAGGGGAGAATATGATGGCAAAAATGAGACAGGACTAACATTAAAGGCAATGACGTAGAAAAAATCCTGACAACCTTAATGGCTAAAAATCTTTCCACATTAACCCTGTATCTATGTGTATCTATGTGTATTTGTGCTCACACACACACTGTACCATACTCAGTATTGGAAAAAAATGTATTAAGAAGCTCTTTTTCCACAGTAATTGTCACCCATGAAAAGTGCTAAAAATGCAGCCATAAAAACAACCTGTTTCTGTGAGTTCTGTGTTTTTACTTTCCTCCCCCTTCCCTACCTTTTTTTTAATTAAGGTCTTTTTATGGAAAGTAGATTTTTTTTGCTTAGGAGTTAATCTATTCGTACTGCTCCTTCCCTATCTTTGGTTGCAATCCCTATGTTACAAGGTACTTCTGCAGCATTGAATATGGTGGGGTAACAGCAATAAAACTGAAGGAGTTCTGTTTCCAAGCTAGCATCCAGATGTTACCACATAACTACATTTCTTCCATAAACTTCCTCTTATACCTGACATTAATAGGTCTTTTTTATTTTTTAAGGTCATTCGTCAATTCATGGCAATCATACAAATCATCTCATCATTTTAGTACCCCGACAAAAGGAATGGAAAACTAATAAAATTATGAAGAAAATAAATTGTACCCCTTTGTTCCCTATTTTCTGCATTTGCCTCAGTTTCCATCTTTCACGACCCTCCCACCATCACTGCCCCAAAGTTTAGTACTGTACTGATAAATGGGGCCAAAATAACATTAGTCAATAAAATGAGATAGATGCTGCATACAAGATCTACTATTTCGATGTTTGCACCAGCAAAACTTTGTCATTTTTGCTTATAGTCCAGCTCTGTAAAAAATAAAAGAACTTGTTAGACTTCTTCACATCATTTTTTTGTGTTTTGCTTTGGTTTTTTTTAAACTGATTTTGAGACTTTTAACAGTAAGGCCATCTTGGGCTGTAGACAAGTTATTCAAAGACCTCCAGACCATGAATATTACCACATGAATGCTAATTAACTGTTTGTTTGTTTCTAGTCAACATAAGTTTTTGCTTAGGAAAAAAGGAGGCTATATTCTCATTTAGGATCATTTTAATTTATTCAGCATCTCTAACCCCAATCCTATAATTTTATATTTAGATTTTTGGTCAATGATCATTGCTCCCTGTGCCCTGCATATTTATGTTTTAATTGGCACCTAAATTCTTAATTTGAAACATCCTACCTGATACAAATATTACCTAAGAAAGACAGATTTCCACTGACTATTCAACTTCTATTCATTTCCTATTATGCCTAGAGGGTTCAACATAATGTAAGACCCATGCTCGAAATGCTTACTTAAGTCAACGTTTGTGTTTCTGAGACTGGGCTTTCACCAGTTAAAATTGCTATTAGGAGTGGATAATGCATTCTTGAATGCTTTTCATTTTCATTTCTGTTTTATACAATTTCATTTTTTCTTTATTTTTGGAAATATCCTGTGTAATATAACAGAAAAATCTCAGCATTTCTATAGATGTAGAATCCATTAGGATCACTAAAAGTATCTAAAATGGATATTACTACTAATTCTGAAGGCAGATTCTTTGTTGTTGTCTTGTGCCAGAAGAGCCCTGAGAAAGCACCAGAAAGCAGACAGATTTTTTCTACCAGGATTTCTGTCTGCAGAGATGAGTCTTCAGGAGGTGTGTAGTTAGTATTTTGATTTCTACAATTACTCCTCTGACAAATAGTGTGCAATTCCCCTGTCCTCTTTGGGCTTTTTTAGAAGGCCTAGAAGCTCCAAAAGCAGATCATGCTTTATTTTTTGGATAAAAACAAAAGCTGAAGCCTTAGCTCTGAATGCTCCTAATCTAAAGTAATACTTTACAAATGGAAATGTCAAATCTAAGAAATGTCATTTGTAATAAATAAGGCATATGAACAAATTACAATTAGATTCAATAGATCATCCAAGAGTCTCAAGCAGGGTCTATTGTTTATTACATATTTGCAATATTCCCAGAACACTAGAGCTCATCTCTTTGGTGATATTAAATGTAAACTTTAAGTAAATACTACCAAGGCTATTGCTACTAGGTTTCAGATAAAGCAATGCCATTATGAATGGCACGCATTCACTCTATAGCATGTTCTTGCTTATTACTGCTATTAGAGCAACAAATCAAAAAAGACTACAATAAACATATTTTAAGCCAATACTTTTCTCTCTTGTCAACTGTTTAACAACTAGTTTGTGTTCAGTTTTGTGGAAATGTATACATGTATAACTGTGCTATATGTGCAAATAAAAACCACAAGCAAGTTATTTAGCTGCTTTAATGGAAGTACTGTAATCAGCTGGCATTCAGGCATACGCAGTGCCCATCTAATGCTGCTTTCCACTATACTCCTCTAAGACTAGCGCAGGAGACTGAGGTGTCTTATTAGTACAGGCTAGAATATAGACTGGCAGTTTGTTATTATCAAGCTGCTACTGATAAATGAATTATTACTACTACACAGTTGGGGGAAGGGTACTGTTCGTATATTTTCCATAAAAACAAATTACAAATGTTCTATAGATGTGATCATTACTGGACAATTACTATGGGACAACAGTTTATACTCTCTAAGCTGCTTGGGAACCAATTCCTCTATATCAGGTATCTGAATTATGGGTTTTTTGTTCAAGGTCACATGGCAGTTTTGCTGTTCCCTGATTTATTAAAGATTAATTCAAACAATAGGAAATGCTTTTAAAAATATTCCTCACTGATACAACACTACCACAACAAGAGCAGCAGGATTAGTCATCACCATGCTGGTCTCATATTTCTCAGGGGGAGGGTGAAGAAGGCAAAATGAGGCACTGAGAGGACAGACTTTAATTCGATAAAGTGTCTAAATAAGTACTTACATTTAAGCCTGTTATTAAGTGGAGTTTTACTCACACAAACTTTAAACTCAAATCTTTGAAGGAAAAAGACTCTCAGTAAATACTAAAGCAAGAATTTTGAAAATCAAAAACAAAAAAACTGGGGAAAAAAATTATACCTCATTGAAAAGTACAAAAAACCCTGTAGAAATAGGTGCGGAGAGGCTCCCAACAGGTTGAAAAGATCTCTTGCCCATCCCAATTTATACCAGAGAATCAATCATATCTAAAACATCCTTGACAGATGTTTGCCCAGAACTGCTCACAGGTCTCACAACCACTGCGTCCCCAAATTGATTACTGAATTCAGTTGAGTCCTGCTATGAGCTCCAGAACCATTACAAGACTAGGCATCACTCTCCGTTATTCCTCTTCGTTCAGTGTGTACCACAGTCCCTTCCAGGAGACCGCACACAGAAGATATAATCCTTCCCAATCACTTTAAGCTCACATGATATGAACTATATTGGCATCAGTTTTAGCTGTAGGTAAAAGCATTGGTAGTAACAGCTGACCAAAAGCTCTCCAACTATGCCTTTGTCAAATGTGAAGAAATACAATTAGGTAGCCCTAGCAAAAATACTGTGTTGACAAAAATTACCAGGAATCTAGAACTCAAATTGCTAAGTAGCTCTCTAGAATGACTGCTAATGCAAAAGCTGTGCAGGTGACTGAAATGGCCACAGATTCTTGGTCTCATTAGCATAAATAAACACTAATGGGCAAGAACTGACAAATAGCAAAATATTTCCTGAAAGCAAGTTGGTTAGTATTCACAAGGAGTGAAAAGCTTTGACCCATAATATGTCTCTTTTCAAAAGTGCAGATGTTGCAGTGTTTTGCAAAAACAAATCATTAATGCCACCTGTAGATGTAGGAACTGAGTTACAGAGGAGAAATGAGTTGTCTGCTGTCATTTAGCAAGCCAGTTTGGAAGGCGAATATACCCTAGGTGTTCATGTCCTGAATATGCCAGCCTGAACATCAGACAGCACTTTTTCAGGTTCCTATTCACTCTCAGTAACTATTGTTCCCTTTTCAGTTTTAGTATATTAGTCCTGATTCTGCTCCAGTTTATAGTCAATGAAATAGCCATGTACCAATCAAATGATATGGATGGAAAAACCAAAAAGAATCTGTTTCATCATGCTCAGATTTGGTATTGATGTCAATCACTATCCCAGCTGCGATACCTCTGCTAAATTACATGAAAAATGCACACAAATGAAGGGCAGTTAGAATCTGCTGAGTTGCTCCTACAATAATATAAGAAAACATTACATCATTTTCCTTGTTATCGAATATGTATTTTGCAGCACAAAAATAAAATGTAGTGATCACTTGATTATGAAAATCTAGTTAAGATCAGAAATCACAAATGTAATATCTGCACTAAGGGAAATACTGCAAAAGGAGAAGCTGCTGACTACTAAACTTCTCCAGTATTAGGTTTTCGTTATACCCAATAATATGCGAAGTATGAAGCATAAACTGTTTTATAAATAAAAAAGTAAAGAACAGTTGCCATGGAGACATCATGAGTTGCCTTGAGGCTTGAGGAAACACAATTAGCCTACAGGATGGCTTTCAAGCACTTTAATTCAAACCTTTTGGAGTTTCAGAAATGCAGTGATCTGCTGAAATAATTATTTGTGCTCTCTGTATTTTTTAAGCCCATATGTATTACTGTGTGCTCAAAAGTAATGATTATGGAGTAATATCTTTTCATTCTGATATTTTAAATTGAATTTATAGAACAGAAGCCTTCAGCTTTGACTTTTTAACACTGTATTAAAAAATACAACTAGTTAGGACAGAAATCTCCTTTTTTCTCTTCAAACGTTTCTGATTTTGCAACAATGCAAATTAATTTTTCTTTTACATAGATTGCTCCTAGAAAAAAACCTACACCGACTCAAATATTACCTGAAAAACTGCTGCTTGCTAATATTCAGTCTGTGAATCACAGTCCTTGTTCAACAGGATGCAACAAAGGGCAACAGAAAAACACAAGTTCTGTACAAGCGTCTGTAAATTCCATGTGTCAAAGACTATTCTCTGGAAATGTTTGCAACTTTCAGTTACAAAATTCAGTAACTTTGCTTTTTAAAATAGAGATTGGATCTCAAGAGGTCCTTTCCAACCTCAGTGACTCTGATTCTAAGACGTGCAATGTAAATAATCTAGTTGGGATTTCTGGCACCATGTCACCTGCACCCAAATTCAGTAAGTGCACGAGCACATATACATAAAAGAGGGAGTGAATTCTGTCAATTAAATCAGTACTCACTAACAAGCCGCATTGTCAGAATAAACTTGAAAGTTAGAGACATGCTGAAAATCTGTCTGTGAATACATTTGCTCACCTACTAAAATCCTGTGCAACTTTCAACATACAAATGTTCATTCTCCCGTCCATCGTCTTGTTTATGCCACATCTTCTGTTAAATTCTCATCCCTTACTCTGGCCACTGTAAGGTGCGTATAAAGACTATAATTCTCAAAGCTCAGAATCTGGTTGGAAAGGAGTATTTCAGCACAAAAGCTGGGAATGTTTTAGAGGATGCACAAGAGGACTGTCACTTTGCAGGGTCTTTACACACGAAGGTGCAGTAGAATAATAGTAGGATGAAGATGCTATAGAGATAATAGTACTAGTTCTAGGAGAAAGTTACTTCAACTTGTATCACAAACTGAGCTGATGTCCTAAGCTCACCAGGCCATCATACGTGGAGACTGTCAAGCATCTCATTATTTGAAACTGAGTGAGTCAGGAAGAGACAATTTCTAGTTTCTGAGGTTTTGGAGGATACCACTAGGCTCATCAAGCTAGTTTTGGTTGTGCGCTGGCAATGACCAGCCATCCCTGGTCACATTCCCTCACAGCTCTGCCAAGGCCCATGTCATTCATAATTTACTGCTTTAGAAGAAAGGGTTTTGTAACCACAGGACCTGCAGTCTGCATAGCATTAGTAAGGCTCGATAGGAGCAGCTTTGTAGAGGAAAAGTTACTGCTGAGGACCTGACACCTTTACTCTTTGACAGTCATTTTACTTCTGTTCTTCACAAAATGTTTTATACATACATGCATTGTTTAGACTGCCTTTGCACCTATATAATACCAGCATAGAAAAAGTAACATATCATATTCTTGTAATAAATTGCTATAACATGTAGAATTGTGTTCAAATGTATTACTACCTATTTTCTGGTTTTGCAGACAGAGGAGACCATTAGCTGCTTTAGATGTCAACCTTAGAAAAAAAAAACCACAAACCAGCAATTAATTTTAAAGGTCTGATCAATGAAACTATCTGAAAAAAATGTTAGGTACAAGAGAAATGTACAGTTGGAAAAGTATGAATAGGAACCATGAAAGCAGTGCTAAACTGAATATAAGTGAAAGATACAGATGGTATATATTAGTGAAAGTCAAAGGAGACAAATATAAACAGCAGTAATACTCCTGTGCAGAAAGACCAATAGACTTAAACATCCTGCTCTTTCATTTTATTAAGCACTATGTGCTTGTTGAACACCTTATAAATAACCTTCTTTAGGACAGATTTTCTCATTTTTACAGAAAGCCATTTGAAAAGTACACATTTAGAGTGATTGAACAATGGTATTCATTTAATACAATAATTATCTTAGACTACCTCTGTATTTTCATTATGGGAAAGCAAGCAGGTGCAGAACAAGCACTCAAATGTTACATGAATCTCACACGACAATAAATGACATTTTTTAATATGGCATCTCTGCTTCCAGCATTACCACATAGGGTCCCTCTACATTCTGATTTCAGCCTTCCACAGACGATGTCTATGAACTTAGCACTTGCTAAATGTCCAACATTAAATAGCAGATGTTTATATCCACATCGAGAACATGGCTAGATCACGTTCTCCCACAAATGTCTTTGGTAGTGAAAAGTAGGGCATCAAAAAGCACTACTGTACATAGATTTGAATTAAGTCATTTACTGCTTTTGTTTAAACTTACAGTGAAGAAAACAGTGTTTTTTCCTGGCTATTATTCCAAGTCAGCTCTCATGAGAAAAGAACAATCAAGGATTTGGGGAGAAGTGTATATTTCCAGCAGATATGCACTCTGGTTCTGGTACTCTGTTTCTGATTTGACAGTACTCCCTATTCATGATTATACAGACTGAAGTGGAATACAGTAGCCTTCAGGATATCTATGCATCTTTCCTTCCTTAAGGGGTGCATGCAAGTAATTCTAGTAACTTTTTAACCTACATCTCTGTGTTGAGGCACAGATCTAATGACACATTATTATTAGCAAGGTCTTATGGAAAGAATATATGCTTCCAAACAGAAACCTCAAGAGATTAATCACTCAGGTTGAAAGCTTTTAACACTTCAGATTAAATGAGCTATTCCTGACTATTAATCTACCTAAAATCTTTGCATTTCTAATAATTTACACCTTCCTCTAATCTTCTGAACCTCTTTTCAAAGGAAGCCAATTAGCTCCAATACATCTTTGTATTCCGTTTAACATAAATAAAAGAAACACATATTTCTTGGTAGGTTTTCAATGCAATGGCAACTCCATCTCATTTTCCCCCTTCTTTTCTTTAAAACAAGCTGGTAGGTCATATTGGAGACTAATGCTGTGATCTGAATATGCAAAGAACGTGTGTCCAGAAATAATTCTGGTTGGGAGAAATACAGATAAACTTTCCATTTTTGCATTGGAATAATGTCATGTTACAAAATGTTTTAAGATAGTACTAATTTTACAATTGTTACCTTTGAAGTGTAAATATAATCTCAGAAGATCACTAGTAGTGGCACTACACAACTGTTTGTTTAACAGTAAAAATTATTAAAAAGTAACAAACAATTAACCACACACGTTAGAGCGTATGTGACTTAAGGATCAAACAGTCTGCTTTTACTCTGTATTGCTGTGACTAACCCATTCCTGGTATCCCAAATAGCTTCTTATAGTTGCATTGAATTGCAGCATTCAGTGTTGACAATCACAATCACTCTAAAGCCTGTGATTTAAAAATTATTCTACTTATGAGCAGAAGCTGAAGAAAAATTCAGTAAGTTAGCAAATAGGGAATGAACAGCTCAGGAATCCAGAAGAACAAAGGTTTGTGAAAAATTCAGTAAAAAGTAAAAATATGCCCCATTATACCTTGATTGCTACTAGCTTCTTCCCTATCCATATTACACATACGCAGAATGTCAGAGGCAATAGTGTATTCAGTTAAACATCAGCAGTAGCTAACACTCACTCCTGCTGCAGAGGAGTTTTTAGCCCTGTTTCTGTCTAACCCCCCACTGATGTAATGTACATTCAGGGAAGATGGGCCAAGCCTTTAAAAGGAATGACTGCTCTGCAGATGTGCTGGGTTTGCCGACTGAGCTGTGCTTGCATGAGACACACCTCCCTTAATTATTTCTTCTAATAAAATACATAGTGTGAATCTACCAAGTATTTTACTCTTTGAGAGGAAAGATCTGATCAAAACAAATTGTATCAATGAAAGCCAAGCACCTAGACACCAAAGCTATAAACCAGTATATTCACTGTCAATAAGGGAAAAATATTTCTTGAAATATTATTTGCCAAATATATTAAACGGATATGCTGAAACAGAACTATGACTTTAATATTGTTAACAGTAATTTGTATATCCTCTTTAACAGAAATGTTATATTTTCTGTATTGACATATAGTCCAAGATGAATTATATCAAACATTTTAAAATACAATTTTTCATCTCTTAGCAGTTGGACAGGAGAGGTGTCTTCCTCCTTAGTGTTTCGAGTTCATTAGATGTTTTCTTTTTCTACAACAGAAGTTCAATTGTAGGACATTTTAAAAAAGAAAGATTTCCTGAAAACACCGCCACAGTCCTATAGTGAGATTTCATGAGGTTGAACCTGGAAAGATTAGGTTTTTATTATGTCAATTGTTTTCTCTCCTACACCTACAACCATTCAACCATGTAGCAGAGTCCTGTAACATATGAAACCATATTAACTTATATTAAATTTAAATTCAATTTATTTAATGGTATTTAGAAAGATCAACAAAGAAAGGCATAACAAGGGGAGAGAGAAAAACTGAACTGGAAAATACTAAAACTTTTATTACTGTTGGACAGACTCGGAAGTATCATTTTAATGGGTGATCCAGTCATACTGTATGATGTAAGAAACAGGTTTTCTTCCTTCCTATCAACATTTCTCTTCAGATTGTGCTTCACAACTTTAGATATATTCTTTGACTCCCTGCTAACATTTCATGTATGCATAATGACTTCACTTGTTTTGAGACAGATTAATTGCTATACTTCAACCACAGAACACAGATTCTGGAATATGACAATCCATAAGTTCTACTTTATTGGGTAATGCAATTTTTAAAGAGTGTAATTAAAATTCTCTTACACATTTACAATTTGCTGCCATTTGAACATGTTTTCATAAAACAGAAGTCTGTGTATCTGATAATCTTAGAATGAGGTTCAAATCCTTTCTAAGATGTATCTAACAGGTAACACTTAGCACACTTGGATACCAGCAGTGATGAAGAGTGTCAGATAATTTAAAAGTGCATTTATGGTATTTACATTTTATTTTCATGTGTCTTTCGCTATTAAAGCATTGATCCCAAATTTACATCTGTGAAATTTTCAAAAATCAATTTGAGAGTCTAAACTGAAAATAATGTGCAAAGAGAACACAGAAAGCAAGCATTAAATAAAATTAATTTCACAAAATGACTATCTGATTGGAGTGAAATAAAAACCAAAACCTGTAAATTCTAGCAGTAATTACATTGAGCGCAGTCCGGTTCTTAGAATATAGTAATAATTACCAAATAAAGAGTAACTCTTTTTTCATCAGTAGCTGCATATTACCTACCAAATTTATTCCTTGTGATGCTACACAGTACTTCTTAACCTACTCTTTTGGTAGGATCATATAAACATTTGTAAATAGAACCTAAATTTCAAGGATAATGTTGAATCACACAATGTAGGAAAACCTGCGTTATGTATAAGCTTATGTATGTGCAACCAACAATTATATCAAAAAATAGACAGCTGAGAGGCAAGAATTCATTTTTTTCCTCTTCTACAGACTGGTTAATAACTACTAATGTTGGGCAACAAGTCTTTACTGAGCAAGACATCATACAGCACAGAAAGCCCACAAGTAATTCTCTTATCCATCGGGCCTCTTTCTATTCTGCAATACTACAGATGCACAGTTTATTCCTTTGTTGCAACATTTCATTGCAGAATCTCAGCCTAAAATAAAAGCACTAATAATACCGTGAACAAAATGCAAAAAAAAAATGCAGGAGAACTTTCATAAGTCTCTAAAGGATCTGAAACAAAAAGTGTGATAGATGTGACTTATTAAGTTCAGTAATCTTTACTGAAGAAAACTGCAATGTAGAATTACCATAGTGTCCTCTAACCTGATTGCTTAAGGAACTACCACATGTAATTCTCTTACCTTATTTCTGAAACTGAACTAAAAGTTCTGATCACGTACTATGGAGATCATTAAAAATGTGCTGAGATGTATGAGGGTCTTGCAACACTGTGCTACTTCCAGCATAATATGTCTAGTGGGTAATAGCTAAGCATGGACAAAAAAGTGAATTGTGTAAATACCATCCCTGTCAAACAGCAACACCTGTACAAAGAGCTTCTTTTACACAGAAAGATCTGTAGGATATTTTCTTATCATCGGATTGCCCTGACCATGATAAAGCAGGTCTGCTGTGATTTTAACATGCCAGGACTGCTTGGACAGGAATAAGCTGCCAGCATAAATGACCATAACTGTTTATCTTACGGCACCATTGCCATCAGCTTTAGTTTCTTTTGAAAATTGTGGTTCTATATACTTTCAAAAATTCTGTTCTATTAGCAGGAAATACTAATGGAACAAATGAAAGTTAAAGTCTCAAAGTACACTTAAACCCCAGAAATTGTCTATATTTGAGCTACAAAAAATTGCACGTAAAAATGTGATGGAAAAATAACACAGACGAGAAACAAAAACTGGTCCAGTTATTGAAACAAACACATAAGATGAATCATTGTGACTCAGGAAGTCCAATAGCACCTCCAGCTCTTTCATATTCACCAGATTGTGCATCTGCTTATCAGAAAACTGAAAATGTCACTTGAAAGCATAAACAATGGATATTGATACCCGTGAATGTAAAATTCCCACTTACTAGAGTGATTGTAATTAAACTGAAGTAGATCCTTGCTGTTCTGAGAAGACAGGAAAGCTCTAAGATAAAGAGGCTCCTAAATAATGTTACTTAGACAAACTTGACTTGCTGTTTTTGGGGGGGATAGGAAAGCTTTAAGACAGAGAGACTCCTAAATAATGTTATTTGGGCAGCTCAGCCTTGGGAAGGCAGACGCACCAAGCTACAGAGATAAAAAGGCACCAGGAGGGCAACAAGACCAGAGCAAAAAAAGCTGGAAGGATATGGTATGCATGATCTTAGAACTGAGTTTGAGCAGAAACAAAGGTCAGCCAGTGGACACTGTGATGAGGAGTATACGCCTTCATCTTAAGACCCCCAAAGACCACCCGAGGACACTAACAGACATGCGTGAAAGACATTAACATATGCTAATTAGTTCCTGGAAAAGTCATTAATATGCTAATCGGAAATATAATGAATACGTATATTGTGATTGTATTTAACCTGAAATGACAGGGTGTTTGGCACGCATGTTTGGAGGAGAGATCCCTCGTGTACCTGACACCGTAATAAAGAATACCTGCTTAATAGTCTGCCGACTATTGAATCTTCAATTCCGGCTTTTCACAGCATCAATATGTACTAAGATTTCTTCATTTTCATTTATTTTTACATTCTCAGACAAGTGAAATTGGAAAAAAGATTTTGGGACATAACCAGTCATAGTTTTAAGTGTTGGTTTTTAGAATTAGAAATAAAATGTTGTTCTCTCACAAAGGGTACCCTTTGTTTAACTGCCACCAACAAAAACTTAAAAACAGAGAAACCTCCTGAACTAGGACACCAGCTATGCCACTATCGTAATTTGGCTAACTATGGCCATCAGATAAGTGCAAACAAAAAGTGCACCAAACTGAATCTTTGAAATAAGATTCTTTATTAGATGACAATGTAAGTAATAGCTAAAAACATAAGAAGTTATTATATAGCCTTCTCACTTACTAACAGCCCTGATCTTAAATCATGCACAGCTGATTACTAGACTTGGTGAAAGTTTATCAAAAAGATGAGAGGCTTGCTTAAGGACTTCCTCCGTATCATGTAGATGGGGAGCTCTGTAAATTAATTCCTTATCAATAGCCTCCTCAAAAAATTATTCCTCCATATTTCTGCTGAAGTCAAGTTTCCTGATGATGCATTGACAATGCTCCCTGGAAGAAACATGGGAATTTGCATGCTTTGTGGGAACTGACCCCATTAGTGAAAAAATCCTGTTCTGAAAGCTTTAATCTTTCTCCTTGAATGACAGTCAAACTTCTAAGCTGTCATCTGGAAAATAGCTTACTGGTATTCACACTTCTTCTCTTTAGGTTAGTCATAACAGACGGCCAGCTGAGAAGGGCTTGCATATCCCTCATCTGAATGCTTCATCACATACTTACTGTCTCTTCATACAACAATGTATTTGTAACAGATTCAGTCAACCCCAGGTTCTAAATCCACCCCAGGGTATTTTCTGGGGAAAACATACATTACCACATAGCTAGCTGCCTCCAAAAGAGCCCATCAGTCTTTGCCAGAGACTCTAGTGCTTTGCAATGAACAAATGACTTCTGTGAATACTAAACAGCTGCTCATTTAGTAAAATTATAGAAAGATTTGGAAACAATTGTGACTGTACACTCAAAAAATTGATAGGTCTCCTGTGAAACAACTGTGACTCTCTCCAGCCTCTCATGTCCTTTTGTTTCTTACTTTTTTTTTTCGTTTTAGCTTGTTTGGTTTTTTTGGGTTTTGTTAAATATGACAGCAGGGCAGCTTATTCCTGGGCAACTACATTACAGTAACACGAAGGGTGAAGTTACTGTTTGAGCCTCATGGATTCAACTGCGAAACTCAGAAATTATATTAATAGCCACATAGTAAAATCTTCTTGAAGCATACCAAATGTATAAGTGAAAAGCCAGAAAAAATAACAACAGGAGAGAAAACCTGTGTTGTTGGATTTTTCACCGGAAATATGTAATGGTATTGTACTGGTAATCACTAGGACTCTTCTGAAAGCGGATCCAATATTCTAAATAGCAAATAGAGTCATCTCAGTCATTACACACAAGATTGATTAGTTAGCTCAGATCTTTGTTACAATACTGTTTTACATACAAGAATTACAGTTCTAGTACATATTTTTATACATTTTATTGAAGTATTCTGCTCTGAATAAAATGTATTGGAGAAAGTTGCAGTCTAAGCTACCTCTTTTCTTTTATGTGATGACAAGGTACTTTATTATAATATGATGCTAGCACTTTGATAAAGTAAGAAGGCTTGACTTCATTTTGTTCGTGTTTGCATTTTTACATAAAAAATTGTAATAATCTATTCAGAAAATCTAGTGACTGCAATAAAACTGTACAGTGGTAATTACTTTGCTGTATTCTAAATGATGTTATAATATATGGTATAAACTACAAAATACTGTAAAAGTATTTGTACCACAGAGGACCAAGAACAGTAGAGAGAGGGCTTTGTGCTTATCCAGTGTGTATGTTGACTTTACACTAACTGTAATTATACATAAGTATTAGAGGAAGTGACAAAGACGCAGTGGGTTGTAGCCATAAAACTATGGATTTTCCAGTCCACAGACTCACTCTGATGAATCATTACAGATATGATCTACAGCCTCCTTTACTGTTACAAACACGAACCTTCCTTTTGTAGCTAGTTCAGACAGATAGCAGGCAACCACCATACAGCACAAGTTTTGCTGTGTGAGGCAAACATGGCTGAGTTAAACACCTCCAGAAAGCTTTCAAACTTGTCTGAGAACAATAGGATTCTCCCAGCTTAAAGAAATTCTCAGAGGATGCAAAACTGGCAGGGCAAGTTTCACGACAGTCATTTCTCACCCTTCTAGTACAGTACGAATTTAAGAGCAGGGTAAATTAATTGGAGCAGGAAACACAGCTAACACTGACAGTTCTCCCTAAGCCAATACTTTGGAGATTGTGGTAAAGGATACCTTTAATTCCAGCTCACATTAACTGGGTGCTGCTGGTTGAGACAAGATAGTTTCAGTGTACAAAAAAAGTCCTGGAATCTACTTAGCAAGTATAACACAGATCATCTCAAAGCTTACTTCCTTTTCTTTCAGATGCAATTTAAGCTGTCTCAAGCTTTGCCACAGATTAAGTACTTACATATGTGATTAGACCTTTAAATCTCTGTACAAATTGCTTTGTCCTTAATACTCTTCTTGCAAGTTATATTGCTATTCTCTCTGTGTGATTGAGTAATGTTCTTGAAATGTATGCCTCAAAGAGTAATTTAGCCCCATCTACCCTTTTATACTGCTATAACAAAAAGTTTTAGTCTCTCACCTGCAATTTAATTATATCCATACCATTTAAAAAGACAGAAATACTATACCTCTCCTATACTGGCCTATTTTATGCTGTAATCACTGCTGATATTTTGGAAATTAATCTTTCCCAGGCTGGTGGAATGTGAAATAAAAATCACAGTTATCATCAATTATCTGTGCATAAAATGTTAACTTTATTATTCTTCAACACATTCATTTATCTTTCAAACAACAGATCATCAAGACCTTATCTTGGAACTGCAGTATTAATCACACCACAGTTATTTGATTCAATTTAACGTAAAATGTTCCAGATCATTTTTGAGTTGGATACTGAGATGTAACTAAAGGTAAATTACCATATTCTTTAGTAAAAGAATTAACCATGACTGCTTTGAAGCAGAAGCCTTCTCCTTCCCTATTGGGGTCATTTTACAGCATGGTTCTAGGAGAAAAAGAATATATCCAGCCCCATTTTTCTAGAACAGAGTATATCAGATTAACAGATTTCTCCTGTCATTAGGCAATTTTATGAATGGGCAAGGAAGCCAAGTTTCCCACAGTCATACAGGAAGTCCATTATATGATGAGAATTTCAACCAGCATTGCCTTGTCTCACGCTGGACAACCCTTTCTCTTCACCTGTTCCCTAGCTCTGTAGGAATACTCAAGTCATGGATGTCTACACAGGGAGGTTCTTCTCATTGCTTTCCAGAGTTCTCCTTCAACCTCATTTCACAGAATAAGGAGTCTAAAGGCACTGTCAAGATACACTTTGCCTCTCTTTTGAAAGTAGGCAACAGCCAAAGGGATAGTAAGCACCACTATCTGTGTCCCGAGTACTACAGGCAAACTGAGTGTAACTGAAAAAATACACCATAACCCAAAAACCCAATGAGATAATGTAAAGCTAATCAAAATCCCTGGGTGTCACCTTCTCTTCTGAATTGTTCTGTTCAAACCCATGTTTATGAAATACCTGAGTCTCTCCCCTGAAAATGGATCTCCTCAGTCAGTTAAAAACAGAAGTGATCCGTTTTTTCTTAAATCAAAGATGACTTTTAAAATCTAAAACATATAACATCTTCACCAAATACCTTTTGTACCTCAAAGAACATGATCGAGATGTTAAGAGTAATGAAATGGCCTAAAGCAAACAGCCAAAGCATGCATGAGAAATGTATCACTTCCCTCAAAAATGTTGCAAAATTTATTTGTACCTACAGCTCTTGCACAGAGCAAAATTATTCCCCACAGTGATTTTTCTTCCCCATCAGGAGTTATCAATTGCATTTTAAATTCCTCATGTAATGGATCTTCCATCATTTTCTACGAGAAGTTGCTCCACAGTCTAATAGCTGAATATCCAGAAAACGCATCCAAGTTAAGAATGCTCTCTGCTTGGTGCCTGTTCATATAACTTAGTAATTATCCTTTTTTTCTGAAGTTTATCCTCAAATGAACTTATCTGGCATCAGTCCCATTAGAGGACTAAAAGAAACCTTAAAAAGATGACAGGAGATGACAGGCAACATATGTCTTTTCACAGAGAAATATTGTATGAATTATTAATTTGACCCAGAAAAGACCATAATCAAAGACTAGTAGGGGCCCCTTGAGCACTGTTAGTGCATAATTCTACCCTCTGAATCTTGAAAGCTTAGGGAACTGTTACGTGAAGGAGCAGAGCAATAAAGCAAAGTGTATGTCACTGATAGCAATTTTAAAGGACTATAGTAACATACTCTTACCTATATATAAGGATATATTTTCAATTATTCCTCTATTAGCATTTCATTTAAAACACAGAGGAAGATACTTGTAATCATTTCAAAATACTATTGAACAATTTCAAAATTTTGAAAGTAGGAGACTCAAAGAAAGTGTACAAGCAGAATTTAAGATTTATTTCTTAATTACAAAACCATTTATTTAGAATTAAAACAGTTACAACCACGTACAAGAAAGACATCAAGAGGATCTTAGCTTTATTCAGTGCTGAATACCATCAGCACTGTGGACATCCTCGGACTTGGGAACTGTTGAGTCATGGCTTTGAGTGAGTGAAAAACTGAAGAAAATAGGTAACTAAAGATTGTAGGTCAAGCATATTCAGTAGCTGTAGTAAAGTAACCTCTATATTTGTCTACTATTAAAAAAAAAGTTGATACAAGTTGCTAATGTATTTTTATTGCTCCTGGAAAAAAAAAGATATCTTTGATTACTATCTTCTTTATGAAATAATCAGAGAAATTACCTAAACTAATCCTGAGTTAATGATCAGCTGTACTGAACATGGGAGATCCTGCTAATACAGGATAATGAAAAATGTATGAAGTTCTATAAATTACATGTACAAATAAGTAAAAGAGAGTGAAATCAGGACACTAGATTCTAGATGTTACAGTGCTTGACAGATTTTCAGCACATGAATTATTTCATCAACTACCTAACTGCAGGACATAATAGCTATACCATCTTGGATGGATAGAAACAAACAAAACAAAAACCTCTTTTCTTTCCTCAGAATACTACTATTATTACATTTGACCTGTATCAGTATATAGCAGGGCTGATGATGCCTTGTAGTTCACTTGCTCAAAGCGTACACAAGTTGCCAGCTGCTTGCTCATCCAAAAAAGAATATCCAGTATCCCACAAAACATTTTGAAAACTGTAGCCAAAGAAAAGTGTTTAAACTACATCTCATTTGAGAAAGTCACGTAAGGCCAATCTCTTATCCCAGCAGGCCTGAAACCTACAAAATTGTCTAAAGGTTTAATGAAATGTGACACCTTTAGTGGTTTCTCCTGCCCTATGGGATACACACAGAGCATAACACTTACAGAACCTTCAGGCTAGTTCAGTCTGATATACATTATTATTTATGCAATAGATATAGGATTAATCATTTACAGTACATATTTAGTCAGGTACACATTCTCTTGTTTTTAAAATGAGCTTCCCATTTAATTAATTTCTCATTATCTTCATGGTTCGTTATAAACACATTTTGAAAACATAAATTTTGTTCCGTAAGTTCAACAACAAAAAGCAGAGGTATTTATGAACAAGCCACAAGTCTGAAGTCCTCAGTGTTCAGAACCAGAAAAATCTTATGAGCCTTTAAGTAAATAAAACACAAATTACTAGTGACTGCAGTGCAGCCAGCAGTTTTAAGCCAGTCAAAACTTAGACACTTCAGTATGCATTGCATGAAGATTAAACTTTTTGGTCTGTATCTAAAGCACCCTCATATTACATATGGTTTCATTTTGAGACATATCAGAGGGTGTAGTGATATCACAGAATCACAGAATGGTAGGGGTTGGAAGGGACCTCTGTGGGTCATCTAGTCCAACCCCCCTGCCGAAGCAGGGTCACTTACAACAGGCTGCACAGGACCTTGTCCAGGTGGGTCTTGAATATCTCCAGAGAAGGAGACTCCACAACCACCCCAGGCAGCCCGTTCCACTGCTCCATCACCCTCAGACGGAAGAAGTTCTTCCTCATGTTCAGATGGAACTTCCTGTGCCTCAGTTTGTGCCCATTGCCCCTTGTCCTGTCGCTGGGCACTACTGAAAAGAGCTTGGCCCCATCCTCCTGACACCCACCCTTCAGATATCTGTAAGCACTTATTATGTCCCCTCACAGCCTTCTCTTCTTCAGGCTGAACAAGCCCAGCTCCCTCAGCCTCTCCTCGTAGGAGAGATGCTCCAGTCCCCTCATGATCCTCGTAGCCCTCCGCTGGACTCTCTCCAGTAGCTCCTCATCTTTCTTGAACTGGGGAGCCCAGAACTGGACACAGTACTCCAGATGGGGCCTCACTAGGGCAGTGTAGAGGGGAAGGAGAACCTCCCACGACCTGCTGGCCACACTCCTCCTAATGCACCCCAGGATCCCACTGGCCTTGGCAGCCAAGGCACACTGCTGGCTCATGGTGAACTTGTCGTCCTCCAGGACACCCAGGTCCCTCTCCACAGAGCTGCTCTCCAGCAGGTCAGCCCCAAGCCTGTACTGATCAATGGGGTTGTTCCTGTCCTGGTGCAGGACCCTGCATTTGCCTTTGCTGAACCTCATCAGCTTCCTCTCTGCCCAACTTTCCAGCCTGTCCAGGTCACGCTGAATGGCAGCATGGCCTTCTGGTGTATCTACCACACCTCCCAGTTTGGTGTCATCAGCAAACTTGCTGAGGGTACATTCTAACTCTTCATCCAGGTTGTTGATGAAGAAGTTGAACAAGGCTGGGCCCAGTACTGACCTCTGAGGGACACCACTAGTTACCAGCCTCCAACTAGACTCAGCGCCGCTGATCACAACGCTCTGAGTTCTGCCATTCAGCCAGTTCTCAAGCCACTTCACCGACCACTCATCCAGCCCACACTTCCTGAGCTTCCCTAGGAGGATGTTATGGGAGACCGTGTCAAAAGCCTTGCTGAAGTCGAGCGAGACAACATCCACGGCTTTCCCCTCATCTACCCAGTCAGTCATGCCATTGTAGAAAGCTATCAGATTGGTCAGGCATGATTTCCCCTTGGTGAATCCATGCTGACTACTCCTGATAACCTTCTTTTCCTCCACTTGCTTGTTGATGACCTCCAGGATAAGCTGCTCCATCACCTTTCCCGGGATGGAGGTGAGGCTGACCGGCCTGTAGTTCCCTGGGTCCTCCTTCTTGCCCTTTTTGAAAATTGGAGTGACATCAGCCTTTCTCCAGTCCTCGGGCACCTCTCCTATCCTCCAGGACCTCTCAATGATGATGGAGAGTGGCTCAGCAATGACATCCGCCAGCTCCCTCAGCACTCGTGGGTGCATTCCATCGGGGCCCATGGATTTGTGTATGTCCAGATCGCTAAGCGATCCCTCCCACAGTCCTCCTCGACGAAGGGAAAGTCATCCTCTCTGTAGACTTCTTCTCTTACCTCCAGGGCCTGGGATTCCTGAAGGCCTGCCTTGGCACTGAAGACTGAAGCAAAGAAGGCATTCAGTAGCTCTGCCTTCTCTGCATCCTCCGTCACCAGGACACCCGCCTCATTCAGCAGCGGCCCCACATTGTCCCTAGCCTTCCTTTTGCTGCTGATGTAGTTGAAGAAGCCCTTCTTGTTGTTTTTGACATCCCTTGCCAGCTTAAATTCCAGGTGGGCTTTGGCCTTCCTCGTCGCAACCCTGCACGCTCTGACCACATTCCTGTACTCTTCCCAAGTGGCCTGCCCCTCTTTCCACATTCCATGGACCTTTCTCTTCCACCTGATCTCTGCTAGAAGCTCCTTGTTTAACCATGCAGGTCTCCTGCCTCCTTTGCTCGATTTCTTTCTCAGGGAGATGCACCGCTCCTGAGCGCGGAGGAAGTGATGTTTAAACAGCGACCAGCACTCTTGGAACCCCCTGCCTTCGAGAGCCCTGGCCCACGGGATTCCTCCCAGTAGCTCCTTGAAGAGGCCAAAGTTAGCCCTCCTGAGGTCCAAGGTTTTGATCCTGCTTATCGCCCTCCACTCAGGATCCTGAACTCCACCATTTCATGGTCACTGCAGCTGAGTCTACCTTCGACCTTCACATCCTCCACCAGTCCCTCCTTGTTTGTTAATACAAGGTCCAGCAGAGCGCCTTTCCTTGTTGGTTCCTCCACCACTTGCATCAGAAAGTTGTCATCGATGCTCTGTAGGAACCTCCTGGATTGCGCCTGCCTAGCTGTATGGTCTTCCCAGCTGATCTCAGGGTGGTTGAAGTCCCCCATGAGAACCAGGGCCTGTGATTGTGAGGCTGCTTGCAGCTGCCTGTAGAAGGCCTCATCAATTTCCTCCTCCTGGTCAGGGGGCCTGTAGTACACACCCACCGTAATAATCCTTATTACAGTAGTTTCTGAGCATTTCTCAACTCTTTATTGTTGTCATTTGCTAAGGAAGTACTTCCACAGAGGGGAAGTGGCTCAAAGGTCCAGAAACTTCAAAGACTGCAAGTACCTAACTGTCTTCTTGAAAGCAATTTTCCCATGGTAATTCAGACCTGCAGCATTAAAAATTTCCAGCACACCAAGTGTGGAACATACATTTGAATGTGGGTCTCATTTTTTTGTCCTAATCACTAATCATTAATGGTACCAGAAACCTTTAGAAGACAGGATACATGAACAAACATGGCTGGTTATTGGTTTTCGGGTATTTTCAATTGACTTTCTGCAGGCTATCATCAATGTTTTTGTTATTTGAATTGTTCAGGAATGCTCTATGCAAACACAAGGACTGATCCTGCAGGTTGCTGACTTGTGGTCCTGATCCAATCCATCCCAAAAATGCAAGCAGAACTTCATACAGTCTGCTGAAGTTAAGCACATGTGTTACACAGTGTTTTACTCAGCTGGCACAAAAATGTTTAGCATCTTAGAAGATCCAGCCCCTATGTTTAAAATTTCTGTATGGATAGTAATTTGTGATGCAGAAATCTACATCTGATAAGAATAGGAAAGTAACCTAGATGGATACCAACCTGAATATTCCCGGCACACATTTCTTGTGCAGACTACCCTTCCCAGGCCTTGCATGTTCCCTCTCACAGCCACTGCTGTTTATTAAATTTATTTTCAAATACTGCAGATTGCTTTTGGAGTTCCAGTCCCAGATACTGTTCTCCAAAGGACAAAGCTTTTGAAAGAGCTTTGTGTACAACTAAGTCTCAACCATGTTATAAGATTTTGTTTCCTAAGATCTTTCTGACATTAAAGGAATTTATTTTTAAAGGAATCTGCAGCAGATTATGTATAGACAGATATAAGACAGCAACAAATGCAAATTAAACATTCAGAGGAATATTACTTGCAGAGGTTTTGTAATTCTAATATAACTTTCACTTCTAGCACATTTAGACAGGAACAACGAACACCAAGTCAAAAAACGTTGCTGTTGATTTCAACAGGTTCAACAGTAGTTGTGAAGTTGAATATCGCAACATCTTTATAGCCTCTAAAATAACCAGAAACCATCAGAATTCCAGCAATTTCGGGAAACATTCTTTAAATTTCTTAAAAAATCATCTGAAACCTCATCTAATACAAATTCCCACTGAGTACAAGAAGTATTCCAAGCAAGGCAGGGCAATTGGCTATGCCAGCTTCATAATCTGACTGCAAACACTGTTGGAACCCACTTTATTATTTCAGATATCAAACAATGTTACTTCACCCAGATCTGCAAACTGTCACATCACATAACTCAGGCTCACTTTGACTACTCCTGAAACTCTGGCAGAGTTCAGACTGGCTCTGGGAGAGGTATGAACTGCTATCACAGCTACAGCTGCCTCGAGCCTCTCTGGCATGTGTTGAGCAAGAATCTTTATATTCTCTGGAGATGCATAGGCTCAAATTCCCAAGAGGCCTTCTGTCATACCCTCCCTAATCAAGGCTGTCACCTTCCATCTGATCTCCAGAAGTCCTCTAAAAGCCACTAGTTGTTAGCTTGTCTGCAAAATACTTGGAAGCCACACTGAACCCAGCCCTTGTTTTTGCATCCAGATCCAAATTCAATTTCCCTCAGCTTTGCCCAGATGGACACCTGCAGAAGGATAGCTCTCCCTAAGCTTTTTCTTCCCCGGCCTTTGGGAGAAAAGGCTTACATCCCCTTACTATCAGCTTTACTTGTTAATCTAACTGATTACAGGAGCAGCCCTTCTAATAGCAATCTGCTACCATCTCTTCTAGGGCACCTAAGAAACCCAGCTTGCCTGAATTGTACCATAATTTAATTACCTCATTTTCTGTAACACACAGCCAAACAAACAGAGAGGCAAAACCGCTGTTCACTTTCTTCCAGTCATGCACAAAACTTGCCTTATCAGTTTTTAAGCATTTACAAGAGCACACCTGCTCTTGCATTCATTACCCCAGAAGACCCCATATGGCTGTAACAGTTTGTGAGCAGTGCCAGCCTCCTCACTGGTGATGTTTTGCACTGGCTCTTGCCTAGCCACCGTGAAGTTTACGGTGATTGACATAAAATTTGCCAACGTATACCTTTTTCTTGTGAGATAATGTGAAAACAAATACAACGACACATGGAGCATCACAAAGCCCCGCAGTTAGAAATGCAGGTGAGTGTTGGATAAATCAGCTGGAAAACTGGTTTTGAGACAAAAAAGCCCAGAGGAAGAAGCTCATTTCTCAGTTTTTGCTCCTCATCTCCATGTTCTTTCGTTTTATCCTTATCTCACTAGAACAGGGATAACAACACAGTTGTGCGTGGAAAGAAAAAATTAACAGGTCTGAAAATGCCGAGATCATCATCCAGAATTGCAGATTATTCTCTGATATCTTGATTTTCAGCAAAACTCATTGCTGAGAACATTTTTGTAAGTAAATTAATTATCTGCATTGATATGTAATATAAATAGTAGGGAAAATAGTGGACCACTAAGAAGTAAACCAGTGTGAACTATGCACTTCTAACAGAACTTCAGTGAACAAAATTCAGCCAGCATAAAAGTAAATATTCACTAAATTATCCATACTTTCAAAAAATTATCTGATTATATAATGTTTTATTACTCTTTGCTGATGACTTTTTAAATGGAAAATATTTTCTCACATCCCTGCCTTAAATGTACCTACTGTTTTGTACCCAGATACAGGTTGTCTCAAAGGATGTACGCAGGCAGAGACTAACTCACACAGACACATGCTCACTGTTTTTTCACAGAACCCTTTAATTGTGGACTTTTTCCTTTGTTGCTCTCAATAAGAGTAAAATGCAGCCTCCTATCATTTCAGTTGTTCTGTTTATTATAAGTTTGAGCTTTAATGCATTCTCCCTAAGTACTTCATAGTACCATCTTTGACATTAAATTGAGTTGAATTAAACTCTTGAGTATAAATCTGTGTGGTTGGTTTGGGGTTTTTTTCCTTCTTTTTAAACACCTTTTGTCATTGGGCAATGCAAGTAAAAATATAAAATACTTTGCGTGCTGAAAAACAATGTACAAAAAGAAGGTATATGGATATATGACTACCGTAAGGCCTGATGTAGTCATCAAGAATTTGAGACATGAAGCTGCTCATCTGTAATGTTTATATGGCTGGTATGATTACCCCTTCAACCTATATATTAGTCCCCTTAAATCTGTGAATTTCTAGTTCAAATATTGGTTCAGACTCTGTTGTCATGGCCCCTCTGACTCTGAAATGCTTAGGAGTTTCTGTAGCAAGATTTTCACAGCCAACAACATTTCTGTTAGTTGACTTGCATAACCTCTTCTGTCTTGTTTTGTAACACACATTCAAGACCGAAAAAAACCCCATAATTTATGACAGTGTTGAGAACAGCTATAGCAGAAATTTATTGACTACATTTCTGTACTCACTGCTGAACAGAATTTAAGACATTTATATCTGCCCCCTGGGCGAAAGTGGTTAAGAAGCTTTCTAACTTTTCTTTTTAATTTCACTTAATTTCATTTCTAATTCTTAGTGCTCTTCTGCTGTTCAGGTTTTGTATCACAGTAGTGAACGAATGTTGTGGTGGAATCTAGTGGTGATGGAAGGCATATTAACTGCGGTTGATACAGGACAGTACTAGAAAATAGTACAGAAATGTTAAGTCAATGACAGATTTATGCCAGATGAGAAGAGACAGTGCATTGGTAATATATCTCGAGGTATATGCTATACATATGATAGCAGTTTATCTATCTCATTATGTTTTAATTTTAACATTTAAAACATTTCATCTACCAGTTCAAATTCAGAAATATATATCAGGTGGTAGAAATTTGGTATTGATAACTAGTAGAAAAAAGATTCTTCCAGATTGTTAGAAAGCTTCTCTGCACTTACCAGATGTGGTAGATTGTACAACACTGGCAAATCATTTCACATGTCCCACTGTAGGAATTCTTAATGTATACTGGTTCACCAAAATTATTCTTCTTGGGTATATTGATTGCAAAATCAGATCAGTGACTCTTCAGATCCTCAAGTGGAGACCTCTGATACTGGCACTCGCACATGCACTTCTTTCTCCATGGTTCGCAATGAGACTTTTGGTTCTCTGAAGAAGGAAGGAAGGAAGGAAGGAAGGAAGGAAGGAAGGAAGGAAGGAAGGAAGGAAGGAAGGAAGGAAGGAAGGAAGGAAGGAAGGAAGGAAGGAAGGAAGGAAGGAAGGAAGGAAGGAAGGAAGGAAGGAAGGAAGGAAGGGTGGGTACTGGCATTTGTGACAGAAAACTAGCAGATGCACATAGGCTCTGGCACAAAGACTTCTAATGAATCAACATCCTGACTGGGGAAGAAATAAAGATATTCTCTTTGATAGAGAAGCTGGTAAACTGTGCCCTCCTGGAGCCATTCCAGACTGTGAATGGCACAGATAACATATGATGCTTCCATACAACTGCACAAAATGCTACCTTCCAGAATGAGAATGATCATACTATTTCTTGGAAAAAATAATGTATGTAACACACGGAACTTCATCAGCAACTACCCGATTCGTCTGGAACTTGTTACTGGAAACAAAAAAAACAAGGTACTGCTGAACCTCACAATGTTAGCAATGAACCTTTCCAAAGAAGGGAAATCAGGGATTCTCAGTCCTTGTTGAGATTCAAAATAGAGCCCTTCTGAGCTCACTTTTAGTTTTTTTTAAAAAATAGAAAATTAGTTTACTACAATATAATGCTAAGATGAATCCAGTCTTAAGTGACATAAATACAGATAATAATATAAATTTGCAGTTGCCATAAATTGGATGGAAAAAAAGCTGATGCAGGAAGGAACTATACCTTAATTTATTGAGATTTATTAAAATAAAAGAAGGACTACATTTCGATGTTGTTGTATAGTACTTCTCTTAAAAGCTCACAGAAAAATTATTGTCTAAAGAAATTCTGGAGTTTATGTGGAAGAGGAATTAAATTAGTGAAGGAACTTGCAGACTTGCAGAAGAAAACTTGCAGAAACTTGCAGAAGTGCACAAAATTACTGCACTTGAAAATAAACATATCAAATGCCAGAACATATCAAACTTGAAGGAATTTGCAGAAGTACACCAAATTACTGCACTTTAAAATGAACATATCAAATGCCATTTCAGCTACAACATTCAGACTCAAGATTCTAACTTACACTGGAAATCTCAGTGGGATGCTGGAAGTACATAAGAATGAGATGCTTAGATCTGTGAAATTCTTTATGTATTTTTAGAGGAAGTACTGAAAACTGTAGAAGAGTTCATGGCATCATATCTTTTAGTCTGCTTGGATCTCTGCTTATCAAATGGCACTAGAGAAGTTACTAGTTCTGTCCTGAAAAAGCATCAAAATCCTACTAGCTAGAATACTATGTTTAATGACAGGAAAGATGACACATATTTCATCACATGAAATAGACCTTATTACATTCACTCAGTTCGACATCCAAAAATCTGAATCTATGTATTTTTCATCTATAAGTATTCTGAGGTGCTTTGGCATCCCAGTATCACAGCACTGCATAGTCATTACTTCTACACATTAAACAGAATGTCTCTTATAAGACCGGCAAATTACTTAGCATTTATTTCCCTCAGAAGTTCTAGGTATAGCTGGGTTTGATTATTTCACAAAGACCTGAGCAAAAATGTAGATTTGGGAAAGGACTTTGAAAGCAGGTTTTGGTCAGCCTGGTAGGTTATTTTAGGAGGATTACTATAAAGTAGTTATGGACATGTCTAACAAGTCTGAAAGTATTGCTCACCAGCACTGTATACAGCTATTTCAAGCTGCCTCTCCGTTTGTTTGGCTGTGTGTTACAGAAATGGTGAATCTGAACCTAGAGGAGGGACAAGAAATCAGTTTTGAATCCACAGCTTATTTTAAAAAGCCCTAAGCTTACAAGTCTCACGTCTGTGCCCAGCAAGATCATGGAACAGATCCTCCTAGAACATATGCTAAGGCACATGGGAAATAAGGAGCTGATTGGTGACAGCCAACATGGCTTCACAAAGGGCAAATCATGCCTGAAAAATCTGGTGACCTTCTGCAACAGGGCTGGATAAGGGAACAGCAACTGATGTCATTTACCTGGATTTGACCAAAGCATTTGACACTGTCCCGCACAACATCCTTTTCTCTTAATTGGAGAGACGTGGATTCAACAGATGGACCACTCACTTGATAAGGAATTGGCTGGATGGTCACACTCAAAGAGTTGTGGTCAATGGCTCCATGTCCATATGGAGACCAGTGATGAGTGGTGTTCCTCAGGGGTCAGTACTGGGACCAGTGCTTTTTTTGAATATCTTTGTCAGTGGCATGGACAGTGGGATTCAATGCACCCTCAGCAAGTTTGCCGATGACACCAAGCTGAATGGTGCAGTCAACATGCTGCAGGGAAGGGATACCATCCAGAGGGACTTTGACAGGCTGGAGATGTGGGCCTGTGCAAACCTCATGAAGTTCAACAAGGACAAGTGCAAGGCCCTGCATATGGGTTGGGGCAATCTCAAGCACAAATACAGGCTGGGTGGAGAATGGATTGAGAGCAGTCCTGAGGAGAAGAGGTTGGGGGTGCTGGTTGACAAGAAGCTCAACATGACCCATCAGTGTGCGCTTGCAGCCCATAAAGTCATCCACATCCTGGAAAGTATCAAAAGAAGCAAGGCCAGCAGGTCGAGTGAAGGGATTCCGCCCCTCTACTCCGCTCTGGTGAGACCTGATCTGGAGTCCTGCGTCCAGCCCTGGAGCCCTCAGCACAGGAAAGACATGGACTTCTTGAACTGGGGCCAGAGGAGGGCCACAAAAAGGATCAGAGGGCTGGAGCACCTCTCCTAGGAGGAAAGGCTAAGAGAATTATGGCTGTTCAGCCTGCAGAAGAGAAGGCTCCAGGGAGACCTTATAGCAGCCTCCCAGTACATGAAGGGGGTCTACAAGAAAGCTGGAGAGCGACTTTTTACAAGGGCCTGTAGTGATAGGACAAGGGGTAATGGCTTCAAGATGAAAGAGGGTAGGTCTAGATTAGATAGAAGGAAGAAATTCTTTATGATGAGGGTGGTGAGGCACTGGAATAGATTGCCCAGAGAAGCTGTGGATGCCCCCTCCCTGGAAGTGTTCAAGGCCAGGCTGGAGGGGGCTTTGAGCAACATGGTCTAATGGAAGGCATCCCTGCTCATGGCAGGGGGGTTGGAACTGGAGGATCTGTAGAACCACAGAATCACAGAATGGTAGGGGTTGGAAGGGACCTCTGTGGGTCATCTAGTCCAACCCCCCTGCCGAAGCAGGGTCTCCCACAGCAGGCTGCACAGGAACTTATCCAGGCGGGTCTTGAATATCTCCAGAGAAGGAGACTCCACAACCTCCCCAGGCAGACTGTTCCACTGCTCCATCACCCTCAGACGGAAGAAGTTCTTCCTCACGTTCAGATGGAACTTCCTGTGCTTCAGCTTGTGCCCGTTGCCCCTTGTCCTGTCACTGGGCACTACTGAAAAGAGTCTAGCCCCATCCTCCTGACACAGTCCCTTAAGATATTTATAAGCATTTCTAAGGTCCCCTCTCAGCCTTCTTTTCTTCAGGCTAAACAAGCCCAGCTCCCTCAGCCTTTTCTTGTAGGAGAGAAGCTCCAGTCCCCTCACCATCCTCGTAGCCCTCCGCTGGACTCTCTCCAGTAGTTCCTCATCTTTCTTGAACTGGGGAGCCCAGAACTGGACATAGTACTCCAGATGAGGCCTACCTGCGGCAGTGTAGAGGGGAAGAAGAACCTCCCTCAACCTACTGGCCACACTCCTCCTAATGCACCCCAGGATCCCACTGGCCTTCTTGGCAGCCAGGGCACACTGCTGGCTCATGGTCAACTTGTCATCCACCAGGACACCCAGGTCCCTGTCTGCAGAGCTGCTCTCCAGCAGGTCAGCCCCAAGCCTGTACTGATCAATGGGGTTGTTCCTGTCCAGGTACAGAACCCCGCACTTGCCCTTGTTAAACTTCATCAGGTTCCTCTCTGCCCAACTTTCCAGCCTGTCCAGGTCTCGCTGAATGGCAGCATAGCCTTCTGGTGTATCTGCCACTCCTCCCAGTTTTGTGTCATCAGCAAACTTGCTGAGGGTGCACTCTGACTCTTCATCCAGGTTCTTGATGAAAAAGTTGAACAAGACTGGGCCAAGTACTGACCCCTGAGGGACACCACTAGTTACAGGCCTCGAACTAGACTCAGTGCCGCTGACAACATCCCTCTGAGCTCTGCCATTCAGCCAGTTCTCAGTCCACCTCACTGTCCACTCATCTAGCCCACACTTCCTGAGCTTCCCTATCAGAATGTTATGGGAGACAGCGTCAAAAGCCTTGCTGAAGTCTAGGTAGACAGCATCCACTGATGTCCCCTCATCCACCCAGCCAGTCATGCCATCGTCGAAAGCTATCAGATTGGTCAAGCATGATTTCCCCTTGGTGAATCCACGTTGACTACTCCTGATAAACTTCTTTTCCTCCACTTGCTTGATGATGACCTCTAGAATGAGCTGCTCAAGGTCTATTAGGTCCCTTCTAACCCAAACCATTCTATAATTCTATGATTCTAAGTGTTTAATGCTTTTTACTGATAAAAAAAATGACAAGGAGAATCCCCTGCATAAAATTCCAGCTTCATCTACAATACTATGAAGCATAAGTGCTTGACATTATTTCCACGAAGTGTTTGTCCAAAAAAAAAAAAAAAAGAGCTTTCTTTCCCCCAGAAAAATCTTTTCTCAATAGTTGTCAACATGCTCTAATGAAATGAAATAGAATTGCAAGCATTTTTAGGACAGGACCACAACTGAAGATGTTACAGATAAACTGGATAAATCAGATCAATTTAATAATGTGGCATTCAATGAAGACAACCACAACTGGTTGTGAAACCGTTAACACTTGACATCCCAAAGTTGAGCTACAATCTCACTCAGTTGAGAATTCCTGTCCTAATATAAATTTTAGTTTTACTTTTGAAAAATCAAGATAAAGTTATTTTGCTACTCTATCAGAAAAATGAAATTCACAGTCAGCTACAAGTGCTTCCATCTAGAACTGGTACTATGGAAGGACACCTTGCAGGTCCATTCATTTTGCCTCCAAAGAAACTTCACAACTTACACATTCTATGCTTATTCAATGTTTATTTCTGCAACATGTAGTCTTCTAGCTTGTCTCAGCAAGTCATAGTTTCCATTCTCTGCTGTTTCCACAAATAACACAAGACATGTCCCAGTCTTGTTTCTATGCCATCTAAATACTTGGGAGTTTTCAGCTGGGTTCAACAGTGTCGACCTACAACTCTCTTGCCTTTTCTCAAAAACATAAAGACACAGTGGATACTCAGAAACAATTTTTTGTGATGACTGAGATACACAATGAAATGCATGGTAATCAAATGCAACATCAAATAAAAATTCATTATTTACTCATAGGTAAATATAAGGGATTGCAGTATTGGTAAGAAACAACCAGTGAAACATACTGAAAACTTCAGCATTTATAAATTTTTCCTTTGCAACAGATGTTCTTTCTTCATTTGATGATGATTCTACCTCATATAAAATATTTTTCATTTCCCCTGTCCAAGTTCCTTTTATTCAACACTACAGAAGGAATTATTTTCTCCTGGATTTTTAGTCAGCCTGAGGGATTTTTGAAGATCATAACTACTAAGATTATTAATCAGACAATACTATTTACAGACATGAAGACTGAACTGTTCCACTGCTGTAGAACAATTAGTAGAAATCTGAAGCAGTATGACAGATTTCTATTGCACTTCATAGCCTTACTAAGTAACGCTTCTATGAATATTGCTTCTTAGACAGAGAACACTGTAAAGCTCTGGTTTCCATCTCTAAAACTGAATAATTTCCTTCCAAAAGCCACACACAGGGAAAGCAGCACCCAGCTACTCTTCCTATACATAAGCGGGCTAGAGAATACAGTGACATGCACATGATAGGTTGTATCATATAAACAATAAATCCTGTCTGATACCTGTTCTCTCTCAAGCAGCAGAGTACCAGTGTATTTTCTGATTTATGCAAAAATAATCCTATTATTTTCCTTCAAAACTCTCATTCAAACTTTCTTTTACTGCAGTGTCTAGAACAGCATGGCTAAGGTTTGGTCTGTTTGCTTATCTAACCATTCAGAGCCTCTCTATCACGACTTTGTGCCTCCTGTCTGTTTACCTCTCTGAGTTTTTTGTCTACTTTATCCCAGAAACTCCTCAAAAACAAGGGCTATAATATTGTTCTGTTTATAGAGTAACATATACATAATTTCATGACTGAAATTGCAAAGCACTGATGGACGAGAAAAAAATTTTTAAAAAAGTGGTAGCATCACAACTAGCTGGTTTTAATTTGTCAGAATTTAGCCGTAAGTGTGGTGATTTAGTGCTTTTTTATGGACACTAGAGATTTATACACATTTTCTATAAGCATTCAGTTTGTAACTAAGGACATCAAGCTGGTCTAGAGCTTGGGCACAAGACTGATTTATTGCAGGTTCTCAGTTAATTGCAGTAATAACTGTGAGGTAAAATAGATCACTGAATTTCTTTCACTGCTATGGCCTAAAAGCATGTATAATATCTCTTGCAATTTGTCAACTGACAGTTACAGCTTAATCAAGTATCTCAGTCCTTAATTTTGATGTTACAGAGAAAATTTTAAGAATATAGAGAGAAAATTGAGGGGAGACTCATGTATTTTCTATTACATGTTTGTCTTTTTTTATCTTGCCATCCATTCTGGTTGTATATTATGGGTTGGTCCAGGAGTACATTGTTCAACTAGGATGCATATGTCTGTCAGATTAGCACAGAGTACAGCATGTCCTCACTAGAAA